>NW_027331930.1:7424143-8078257 GCF_048418815.1 Hemitrygon akajei | reverse complement strand
TTGGTACATTCTACTGAGACAGGGAGGTTATGGAGGGTACATATTCAGGGCATATTTTTGTGGAGTTCTGTATTGGTACGTTCCAGTGAGACAGGGAGGTTATGAAGGGGTACAGTTTCAGGGCATATTTGTGTGGAGTTCTGCATTGGTACGTTCCAGTGAGACACGGAGGTTATGGAGAGGTACAGGTTCAGGGCATATTTGTGTGGAGTTCTGCTTTGGTACATTCCAGTGAAACACGCAGGATATGGAGGGATACAGGTTCATGGCATATTTGTGTGTAGTACTTCATTGGTACGTTCCAGTGAGACAGGTCGGTTTTGGAGCGTACAGGTTCAGGGCATATTTTTGTGCAGTTCTGCATTGGTACGTTCCAGTGAGACAGGGAGGTTATGGAGGGGTACAGGTTCAGGGAATATTTGTGTGGAGTTCTGCATTGGTACGTTGCAGTGAGACAGGGAGGTTATGTAGGTGTACATGTTCCGTGCATATCTGTGTGTTTTTCTGCATTGGTACGTTCCAGTGAGAAAGGGAGGTTATGGAGGGGTACAGTTTCAGGGCATATTTATGTGGATTTCTGCATTGGTACGTTCCCGTGAGACAGGGAGGTTATGGAGGGGTACAGGTTCAGGGGATATTTGTGTGGAGTTCTGTATTGGTACGTTCTAGTGAGACACTGAGGTTATGGAGGTGTATAGGTTCAGGGCATATTTATGTGGAGTTCCGCAGTGGAACATTCCAGTGAGACACGGAGGATATTGAGGGGTACAGTTTCAGGGCATATTTGTGTGGAGTTCTGCATTGGTACGTTCCAGTGAGACAGGGTGGTTATGGAGGCGTACAGGTTCATGGCATATTTGTGAGTAGTACTTCATTGATACGTTCCAGTGAGACAGGTAGGTTTTGGAGCGTACAGGTTCAGGGCATATTTTTGTGGAGTTCTGCATTGGTACGTTCCAGTGAGACACTGAGGTTATGGAGGAGTACAGGTTCAGGGCATATTTATGTGGAGTTCCGCAGTGGAACATTCCAGTGAGACACGGAGAATATTGAGGGGTACAGTTTCAGGGCATATTTGTGTGGAGTTCTGCATTGGTACGTTCCAGTGAGACAGGGAGGTTATGTAGGTGTACATGTTCAGGGCATACTTGTGTGTTTGTCTGCATTGGTACGTTCCAGTGAGAAAGGGAGGGTATGGAGTGGTACAGTTTCAGGGCATATTTATGTGGAGTTCTGCATTGGTACGTTCCAGTGAGACAGGGAGGTTATGTAGGTGTACATGTTCCGTGCATATTTGTGTGTTTTTCTGCATTGGTACGTTCCAGTGAGAAAGGGAGGTTATGGAGGGGTACAGTTTCAGGGCATATTTATGTGGAGTTCCGCAGTGGAACATTCCAGTGAGACACGGAGAATATTGAGGGGTACAGTTTCAGGGCATATTTTTGTGGAGTTCTGCATTGGTACGTTCCAGTGAGACAGGTAGGTTATGGAGGGGTACAGGTTCAGGGCATATTTGTGTGGAGTTCTGCATTGGTACGTTCCAGTGAGACAGGGAGGTTATGTAGGTGTACATGTTCCGTGCATATTTGTGTGTTTTTCTGCATTGGTACGTTCCAGTGAGAAAGGGAGGTTATGGAGGGGTACAGTTTCAGGGCATATTTATGTGGATTTCTGCATTGGTACGTTCCCGTGAGACAGGGAGTTTATGGAGGGGTACAGTTTCAGGGCATTTTTGTGTGGAGTTCTGCATTGGTACATTCCAGTGAGACAGGGAGGTTATGGAGGGGTACAGGTTCAGGGCATATTTATGTGGAGTTCTGCATTGGAACATTCCAGTGAGACACGGAGGATATGGAGGTGTGCAGGTTCAGGGCATATTTGTGTGGAGTTCTGCATTGGTACGTTCCAGTGAGACACTGAGGTTATGGAGGGGTACAGGTTCAGGGCATATTTATGTGGAGTTCCGCAGTGGAACATTCCAGTGAGACACGGAGAATATTGAGGGGTACAGTTTCAGGGCATATTTGTGTGGAGTTCTGCATTGGTACGTTCCAGTGAGACAGGGTGGTTATGGAGGCGTACAGGTTCAGGGCATATTTGTGTGGAGTTCTGCATTGGTACATTCCAGTGAGACACGGAGGATATGGAGGGATACAGGTTCATGACATATTTGTGCGGAATTCTTCATTGGTACATTCCAGTGTGACAGGAAGATTTTGGAGCGTACAGGTTCAGAGCATATTTGTATGGAGTTCTGCATTGGTACCTTCTACTGAGACAGGGAGGTTATGGAGGGTACATATTCAGGGCATATTTTTGTGGAGTTCTGTATTGGTACGTTCCAGTGAGACAGGGAGGTGATGAAGGGGTACAGTTTCAGGGCATATTTGTGTGGAGTTCTGCATTGGTACGTTCCAGTGAGACAGGGAGGTTATGGAGAGGTACAGGTTCAGGGCATATTTGTGTGGAGTTCTGCTTTGGTACATTCCAGTGAAACACGGAGGATATGGAGGGATACAGGTTCATGGCATATTTGTGTGTAGTACTTCATTGGTACGTTCCAGTGAGACAGGTCGGTTTTGGAGCGTACAGGTTCAGGGCATATTTTTGTGCAGTTCTGCATTGGTACGTTCCAGTGAGACAGGGAGGTTATGGAGGGGTACAGGTTCAGGGAATATTTGTGTGGAGTTATGCATTGGTACGTTGCAGTGAGACAGGGAGGTTATATAGGTGTACATGTTCCGTGCATATTTGTGTGTTTTTCTGCATTGGTACGTTCCAATGAGAAAGGGAGGTTATGGAGGGGTACAGTTTCAGGGCATATTTATGTTGATTTCTGCATTGGTACGTTCCCGTGAGACAGGGAGGTTATGGAGGGGTACAGGTTCAGGGGATATTTGTGTGGAGTTCTGTATTGGTACGTTCTAGTGAGACACTGAGATTATGGAGGTGTACAGGTTCAGGGCATATTTATGTGGAGTTCCGCAGTGGAACATTCCAGTGAGACACGGAGGATATTGAGGGGTACAGTTTCAGGGCATATTTGTGTGGAGTTCTGCATTGGTACGTTCCAGTGAGACGGGGTGGTTATGGAGGCGTACAGGTTCATGGCATATTTGTGTGTAGTACTTCATTGATACGTTCCAGTGAGACAGGTAGGTTTTGGAGCGTACAGGTTCAGGGCATATTTTTGTGGAGTTCTGCATTGGTACGTTCCAGTGAGACAGGGAGGTTATATAGGTGTACATGTTCCGTGCATATTTGTGTGTTTTTCTGCATTGGTACGTTCCAGTGAGAAAGGGAGGTTATGGAGGGGTGCAGGTTCAGGGCATTTTTGTGTGGAGTTATGCATTGGAACATTCCAGTGAAACACGGAGGATATGGAGCGGTGCAGGTTCAGGGCATATTTGTGTGGAGTTCTGCATTGGTACGTTCCAGTCAGACACTGAGGTTATGGAGGGGTACAGGTTCAGGGCATATTTATGTGGAGTTCCGCAGTGGAACATTCCAGTGAGACACGGAGGATATTGAGGGGTACAGTTTCAGGGCATATTTGTGTGGAGTTCTTCATTGGTACGTTCCAGTGAGACAGGGTGGTTATGGAGGCGTACAGGTTCAGGGCATATTTGTGTGGAGTTCTGCATTGGTACATTCCAGTGAGACACGGAGGATATGGAGGGATACAGGTTCATGGCATATTTGTGCGGAGTTCTTCATTGGTACGTTCCAGTGTGACAGGTAGGTTTTGGAGCGTACAGGTTCAGGGCATATTTGTATGGAGTTATGCATTGGTACATTCTACTGAGACAGGGAGGTTATGGAGTGTACATATTCAGGGCATATTTTTGTGGAGTTCTGTATTGGTACGTTCCAGTGAGACAGGGAGGTTATGGAGGGGTACAGTTTCCGGGCATATTTATGTGGAGTTCTGCATTGGTACGTTCCAGTGAGACAGGGAGGTTATATAGGTGTACATGTTCCGTGCATATTTGTGTGTTTTTCTGCATTGGTACGTTCCAGTGAGAAAGGGAGGTTATGGAGGGGTGCAGGTTCAGGGCATTTTTGTGTGGAGTTATGCATTGGAACATTCCAGTGAAACACGGAGGATATGGAGCGGTGCAGGTTCAGGGCATATTTGTGTGGAGTTCTGCATTGGTACGTTCCAGTCAGACACTGAGGTTATGGAGGGGTACAGGTTCAGGGCATATTTATGTGGAGTTCCGCAGTGGAACATTCCAGTGAGACACGGAGGATATTGAGGGGTACAGTTTCAGGGCATATTTGTGTGGAGTTCTTCATTGGTACGTTCCAGTGAGACAGGGTGGTTATGGAGGCGTACAGGTTCAGGGCATATTTGTGTGGAGTTCTGCATTGGTACATTCCAGTGAGACACGGAGGATATGGAGGGATACAGGTTCATGGCATATTTGTGCGGAGTTCTTCATTGGTACGTTCCAGTGTGACAGGTAGGTTTTGGAGCGTACAGGTTCAGGGCATATTTGTATGGAGTTATGCATTGGTACATTCTACTGAGACAGGGAGGTTATGGAGTGTACATATTCAGGGCATATTTTTGTGGAGTTCTGTATTGGTACGTTCCAGTGAGACAGGGAGGTTATGGAGGGGTACAGTTTCCGGGCATATTTATGTGGAGTTCTGCATTGGTACGTTCCAGTGAGACACTGAGGTTATGGAGGAGTACAGGTTCAGGGCATATTTATGTGGAGTTCTGCATTGGAACATTCCAGTGAGACTCGGAGGATATGGAATGGTACAGGTTCAGGGCATATTTGTGTGGAGTTTTGCATTGGTACGTTCCAGTGAGACAGGGTGTTTATGGAGGCGTACAGGTTCAGGGCATATTTGTGTGGAGTTCTGCATTGGAACATTCCAGTGAGACACGGAGGATATGGAGGGGTGCAGGTTCAGGGCATATTTGTGTGGAGTTCTGCATTGGTACCTTCCAGTGAGACACTGAGGTTATGTAGGGGTACAGGTTCAGGGCATATTTATGTGGAGTTCCGCAGTGGAACATTCCAGTGAGACACGGAGGATATGGAGGGATACAGGTTCATGGCATATTTGTATGGAGTTATGCATTGGTACATTCTACTGAGACAGGGAGGTTATGGAGGGTACATATTCAGGGCATATTTTTGTGGAGTTCTGTATTGGTACGTTCCAATGAGACAGGGAGGTTATGAAGGGGTACAGTTTCAGGGCATATTTGTGTGGAGTTCTGCATTGGTACGTTCCAGTGAGACACGGAGGTTATGGAGAGGTACAGGTTCAGGGCATATTTGTGTGGAGTTCTGCTTTGGTTCATTCCAGTGAAACACGCAGGATATG
Source organism: Hemitrygon akajei (assembly GCF_048418815.1). Classification (NCBI taxonomy): domain Eukaryota; kingdom Metazoa; phylum Chordata; class Chondrichthyes; order Myliobatiformes; family Dasyatidae; genus Hemitrygon; species Hemitrygon akajei. The sequence goes on along the minus strand of NW_027331930.1, from coordinate 8,072,908 downwards.
GAGGGATACAGGTTCATGGCATATTTGTGTGTAGTACTTCATTGGTACGTTCCAGTGAGACAGGTCGGTTTTGGAGCGTACAGGTTCAGGGCATATTTTTGTGCAGTTCTGCATTGGTACGTTCCAGTGAGACAGGGAGGTTATGGAGGGGTACAGGTTCAGGGAATATTTGTGTGGAGTTCTGCATTGGTACGTTGCAGTGAGACAGGGAGGTTATGTAGGTGTACATGTTCCGTGCATATTTGTGTGTTTTTCTGCATTGGTACGTTCCAGTGAGAAAGGGAGGTTATGGAGGGGTACAGTTTCAGGGCATATTTATGTGGATTTCTGCATTGGTACGTTCCCGTGAGACAGGGAGGTTATGGAGGGGTACAGGTTCAGGGGATATTTGTGTGGAGTTCTGTATTGGTACGTTCTAGTGAGACACTGAGGTTATGGAGGTGTACAGGTTCAGGGCATATTTATGTGGAGTTCCGCAGTGGAACATTCCAGTGAGACACGGAGGATATTGAGGGGTACAGTTTCAGGGCATATTTGTGTGGAGTTCTGCATTGGTACGTTCCAGTGAGACAGGGTGGTTATGGAGGCGTACAGGTTCATGGCATATTTGTGTGTAGTACTTCATTGATACGTTCCAGTGAGACAGGTAGGTTTTGGAGCGTACAGGTTCAGGGCATATTTTTGTGGAGTTCTGCATTGGTACGTTCCAGTGAGACAGGGTGTTTATGGAGGCGTACAGGTTCAGGGCATATTTGTGTGGAGTTCTGCATTGGAACATTCCAGTGAGACACGGAGGATATGGAGGGGTGCAGGTTCAGGGCATATTTGTGTGGAGTTCTGCATTGGTACGTTCCAGTGAGACAGGTAGGTTTTTGAGCGTACAGGTTCAGGGCATATTTTTGAGGAGTTCTGCATTGGTACGTTCCAGTGAGACAGGGAGGTTATGGAGGTGTACAGGTTCAGGGCATATTTGTGTGGAGTTCTGCATTGGTACGTTCCAGTGAGACAGGGAGGTTATGTAGGTGTACATGTTCCGTGCATATTTGTGTGTTTTTCTGCATTGGTACGTTCCAGTGAGAAAGGGAGGTTATGGAGGGGTACAGTTTCAGGGCATATTTATGTGGATTTCTGCATTGGTACGTTCCCGTGAGACAGGGAGTTTATGGAGGGGTACAGTTTCAGGGCATTTTTGTGTGGAGTTCTGCATTGGTACATTCCAGTGAGACAGGGAGGTTATGGAGGGGTACAGGTTCAGGGCATATTTATGTGGAGTTCTGCATTGGAACATTCCAGTGAGACACGGAGGATATGGAGGTGTGCAGGTTCAGGGCATATTTGTGTGGAGTTCTGCATTGGTACGTTCCAGTGAGACACTGAGGTTATGGAGGGGTACAGGTTCAGGGCATATTTATGTGGAGTTCCGCAGTGGAACATTCCAGTGAGACACGGAGAATATTGAGGGGTACAGTTTCAGGGCATATTTGTGTGGAGTTCTGCATTGGTACGTTCCAGTGAGACAGGGTGGTTATGGAGGCGTACAGGTTCAGGGCATATTTGTGTGGAGTTCTGCATTGGTACATTCCAGTGAGACACGGAGGATATGGAGGGATACAGGTTCATGACATATATGTGCGGAATTCTTCATTGGTACATTCCAGTGTGACAGGAAGATTTTGGAGCATACAGGTTCAGAGCATATTTGTATGGAGTTCTGCATTGGTACATTCTACTGAGACAGGGAGGTTATGGAGGGTACATATTCAGGGCATATTTTTGTGGAGTTCTGCATTGGTACGTTCCAGTGAGACAGGGAGGTTATGAAGGTGTACATGTTCAGGGCATACTTGTGTGTTTTTCTGCATTGGTACGTTCCAGTGAGAAAGGGAGGGTATGGAGTGGTACAGTTTCAGGGCATATTTATGTGGAGTTCTGCATTGGTACGTTCCAGTGAGACAGGGAGGTTATGGAGAGGTACAGGTTCAGGGCATATTTGTGTGGAGTTCTGCTTTGGTACATTCCAGTGAGACAGGTCGGTTTTGGAGCGTACAGGTTCAGGGCCTATTTTTGTGCAGTTCTGCATTGGTACGTTCCAGTGAGACAGGGAGGTTATGGAGGGGTACAGGTTCAGGGAATATTTGTGTGGAGTTCTGCATTGGTACGTTGCAGTGAGACAGGGAGGTTATGTAGGTGTACATGTTCCGTGCATATTTGTGTGTTTTTCTGCATTGGTACGTTCCAGTGAGAAAGGGAGGTTATGGAGGGGTACAGTTTCAGGGCATATTTATGTGGATTTCTGCATTGGTACGTTCCCGTGAGACAGGGAGGTTATGGAGGGGTACAGGTTCAGGGGATATTTGTGTGGAGTTCTGTATTGGTACGTTCTAGTGAGACACTGAGGTTATGGAGGTGTACAGGTTCAGGGCATATTTATGTGGAGTTCCGCAGTGGAACATTCCAGTGAGACACGGAGGATATTGAGGGGTACAGTTTCAGGGCATATTTGTGTGGAGTTCTGCATTGGTACGTTCCAGTGAGACAGGGAGGTTATGTAGGTGTACATGTTCAGGGCATACTTGTGTGTTTTTCTGCATTGGTACGTTCCAGTGAGAAAGGGAGGGTATGGAGTGGTACAGTTTCAGGGCATATTTATGTGGAGTTCTGCATTGGTACGTTCCAGTGAGACAGGGAGGTTATGTAGGTGTACATGTTCCGTGCATATTTGTGTGTTTTTCTGCATTGGTACGTTCCAGTGAGAAAGGGAGGTTATGGAGGGGTACAGTTTCAGGGCATATTTATGTGGAGTTCCGCAGTGGAACATTCCAGTGAGACACGGAGAATATTGAGGGGTACAGTTTCAGGGCATATTTTTGTGGAGTTCTGCATTGGTACGTTCCAGTGAGACAGGTAGGTTATGGAGGGGTACAGGTTCAGGGCATATTTGTGTGGAGTTCTGCATTGGTACGTTCCAGTGAGACAGGGAGGTTATGTAGGTGTACATGTTCCGTGCATATTTGTGTGTTTTTCTGCATTGGTACGTTCCAGTGAGAAAGGGAGGTTATGGAGGGGTACAGTTTCAGGGCATATTTATGTGGATTTCTGCATTGGTACGTTCCCGTGAGACAGGGAGTTTATGGAGGGGTACAGTTTCAGGGCATTTTTGTGTGGAGTTCTGCATTGGTACATTCCAGTGAGACAGGGAGGTTACGGAGGGGTACAGGTTCAGGGCATATTTATGTGGAGTTCTGCATTGGAACATTCCAGTGAGACACGGAGGATATGGAGGTGTGCAGGTTCAGGGCATATTTGTGTGGAGTTCTGCATTGGTACGTTCCAGTGAGACACTGAGGTTATGGAGGGGTACAGGTTCAGGGCATATTTATGTGGAGTTCCGCAGTGGAACATTCCAGTGAGACACGGAGAATATTGAGGGGTAGAGTTTCAGGGCATATTTGTGTGGAGTTCTGCATTGGTACGTTCCAGTGAGACAGGGTGGTTATGGAGGCGTACAGGTTCAGGGCATATTTGTGTGGAGTTCTGCATTGGTACATTCCAGTGAGACACGGAGGATATGGAGGGATACAGGTTCATGACATATTTGTGCGGAATTCTTCATTGGTACATTCCAGTGTGACAGGAAGATTTTGGAGCGTACAGGTTCAGAGCATATTTGTATGGAGTTCTGCATTGGTACCTTCTACTGAGACAGGGAGGTTATGGAGGGTACATATTCAGGGCATATTTTTGTGGAGTTCTGTATTGGTACGTTCCAGTGAGACAGGGAGGTGATGAAGGGGTACAGTTTCAGGGCATATTTGTGTGGAGTTCTGCATTGGTACGTTCCAGTGAGACAGGGAGGTTATGGAGAGGTACAGGTTCAGGGCATATTTGTGTGGAGTTCTGCTTTGGTACATTCCAGTGAAACACGGAGGATATGGAGGGATACAGGTTCATGGCATATTTGTGTGTAGTACTTCATTGGTACGTTCCAGTGAGACAGGTCGGTTTTGGAGCGTACAGGTTCAGGGCATATTTTTGTGCAGTTCTGCATTGGTACGTTCCAGTGAGACAGGGAGGTTATGGAGGGGTACAGGTTCAGGGAATATTTGTGTGGAGTTATGCATTGGTACGTTGCAGTGAGACAGGGAGGTTATATAGGTGTACATGTTCCGTGCATATTTGTGTGTTTTTCTGCATTGGTACGTTCCAATGAGAAAGGGAGGTTATGGAGGGGTACAGGTTCAGGGCATATTTATGTGGAGTTCCGCAGTGGAACATTCCAGTGAGACACGGAGGATATTGAGGGGTACAGTTTCAGGGCATATTTGTGTGGAGTTCTGCATTGGTACGTTCCAGTGAGACGGGGTGGTTATGGAGGCGTACAGGTTCATGGCATATTTGTGTGTAGTACTTCATTGATACGTTCCAGTGAGACAGGTAGGTTTTGGAGCGTACAGGTTCAGGGCATATTTTTGTGGAGTTCTGCATTGGTACGTTCCAGTGAGACAGGGAGGTTATATAGGTGTACATGTTCCGTGCATATTTGTGTGTTTTTCTGCATTGGTACGTTCCAGTGAGAAAGGGAGGTTATGGAGGGGTACAGGTTCAGGGCATTTCTGTGTGGAGTTCTGCATTGGTACGTTCCAGTGAGACAGGGAGGTTATGGAGGGGTACAGGTTCAGGGCATATTTGTGTGGAGTTCTGCATTGGAACATTCCAGTGAAACACGGAGGATATGGAGCGGTGCAGGTTCAGGGCATATTTGTGTGGAGTTCTGCATTGGTACGTTCCAGTCAGACACTGAGGTTATGGAGGGGTACAGGTTCAGGGCATATTTATGTGGAGTTCCGCAGTGGAACATTCCAGTGAGACACGGAGGATATTGAGGGGTACAGTTTCAGGGCATATTTGTGTGGAGTTCTGCATTGGTACGTTCCAGTGAGACAGGGTGGTTATGGAGGCGTACAGGTTCAGGGCATATTTGTGTGGAGTTCTGCATTGGTACATTCCAGTGAGACACGGAGGATATGGAGGGATACAGGTTCATGGCATATTTGTGCGGAGTTCTTCATTGGTACGTTCCAGTGTGACAGGTAGGTTTTGGAGCGTACAGGTTCAGGGCATATTTGTATGGAGTTATGCATTGGTACATTCTACTGAGACAGGGAGGTTATGGAGTGTACATATTCAGGGCATATTTTTGTGGAGTTCTGTATTGGTACGTTCCAGTGAGACAGGGAGGTTATGGAGGGGTACAGTTTCCGGGCATATTTATGTGGAGTTCTGCATTGGTACGTTCCAGTGAGACACTGAGGTTATGGAGGAGTACAGGTTCAGGGCATATTTATGTGGAGTTCTGCATTGGAACATTCCAGTGAGACTCGGAGGATATGGAATGGTACAGGTTCAGGGCATATTTGTGTGGAGTTTTGCATTGGTACGTTCCAGTGAGACAGGGTGTTTATGGAGGCGTACAGGTTCAGGGCATATTTGTGTGGAGTTCTGCATTGGAACATTCCAGTGAGACACGGAGGATATGGAGGGGTGCAGGTTCAGGGCATATTTGTGTGGAGTTCTGCATTGGTACCTTCCAGTGAGACACTGAGGTTATGGAGGGGTACAGGTTCAGGGCATATTTATGTGGAGTTCCGCAGTGGAACATTCCAGTGAGACACGGAGGATATGGAGGGATACAGGTTCATGGCATATTTGTATGGAGTTATGCATTGGTACATTCTACTGAGACAGGGAGGTTATGGAGGGTACATATTCAGGGCATATTTTTGTGGAGTTCTGTATTGGTACGTTCCAGTGAGACAGGGAGGTTATGAAGGGGTACAGTTTCAGGGCATATTTGTGTGGAGTTCTGCATTGGTACGTTCCAGTGAGACACGGAGGTTATGGAGAGGTACAGGTTCAGGGCATATTTGTGTGGAGTTCTGCTTTGGTACATTCCAGTGAAACACGCAGGATATGGAGGGATACAGGTTCATGGCATATTTGTGTGTAGTACTTCATTGGTACGTTCCAGTGAGACAGGTCGGTTTTGGAGCGTACAGGTTCAGGGCATATTTTTGTGCAGTTCTGCATTGGTACGTTCCAGTGAGACAGGGAGGTTATGGAGGGGTACAGGTTCAGGGAATATTTGTGTGGAGTTCTGCATTGGTACGTTGCAGTGAGACAGGGAGGTTATGTAGGTGTACATGTTCCGTGCATATTTGTGTGTTTTTCTGCATTGGTACGTTCCAGTGAGAAAGGGAGGTTATGGAGGGGTACAGTTTCAGGGCATATTTATGTGGATTTCTGCATTGGTACGTTCCCGTGAGACAGGGAGGTTATGGAGGGGTACAGGTTCAGGGGATATTTGTGTGGAGTTCTGTATTGGTACGTTCTAGTGAGACACTGAGGTTATGGAGGTGTACAGGTTCAGGGCATATTTATGTGGAGTTCCGCAGTGGAACATTTCAGTGAGACACGGAGGATATTGAGGGGTACAGTTTCAGGGCATATTTGTGTGGAGTTCTGCATTGGTACGTTCCAGTGAGACAGGGTGGTTATGGAGGCGTACAGGTTCATGGCATATTTGTGTGTAGTACTTCATTGATACGTTCCAGTGAGACAGGTAGGTTTTGGAGCGTACAGGTTCAGGGCATATTTTTGTGGAGTTCTGCATTGGTACGTTCCAGTGAGACAGGGAGGTTATGGAGGGGTGCAGGTTCAGGGCATTTTTGTGTGGAGTTCTGCATTGGAACATTCCAGTGAAACACGGAGGATATGGAGCGGTGCAGGTTCAGGGCATATTTGTGTGGAGTTCTGCATTGGTACGTTCCAGTGAGACACTGAGGTTATGGAGGGGTACAGGTTCAGGGCATATTTATTTGGAGTTCCGCAGTGGAACATTCCAGTGAGACACGGAGGATATTGAGGGGTACAGTTTCAGGGCATATTTGTGTGGAGTTCTGCATTAGTACGTTCCAGTGAGACAGGGTGGTTATGGAGGCGTACAGGTTCAGGGCATATTTGTGTGGAGTTCTGCATTGGTACATTCCAGTGAGACACGGAGGATATGGAGGGATACAGGTTCATGGCATATTTGTGCGGAGTTCTTCATTGGTACGTTCCAGTGTGACAGGTAGGTTTTGGAGCGTACAGGTTCAGGGCATATTTGTATGGAGTTATGCATTGGTACATTCTACTGAGACAGGGAGGTTATGGAGTGTACATATTCAGGGCATATTTTTGTGGAGTTCTGTATTGGTACGTTCCAGTGAGACAGGGAGGTTATGGAGGGGTACAGTTTCCGGGCATATTTATGTGGAGTTCTGCATTGGTACGTTCCAGTGAGACACTGAGGTTATGGAGGAGTACAGGTTCAGGGCATATTTATGTGGAGTTCTGCATTGGAACATTCCAGTGAGACTCGGAGGATATGGAATGGTACAGGTTCAGGGCATATTTGTGTGGAGTTCTGCATTGGTACGTTCCAGTGAGACAGGGTGTTTATGGAGGCGTACAGGAACAGGGCATATTTGTGTGGAGTTCTGCATTGGAACATTCCAGTGAGACACGGAGGATATGGAGGGGTGCAGGTTCAGGGCATATTTGTGTGGAGTTCTGCATTGGTACCTTCCAGTGAGACACTGAGGTTATGGAGGGGTACAGGTTCAGGGCATATTTATGTGGAGTTCCGCAGTGGAACATTCCAGTGAGACACGGAGGATATGGAGGGATACAGGTTCATGGCATATTTGTCTGGAGTTATGCATTGGTACATTCTACTGAGACAGGGAGGTTATGGAGGGTACATATTCAGGGCATATTTTGGTGGAGTTCTGTATTGGTACGTTCCAGTGAGACAGGGAGGTTATGAAGGGGTACAGTTTCAGGGCATATTTTTGTGGAGTTCTGCATTGGTACGTTCCAGTGAGACAGGGAGGTTATGGAGGGGTACAGGTTCAGGGAATATTTGTGTGGAGTTCTGCATTGGTACGTTGCAGTGAGACAGGGAGGTTATGTAGGTGTACATGTTCCGTGCATATTTGTGTGTTTTTCTGCATTGGTACGTTCCAGTGAGAAAGGGAGGTTATGGAGGGGTACAGTTTCAGGGCATATTTATGTGGATTTCTGCATTGGTACGTTCCCGTGAGACAGGGAGGTTATGGAGGGGTACAGGTTCAGGGCATATTTATGTGGAGTTCCGCAGTGGAACATTCCAGTGAGACACGGAGGATATTGAGGGGTACAGTTTCAGGGCATATTTATGTGGAGTTCCGCAGTGGAACATTCCAGTGAGACACGGAGGATATTGAGGGGTACAGTTTCAGGGCATATTTGTGTGGAGTTCTGCATTGGTACGTTCCAGTGAGACAGGGAGGTTATGTAGGTGTACATGTTCAGGGCATATTTGTGTTTTTTTCTGCATTGGTACGTCCAGTGAGAAAGGGAGGTTATGGAGTGGTACAGTTTCAGGGCATATTTATGTGGAGTTCTGCATTGGTACGTTCCAGTGAGACACTGAGGTTATGGAGGAGTACAGGTTCAGGGCATATTTATGTGGAGTTCCGCAGTGGAACATTCCAGTGAGACACGGAGAATATGGAGGGGTACAGTTTCAGAGCATATTTGTGTGGAGTTCTGCATTGGTACGTTCCAGTGAGACAGGTAGGTTTTGGAGCGTACAGGTTCAGGGCATATTTTTGTGGAGTTCTGCATTGGTACGTTCCAGTGAGACAGGGAGGTTATGGAGGGGTACAGGTTCAGGGCATATTTGTGTGGAGTTCTGCATTGGTACGTTCCAGTGAGACAGGGAGGTTATGTAGGTGTACATGTTCCGTGCATATTTGTGTGTTTTTCTGCATTGCTACGTTCCAGTGAGAAAGGGAGGTTATGGAGGGGTACAGTTTCAGGGCATATTTATGTGGATTTCTGCATTGGTACGTTCCCGTGAGACAGGGAGTTTATGGAGGGGTACAGTTTCAGGGCATTTTTGTGTGGAGTTCTGCATTGGTACATTCCAGTGAGACAGGGAGGTTATGGAGGGGTACAGGTTCAGGGCATATTTATGTGGAGTTCTGCATTGGAACATTCCAGAGAGACACGGAGGATATGGAGGTGTGCAGGTTCAGGGCATATTTGTGTGGGGTTCTGCATTGGTACGTTCCAGTGAGACACTGAGGTTATGGAGGGGTACAGGTTCAGGGCATATTTATGTGGAGTTCCGCAGTGGAACATTCCAGTGAGACACGGAGAATATTGAGGGGTACAGTTTCAGGGCATATTTGTGTGGAGTTCTGCATTGGTACGTTCCAGTGAGACAGGGTGGTTATGGAGGCGTACAGGTTCAGGGCATATTTGTGTGGAGTTCTGCATTGGTACATTCCAGTGAGACACGGAGGATATGGAGGGATACAGGTTCATGACATATTTGTGCGGAATTCTTCATTGGTACATTCCAGTGTGACAGGAAGATTTTGGAGCGTACAGGTTCAGAGCATATTTGTATGGAGTTCTGCATTGGTACCTTCTACTGAGACAGGGAGGTTATGGAGGGTACATATTCAGGGCATATTTTTGTGGAGTTCTGTATTGGTACGTTCCAGTGAGACAGGGAGGTGATGAAGGGGTACAGTTTCAGGGCATATTTGTGTGGAGTTCTGCATTGGTACGTTCCAGTGAGACAGGGAGGTTATGGAGAGGTACAGGTTCAGGGCATATTTGTGTGGAGTTCTGCTTTGGTACATTCCAGTGAAACACGGAGGATATGGAGGGATACAGGTTCATGGCATATTTGTGTGTAGTACTTCATTGGTACGTTCCAGTGAGACAGGTCGGTTTTGGAGCGTACAGGTTCAGGTCATATTTTTGTGCAGTTCTGCATTGGTACGTTCCAGTGAGACAGGGAGGTTATGGAGGGGTACAGGTTCAGGGAATATTTGTGTGGAGTTATGCATTGGTACGTTGCAGTGAGACAGGGAGGTTATATAGGTGTACATGTTCCGTGCATATTTGTGTGTTTTTCTGCATTGGTACGTTCCAGTGAGAAAGGGTGGTTATGGAGGGGTACAGTTTCAGGGCATATTTATGTTGATTTCTGCATTGGTACGTTCCCGTGAGACAGGGAGGTTATGGAGGGGTACAGGTTCAGGGGATATTTGTGTGGAGTTCTGTATTGGTACGTTCTAGTGAGACACTGAGATTATGGAGGTGTACAGCTTCAGGGCATATTTATGTGGAGTTCCGCAGTGGAACATTCCAGTGAGACACGGAGGATATTGAGGGGTACAGTTTCAGGGCATATTTGTGTGGAGTTCTGCATTGGTACGTTCCAGTGAGACAGGGTGGTTATGGAGGCGTACAGGTTCATGGCATATTTGTGTGTAGTACTTCATTGATACGTTCCAGTGAGACAGGTAGGTTTTGGAGCGTACAGGTTCAGGGCATATTTTTGTGGAGTTCTGCATTGGTACGTTCCAGTGAGACAGGGAGGTTATGGAGGCGTACAGGTTCAGGGCATATTTGTGTGGAGTTCTGCATTGGAACATTCCAGTGAGACACGGAGGATATGGAGGGGTGCAGGTTCAGGGCATATTTGTGTGGAGTTCTGCATTGGTACCTTCCAGTGAGACACTGAGGTTATGGAGGGGTACAGGTTCAGGGCATATTTATGTGGAGTTCCGCAGTGGAACATTCCAGTGAGACACGGAGGATATGGAGGGATACAGGTTCATGGCATATTTGTATGGAGTTATGCATTGGTACATTCTACTGAGACAGGGAGGTTATGGAGGGTACATATTCAGGGCATATTTTTGTGGAGTTCTGTATTGGTACGTTCCAGTGAGACAGGGAGGTTATGAAGGGGTACAGTTTCAGGGCATATTTGTGTGGAGTTCTGCATTGGTACGTTCCAGTGAGACACGGAGGTTATGGAGAGGTACAGGTTCAGGGCATATTTGTGTGGAGTTCTGCTTTGGTACATTCCAGTGAAACACGCAGGATATGGAGGGATACAGGTTCATGGCATATTTGTGTGTAGTACTTCATTGGTACGTTCCAGTGAGACAGGTCGGTTTTGGAGCGTACAGGTTCAGGGCATATTTTTGTGCAGTTCTGCATTGGTACGTTCCAGTGAGACAGGGAGGTTATGGAGGGGTACAGGTTCAGGGAATATTTGTGTGGAGTTCTGCATTGGTACGTTGCAGTGAGACAGGGAGGTTATGTAGGTGTACATGTTCCGTGCATATTTGTGTGTTTTTCTGCATTGGTGCGTTCCAGTGAGAAAGGGAGGTTATGGAGGGGTACAGTTTCAGGGCATATTTATGTGGATTTCTGCATTGGTACGTTCCCGTGAGACAGGGAGGTTATGGAGGGGTACAGGTTCAGGGGATATTTGTGTGGAGTTCTGTATTGGTACGTTCTAGTGAGACACTGAGGTTATGGAGGTGTACAGGTTCAGGGCATATTTATGTGGAGTTCCGCAGTGGAACATTCCAGTGAGACACGGAGGATATTGAGGGGTACAGTTTCAGGGCATATTTGTGTGGAGTTCTGCATTGGTACGTTCCAGTGAGACAGGGTGGTTATGGAGGCGTACAGGTTCATGGCATATTTGTGTGTAGTACTTCATTGATACGTTCCAGTGAGACAGGTAGGTTTTGGAGCGTACAGGTTCAGGGCATATTTTTGTGGAGTTCTGCATTGGTACGTTCCAGTGAGACAGGGAGGTTATGGAGGGGTGCAGGTTCAGGGCATTTTTGTGTGGAGTTCTGCATTGGAACATTCCAGTGAAACACGGAGGATATGGAGCGGTGCAGGTTCAGGGCATATTTGTGTGGAGTTATGCATTGGTACGTTCCAGTGAGACACTGAGGTTATGGAGGGGTACAGGTTCAGGGCATATTTATTTGGAGTTCCGCAGTGGAACATTCCAGTGAGACACGGAGGATATTGAGGATTACAGTTTCAGGGCATATTTGTGTGGAGTTCTGCATTAGTACGTTCCAGTGAGACAGGGTGGTTATGGAGGCGTACAGGTTCAGGGCATATTTGTGTGGAGTTCTGCATTGGTACATTCCAGTGAGACACGGAGGATATGGAGGGATACAGGTTCATGGCATATTTGTGCGGAGTTCTTCATTGGTACGTTCCAGTGTGACAGGTAGGTTTTGGAGCGTACAGGTTCAGGGCATATTTGTATGGAGTTATGCATTGGTACATTCTACTGAGACAGGGAGGTTATGGAGTGTACATATTCAGGGCATATTTTTGTGGAGTTCTGTATTGGTACGTTCCAGTGAGACAGGGAGGTTATGGAGGGGTACAGTTTCCGGGCATATTTATGTGGAGTTCTGCATTGGTACGTTCCAGTGAGACACTGAGGTTATGGAGGAGTACAGGTTCAGGGCATATTTATGTGGAGTTCTGCATTGGAACATTCCAGTGAGACTCGGAGGATATGGAATGGTACAGGTTCAGGGCATATTTGTGTGGAGTTCTGCATTGGTACGTTCCAGTGAGACAGGGAGGTTATGGAGGCGTACAGGTTCAGGGCATATTTGTGTGGAGTTCTGCATTGGAACATTCCAGTGAGACACGGAGGATATGGAGGGGTGCAGGTTCAGGGCATATTTGTGTGGAGTTCTGCATTGGTACCTTCCAGTGAGACACTGAGGTTATGGAGGGGTACAGGTTCAGGGCATATTTATGTGGAGTTCCGCAGTGGAACATTCCAGTGAGACACGGAGGATATGGAGGGATACAGGTTCATGGCATATTTGTATGGAGTTATGCATTGGTACATTCTACTGAGACAGGGAGGTTATGGAGGGTACATATTCAGGGCATATTTTTGTGGAGTTCTGTATCGGTACGTTCCAGTGAGACAGGGAGGTTATGAAGGGGTACAGTTTCAGGGCATATTTTTGTGGAGTTCTGCATTGGTACGTTCCAGTGAGAGAGGGAGGTTATGGAGGGGTACAGGTTCAGGGAATATTTGTGTGGAGTTCTGCATTGGTACGTTGCAGTGAGACAGGGAGGTTATGTAGGTGTACATGTTCCGTGCATATTTGTGTGTTTTTCTGCATTGGTACGTTCCAGTGAGAAAGGGAGGTTATGGAGGGGTACAGTTTCAGGGCATATTTATGTGGATTTCTGCATTGGTACGTTCCCGTGAGACAGGGAGGTTATGGAGGGGTACAGGTTCAGGGCATATTTATGTGGAGTTCCGCAGTGGAACATTCCAGTGAGACACGGAGGATATTGAGGGGTACAGTTTCAGGGCATATTTATGTGGAGTTCCGCAGTGGAACATTCCAGTGAGACACGGAGGATATTGAGGGGTACAGTTTCAGGGCATATTTGTGTGGAGTTCTGCATTGGTACGTTCCAGTGAGACAGGGAGGTTATGTAGGTGTACATGTTCAGGGCATATTTGTGTTTTTTTCTGCATTGGTACGTTCCAGTGAGAAAGGGAGGTTATGGAGTGGTACAGTTTCAGGGCATATTTATGTGGAGTTCTGCATTGGTACGTTCCAGTGAGACACTGAGGTTATGGAGGAGTACAGGTTCAGGGCATATTTATGTGGAGTTCCGCAGTGGAACATTCCAGTGAGACACGGAGAATATTGAGGGTTACAGTTTCAGAGCATATTTGTGTGGAGTTCTGCATTGGTACGTTCCAGTGAGACAGGGAGGTTATGGAGGGGTACAGGTTCAGGGCATATTTGTGTGGAGTTCTGCATTGGTACGTTCCAGAGAGACAGGGAGGTTATGTAGGTGTACATGTTCCGTGCATATTTGTGTGTTTTTCTGCATTGCTACGTTCCAGTGAGAAAGGGAGGTTATGGAGGGGTACAGTTTCAGGGCATATTTATGTGGAGTTCTGCATTGGTACGTTCCCGTGAGACAGGGAGTTTATGGAGGGGTACTGTTTCAGGGCATTTTTGTGTGGAGTTCTGCATTGGTACATTCCAGTGAGACAGGGAGGTTATGGAGGGGTACAGGTTCAGGGCATATTTATGTGGAGTTCTGCATTGGAACATTCCAGAGAGACACGGAGGATATGGAGGTGTGCAGGATCAGGGCATATTTGTGTGGGGTTCTGCATTGGTACGTTCCAGTGAGACACTGAGGTTATGGAGGGGTACAGGTTCAGGGCATATTTATGTGCAGTTCCGCAGTGGAACATTCCAGTGAGACACGGAGAATATTGAGGGGTACAGTTTCAGGGCATATTTGTGTGGAGTTCTGCATTGGTACGTTCCAGTGAGACAGGGTGGTTATGGAGGCGTACAGGTTCAGGGCATATTTGTGTGGAGTTCTGCATTGGTACATTCCAGTGAGACACGGAGGATATGGAGGGATACAGGTTCATGACATATTTGTGCGGAATTCTTCATTGGTACATTCCAGTGTGACAGGAAGATTTTGGAGCGTACAGGTTCGGAGCATATTTGTATGGAGTTCTGCATTGGTACCTTCTACTGAGACAGGGAGGTTATGGAGGGTACATATTCAGGGCATATTTTTGTGGAGTTCTGTATTGGTACGTTCCAGTGAGACAGGGAGGTGATGAAGGGGTACAGTTTCAGGGCATATTTGTGTGGAGTTCTGCATTGGTACGTTCCAGTGAGACACGGAGGTTATGGAGAGGTACAGGTTCAGGGCATATTTGTGTGGAGTTCTGCTTTGGTACATTTCAGTGAGACAGGTCGGTTTTGGAGCGTACAGGTTCAGGGCATATTTTTGTGCAGTTCTGCATTGGTACGTTCCAGTGAGACAGGGAGGTTATGGAGGGGTACAGGTTCAGGGAATATTTGTGTGGAGTTATGCATTGGTACGTTGCAGTGAGACAGGGAGGTTATATAGGTGTACATGTTCCGTGCATATTTGTGTGTTTTTCTGCATTGGTACGTTCCCGTGAGACAGGGAGGTTATGGAGGGGTACAGGTTCAGGGGATATTTGTGTGGAGTTCTGTATTGGTACGTTCTAGTGAGACACTGAGATTATGGAGGTGTACAGGTTCAGGGCATATTTATGTGGAGTTCCGCAGTGGAACATTCCAGTGAGACACGGAGGATATTGAGGGGTACAGTTTCAGGGCATATTTGTGTGGAGTTCTGCATTGGTACGTTCCAGTGAGACAGGGTGGTTATGGAGGCGTACAGGTTCATGGCATATTTGTGTGTAGTACTTCATTGATACGTTCCAGTGAGACAGGTAGGTTTTGGAGCGTACAGGTTCAGGGCTTATTTTTGTGGAGTTCTGCATTGGTACGTTCCAGTGAGACAGGGAGGTTATGGAGGGGTGCAGGTTCAGGGCATATTTGTGTGGAGTTCTGCATTGGTACATTCCAGTGAGACACGGAGGATATGGAGGGATACAGGTTCAGGGCATATTTGTGTGGAGTTCTGCATTGGTACGTTCCAGTGAGACACTGAGGTTATGGTGGGGTACAGGTTCAGGGCATATTTATGTGGAGTTCCGCAGTGGAACATTCCAGTGAGACACGGAGGATATTGAGGGGTACAGTTTCAGGGCATATTTGTGTGGAGTTCTGCATTGGTACGTTCCAGTGAGACAGGGTGGTTATGGAGGCGTACAGGTTCAGGGCATATTTGTGTGGAGTTCTGCATTGGTACATTCCAGTGAGACACGGAGGATATGGAGGGATACAGGTTCATGGCATATTTGTGCGGAGTTCTTCATTGGTACGTTCCAGTGTGACAGGTAGGTTTTGGAGCGTACAGGTTCAGGGCATATTTGTATGGAGTTATGCATTGGTACATTCTACTGAGACAGGGAGGTTATGGAGTGTACATATTCAGGGCATATTTTTGTGGAGTTCTGTATTGGTACGTTCCAGTGAGACAGGGAGGTTATGGAGGGGTACAGTTTCCGGGCATATTTATGTGGAGTTCTGCATTGGTACGTTCCAGTGAGACACTGAGGTTATGGAGGAGTACAGGTTCAGGGCATATTTATGTGGAGTTCTGCATTGGAACATTCCAGTGAGACTCGGAGGATATGGAATGGTACAGGTTCAGGGCATATTTGTGTGGAGTTTTGCATTGGTACGTTCCAGTGAGACAGGGTGTTTATGGAGGCGTACAGGTTCAGGGCATATTTGTGTGGAGTTCTGCATTGGAACATTCTACTGAGACAGGGAGGTTATGGAGGGTACATATTCAGGGCATATTTTTGTGGAGTTCTGTATTGGTACGTTCCAGTGAGACAGGGAGGTTATGAAGGGGTACAGTTTCAGGGCATATTTGTGTGGAGTTCTGCATTGGTACGTTCCAGTGAGACACGGAGGTTATGGAGAGGTACAGGTTCAGGGCATATTTGTGTGGAGTTCTGCTTTGGTACATTCCAGTGAAACACGCAGGATATGGAGGGATACAGGTTCATGGCATATTTGTGTGTAGTACTTCATTGGTACGTTCCAGTGAGACAGGTCGGTTTTGGAGCGTACAGGTTCAGGGCATATTTTTGTGCAGTTCTGCATTGGTACGTTCCAGTGAGACAGGGAGGTTATGGAGGGGTACAGGTTCAGGGAATATTTGTGTGGAGTTCTGCATTGGTACGTTGCAGTGAGACAGGGAGGTTATGTAGGTGTACATGTTCCGTGCATATTTGTGTGTTTTTCTGCATTGGTACGTTCCAGTGAGAAAGGGAGGTTATGGAGGGGTACAGTTTCAGGGCATATTTATGTGGATTTCTGCATTGGTACGTTCCCGTGAGACAGGGAGGTTATGGAGGGGTACAGGTTCAGGGGATATTTGTGTGGAGTTCTGTATTGGTACGTTCTAGTGAGACACTGAGGTTATGGAGGTGTACAGGTTCAGGGCATATTTATGTGGAGTTCCGCAGTGGAACATTCCAGTGAGACACGGAGGATATTGAGGGGTACAGTTTCAGGGCATATTTGTGTGGAGTTCTGCATTGGTACGTTCCAGTGAGACAGGGTGGTTATGGAGGCGTACAGGTTCATGGCATATTTGTGTGTAGTACTTCATTGATACGTTCCAGTGAGACAGGTAGGTTTTGGAGCGTACAGGTTCAGGGCATATTTTTGTGGAGTTCTGCATTGGTACGTTCCAGTGAGACAGGGAGGTTATGGAGGGGTGCAGGTTCAGGGCATTTTTGTGTGGAGTTCTGCATTGGAACATTCCAGTGAAACACGGAGGATATGGAGCGGTGCAGGTTCAGGGCATATTTGTGTGGAGTTCTGCATTGGTACGTTCCAGTGAGACACTGAGGTTATGGAGGGGTACAGATTCAGGGCATATTTATTTGGAGTTCCGCAGTGGAACATTCCAGTGAGACACGGAGGATATTGAGGGGTACAGTTTCAGGGCATATTTGTGTGGAGTTCTGCATTAGTACGTTCCAGTGAGACAGGGTGGTTATGGAGGCGTACAGGTTCAGGGCATATTTGTGTGGAGTTCTGCATTGGAACATTCCAGTGAGACACGGAGGATATGGAGGGGTGCAGGTTCAGGGCATATTTGTGTGGAGTTCTGCATTGGTACCTTCCAGTGAGACACTGAGGTTATGGAGGGGTACAGGTTCAGGGCATATTTATGTGGAGTTCCGCAGTGGAACATTCCAGTGAGACACGGAGGATATGGAGGGATACAGGTTCATGGCATATTTGTATGGAGTTATGCATTGGTACATTCTACTGAGACAGGGAGGTTATGGAGGGTACATATTCAGGGCATATTTTTGTGGAGTTCTGTATCGGTACGTTCCAGTGAGACAGGGAGGTTATGAAGGGGTACAGTTTCAGGGCATATTTTTGTGGAGTTCTGCATTGGTACGTTCCAGTGAGACAGGGAGGTTATGGAGGGGTACAGGTTCAGGGAATATTTGTGTGGAGTTCTGCATTGGTACGTTGCAGTGAGACAGGGAGGTTATGTAGGTGTACATGTTCCGTGCATATTTGTGTGTTTTTCTGCATTGGTACGTTCCAGTGAGAAAGGGAGGTTATGGAGGGGTACAGTTTCAGGGCATATTTATGTGGATTTCTGCATTGGTACGTTCCCGTGAGACAGGGAGGTTATGGAGGGGTACAGGTTCAGGGCATATTTATGTGGAGTTCCGCAGTGGAACATTCCAGTGAGACACGGAGGATATTGAGGGGTACAGTTTCAGGGCATATTTATGTGGAGTTCCGCAGTGGAACATTCCAGTGAGACACGGAGGATATTGAGGGGTACAGTTTCAGGGCATATTTGTGTGGAGTTCTGCATTGGTACGTTCCAGTGAGACAGGGAGGTTATGTAGGTGTACATGTTCAGGGCATATTTGTGTTTTTTTCTGCATTGGTACGTTCCAGTGAGAAAGGGAGGTTATGGAGTGGTACAGTTTCAGGGCATATTTATGTGGAGTTCTGCATTGGTACGTTCCAGTGAGACACTGAGGTTATGGAGGAGTACAGGTTCAGGGCATATTTATGTGGAGTTCCGCAGTGGAACATTCCAGTGAGACACGGAGAATATTGAGGGGTACAGTTTCAGAGCATATTTGTGTGGAGTTCTGCATTGGTACGTTCCAGTGAGACAGGTAGGTTTTGGAGCGTACAGGTTCAGGGCATATTTTTGTGGAGTTCGGCATTGGTACGTTCCAGTGAGACAGGGAGGTTATGGAGGGGTACAGGTTCAGGGCATATTTGTGTGGAGTTCTGCATTGGTACGTTCCAGTGAGACATGGAGGTTATGTAGGTGTACATGTTCCGTGCATATTTGTGTGTTTTTCTGCATTGCTACGTTCCAGTGAGAAAGGGAGGTTATGGAGGGGTACAGTTTCAGGGCATATTTATGTGGATTTCTGCATTGGTACGTTCCCGTGAGACAGGGAGTTTATGGAGGGGTACAGTTTCAGGGCATTTTTGTGTGGAGTTCTGCATTGGTACATTCCAGTGAGACAGGGAGGTTATGGAGGGGTACAGGTTCAGGGCATATTTATGTGGAGTTCTGCATTGGAACATTCCAGAGAGACACGGAGGATATGGAGGTGTGCAGGTTCAGGGCATATTTGTGTGGGGTTCTGCATTGGTACGTTCCAGTGAGACACTGAGGTTATGGAGGGGTACAGGTTCAGGGCATATTTATGTGGAGTTCCGCAGTGTAACATTCCAGTGAGACACGGAGAATATTGAGGGGTACAGTTTCAGGGCATATTTGTGTGGAGTTCTGCATTGGTACGTTCCAGTGAGACAGGGTGGTTATGGAGGCGTACAGGTTCAGGGCATATTTGTGTGGAGTTCTGCATTGGTACATTCCAGTGAGACACGGAGGATATGGAGGGATACAGGTTCATGACATATTTGTGCGGAATTCTTCATTGGTACATTCCAGTGTGACAGGAAGATTTTGGAGCGTACAGGTTCAGAGCATATTTGTATGGAGTTCTGCATTGGTACATTCTACTGAGACAGGGAGGTTATGGAGGGTACATATTCAGGGCATATTTTTGTGGAGTTCTGTATTGGTACGTTCCAGTGAGACAGGGAGGTTATGGAGAGGTACAGGTTCAGGGCATATTTGTGTGGAGTTCTGCTTTGGTACATTCCAGTGAAACACGGAGGATATGGAGGGATACAGGTTCATGGCATATTTGTGTGTAGTACTTCATTGGTACGTTCCAGTGAGACAGGTCGGTTTTGGAGCGTACAGGTTCAGGGCATATTTTTGTGCAGTTCTGCATTGGTACGTTCCAGTGAGACAGGGAGGTTATGGAGGGGTACAGGTTCAGGGAATATTTGTGTGGAGTTCTGCATTGGTACGTTGCAGTGAGACAGGGAGGTTATATAGGTGTACATGTTCCGTGCATATTTGTGTGTTTTTCTGCATTGGTACGTTCCAGTGAGAAAGGGAGGTTATGGAGGGGTACAGTTTCAGGGCATATTTATGTGGATTTCTGCATTGGTACGTTCCCGTGAGACAGGGAGGTTATGGAGGCGTACAGGTTCATGGCATATTTGTGTGTAGTACTTCATTGATACGTTCCAGTGAGACAGGTAGGTTTTGGAGCGTACAGGTTCATGGCATATTTTTGTGGAGTTCTGCATTGGTACGTTCCAGTGAGACAGGGAGGTTATGGAGGGGTGCAGGTTCAGGGCATTTTTGTGTGGAGTACTGCATTGGAACATTCCAGTGAAACACGGAGGATATGGAGCGGTGCAGGTTCAGGGCATATTTGTGTGGAGTTCTGCATTGGTACGTTCCAGTGAGACACTGAGGTTATGGAGGGGTACAGGTTCAGGGCATATTTATGTGGAGTTCCGCAGTGGAACATTCCAGTGAGACACGGAGGATATTGAGGGGTACAGTTTCAGGGCATATTTGTGTGGAGTTCTGCATTGGTACGTTCCAGTGAGACAGGGTGGTTATGGAGGCGTACAGGTTCAGGGCATATTTGTGTGGAGTTCTGCATTGGTACATTCCAGTGAGACACGGAGGATATGGAGGGATACAGGTTCATGGCATATTTGTGCGGAGTTCTTCATTGGTACGTTCCAGTGTGACAGGTAGTTTTTGGAGCGTACAGGTTCAGGGCATATTTGTATGGAGTTATGCATTGGTACATTCTACTGAGACAGGGAGGTTATGGAGTGTACATATTCAGGGCATATTTTTGTGGAGTTCTGTATTGGTACGTTCCAGTGAGACAGGGAGGTTATGGAGGGGTACAGTTTCCGGGCATATTTATGTGGAGTTCTGCATTGGTACGTTCCAGTGAGACACTGAGGTTATGGAGGAGTACAGGTTCAGGGTATATTTATGTGGAGTTCTGCATTGGAACATTCCAGTGAGACTCGGAGGATATGGAATGGTACAGGTTCAGGGCATATTTGTGTGGAGTTCTGCATTGGTACGTTCCAGTGAGACAGGGTGTTTATGGAGGCGTACAGGTTCAGGGCATATTTGTGTGGAGTTCTGCATTGGAACATTCCAGTGAAACACGGAGGATATGGAGGGGTGCAGGTTCAGGGCATATTTGTGTGGAGTTCTGCATTGGTACCTTCCAGTGAGACACTGAGGTTATGGAGGGGTACAGGTTCAGGGCATATTTATGTGGAGTTCCGCAGTGGAACATTCCAGTGAGACACGGAGGATATGGAGGGATACAGGTTCATGGCATATTTGTATGGAGCTATGCATTGGTACATTCTACTGAGACAGGGAGGTTATGGAGGGTACATATTCAGGGCATATTTTTGTGGAGTTCTGTATTGGTACGTTCCAGTGAGACAGGGAGGTTATGAAGGGGTACAGTTTCAGGGCATATTTGTGTGGAGTTCTGCATTGGTACGTTCCAGTGAGACAGGGAGGTTATGGAGAGGTACAGGTTCAGGGCATATTTGTGTGGAGTTCTGCTTTGGTACATTCCAGTGAAACACGGAGGATTTGGAGGGATACAGGTTCATGGCATATTTGTGTGTAGTACTTCATTGGTACGTTCCAGTGAGACAGGTCGGTTTTGGAGCGTACAGGTTCAGGGCATATTTTTGTGCAGTTCTGCATTGGTACGTTCCAGTGAGACAGGGAGGTTATGGAGGGGTACAGGTTCAGGGAATATTTGTGTGGAGTTCTGCATTGGTACGTTGCAGTGAGACAGGGAGGTTATGTAGGTGTACATGTTCCGTGCATATTTGTGTGTTTTTCTGCATTGGTACGTTCCCGTGAGACAGGGAGGTTATGGAGGGGTACAGGTTCAGGGGATATTTGTGTGGAGTTCTGTATTGGTACGTTCTAGTGAGACACTGAGGTTATGGAGGTGTACAGGTTCAGGGCATATTTATGTGGAGTTCCGCAGTGGAACATTCCAGTGAGACACGGAGGATATTGAGGGGTACAGTTTCAGGGCATATTTGTGTGGAGTTCTGCATTGGTACGTTCCAGTGAGACAGGGTGGTTATGGAGGCGTACAGGTTCATGGCATATTTGTGTGTAGTACTTCATTGATACGTTCCAGTGAGACAGGTAGGTTTCGGAGCGTACAGGTTCAGGGCATATTTTTGTGGAGTTCTGCATTGGTACGTTCCAGTGAGACAGGGAGGTTATGGAGGGGTGAAGGTTCAGGGCATTTTTGTGTGGAGTTCTGCATTGGAACATTCCAGTGAAACACGGAGGATATGGAGCGGTACAGGTTCAGGGCATATTTGTGTGGAGTTCTGAATTGGTACGTTCCAGTGAGACACTGAGGTTATGGAGGGGTACAGGTTCAGGGCATATTTATGTGGAGTTCCGCAGTGGAACATTCCAGTGAGACACGGAGGATATTGAGGGGTACAGTTTCAGGGCATATTTGTGTGGAGTTCTGCATTGGTACCTTCCAGTGAGACAGGGTGGTTATGGAGGCGTACAGGTTCAGGGCATATTTTTGTGGAGTTCTGCATTGGTACATTCCAGTGAGACACGGAGGATATGGAGGGATACAGGTTCATGGCATATTTGTGCGGAGTTCTTCATTGGTCCGTTCCAGTGTGACAGGTAGGTTTTGGAGCGTACAGGTTCAGGGCATATTTGTATGGAGTTATGCATTGGTACATTCTACTGAGACAGGGAGGTTATGGAGTGTACATATTCAGGGCATATTTTTGTGGAGTTCTGTATTGGTACGTTCCAGTGAGACAGGGAGGTTATGGAGGGGTACAGTTTCCGTGCATATTTATGTGGAGTTCTGCATTGGTACGTTCCAGTGAGACACTGAGGTTATGGAGGAGTACAGGTTCAGGGCATATTTATGTGGAGTTCTGCATTGGAACATTCCAGTGAGACTCGGAGGATATGGAATGGTACAGTTTCAGGGCATATTTGTGTGGAGTTCTGCATTGGTACGTTCCAGTGAGACAGGGTGTTTATGGAGGCGTACAGGTTCAGGGCATATTTGTGTGGAGTTCTGCATTGGAACATTCCAGTGAGACACGGAGGATATGGAGGGGTGCAGGTTCAGGGCATATTTGTGTGGAGTTCTGCATTGGTACCTTCCAGTGAGACACTGAGGTTATGGAGGGGTACAGGTTCAGGGCATATTTATGTGGAGTTCCGCAGTGGAACATTCCAGTGAGACACGGAGGATATGGAGGGATACAGGTTCATGGCATATTTGTATGGAGTTATGCATTGGTACATTCTACTGAGACAGGGAGGTTATGGAGGGTACATATTCAGGGCATATTTTTGTGGAGTTCTGTATTGGTACGTTCCAGTGAGACAGGGAGGTTATGAAGGGGTACAGTTTCAGGGCATATTTGTGTGGAGTTCTGCATTGGTACGTTCCAGTGAGACACGGAGGTTATGGAGAGGTACAGGTTCAGGGCATATTTGTGTGGAGTTCTGCTTTGGTACATTCCAGTGAAACACGGAGGATATGGAGGGATACAGGTTCATGGCATATTTGTGTGTAGTACTTCATTGGTACGTTCCATTGAGACAGGTCGGTTTTGGAGCGTACAGGTTCAGGGCATATTTTTGTGCAGTTCTGCATTGGTACGTTCCAGTGAGACAGGGAGGTTATGGAGGGGTACAGGTTCAGGGAATATTTGTGTGGAGTCCTGCATTGGTACGTTGCAGTGAGACAGGGAGGTTATGTAGGTGTACATGTTCCGTGCATATTTGTGTGTTTTTCTGCATTGGTACGTTCCAGTGAGAAAGGGAGGTTATGGAGGGGTACAGTTTCAGGGCATATTTATGTGGATTTCTGCATTGGTACGTTCCCGTGAGACAGGGAGGTTATGGAGGGGTACAGGTTCATGGCATATTTGTGTGTAGTACTTCATTGATACGTTCCAGTGAGACAGGTAGGTTTTGGAGCGTACAGGTTCAGGGCATATTTTTGTGGAGTTCTGCATTGGTACGTTCCAGTGAGACAGGGAGGTTATGGAGGGATGCAGGTTCAGGGCATTTTTGTGTGGAGTTCTGCATTGGAACATTCCAGTGAAACACGGAGGATATGGAGGGGTGCAGGTTCAGGGCATATTTGTGTGGAGTTCTGCATTGGTACGTTCCAGTGAGACACTGAGGTTATGGAGGGGTACAGGTTCAGGGCATATTTATGTGGAGTTCCGCAGTGGAACATTCCAGTGAGACACGGAGGATATTGAGGGGTACAGTTTCAGGGCATATTTGTGTGGAGTTCTGCATTGGTACGTTCCAGTGAGACAGGGTGGTTCTGGAGGCGTACAGGTTCAGGGCATATTTGTGTGGAGTTCTGCATTGGTACATTCCAGTGAGACACGGAGGATATGGAGGGATACAGGTTCATGGCATATTTGTGCGGAGTTCTTCATTGGTACGTTCCAGTGAGACACTGAGGTTATGGAGGTGTACAGGTTCAGGGCATATTTATGTGGAGTTATGCATTGGTACATTCTACTGAGACAGGGAGGTTATGGAGGGTACATATTCAGGGCATATTTTTGTGGAGTTCTGTATTGGTACGTTCCAGTGAGACAGGGAGGTTATGGAGGGGTACAGTTTCCGGGCATATTTGTGTGGAGTTCTGCATTGGTACCTTCCAGTGAGACAGGGTGGTTATGGAGGCGTACAGGTTCAGGGCATATTTTTGTGGAGTTCTGCATTGGTACATTCCAGTGAGACACGGAGGATATGGAGGGATACAGGTTCATGGCATATTTGTGCGGAGTTCTTCATTGGTCCGTTCCAGTGTGACAGGTAGGTTTTGGAGCGTACAGGTTCAGGGCATATTTGTATGGAGTTATGCATTGGTACATTCTACTGAGACAGGGAGGTTATGGAGTGTACATATTCAGGGCATATTTTTGTGGAGTTCTGTATTGGTACGTTCCAGTGAGACAGGGAGGTTATGGAGGGGTACAGTTTCCGGGCATATTTATGTGGAGTTCTGCATTGGTACGTTCCAGTGAGACACTGAGGTTATGGAGGAGTACAGGTTCAGGGCATATTTATGTGGAGTTCTGCATTGGAACATTCCAGTGAGACTCGGAGGATATGGAATGGTACAGTTTCAGGGCATATTTGTGTGGAGTTCTGCATTGGTACGTTCCAGTGAGACAGGGTGTTTATGGAGGCGTACAGGTTCAGGGCATATTTGTGTGGAGTTCTGCATTGGAACATTCCAGTGAGACACGGAGGATATGGAGGGGTGCAGGTTCAGGGCATATTTGTGTGGAGTTCTGCATTGGTACCTTCCAGTGAGACACTGAGGTTATGGAGGGGTACAGGTTCAGGGCATATTTATGTGGAGTTCCGCAGTGGAACATTCCAGTGAGACACGGAGGATATGGAGGGATACAGGTTCATGGCATATTTGTATGGAGTTATGCATTGGTACATTCTACTGAGACAGGGAGGTTATGGAGGGTACATATTCAGGGCATATTTTTGTGGAGTTCTGTATTGGTACGTTCCAGTGAGACAGGGAGGTTATGAAGGGGTACAGTTTCAGGGCATATTTGTGTGGAGTTCTGCATTGGTACGTTCCAGTGAGACACGGAGGTTATGGAGAGGTACAGGTTCAGGGCATATTTGTGTGGAGTTCTGCTTTGGTACATTCCAGTGAAACACGGAGGATATGGAGGGATACAGGTTCATGGCATATTTGTGTGTAGTACTTCATTGGTACGTTCCATTGAGACAGGTCGGTTTTGGAGCGTACAGGTTCAGGGCATATTTTTGTGCAGTTCTGCATTGGTACGTTCCAGTGAGACAGGGAGGTTATGGAGGGGTACAGGTTCAGGGAATATTTGTGTGGAGTCCTGCATTGGTACGTTGCAGTGAGACAGGGAGGTTATGTAGGTGTACATGTTCCGTGCATATTTGTGTGTTTTTCTGCATTGGTACGTTCCAGTGAGAAAGGGAGGTTATGGAGGGGTACAGTTTCAGGGCATATTTATGTGGATTTCTGCATTGGTACGTTCCCGTGAGACAGGGAGGTTATGGAGGGGTACAGGTTCATGGCATATTTGTGTGTAGTACTTCATTGATACGTTCCAGTGAGACAGGTAGGTTTTGGAGCGTACAGGTTCAGGGCATATTTTTGTGGAGTTCTGCATTGGTACGTTCCAGTGAGACAGGGAGGTTATGGAGGGATGCAGGTTCAGGGCATTTTTGTGTGGAGTTCTGCATTGGAACATTCCAGTGAAACACGGAGGATATGGAGGGGTGCAGGTTCAGGGCATATTTGTGTGGAGTTCTGCATTGGTACGTTCCAGTGAGACACTGAGGTTATGGAGGGGTACAGGTTCAGGGCATATTTATGTGGAGTTCCGCAGTGGAACATTCCAGTGAGACACGGAGGATATTGAGGGGTACAGTTTCAGGGCATATTTGTGTGGAGTTCTGCACTGGTACGTTCCAGTGAGACAGGGTGGTTCTGTAGGCGTACAGGTTGAGGGCATATTTGTGTGGAGTTCTGCATTGGTACATTCCAGTGAGACACGGAGGATATGGAGGGATACAGGTTCATGGCATATTTGTGCGGAGTTCTGCATTGGTACGTTCCAGTGAGACACTGAGGTTATGGAGGGGTACAGGTTCAGGGCATATTTATGTGGAGTTCCGCAGTGGAACATTCCAGTGAGACACGGAGGATATTGAGGGGTACAGTTTCAGGGCATATTTGTGTGGAGTTCTGCATTGGTACGTTCCAGTGAGACAGGGTGGTTTTGGAGGCGTACAGGTTCAGGGCATATTTGTGTGGAGTTCTGCATTGGTACATTCCAGTGAGACACGGAGGATATGGAGGGATACAGGTTCATGGCATATTTGTGCGGAGTTCTTCATTGGTACGTTCCAGTGAGACACTGAGGTTATGGAGGTGTACAGGTTCAGGGCATATTTATGTGGAGTTATGCATTGGTACATTCTACTGAGACAGGGAGGTTATGGAGGGTACATATTCAGGGCATATTTTTGTGGAGTTCTGTATTGGTACGTTCCAGTGAGACAGGGAGGTTATGGAGGGGTACAGTTTCCGGGCATATTTGTGTGGAGTTCTGCATTGGTACCTTCCAGTGAGACAGGGTGGTTATGGAGGCGTACAGGTTCAGGGCATATTTTTGTGGAGTTCTGCATTGGTACATTCCAGTGAGACACGGAGGATATGGAGGGATACAGGTTCATGGCATATTTGTGCGGAGTTCTTCATTGGTCCGTTCCAGTGTGACAGGTAGGTTTTGGAGCGTACAGGTTCAGGGCATATTTGTATGGAGTTATGCATTGGTACATTCTACTGAGACAGGGAGGTTATGGAGTGTACATATTCAGGGCATATTTTTGTGGAGTTCTGTATTGGTACGTTCCAGTGAGACAGGGAGGTTATGGAGGGGTACAGTTTCCGGGCATATTTATGTGGAGTTCTGCATTGGTACGTTCCAGTGAGACACTGAGGTTATGGAGGAGTACAGGTTCAGGGCATATTTATGTGGAGTTCTGCATTGGAACATTCCAGTGAGACTCGGAGGATATGGAATGGTACAGTTTCAGGGCATATTTGTGTGGAGTTCTGCATTGGTACGTTCCAGTGAGACAGGGTGTTTATGGAGGCGTACAGGTTCAGGGCATATTTGTGTGGAGTTCTGCATTGGAACATTCCAGTGAGACACGGAGGATATGGAGGGGTGCAGGTTCAGGGCATATTTGTGTGGAGTTCTGCATTGGTACCTTCCAGTGAGACACTGAGGTTATGGAGGGGTACAGGTTCAGGGCATATTTATGTGGAGTTCCGCAGTGGAACATTCCAGTGAGACACGGAGGATATGGAGGGATACAGGTTCATGGCATATTTGTATGGAGTTATGCATTGGTACATTCTACTGAGACAGGGAGGTTATGGAGGGTACATATTCAGGGCATATTTTTGTGGAGTTCTGTATTGGTACGTTCCAGTGAGACAGGGAGGTTATGAAGGGGTACAGTTTCAGGGCATATTTGTGTGGAGTTCTGCATTGGTACGTTCCAGTGAGACACGGAGGTTATGGAGAGGTACAGGTTCAGGGCATATTTGTGTGGAGTTCTGCTTTGGTACATTCCAGTGAAACACGGAGGATATGGAGGGATACAGGTTCATGGCATATTTGTGTGTAGTACTTCATTGGTACGTTCCATTGAGACAGGTCGGTTTTGGAGCGTACAGGTTCAGGGCATATTTTTGTGCAGTTCTGCATTGGTACGTTCCAGTGAGACAGGGAGGTTATGGAGGGGTACAGGTTCAGGGAATATTTGTGTGTTTTTCTGCATTGGTACGTTCCAGTGAGAAAGGGAGGTTATGGAGGGGTACAGTTTCAGGGCATATTTATGTGGATTTCTGCATTGGTACGTTCCCGTGAGACAGGGAGGTTATGGAGGGGTACAGGTTCATGGCATATTTGTGTGTAGTACTTCATTGATACGTTCCAGTGAGACAGGTAGGTTTTGGAGCGTACAGGTTCAGGGCATATTTTTGTGGAGTTCTGCATTGGTACGTTCCAGTGAGACAGGGAGGTTATGGAGGGATGCAGGTTCAGGGCATTTTTGTGTGGAGTTCTGCATTGGAACATTCCAGTGAAACACGGAGGATATGGAGGGGTGCAGGTTCAGGGCATATTTGTGTGGAGTTCTGCATTGGTACGTTCCAGTGAGACACTGAGGTTATGGAGGGGTACAGGTTCAGGGCATATTTATGTGGAGTTCCGCAGTGGAACATTCCAGTGAGACACGGAGGATATTGAGGGGTACAGTTTCAGGGCATATTTGTGTGGAGTTCTGCACTGGTACGTTCCAGTGAGACAGGGTGGTTCTGTAGGCGTACAGGTTGAGGGCATATTTGTGTGGAGTTCTGCATTGGTACATTCCAGTGAGACACGGAGGATATGGAGGGATACAGGTTCATGGCATATTTGTGCGGAGTTCTTCATTGGTACGTTCCAGTGAGACACTGAGGTTATGGAGGTGTACAGGTTCAGGGCATATTTATGTGGAGTTATGCATTGGTACATTCTACTGAGACAGGGAGGTTATGGAGGGTACATATTCAGGGCATATTTTTGTGGAGTTCTGTATTGGTACGTTCCAGTGAGACAGGGAGGTTATGGAGGGGTACAGTTTCCGGGCATATTTGTGTGGAGTTCTGCATTGGTACGTTCCAGTGAGAAAGGGAGGTTATGGAGGGGTACAGTTTCAGGGCATATTTATGTGGATTTCTGCATTGGTACGTTCCCGTGAGACAGGGAGGATTTGGAGGGGTACAGGTTCAGGGGATATTTGTGTGGAGTTCTGTATTGGTACGTTCCAGTGAGACACTGAGGTTATGGAGGTGTACAGGTTCAGGGCATATTTATGTGGAGTTCCGCAGTGGAATATTCCAGTGAGACACGGAGGATATTGAGGGGTACAGTTTCAGGGCATATTTGTGTGGAGTTCTGCATTGGTACGTTCCAGTGAGACAGGGTGGTTATGGAGGCGTACAGGTTCAGGGCATATTTGTGTGGAGTTCTGCATTGGTACATTCCAGTGAGACACGGAAGATATGGAGGGATACAGGTTCATGGCATATTTGTGCGGAGTTCTTCATTGGTACGTTCTAGTGTGACAGGTACGTTTTGGAGCGTACAGGTTCAGGGCATATTTGTATGGAGTTCTGCATTGGTACATTCTACTGAGACAGGGAGGTTATGGAGTGTACATATTCAGGGCATATTTTTGTGGAGTTCTGCATTGGTACGTTCTAGTGAGACAGGGTGTTTATGGAGGCGTACAGGTTCAGGGCATATTTGTGTGGAGTTCTGCATTGGTACATTCCAGTGAGACACGGAGGATATGCAGGGATACAGGTTCATGGCATATTTGTGCGGAGTTCTTCATTGGTACGTTCCAGTGTGACAGGTAGGTTTTGGAGCGTACAGGTTCAGGGCATATTTGTATGGAGTTATGCATTGGTACATTCTACTGAGACAGGGAGGTTATGGAGGGTACATATTCAGGGCATATTTTTGTGGAGTTCTGTATTGGTACGTTCCAGTGAGACAGTGAGGTTATGGAGGGGTACAGTTTCCGGGCATATTTGTGTGGAGTTCTGCATTGGTACGTTCCAGTGAGACAGGGTGGTTATGGAGGGTTTACAGGTTCAGGGCATATTTGTGTGGAGATCTGCATTGGTACATTCCAGTGAGACACGGAGGATATGGAGGGATACAGGTTCAGGGCATATTTGTGTGGAGTTCTGCATTCGTACATTCCAGTGAGACATGGAGGTTATGCAGGGGTACAGGTTTAGGGCATATTTATGCGGAGTTCTGCATTGGAACATTCCAGTGAGACACGGAGGATATGGAATGGTACAGGTTCAGGGCATATTTGTGTGGAGTTCTGCATTGGTACGTTCCAGTGAGACAGGGTGTTTATGGAGGCGTACAGGTTCAGGGCATATTTGTGTGGAGTTCTGCATTGGAACATTCCAGTGAGACACGGAGGATATGGAGGGGTGCAGGTTCAGGGCATATTTGTGTGGAGTTCTGCATTGGTACGTTCCAGTGAGACACTGAGGTTATGGAGGGGTACAGGTTCAGGGCATATTTATGTGGAGTTCCGCAGTGGAACATTCCAGTGAGACACGGAAGATATTGAGGGGTACAGTTTCAGGGCATATTTGTGTGGAGTTCTGCATTGGTACGTTCCAGTGAGACAGGGAGGTTATGGAGGGGTACAGTTTCCGGGCATATTTGTGTGGAGTTCTGCATTGGTACGTTCCAGTGAGAAAGGGAGGTTATGGAGGGGTACAGTTTCAGGGCATATTTATGTGGATTTCTGCATTGGTACGTTCCCGTGAGACAGGGAGGATATGGAGGGGTACAGGTTCAGGGGATATTTGTGTGGAGTTCTGTATTGGTACGTTCCAGTGAGACACTGAGGTTATGGAGGTGTACAGGTTCAGGGCATATTTATGTGGAGTTCCGCAGTGGAATATTCCAGTGAGACACGGAGGATATTGAGGGGTACAGTTTCAGGGCATATTTGTGTGGAGTTCTGCATTGGTACGTTCCAGTGAGACAGGGTGGTTATGGAGGCGTACAGGTTCAGGGCATATTTGTGTGGAGTTCTGCATTGGTACATTCCAGTGAGACACGGAAGATATGGAGGGATACAGGTTCATGGCATATTTGTGCGGAGTTCTTCATTGGTACGTTCTAGTGTGACAGGTACGTTTTGGAGCGTACAGGTTCAGGGCATATTTGTATGGAGTTCTGCATTGGTACATTCTACTGAGACAGGGAGGTTATGGAGTGTACATATTCAGGGCATATTTTTGTGGAGTTCTGCATTGGTACGTTCTAGTGAGACAGGGTGTTTATGGAGGCGTACAGGTTCAGGGCATATTTGTGTGGAGTTCTGCATTGGTACATTCCAGTGAGACACGGAGGATATGCAGGGATACAGGTTCATGGCATATTTGTGCGGAGTTCTTCATTGGTACGTTCCAGTGTGACAGGTAGGTTTTGGAGCGTACAGGTTCAGGGCATATTTGTATGGAGTTATGCATTGGTACATTCTACTGAGACAGGGAGGTTATGGAGGGTACATATTCAGGGCATATTTTTGTGGAGTTCTGTATTGGTACGTTCCAGTGAGACAGTGAGGTTATGGAGGGGTACAGTTTCCGGGCATATTTGTGTGGAGTTCTGCATTGGTACGTTCCAGTGAGACAGGGTGGTTATGGAGGGTTTACAGGTTCAGGGCATATTTGTGTGGAGATCTGCATTGGTACATTCCAGTGAGACACGGAGGATATGGAGGGATACAGGTTCAGGGCATATTTGTGTGGAGTTCTGCATTCGTACATTCCAGTGAGACATGGAGGTTATGCAGGGGTACAGGTTTAGGGCATATTTATGCGGAGTTCTGCATTGGAACATTCCAGTGAGACACGGAGGATATGGAATGGTACAGGTTCAGGGCATATTTGTGTGGAGTTCTGCATTGGTACGTTCCAGTGAGACAGGGTGTTTATGGAGGCGTACAGGTTCAGGGCATATTTGTGTGGAGTTCTGCATTGGAACATTCCAGTGAGACACGGAGTATATAGAGGGGTGCAGGTTCAGGGCATATTTGTGTGGAGTTCTGCATTGGTACGTTCCAGTGAGACACTGAGGTTATGGAGGGGTACAGGTTCAGGGCATATTTATGTGGAGTTCCGCAGTGGAACATTCCAGTGAGACACGGAAGATATTGAGGGGTACAGTTTCAGGGCATATTTGTGTGGAGTTCTGCATTGGTACGTTCCAGTGAGACAGGGATGTTATGGAGGGGTACAGTTTCAGGGCATATTTGTGTGGAGTTCTGCATTGGTACGTTCCAGTGAGACAGGTCGGTTTTGGAGCGTACAGGTTCAGGGCATATTTTTGTGCAGTTCTGCATTGGTACGTTCCAGAGAGACAGGGAGGTTATGGAGGGGTACAGGTTCAGGGAATATTTGTGTGGAGTTCTGCATTGGTACGTTGCAGTGAGACAGGGAGGTTATGTAGGTGTACATGTTCCGTGCATATTTGTGTGTTTTTCTGCATTGGTACGTTCCAGTGAGAAAGGGAGGTTATGGAGGGGTACAGTTTCAGGGCATATTTATGTGGATTTCTGCATTGGTACGTTCCCGTGAGACAGGGAGTTTATGGAGGGGTACAGTTTCAGGGCATATTTGTGTGGAGTTCTGCATTGGTACGTTCCAGTGAGACAGGGTGGTTATGGAGGCGTACAGGTTCATGGCATATTTGTGTGTAGTACTTCATTGATACGTTCCAGTGAGACAGGTAGGTTTTGGAGCGTACAGGTTCAGGGCATATTTTTGTGGAGTTCTGCATTGGTACGTTCCAGTGAGACAGGGAGTCTATGGAGGGGTGCAGGTTCAGGGCATTTTTGTGTGGAGTTCTGCATTGGAACATTCCAGTGAAACACGGAGGATATGGAGCGGTGCAGGTTTAGGGCATATTTGTGTGGAGTTCTGCATTGGTACGTTCCAGTGAGACACTGAGTTTATGGAGGGGTACAGGTTCAGGGCATATTTATGTGGAGTTCCGCAATGGAACATTCCAGTGAGACACGGAGGATATTGAGGGGTACAGTTTCAGGGCATATTTGTGTGGAGTTCTGCATTGGTACGTTCCAGTGAGACAGGGTGGTTATGGAGGCGTACAGGTTCAGGGCACATTTGTGTGGAGTTCTGCATTGGTACATTCCTGTGAGACACGGAGGATATGGAGGGATACAGGTTCATGTCATATTTGTGCGGAGTTCTTCATTGGTACGTTCCAGTGTGACAGGTAGGTTTTGGAGCGTACAGGTTCAGGGCATATTTGTATGGAGTTATGCATTGGTACATTCTACTGAGACAGGGAGGTTATGGAGTGTACATGTTCAGGGCATATTTTTGTGGAGTTCTGTATTGGTACGTTCCAGTGAGACAGGGAGGTTATGGAGGGGTACAGTTTCCGGGCATATTTATGTGGAGTTCTGCATTGGTACGTTCCAGTGAGACAGGGTGTTTATGGAGGCGTACAGGTTCAGGGCATATTTGTGTGGAGTTCTGCATTGGAACATTCCAGTGAGACACGGAGGATATGGAGGGGTGCAGGTTCAGGGCATATTTGTGTGGAGTTCTGCATTGGTACCTTCCAGTGAGACACTGAGGTTATGGAGGGGTACAGGTTCAGGGCATATTTATGTGGAGTTCCGCAGTGGAACATTCCAGTGAGACACGGAGGATATGGAGGGATACAGGTTCATGGCATATTTGTATGGAGTTATGCATTGGTACATTCTACTGAGACAGGGAGGTTATGGAGGGTACATATTCAGGGCATATTTTTGTGGAGTTCTGTATTGGTACGTTCCAGTGAGACAGGGAGGTTATGAAGGGGTACAGTTTCAGGGCATATTTGTGTGGAGTTCTGCATTGGTACGTTCCAGTGAGACACGGAGGTTATGGAGAGGTACAGGTTCATGGCATATTTGTGTGGAGTTCTGCTTTGGTACATTCCAGTGAAACACGGAGGATATGGAGGGATACAGGTTCATGGCATATTTGTGTGTAGTACTTCATTGGTACGTTCCAGTGAGACAGGTCGGTTTTGGAGCGTACAGGTTCAGGGCATATTTTTGTGCAGTTCTGCATTGGTACGTTCCAGTGAGACAGGGAGGTTATGGAGGGGTACAGGTTCAGGGAATATTTGTGTGGAGTTCTGCATTGGTACGTTGCAGTGAGACAGGGAGGTTATGTAGGTGTACATGTTCCGTGCATATTTGTGTGTTTTTCTGCATTGGTACGTTCCAGTGAGAAAGGGAGGTTATGGAGGGGTACAGTTTCAGGGCATATTTATGTGGATTTCTGCATTGGTACGTTCCCGTGAGACAGGGAGGTTATGGAGGGGTACAGGTTCAGGGGATATTTGTGTGGAGTTCTGTATTGGTACGTTCTAGTGAGACACTGAGGTTATGGAGGTGTACAGGTTCAGGGCATATTTATGTGGAGTTCCGCAGTGGAACATTCCAGTGAGACACGGAGGATATTGAGTGGTACAGTTTCAGGGCATATTTGTGTGGAGTTCTGCATTGGTACGTTCCAGTGAGACAGGGTGGTTATGGAGGCGTACAGGTTCATGGCATATTTGTGTGTAGTACTTCATTGATACGTTCCAGTGAGACAGGTAGGTTTTGGAGCGTACAGGTTCAGGGCATATTTTTGTGGAGTTCTGCATTGGTACGTTCCAGTGAGACAGGGAGGTTATGGAGGGGTGCAGGTTCAGGGCATTTTTGTGTGGAGGTCTGCATTGGAACATTCCAGTGAAACACGGAGGATATGGAGGGGTGCAGGTTCAGGGCATATTTGTGTGGAGTTCTGCATTGGTACGTTCCAGTGAGACACTGAGGTTATGGAGGGGTACAGGTTCAGGGCATATTTATGTGGAGTTCCGCAGTGGAACATTCCAGTGAGACACGGAGGATATTGAGGGGTACAGTTTCAGGGCATATTTGTGTGGAGTTCTGCATTGGTACGTTCCAGTGAGACAGGGTGGTTATGGAGGCGTACAGGTTCAGGGCATATTTGTGTGGAGTTCTGCATTGGTACATTCCAGTGAGACACGGAGGATATGGAGGGATACAGGTTCATGGCATATTTGTGCGGAGTTCTTCATTGGTACGTTCCAGTGTGACAGGTAGGTTTTGGAGCGTACAGGTTCAGGGCATATTTGTATGGAGTTATGCATTGGTACATTCTACTGAGACAGGGAGGTTATGGAGGGTACATATTCAGGGCATATTTTTGTGGAGTTCTGTATTGGTACGTTCCAGTGAGACAGCGAGGTTATGGAGGGGTACAGTTTCCGGGCATATTTGTGTGGAGTTCTGCATTGGTACGTTCCAGTGAGAAAGGGAGGTTATGGAGGGGTACAGTTTCAGGGCATATTTATGTGGATTTCTGCATTGGTACGTTCCCGTGAGACAGGGAGGTTATGGAGGGGTACAGGTTCAGGGGATATTTGTGTGGAGTTCTGTATTGGTACGTTCCAGTGAGACACTGAGGTTATGGAGGTGTACAGGTTCAGGGCATATTTATGTGGAGTTCCGCAGTGGAACATTCCAGTGAGACACGGAGGATATTGAGGGGTACAGTTTCAGGGCATATTTGTGTGGAGTTCTGCATTGGTACGTTCCAGTGAGACAGGGTGGTTATGGAGGCGTACAGGTTCAGGGCATATTTGTGTGGAGTTCTGCATAGGTACATTCCAGTGAGACACGGAAGATATGGAGGGATACAGGTTCATGGCATATTTGTGCGGAGTTCTTCATTGGTACGTTCTAGTGTGACAGGTACGTTTTGGAGCGTACAGGTTCAGGGCATATTTGTATGGAGTTCTGCATTGGTACATTCTACTGAGACAGGGAGGTTATGGAGTGTACATATTCAGGGCATATTTTTGTGGAGTTCTGCATTGGTACGTTCTAGTGAGACAGGGTGTTTATGGAGGCGTACAGGTTCAGGGCATATTTGTGTGGAGTTCTGCATTGGTACATTCCAGTGAGACACGGAGGATATGCAGGGATACAGGTTCATGGCATATTTGTGAGGAGTTCTTCATTGGTACGTTCCAGTGTGACAGGTAGGTTTTGGAGCGTACAGGTTCAGGGCATATTTGTATGGAGTTATGCATTGGTACATTCTACTGAGACAGGGAGGTTATGGAGGGTACATATTCAGGGCATATTTTTGTGGAGTTCTGTATTGGTACGTTCCAGTGAGACAGGGAGGTTATGGAGGGGTACAGTTTCCGGGCATATTTGTGTGGAGTTCTGCATTGGTACGTTCCAGTGAGACAGGGTGGTTATGGAGGGTTTACAGGTTCAGGGCATATTTGTGTGGAGATCTGCATTGGTACATTCCAGTGAGACACGGAGGATATGGAGGGATACAGGTTCAGCGCATATTTTTGTGGAGTTCTGCATTGGTACGTTCCAGTGAGACAGGGAGGTTATGTAGGTGTACATGTTCCGTGCATATTTGTGTGGAGTTCTGCATTGGTACATTCCAGTGAGACATGGAGGTTATGCAGGGGTACAGGTTAAGTGCATATTTATGCGGAGTTCTGCATTGGAACATTCCAGTGAGACACGGAGGATATGGAATGGTACAGGTTCAGGGCATATTTGTGTGGAGTTCTGCATTGGTACGTTCCAGTGAGACAGGGTGTTTATGGAGGCGTACAGGTTCAGGGCATATTTGTGTGGAGTTCTGCATTGGAACATTCCAGTGAGACACGGAGGATATGGAGGGGTGCAGGTTCAGGGCATATTTGTGTGGAGTTCTGCATTGGTACGTTCCAGTGAGACACTGAGGTTATGGAGGGGTACAGGTTCAGGGCATATTTATGTGGAGTTCCGCAGTGGAACATTCCAGTGTGACACGGAAGATATTGAGGGGTACAGTTTCAGGGCATATTTGTGTGGAGTTCTGCATTGGTACGTTCCAGTGAGACAGGGATGTTATGGAGGGGTACAGTTTCAGGGCATATTTGTGTGGAGTTCTGCATTGGTACATTCCAGTGAGACACGGAGGATATGGAGGGATACAGGTTCATGGCATATTTGTGTGTAGTACTTCATTGATACGTTACAGTGAGACAGGTAGGTTTTGGAGCGTAGATGTTCAGGGCATATTTTTGTGGAGTTCTGCATTGGTACTTTCCAGTGAGACAGGGAGGTTATGGAGGGGTACAGGTTCAGGGCATATTTGTGTGTTTTTCTGCATTGGTACGTTCCAGTGAGAAAGGGAGGTTATGGAGGTGTACAGTTTCAGGGCATATTTATGTGGATTTCTGCATTGGTACGTTCCCGTGAGACAGGGTGGTTATGGAGGGGGTACAGGTTCAGGGCATCTTTCTGTGGAGTTCTGCATTGGAACATTCCAGTGAGACACGGAGGATATGGAGGGGTGCAGGTTCAGGGCATATTTGTGTGGAGTTCTGCATTGGTACATTCCAGTGAGGCAGGTAGGTTTTGGAGCGTACAGGTTCAGGGCATATTTTTGTGGAGTTCTGCATTGGTACGTTCCAGTGAGACTGGGAGTTTATGGAGGGGTACAGTTTCAGGGCATATTTGTGTGGAGTTCTGCATTGGTACGTTCCAGTGAGACAGGGAGGTTATGGAGGGGTACAGGTTCAGGGCATATTTATGTGGATTTCTGCATTGGTACGTTCCCGTGAGACAGGGTGGTTATGGAGGTGTACAGGTTCAGGGCATATTTTTGTGGAGTTCTGCAATGGTACGTTCCAGTGAGACAGGGAGTTTATGGAGGGGTACAGTTTCAGGGCATTTTTGTGTGGAGTTCTGCATTGGTACATTCCATTGAGACAGGGAGGTTATGGAGGGGTACAGGTTCAGGGCATATTTCTGTGGAGTTCTGCATTGGAACATTCCAGTGAGACACGGAGGATATGGAGGGGTGCAGGTTCAGGGCATATTTGTGTGGAGTTCTGCATTGGTACGTTCCAGTGAGACAGGTAGGTTTTGGAGCGTACAGGTTCAGGGCATATTTTTGTGGAGTTCTGCATTGGTACGTTCCAGTGAGACAGGGAGGTTATGGAGGGGTACAGGTTCAGGGCATATTTTTGTGGAGTTCTGCATTGGTACGTTCCCGTGAGACAGGGAGTTTTTGGAGGGGTACAGGTTCTGGGCATATTTTGTGGAGTTTTGCAATGGTACGTTCCAGTGAGACAGGGAGTTTATGGAGGGGTACAGTTTCAGGGCATATTTGTGTGGAGTTCTGCATTGGTACGTTCCACTGAGACAGGGAGGTTATGTAGGTGTACATGTTCAGGGCATATTTGTGTGTTTTTTTGCATTGGTACGTTCCAGTGAGAAAGGGAGGTTATGGAGGGGTACAGTTTCAGGGCATATTTATGTGGATTTCTGCATTGGTACGTTCCAGTGAGACACTGAGGTTATGGAGGAGTACACGTTCGGGGCATATATATGTGGAGTTCCGCAGTGGAACATTCCAGTGAGACACGGAGGATATTGAGGGATACAGTTTCAGGGCATATTTGTGTGGAGTTCTGCATTGGTACGTTCCAGTGAGACAGGTAGGTTTTGGAGCGTACAGGTTCAGGGCATATTTTTGTGGACTTCTGCATTGGTACGTTCCAGTGAGACAGGGAGGTTATGGAGGGGTACAGGTTCAGGGCATATTTGTGTGGTGTTCTGCATTGGTACGTTCCAGTGAGACAGGGAGGTTATGTAGGTGTACATGTTCCGTGCATATTTGTGTGTTTTTCTGCATTGGTACGTTCCAGTGAGAAAGGGAGGTTATGGAGGGGTACAGTTTCAGGGCATATTTATGTAGATTTCTGCATTGGTACGTTCCCGTGAGACAGGGAGTTTATGGAGGGGTACAGTTTCAGGGCATTTTTTTGTGGAGTTCTGCATTGGTACATTCCAGTGAGACTGGGAGGTTATGGAGGGGTACAGGTTCAGGGCATATTTATGTGGAGTTCTGCATTGGAACATTCCAGTGAGACACGGAGGATATGGAGGTGTGCAGGTTCAGGGCATATTTGTGTGGAGTTCTGCATTGGTACGTTCCAGTGAGACACTGAGGTTATGGAGGGGTACAGGTTCAGGGCATATTTATGTGGAGTTCCGCAGTGGAACATTCTAGTGAGACACGGAGAATATTGAGGGGTACAGTTTCAGGGCATATTTGTGTGGAGTTCTGCATTGGTACGTTCCAGTGAGACAGGGTGGTTATGGAGGCGTACAGGTTCAGGGCATATTTGTGTGGAGTTCTGCATTGGTACATTCCAGTGAGACACGGAGGATATGGAGGGATACAGGTTCATGACATATTTGTGCGGAATTCTTCATTGGTACATTCCAGTGTGACAGGAAGATTTTGGAGCGTACAGGTTCAGAGCATATTTGTATGGAGTTCTGCATTGGTACATTCTACTGAGACAGGGAGGTTATGGAGGGTACATATTCAGGGCATATTTTTGTGGAGTTCTGTATTGGTACGTTCCAGTGAGACAGGGAGGTAATGAAGGGGTACAGTTTCAGGGCATATTTGTGTGGAGTTCTGCATTGGTACGTTCCAGTGAGACAGGGAGGTTATGGAGAGGTACAGGTTCAGGGCATATTTGTGTGGAGTTCTGCATTGGTACATTCCAGTGAAACTCGGAGGATATGGAGGGATACAGGTTCATGGCATATTTGTGTGTAGTACTTCATTGGTACGTTCCAGTGAGACAGGTCGGTTTTGGAGCGTACAGGTTCAGGGCATATTTTTGTGGAGTTCTGCATTAGTACGTTCCAGTGAGACAGGGAGGTTATGGAGGGGTACAGGTTCAGGGAATATTTGTGTGGAGTTCTGCATTGGTACGTTGCAGTGAGACAGGGAGGTTATGTAGGTGTACATGTTCCGTGCAGATTTGTGTGTTTTTCTGCATTGGTACGTTCCAGTGAGAAAGTGAGGTTATGGAGGGGTACAGTTTCAGGGCATATTTATGTGGATTTCTGCATTGGTACGTTCCCGTGAGACAGGGAGGTTATGGAGGGGTACAGGTTCAGGGGATATTTGTGTGGAGTTCTGTATTGGTACGTTCCAGTGAGACACTGAGGTTATGGAGGTGTACAGGTTCAGGGCATATTTATGTGGAGTTCCGCAGTGGAACATTCCAGTGAGACACGGAGGATATTGAGGGGTACAGTTTCAGGGCATATTTGTGTGGAGTTCTGCATTGGTACGTTCCAGTGAGACAGGGTGGTTATGGAGGCGTACAGGTTCAGGGCATATTTGTGTGGAGTTCTGCATTGGTACATTCCAGTGAGACCCGGAAGATATGGAGGGATACAGGTTCATGGCATATTTGTGCGGAGTTCTTCATTGGTACGTTCTAGTGTGACAGGTAGGTTTTGGAGCGTACAGGTTCAGGGCATATTTGTATGGAGATCTGCATTGGTAAATTCTACTGAGACAGGGAGGTTATGGAGTGTACATATTCAGGGCATATTTTTGTGGAGTTCTGCATTGGTACGTTCCAGTGAGACAGGGTGGTTATGGAGGCGTACAGGTTCAGGGCATATTTGTGTGGAGTTCTGCATTGGTACATTCCAGTGAGACACGGAGGATATGGAGGGATACAGGTTCATGGCATATGTGTGCGGAGTTCTTCATTGGTACGTTCCAGTGTGACAGGTAGGTTTTGGAGCGTACAGGTTCAGGACATATTTGTATGGAGTTATGCGTTGGTACATTCTACTGAGACAGGGAGGTTATGGTGGGTACATATTCAGGGCATATTTTTCTGGAGTTCTGTATTGGTACGTTCCAGTGAGACAGGGAGGTTATGGAGGGGTACAGATTCCGGGCATATTTGTGTGGAGTTCTGCATTGGTACGTTCCACTGAGACAGGGTGGTTATGGAGGGTTTACAGGTTCAGGGCATATTTGTGTGGAGTTCTGCATTGGTACATTCCAGTGAGACACGGAGGATATGGAGGGATACAGGTTCAGGGCATATTTTTGTGGAGTTCTGCATTGGTACGTTCCAGTGAGACAGGGAGGTTATGTAGGTGTACATGTTCCGTGCATATTTGTGTGGAGTTCTGCATTGGTACATTCCAGTGAGACATGGAGGTTATGCAGGGGTACAGGTTTAGGGCATATTTATGTGGAGTTCTGCATTGGAACATTCCAGTGAGACAC
Source organism: Hemitrygon akajei (assembly GCF_048418815.1). Taxonomy (NCBI): domain Eukaryota; kingdom Metazoa; phylum Chordata; class Chondrichthyes; order Myliobatiformes; family Dasyatidae; genus Hemitrygon; species Hemitrygon akajei. The sequence continues at coordinate 8,031,696 of NW_027331930.1, read as the reverse complement.
GGAGGATATGGAATGGTAGAGGTTCAGGGCATATTTGTGTGGAGTTCTGCATTGGAACATTCCAGTGAGACACGGAGGATATGGAGGGGTGCAGGTTCAGGGCATATTTGTGTGGAATTCTGCATTGATACGTTCCAGTGAGACACTGAGGTTATGGAGGGGTACAGGTTCAGGGCATATTTATGTGGAGTTCCGCAGTGGAACATTCCAGTGAGACACGGAGGATATTGAGGGGTACAGTTTCAGGGCATATTTGTGTGGAGTTCTGCATTGGTAAGTTCCAGTGAGACAGGGATGTTATGGAGGGGTACAGTTTCAGGGCATATTTGTGTGGAGTTCTGCATTGGTACATTCCAGTGAGACACGGAGGATATGGAGGGATACAGGCTCATGGCATATTTGTGTGTAGTACTTCATTGATACGTTACAGTGAGACAGGTAGGTTTTGGAGCGTACATGTTCAGGGCATATTTTTGTGGAGTTCTGCATTGGTACGTTCCAGTGAGACAGGGAGGTTATGGAGGGGTACAGGTTCAGGGCATATTTGTGTGGAGTTCTGCATTGGTACGTTCCAGTGAGACAGGGAGGTTATGTAGGTGTACATGTTCCGTGCATATTTGTGTGTTTTTCTGCATTGGTACGTTCCAGTGAGAAAGGGAGGTTATGGAGGGGTACAGTTTCAGGGCATATTTATGTGGATTTCTGCATTGGTACGTTCCCGTGAGACAGTGTGGTTATGGAGGGGTACAGGTTCAGGGCATATTTCTGTGGAGTTCTGCATTGGAACATTCCAGTGAGACACGGAGGATATGGAGGGGTGCAGGTTCAGGGCATATTTCTGTGGAGTTCTGCATTGGAACATTCCAGTGAGACACGGAGGATATGGAGGGGTGCAGGTTCAGGGCATATTTGTGTGGAGTTCTGCATTGGTACGTTCCAGTGAGACACTGAGGTTATGGAGGGGTACAGGTTCAGGGCATATTTATGTGGAGTTCCGCAGTGGAACATTCCAGTGAGACACGGAGGATATTGAGGGGTACAGTTTCAGGGCATATTTGTGTGGAGTTCTGCATTGGTACGTTCCAGTGAGACAGGGTGGTTATGGAGGCGTACAGGTTCAGGGCATATTTGTGTGGAGTTCTGCATTGGTACATTCCAGTGAGACACGGAGGATATGGAGGGATACAGGTTCATGGCATATTTGTGCGGAGTTCTTCATTGGTACGTTCCAGTGTGACAGGTAGGTTTTGGAGCGTACAGGTTCAGGGCATATTTGTATGGAGTTATGCATTGGTACATTCTACTGAGACAGGGAGGTTATGGAGGGTACATATTCAGGGCATATTTTTGTGGAGTTCTGTATTGGTACGTTCCAGTGAGACAGCGAGGTTATGGAGGGGTACTGTTTCCGGGCATATTTGTGTGGAGTTCTGCATTGGTACGTTCCAGTGAGAAAGGGAGGTTATGGAGGGGTACAGTTTCAGGGCATATTTATGTGGATTTCTGCATTGGTACGTTCCCGTGAGACAGGGAGGTTATGGAGGGGTACAGGTTCAGGGGATATTTGTGTGGAGTTCTGTATTGGTACGTTCCAGTGAGACACTGAGGTTATGGAGGTGTACAGGTTCAGGGCATATTTATGTGGAGTTCCGCAGTGGAACATTCCAGTGAGACACGGAGGATATTGAGGGGTACAGTTTCAGGGCATATTTGTGTGGAGTTCTGCATTGGTACGTTCCAGTGAGACAGGGTGGTTATGGAGGCGTACAGGTTCAGGGCATATTTGTGTGGAGTTCTGCATAGGTACATTCCAGTGAGACACGGAAGATATGGAGGGATACAGGTTCATGGCATATTTGTGCGGAGTTCTTCATTGGTACGTTCCAGTGAGACAGGGAGGTTATGTAGGTGTACATGTTCCGTGCATATTTGTGTGTTTTTCTGCATTGGTACGTTCCAGTGAGAAAGGGAGGTTATGGAGGGGTACAATTTCAGGGCATATTTATGTGGATTTCTGCATTGGTACGTTCCCGTGAGACAGGGAGTTTATGGAGGGGTACAGTTTCAGGGCATTTTTTTGTGGAGTTCTGCATTGGTACATTCCAGTGAGACTGGGAGGTTATGGAGGGGTACAGGTTCAGGGCATATTTATGTGGAGTTCTGCATTGGAACATTCCAGTGAGACACGGAGGATATGGAGGTGTGCAGGTTCAGGGCATATTTGTGTGGAGTTCTGCATTGGTACGTTCCAGTGAGACACTGAGGTTATGGAGGGGTACAGGTTCAGGGCATATTTATGTGGAGTTCCGCAGTGGAACATTCTAGTGAGACACGGAGAATATTGAGGGGTACAGTTTCAGGGCATATTTGTGTGGAGTTCTGCATTGGTACGTTCCAGTGAGACAGGGTGGTTATGGAGGCGTACAGGTTCAGGGCATATTTGTGTGGAGTTCTGCATTGGTACATTCCAGTGAGACACGGAGGATATGGAGGGATACAGGTTCATGACATATTTGTGCGGAATTCTTCATTGGTACATTCCAGTGTGACAGGAAGATTTTGGAGCGTACAGGTTCAGAGCATATTTGTATGGAGTTCTGCATTGGTACATTCTACTGAGACAGGGAGGTTATGGAGGGTACATATTCAGGGCATATTTTTGTGGAGTTCTGTATTGGTACGTTCCAGTGAGACAGGGAGGTAATGAAGGGGTACAGTTTCAGGGCATATTTGTGTGGAGTTCTGCATTGGTACGTTCCAGTGAGACAGGGAGGTTATGGAGAGGTACAGGTTCAGGGCATATTTGTGTGGAGTTCTGCATTGGTACATTCCAGTGAAACACGGAGGATATGGAGGGATACAGGTTCATGGCATATTTGTGTGTAGTACTTCATTGGTACGTTCCAGTGAGACAGGTCGGTTTTGGAGCGTACAGGTTCAGGGCATATTTTTGTGGAGTTCTGCATTAGTACGTTCCAGTGAGACAGGGAGGTTATGGAGGGGTACAGGTTCAGGGAATATTTGTGTGGAGTTCTGCATTGGTACGTTGCAGTGAGACAGGGAGGTTATGTAGGTGTACATGTTCCGTGCAGATTTGTGTGTTTTTCTGCATTGGTACGTTCCAGTGAGAAAGTGAGGTTATGGAGGGGTACAGTTTCAGGGCATATTTATGTGGATTTCTGCATTGGTACGTTCCCGTGAGACAGGGAGGTTATGGAGGGGTACAGGTTCAGGGGATATTTGTGTGGAGTTCTGTATTGGTACGTTCCAGTGAGACACTGAGGTTATGGAGGTGTACAGGTTCAGGGCATATTTATGTGGAGTTCCGCAGTGGAACATTCCAGTGAGACACGGAGGATATTGAGGGGTACAGTTTCAGGGCATATTTGTGTGGAGTTCTGCATTGGTACGTTCCAGTGAGACAGGGTGGTTATGGAGGCGTACAGGTTCAGGGCATATTTGTGTGGAGTTCTGCATTGGTACATTCCAGTGAGACCCGGAAGATATGGAGGGATACAGGTTCATGGCATATTTGTGCGGAGTTCTTCATTGGTACGTTCTAGTGTGACAGGTAGGTTTTGGAGCGTACAGGTTCAGGGCATATTTGTATGGAGATCTGCATTGGTAAATTCTACTGAGACAGGGAGGTTATGGAGTGTACATATTCAGGGCATATTTTTGTGGAGTTCTGCATTGGTACGTTCCAGTGAGACAGGGTGGTTATGGAGGCGTACAGGTTCAGGGCATATTTGTGTGGAGTTCTGCATTGGTACATTCCAGTGAGACACGGAGGATATGGAGGGATACAGGTTCATGGCATATGTGTGCGGAGTTCTTCATTGGTACGTTCCAGTGTGACAGGTAGGTTTTGGAGCGTACAGGTTCAGGACATATTTGTATGGAGTTATGCGTTGGTACATTCTACTGAGACAGGGAGGTTATGGTGGGTACATATTCAGGGCATATTTTTCTGGAGTTCTGTATTGGTACGTTCCAGTGAGACAGGGAGGTTATGGAGGGGTACAGATTCCGGGCATATTTGTGTGGAGTTCTGCATTGGTACGTTCCACTGAGACAGGGTGGTTATGGAGGGTTTACAGGTTCAGGGCATATTTGTGTGGAGTTCTGCATTGGTACATTCCAGTGAGACACGGAGGATATGGAGGGATACAGGTTCAGGGCATATTTTTGTGGAGTTCTGCATTGGTACGTTCCAGTGAGACAGGGAGGTTATGTAGGTGTACATGTTCCGTGCATATTTGTGTGGAGTTCTGCATTGGTACATTCCAGTGAGACATGGAGGTTATGCAGGGGTACAGGTTTAGGGCATATTTATGTGGAGTTCTGCATTGGAACATTCCAGTGAGACACGGAGGATATGGAATGGTAGAGGTTCAGGGCATATTTGTGTGGAGTTCTGCATTGGAACATTCCAGTGAGACACGGAGGATATGGAGGGGTGCAGGTTCAGGGCATATTTGTGTGGAATTCTGCATTGATACGTTCCAGTGAGACACTGAGGTTATGGAGGGGTACAGGTTCAGGGCATATTTATGTGGAGTTCCGCAGTGGAACATTCCAGTGAGACACGGAGGATATTGAGGGGTACAGTTTCAGGGCATATTTGTGTGGAGTTCTGCATTGGTAAGTTCCAGTGAGACAGGGATGTTATGGAGGGGTACAGTTTCAGGGCATATTTGTGTGGAGTTCTGCATTGGTACATTCCAGTGAGACACGGAGGATATGGAGGGATACAGGCTCATGGCATATTTGTGTGTAGTACTTCATTGATACGTTACAGTGAGACAGGTAGGTTTTGGAGCGTACATGTTCAGGGCATATTTTTGTGGAGTTCTGCATTGGTACGTTCCAGTGAGACAGGGAGGTTATGGAGGGGTACAGGTTCAGGGCATATTTGTGTGGAGTTCTGCATTGGTACGTTCCAGTGAGACAGGGAGGTTATGTAGGTGTACATGTTCCGTGCATATTTGTGTGTTTTTCTGCATTGGTACGTTCCAGTGAGAAAGGGAGGTTATGGAGGGGTACAGTTTCAGGGCATATTTATGTGGATTTCTGCATTGGTACGTTCCCGTGAGACAGTGTGGTTATGGAGGGGTACAGGTTCAGGGCATATTTCTGTGGAGTTCTGCATTGGAACATTCCAGTGAGACACGGAGGATATGGAGGGGTGCAGGTTCAGGGCATATTTGTGTGGAGTTCTGCATTGGTACGTTCCAGTGAGACACTGAGGTTATGGAGGGGTACAGGTTCAGGGCATATTTATGTGGAGTTCCGCAGTGGAACATTCCAGTGAGACACGGAGGATATTGAGGGGTACAGTTTCAGGGCATATTTGTGTGGAGTTCTGCATTGGTACGTTCCAGTGAGACAGGGTGGTTATGGAGGCGTACAGGTTCAGGGCATATTTGTGTGGAGTTCTGCATTGGTACATTCCAGTGAGACACGGAGGATATGGAGGGATACAGGTTCATGGCATATTTGTGCGGAGTTCTTCATTGGTACGTTCCAGTGTGACAGGTAGGTTTTGGAGCGTACAGGTTCAGGGCATATTTGTATGGAGTTATGCATTGGTACATTCTACTGAGACAGGGAGGTTATGGAGGGTACATATTCAGGGCATATTTTTGTGGAGTTCTGTATTGGTACGTTCCAGTGAGACAGCGAGGTTATGGAGGGGTACAGTTTCCGGGCATATTTGTGTGGAGTTCTGCATTGGTACGTTCCAGTGAGAAAGGGAGGTTATGGAGGGGTACAGTTTCAGGGCATATTTATGTGGATTTCTGCATTGGTACGTTCCCGTGAGACAGGGAGGTTATGGAGGGGTACAGGTTCAGGGGATATTTGTGTGGAGTTCTGTATTGGTACGTTCCAGTGAGACACTGAGGTTATGGAGGTGTACAGGTTCAGGGCATATTTATGTGGAGTTCCGCAGTGGAACATTCCAGTGAGACACGGAGGATATTGAGGGGTACAGTTTCAGGGCATATTTGTGTGGAGTTCTGCATTGGTACGTTCCAGTGAGACAGGGTGGTTATGGAGGCGTACAGGTTCAGGGCATATTTGTGTGGAGTTCTGCATAGGTACATTCCAGTGAGACACGGAAGATATGGAGGGATACAGGTTCATGGCATATTTGTGCGGAGTTCTTCATTGGTACGTTCTAGTGTGACAGGTACGTTTTGGAGCGTACAGGTTCAGGGCATATTTGTATGGAGTTCTGCATTGGTACATTCTACTGAGACAGGGAGGTTATGGAGTGTACATATTCAGGGCATATTTTTGTGGAGTTCTGCATTGGTACGTTCTAGTGAGACAGGGTGTTTATGGAGGCGTACAGGTTCAGGGCATATTTGTGTGGAGTTCTGCATTGGTACATTCCAGTGAGACACGGAGGATATGCAGGGATACAGGTTCATGGCATATTTGTGAGGAGTTCTTCATTGGTACGTTCCAGTGTGACAGGTAGGTTTTGGAGCGTACAGGTTCAGGGCATATTTGTATGGAGTTATGCATTGGTACATTCTACTGAGACAGGGAGGTTATGGAGGGTACATATTCAGGGCATATTTTTGTGGAGTTCTGTATTGGTACGTTCCAGTGAGACAGGGAGGTTATGGAGGGGTACAGTTTCCGGGCATATTTGTGTGGAGTTCTGCATTGGTACGTTCCAGTGAGACAGGGTGGTTATGGAGGGTTTACAGGTTCAGGGCATATTTGTGTGGAGATCTGCATTGGTACATTCCAGTGAGACACGGAGGATATGGAGGGATACAGGTTCAGGGCATATTTTTGTGGAGTTCTGCATTGGTACGTTCCAGTGAGACAGGGAGGTTATGTAGGTGTACATGTTCCGTGCATATTTGTGTGGAGTTCTGCATTGGTACATTCCAGTGAGACATGGAGGTTATGCAGGGGTACAGGTTAAGTGCATATTTATGCGGAGTTCTGCATTGGAACATTCCAGTGAGACACGGAGGATATGGAATGGTACAGGTTCAGGGCATATTTGTGTGGAGTTCTGCATTGGTACGTTCCAGTGAGACAGGGTGTTTATGGAGGCGTACAGGTTCAGGGCATATTTGTGTGGAGTTCTGCATTGGAACATTCCAGTGAGACACGGAGGATATGGAGGGGTGCAGGTTCAGGGCATATTTGTGTGGAGTTCTGCATTGGTACGTTCCAGTGAGACACTGAGGTTATGGAGGGGTACAGGTTCAGGGCATATTTATGTGGAGTTCCGCAGTGGAACATTCCAGTGTGACACGGAAGATATTGAGGGGTACAGTTTCAGGGCATATTTGTGTGGAGTTCTGCATTGGTACGTTCCAGTGAGACAGGGATGTTATGGAGGGGTACAGTTTCAGGGCATATTTGTGTGGAGTTCTGCATTGGTACATTCCAGTGAGACACGGAGGATATGGAGGGATACAGGTTCATGGCATATTTGTGTGTAGTACTTCATTGATACGTTACAGTGAGACAGGTAGGTTTTGGAGCGTAGATGTTCAGGGCATATTTTTGTGGAGTTCTGCATTGGTACGTTCCAGTGAGACAGGGAGGTTATGGAGGGGTACAGGTTCAGGGCATATTTGTGTGTTTTTCTGCATTGGTACGTTCCAGTGAGAAAGGGAGGTTATGGAGGTGTACAGTTTCAGGGCATATTTATGTGGATTTCTGCATTGGTACGTTCCCGTGAGACAGGGTGGTTATGGAGGGGGTACAGGTTCAGGGCATCTTTCTGTGGAGTTCTGCATTGGAACATTCCAGTGAGACACGGAGGATATGGAGGGGTGCAGGTTCAGGGCATATTTGTGTGGAGTTCTGCATTGGTACATTCCAGTGAGGCAGGTAGGTTTTGGAGCGTACAGGTTCAGGGCATATTTTTGTGGAGTTCTGCATTGGTACGTTCCAGTGAGACTGGGAGTTTATGGAGGGGTACAGTTTCAGGGCATATTTGTGTGGAGTTCTGCATTGGTACGTTCCAGTGAGACAGGGAGGTTATGGAGGGGTACAGGTTCAGGGCATATTTATGTGGATTTCTGCATTGGTACGTTCCCGTGAGACAGGGTGGTTATGGAGGGGTACAGGTTCAGGGCATATTTTTGTGGAGTTCTGCAATGGTACGTTCCAGTGAGACAGGGAGTTTATGGAGGGGTACAGTTTCAGGGCATTTTTGTGTGGAGTTCTGCATTGGTACATTCCATTGAGACAGGGAGGTTATGGAGGGGTACAGGTTCAGGGCATATTTCTGTGGAGTTCTGCATTGGAACATTCCAGTGAGACACGGAGGATATGGAGGGGTGCAGGTTCAGGGCATATTTGTGTGGAGTTCTGCATTGGTACGTTCCAGTGAGACAGGTAGGTTTTGGAGCGTACAGGTTCAGGGCATATTTTTGTGGAGTTCTGCATTGGTACGTTCCAGTGAGACAGGGAGGTTATGGAGGGGTACAGGTTCAGGGCATATTTTTGTGGAGTTCTGCATTGGTACGTTCCCGTGAGACAGGGAGTTTTTGGAGCGGTACAGGTTCTGGGCATATTTTGTGGAGTTTTGCAATGGTACGTTCCAGTGAGACAGGGAGTTTATGGAGGGGTACAGTTTCAGGGCATATTTGTGTGGAGTTCTGCATTGGTACGTTCCACTGAGACAGGGAGGTTATGTAGGTGTACATGTTCAGGGCATATTTGTGTGTTTTTTTGCATTGGTACGTTCCAGTGAGAAAGGGAGGTTATGGAGGGGTACAGTTTCAGGGCATATTTATGTGGATTTCTGCATTGGTACGTTCCAGTGAGACACTGAGGTTATGGAGGAGTACACGTTCGGGGCATATATATGTGGAGTTCCGCAGTGGAACATTCCAGTGAGACACGGAGGATATTGAGGGATACAGTTTCAGGGCATATTTGTGTGGAGTTCTGCATTGGTACGTTCCAGTGAGACAGGTAGGTTTTGGAGCGTACAGGTTCAGGGCATATTTTTGTGGACTTCTGCATTGGTACGTTCCAGTGAGACAGGGAGGTTATGGAGGGGTACAGGTTCAGGGCATATTTGTGTGGTGTTCTGCATTGGTACGTTCCAGTGAGACAGGGAGGTTATGTAGGTGTACATGTTCCGTGCATATTTGTGTGTTTTTCTGCATTGGTACGTTCCAGTGAGAAAGGGAGGTTATGGAGGGGTACAGTTTCAGGGCATATTTATGTGGATTTCTGCATTGGTACGTTCCCGTGAGACAGGGAGTTTATGGAGGGGTACAGTTTCAGGGCATTTTTTTGTGGAGTTCTGCATTGGTACATTCCAGTGAGACTGGGAGGTTATGGAGGGGTACAGGTTCAGGGCATATTTATGTGGAGTTCTGCATTGGAACATTCCAGTGAGACACGGAGGATATGGAGGTGTGCAGGTTCAGGGCATATTTGTGTGGAGTTCTGCATTGGTACGTTCCAGTGAGACACTGAGGTTATGGAGGGGTACAGGTTCAGGGCATATTTATGTGGAGTTCCGCAGTGGAACATTCTAGTGAGACACGGAGAATATTGAGGGGTACAGTTTCAGGGCATATTTGTGTGGAGTTCTGCATTGGTACGTTCCAGTGAGACAGGGTGGTTATGGAGGCGTACAGGTTCAGGGCATATTTGTGTGGAGTTCTGCATTGGTACATTCCAGTGAGACACGGAGGATATGGAGGGATACAGGTTCATGACATATTTGTGCGGAATTCTTCATTGGTACATTCCAGTGTGACAGGAAGATTTTGGAGCGTACAGGTTCAGAGCATATTTGTATGGAGTTCTGCATTGGTACATTCTACTGAGACAGGGAGGTTATGGAGGGTACATATTCAGGGCATATTTTTGTGGAGTTCTGTATTGGTACGTTCCAGTGAGACAGGGAGGTAATGAAGGGGTACAGTTTCAGGGCATATTTGTGTGGAGTTCTGCATTGGTACGTTCCAGTGAGACAGGGAGGTTATGGAGAGGTACAGGTTCAGGGCATATTTGTGTGGAGTTCTGCATTGGTACATTCCAGTGAAACACGGAGGATATGGAGGGATACAGGTTCATGGCATATTTGTGTGTAGTACTTCATTGGTACGTTCCAGTGAGACAGGTCGGTTTTGGAGCGTACAGGTTCAGGGCATATTTTTGTGGAGTTCTGCATTAGTACGTTCCAGTGAGACAGGGAGGTTATGGAGGGGTACAGGTTCAGGGAATATTTGTGTGGAGTTCTGCATTGGTACGTTGCAGTGAGACAGGGAGGTTATGTAGGTGTACATGTTCCGTGCAGATTTGTGTGTTTTTCTGCATTGGTACGTTCCAGTGAGAAAGTGAGGTTATGGAGGGGTACAGTTTCAGGGCATATTTATGTGGATTTCTGCATTGGTACGTTCCCGTGAGACAGGGAGGTTATGGAGGGGTACAGGTTCAGGGGATATTTGTGTGGAGTTCTGTATTGGTACGTTCCAGTGAGACACTGAGGTTATGGAGGTGTACAGGTTCAGGGCATATTTATGTGGAGTTCCGCAGTGGAACATTCCAGTGAGACACGGAGGATATTGAGGGGTACAGTTTCAGGGCATATTTGTGTGGAGTTCTGCATTGGTACGTTCCAGTGAGACAGGGTGGTTATGGAGGCGTACAGGTTCAGGGCATATTTGTGTGGAGTTCTGCATTGGTACATTCCAGTGAGACCCGGAAGATATGGAGGGATACAGGTTCATGGCATATTTGTGCGGAGTTCTTCATTGGTACGTTCTAGTGTGACAGGTAGGTTTTGGAGCGTACAGGTTCAGGGCATATTTGTATGGAGATCTGCATTGGTAAATTCTACTGAGACAGGGAGGTTATGGAGTGTACATATTCAGGGCATATTTTTGTGGAGTTCTGCATTGGTACGTTCCAGTGAGACAGGGTGGTTATGGAGGCGTACAGGTTCAGGGCATATTTGTGTGGAGTTCTGCATTGGTACATTCCAGTGAGACACGGAGGATATGGAGGGATACAGGTTCATGGCATATGTGTGCGGAGTTCTTCATTGGTACGTTCCAGTGTGACAGGTAGGTTTTGGAGCGTACAGGTTCAGGACATATTTGTATGGAGTTATGCGTTGGTACATTCTACTGAGACAGGGAGGTTATGGTGGGTACATATTCAGGGCATATTTTTCTGGAGTTCTGTATTGGTACGTTCCAGTGAGACAGGGAGGTTATGGAGGGGTACAGATTCCGGGCATATTTGTGTGGAGTTCTGCATTGGTACGTTCCACTGAGACAGGGTGGTTATGGAGGGTTTACAGGTTCAGGGCATATTTGTGTGGAGTTCTGCATTGGTACATTCCAGTGAGACACGGAGGATATGGAGGGATACAGGTTCAGGGCATATTTTTGTGGAGTTCTGCATTGGTACGTTCCAGTGAGACAGGGAGGTTATGTAGGTGTACATGTTCCGTGCATATTTGTGTGGAGTTCTGCATTGGTACATTCCAGTGAGACATGGAGGTTATGCAGGGGTACAGGTTTAGGGCATATTTATGTGGAGTTCTGCATTGGAACATTCCAGTGAGACACGGAGGATATGGAATGGTAGAGGTTCAGGGCATATTTGTGTGGAGTTCTGCATTGGAACATTCCAGTGAGACACGGAGGATATGGAGGGGTGCAGGTTCAGGGCATATTTGTGTGGAATTCTGCATTGATACGTTCCAGTGAGACACTGAGGTTATGGAGGGGTACAGGTTCAGGGCATATTTATGTGGAGTTCCGCAGTGGAACATTCCAGTGAGACACGGAGGATATTGAGGGGTACAGTTTCAGGGCATATTTGTGTGGAGTTCTGCATTGGTAAGTTCCAGTGAGACAGGGATGTTATGGAGGGGTACAGTTTCAGGGCATATTTGTGTGGAGTTCTGCATTGGTACATTCCAGTGAGACACGGAGGATATGGAGGGATACAGGCTCATGGCATATTTGTGTGTAGTACTTCATTGATACGTTACAGTGAGACAGGTAGGTTTTGGAGCGTACATGTTCAGGGCATATTTTTGTGGAGTTCTGCATTGGTACGTTCCAGTGAGACAGGGAGGTTATGGAGGGGTACAGGTTCAGGGCATATTTGTGTGGAGTTCTGCATTGGTACGTTCCAGTGAGACAGGGAGGTTATGTAGGTGTACATGTTCCGTGCATATTTGTGTGTTTTTCTGCATTGGTACGTTCCAGTGAGAAAGGGAGGTTATGGAGGGGTACAGTTTCAGGGCATATTTATGTGGATTTCTGCATTGGTACGTTCCCGTGAGACAGTGTGGTTATGGAGGGGTACAGGTTCAGGGCATATTTCTGTGGAGTTCTGCATTGGAACATTCCAGTGAGACACGGAGGATATGGAGGGGTGCAGGTTCAGGGCATATTTGTGTGGAGTTCTGCATTGGTAAGTTCCAGTGAGACACTGCGGTTATCGAGGGGTACAGGTTCAGGGCATATTTATGTGGAGTTCCGCAGTGGAACATTCCAGTGAGACACGGAGGATATTGAGGGGTCCAGTTTCAGGGCATATTTGTGTGGAGTTCTGAATTGGTACGTTCCAGTGAGACAGGGATGTTATGGAGGGGTACAGTTTCAGGGCATATTTGTGTGGAGTTCTGCATTGGTACATTCCAGTGAGACACGGAGGATATGTAGGGATACAGGTTCATGGCATATTTGTGTGTAGTACTTCATTGATACGTTACAGTGAGACAGGGTGGTTATGGAGGTGTACAGGTTCAGCGCATATTTCTGTGGAGTTCTGCATTGGAACATTCCATTGAGACACTGAGGATATGGAGGGGTGCAGGTTCAGGGCATATTTGTGTGGAGTTCTGCATTGGTACGTTCCAGTGAGACAGGTAGGTTTTGGAGCGTACATGTTCAGGGCATATTTTTGTGGAGTTCTGCATTGGTACGTTCCAGTGAGACAGGGAGGTTATGGAGGGGTACAGGTTCAGGGCATATTTATGTGGATTTCTGCATTGGTACGTTCCCGTGAGACAGGGTGGTTATGGAGGGGTACAGGTTCAGGGCATATTTTTGTGGAGTTCTGCAATGGTACGTTCCAGTGAGACAGGGAGTTTATGGAGGGGTACAGGTTCAGGGCATATTTATGTGGATTTCTGCATTGGTACGTTCCCGTGAGACAGGGTGGTTATGGAGGGGTACAGGTTCAGGGCATATTTTTGTGGAGTTCTGCATTGGTACGTTCCAGTGAGACAGGGAGGTTATGGAGGGGTACAGGTTCAGGGCATATTTGTGTGGAGTTCTGCATTGGTACGTTCCTGTGAGACAGGGAGGTTATGTAGGTGTACATGTTCCGTGCATATTTGTGTGTTTTTCTGCATTGGTACGTTCCAGTGAGAAAGGGAGGTTATGGAGGGGTACAGTTTCAGGGCATATTTATGTGGATTTCTGCATTGGTACGTTCCCGTGAGACAGGGTGGTTATGGAGGGGTACAGGTTCAGGGCATATTTCTGTGGAGTTCTGCATTGGAACATTCCAGTGAGACATGGAGGATATGGAGGGGTGCAGGTTCAGGGCATATTTGTGTGGAGTTCTGCATTGGTACGTTCCAGTGAGACAGGTAGGTTTTGTAGCGTACATGTTCAGGGCATATTTTTGTGGAGTTCTGCATTGGTACGTTCCAGTGAGACAGGGAGGTTATGAAGGTGTACAGGTTCAGGGCATATTTATGTGGAGTTCCGCAGTGGAACATTCCAGTGAGACACGGAGGATATTGAGGGGTACAGTTTCAGGGCATATTTGTGTGGAGTTCTGCATTGGTACGTTCCAGTGAGACAGGTAGGTTTTGGAGCGTACAGGTTCAGGGCATATTTTTGTGGAGTTCTGCATTGGTACGTTCCAGTGAGACAGGGAGGATATGGAGGGGTACAGGTTCAGGGCATATTTGTGTGGAGTTCTGCATTGGTACGTTCCAGTGAGACAGGGAGGTTATGTAGGTGTACATGTTCCGTGCATATTTGTGTGTTTTTCTGCATTGGTACGTTCCAGTGAGAAAGGGAGGTTATGGAGGGGTACAGTTTCAGGGCATATTTATGTGGATTTCTGCATTGGTACGTTCCCGTGAGACAGGGAGTTTATGGAGGGGTACAAATTCAGGGCATTTTTGTGTGGAGTTCTGCATTGGTACATTCGAGTGAGACAGGGAGGTTATGGAGGGGTACAGGTTCAGGGCATATTTATGTGGAGTTCTGCATTGGAACATTGCAGTGAGACACGGAGGATATGGAGGTGTGCAGGTTCAGGGCATATTTGTGTGGAGTTCTGCATTGGTACGTTCCAGTGAGACACTGAGGTTATGGAGGGGTACAGGTTCAGGGCATATTTATGTGGAGTTCCGCAGTGGAACATTCCAGTGAGACACGGAGAATATTGAGGGGTACAGTTTCAGGGCATATTTGTGTGGAGTTCTGCATTGGTACGTTCCCGTGAGACAGGGAGGTTATGGAGGGGTACAGGTTCAGGGGATATTTGTGTGGAGTTCTGTATTGGTACGTTCCAGTGAGACACTGAGGTTATGGAGGTGTACAGGTTCAGGGCATATTTATGTGGAGTTCCGCAGTGGAACATTCCAGTGAGACACGGAGGATATTGAGGGGTACAGTTTCAGGGCATATTTGTGTGGAGTTCTGCATTGGTACGTTCCAGTGAGACAGGGTGGTTATGGAGGCGTACAGGTTCAGGGCATATTTGTGTGGAGTTCTGCATTGGTACATTCCAGTGAGACCCGGAAGATATGGAGGGATACAGGTTCATGGCATATTTGTGCGGAGTTCTTCATTGGTACGTTCTAGTGTGACAGGTAGGTTTTGGAGCGTACAGGTTCAGGGCATATTTGTATGGAGATCTGCATTGGTAAATTCTACTGAGACAGGGAGGTTATGGAGTGTACATATTCAGGGCATATTTTTGTGGAGTTCTGCATTGGTACGTTCCAGTGAGACAGGGTGGTTATGGAGGCGTACAGGTTCAGGGCATATTTGTGTGGAGTTCTGCATTGGTACATTCCAGTGAGACACGGAGGATATGGAGGGATACAGGTTCATGGCATATGTGTGCGGAGTTCTTCATTGGTACGTTCCAGTGTGACAGGTAGGTTTTGGAGCGTACAGGTTCAGGACATATTTGTATGGAGTTATGCGTTGGTACATTCTACTGAGACAGGGAGGTTATGGTGGGTACATATTCAGGGCATATTTTTCTGGAGTTCTGTATTGGTACGTTCCAGTGAGACAGGGAGGTTATGGAGGGGTACAGATTCCGGGCATATTTGTGTGGAGTTCTGCATTGGTACGTTCCACTGAGACAGGGTGGTTATGGAGGGTTTACAGGTTCAGGGCATATTTGTGTGGAGTTCTGCATTGGTACATTCCAGTGAGACACGGAGGATATGGAGGGATACAGGTTCAGGGCATATTTTTGTGGAGTTCTGCATTGGTACGTTCCAGTGAGACAGGGAGGTTATGTAGGTGTACATGTTCCGTGCATATTTGTGTGGAGTTCTGCATTGGTACATTCCAGTGAGACATGGAGGTTATGCAGGGGTACAGGTTTAGGGCATATTTATGTGGAGTTCTGCATTGGAACATTCCAGTGAGACACGGAGGATATGGAATGGTAGAGGTTCAGGGCATATTTGTGTGGAGTTCTGCATTGGAACATTCCAGTGAGACACGGAGGATATGGAGGGGTGCAGGTTCAGGGCATATTTGTGTGGAATTCTGCATTGATACGTTCCAGTGAGACACTGAGGTTATGGAGGGGTACAGGTTCAGGGCATATTTATGTGGAGTTCCGCAGTGGAACATTCCAGTGAGACACGGAGGATATTGAGGGGTACAGTTTCAGGGCATATTTGTGTGGAGTTCTGCATTGGTAAGTTCCAGTGAGACAGGGATGTTATGGAGGGGTACAGTTTCAGGGCATATTTGTGTGGAGTTCTGCATTGGTACATTCCAGTGAGACACGGAGGATATGGAGGGATACAGGCTCATGGCATATTTGTGTGTAGTACTTCATTGATACGTTACAGTGAGACAGGTAGGTTTTGGAGCGTACATGTTCAGGGCATATTTTTGTGGAGTTCTGCATTGGTACGTTCCAGTGAGACAGGGAGGTTATGGAGGGGTACAGGTTCAGGGCATATTTGTGTGGAGTTCTGCATTGGTACGTTCCAGTGAGACAGGGAGGTTATGTAGGTGTACATGTTCCGTGCATATTTGTGTGTTTTTCTGCATTGGTACGTTCCAGTGAGAAAGGGAGGTTATGGAGGGGTACAGTTTCAGGGCATATTTATGTGGATTTCTGCATTGGTACGTTCCCGTGAGACAGTGTGGTTATGGAGGGGTACAGGTTCAGGGCATATTTCTGTGGAGTTCTGCATTGGAACATTCCAGTGAGACACGGAGGATATGGAGGGGTGCAGGTTCAGGGCATATTTGTGTGGAGTTCTGCATTGGTAAGTTCCAGTGAGACACTGCGGTTATCGAGGGGTACAGGTTCAGGGCATATTTATGTGGAGTTCCGCAGTGGAACATTCCAGTGAGACACGGAGGATATTGAGGGGTCCAGTTTCAGGGCATATTTGTGTGGAGTTCTGAATTGGTACGTTCCAGTGAGACAGGGATGTTATGGAGGGGTACAGTTTCAGGGCATATTTGTGTGGAGTTCTGCATTGGTACATTCCAGTGAGACACGGAGGATATGTAGGGATACAGGTTCATGGCATATTTGTGTGTAGTACTTCATTGATACGTTACAGTGAGACAGGGTGGTTATGGAGGTGTACAGGTTCAGCGCATATTTCTGTGGAGTTCTGCATTGGAACATTCCATTGAGACACTGAGGATATGGAGGGGTGCAGGTTCAGGGCATATTTGTGTGGAGTTCTGCATTGGTACGTTCCAGTGAGACAGGTAGGTTTTGGAGCGTACATGTTCAGGGCATATTTTTGTGGAGTTCTGCATTGGTACGTTCCAGTGAGACAGGGAGGTTATGGAGGGGTACAGGTTCAGGGCATATTTATGTGGATTTCTGCATTGGTACGTTCCCGTGAGACAGGGTGGTTATGGAGGGGTACAGGTTCAGGGCATATTTTTGTGGAGTTCTGCAATGGTACGTTCCAGTGAGACAGGGAGTTTATGGAGGGGTACAGGTTCAGGGCATATTTATGTGGATTTCTGCATTGGTACGTTCCCGTGAGACAGGGTGGTTATGGAGGGGTACAGGTTCAGGGCATATTTTTGTGGAGTTCTGCATTGGTACGTTCCAGTGAGACAGGGAGGTTATGGAGGGGTACAGGTTCAGGGCATATTTGTGTGGAGTTCTGCATTGGTACGTTCCTGTGAGACAGGGAGGTTATGTAGGTGTACATGTTCCGTGCATATTTGTGTGTTTTTCTGCATTGGTACGTTCCAGTGAGAAAGGGAGGTTATGGAGGGGTACAGTTTCAGGGCATATTTATGTGGATTTCTGCATTGGTACGTTCCCGTGAGACAGGGTGGTTATGGAGGGGTACAGGTTCAGGGCATATTTCTGTGGAGTTCTGCATTGGAACATTCCAGTGAGACATGGAGGATATGGAGGGGTGCAGGTTCAGGGCATATTTGTGTGGAGTTCTGCATTGGTACGTTCCAGTGAGACAGGTAGGTTTTGTAGCGTACATGTTCAGGGCATATTTTTGTGGAGTTCTGCATTGGTACGTTCCAGTGAGACAGGGAGGTTATGAAGGTGTACAGGTTCAGGGCATATTTATGTGGAGTTCCGCAGTGGAACATTCCAGTGAGACACGGAGGATATTGAGGGGTACAGTTTCAGGGCATATTTGTGTGGAGTTCTGCATTGGTACGTTCCAGTGAGACAGGTAGGTTTTGGAGCGTACAGGTTCAGGGCATATTTTTGTGGAGTTCTGCATTGGTACGTTCCAGTGAGACAGGGAGGATATGGAGGGGTACAGGTTCAGGGCATATTTGTGTGGAGTTCTGCATTGGTACGTTCCAGTGAGACAGGGAGGTTATGTAGGTGTACATGTTCCGTGCATATTTGTGTGTTTTTCTGCATTGGTACGTTCCAGTGAGAAAGGGAGGTTATGGAGGGGTACAGTTTCAGGGCATATTTATGTGGATTTCTGCATTGGTACGTTCCCGTGAGACAGGGAGTTTATGGAGGGGTACAAATTCAGGGCATTTTTGTGTGGAGTTCTGCATTGGTACATTCGAGTGAGACAGGGAGGTTATGGAGGGGTACAGGTTCAGGGCATATTTATGTGGAGTTCTGCATTGGAACATTGCAGTGAGACACGGAGGATATGGAGGTGTGCAGGTTCAGGGCATATTTGTGTGGAGTTCTGCATTGGTACGTTCCAGTGAGACACTGAGGTTATGGAGGGGTACAGGTTCAGGGCATATTTATGTGGAGTTCCGCAGTGGAACATTCCAGTGAGACACGGAGAATATTGAGGGGTACAGTTTCAGGGCATATTTGTGTGGAGTTCTGCATTGGTACGTTCCAGTGAGACAGGGTGGTTATGGAGGCGTACAGGTTCAGGGCATATTTGTGTGGAGTTCTGCATTGGTACATTCCAGTGAGACTCGGAGGATATGGAGGGATACAGGTTCATGACATATTTGTGCGGAATTCTTCATTGGTACATTCCAGTGTGACAGGAAGATTTTGGAGCGTACAGGTTCAGAGCATAATTGTATGGAGTTCTGCATTGGTACATTCTACTGAGACAGGGAGGTTATGGAGGGTACATATACAGGGCATATTTTTGTGGAGTTCTGCATTGGTACGTTCCAGTGAGACAGGGAGGTTATGGAGGGGTACAGGTTCAGGGCATATTTCTGTGGAGTTCTGCATTGAAACATTCCATTGAGACACGGAGGATATGGAGGGGTGCAGGTTCAGGGCATATTTGTGTGGAGTTCTGCATTGGTACGTTCCAGTGAGACAGGTAGGTTTTGGAGCGTACAGGTTCAGGGCATATTTGTGTGGAGTTCTGCATTGGTACATTCCAGTGAGACACGGAGGATATGGAGGGATACAGGTTCATGGCATATGTGTGCGGACTTCTTCATTGGTACGTTCCAGTGTGACAGGTAGGTTTTGGAGCGTACAGGTTCAGGACATATTTGTATGGAGTTATGCGTTGGTACATTCTACTGAGACAGGGAGGTTATGGTGGGTACATATTCAGGGCATATTTTTCTGGAGTTCTGTATTGGTACGTTCCAGTGAGACAGGGAGGTTATGGAGTGGTACAGAATCCGGGCATATTTGTGTGGAGTTCTGCATTGGTACGTTCCACTGAGACAGGGTGGTTATGGAGGGTTTACAGGTTCAGGGCATATTTGTGTGGAGTTCTGCATTGGTACATTCCAGTGAGACACGGAGGATATGGAGGGATACAGGTTCAGGGCATATTTTTGTGGAGTTCTGCATTGGTACGTTCCAGTGAGACAGGGAGGTTATGTAGGTGTACATGTTCCGTGCATATTTGTGTGGAGTTCTGCATTGGTACATTCCAGTGAGACATGGAGGTTATGCAGGGGTACAGGTTTAGGGCATATTTATGTGGAGTTCTGCATTGGAACATTCCAGTGAGAGACGGAGGATATGGAATGGTAGAGGTTCAGGGCATATTTGTGTGGAGTTCTGCATTGGAACATTCCAGTGAGACACGGAGGATATGGAGGGGTGCAGGTTCAGGGCATATTTGTGTGGAATTCTGCATTGATACGTTCCAGTGAGACACTGAGGTTATGGAGGGGTACAGGGTCAGGGCATATTTATGTGGAGTTCCGCAGTGGAACATTCCAGTGAGACACGGAGGATATTGAGGGGTACAGTTTCAGGGCATATTTGTGTGGAGTTCTGCATTGGTAAGTTCCAGTGAGACAGGGATGTTATGGAGGGGTACAGTTTCAGGGCATATTTGTGTGGAGTTCTGCATTGGTACATTCCAGTGAGACACGGAGGATATGGAGGGATACAGGCTCATGGCATATTTGTGTGTAGTACTTCATTGATACGTTACAGTGAGACAGGTAGGTTTTGGAGCGTACATGTTCAGGGCATATTTTTGTGGAGTTCTGCATTGGTACGTTCCAGTGAGACAGGGAGGTTATGGAGGGGTACAGGTTCAGGGCATATTTGTGTGGAGTTCTGCATTGGTACGTTCCAGTGAGACAGGGAGGTTATGTAGGTGTACATGTTCCGTGCATATTTGTGTGTTTTTCTGCATTGGTACGTTCCAGTGAGAAAGGGAGGTTATGGAGGGGTACAGTTTCAGGGCATATTTATGTGGATTTCTGCATTGGTACGTTCCCGTGAGACAGTGTGGTTATGGAGGGGTACATGTTCAGGGCATATTTCTGTGGAGTTCTGCATTGGAACATTCCAGTGAGACACGGAGGATATGGAGGGGTGCAGGTTCAGGGCATATTTGTGTGGAGTTCTGCATTGGTAAGTTCCAGTGAGACACTGCGGTTATCGAGGGGTACAGGTTCAGGGCATATTTATGTGGAGTTCCGCAGTGGAACATTCCAGTGAGACACGGAGGATATTGAGGGGTCCAGTTTCAGGGCATATTTGTGTGGAGTTCTGAATTGGTACGTTCCAGTGAGACAGGGATGTTATGGAGGGGTACAGTTTCAGGGCATATTTGTGTGGAGTTCTGCATTGGTACATTCCAGTGAGACACGGAGGATATGTAGGGATACTGGTTCATGGCATATTTGTGTGTAGTACTTCATTGATACGTTACAGTGAGACAGGGTGGTTATGGAGGTGTACAGGTTCAGCGCATATTTCTGTGGAGTTCTGCATTGGAACATTCCATTGAGACACTGAGGATATGGAGGGGTGCAGGTTCAGGGCATATTTGTGTGGAGTTCTGCATTGGTACGTTCCAGTGAGACAGGTAGGTTTTGGAGCGTACATGTTCAGGGCATATTTTTGTGGAGTTCTGCATTGGTACGTTCCAGTGAGACAGGGAGGTTATGGAGGGGTACAGGTTCAGGGCATATTTATGTGGATTTCTGCATTGGTACGTTCCCGTGAGACAGGGTGGTTATGGAGGGGTACAGGTTCAGGGCATATTTTTGTGGAGTTCTGCAATGGTACGTTCCAGTGAGACAGGGAGTTTATGGAGGGCTACAGTTTCAGGGCATTTTTGTGTGGAGTACTGCATTGGTACATTACAGTGAGACAGGGAGGTTATGGAGTGGTACAGGTTCAGGGCATATATCTGTGGAGTTCTGCATTGGTACATTCCAGTGAGACACGGAGGATATGTAGGGATACAGGTTCATGGCATATTTGTGTGTAGTACTTCATTGATACGTTACAGTGAGACAGGTAGGTTTTGCAGCGTACATGTTCAGGGCATATTTTTGTGGAGTTCTGCATTGGTACGTTCCAGTGAGACAGGGAGGTTATGGAGGGGTACAGGTTCAGGGCATATTTGTGTGGAGTTCTGCATTGGTACGTTCCTGTGAGACAGGGAGGTTATGTAGGTGTACATGTTCCGTGCATATTTGTGTGTTTTTCTGCATTGGTACGTTCCAGTGAGAAAGGGAGGTTATGGAGGGGTACAGTTTCAGGGCATATTTATGTGGATTTCTGCATTGGTACGTTTTCGTGAGACAGGGTGGTTATGGAGGGGTACAGGTTCAGGGCATATTTCTGTGGAGTTCTGCATTGGAACATTCCAGTGAGACATGGAGGATATGGAGGGGTGCAGGTTCAGGGCATATTTGTGTGGAGTTCTGCATTGGTACGTTCCAGTGAGACAGGTAGGTTTTGGAGCGTACAGGTTCAGGGCATATTTTTATGGAGTTCTGCATTGGTACGTTCCAGTGAGACAGGGAGTTTATGGAGGGGTACAGTTTCAGGGCATTTTTGTGTGGAGTTCTGCATTGGTACATTCCAGTGAGACAGGGAGGTTATGGAGGGGAACAGGTTCAGGGCATATTTCTGTGGAGTTCTGCATTGAAACATTCCAGTGAGACACGGAGGATATGGAGGGGTGCAGGTTCAGGGCATATTTGTGTGGAGTTCTGCATTGGTACGTTCCAGTGAGACAGGTAGGTTTTGTAGCGTACATGTTCAGGGCATATTTTTGTGGAGTTCTGCATTGGTACGTTCCAGTGAGACAGGGAGGTTATGAAGGTGTACAGGTTCAGGGCATATTTATGTGGAGTTCCGCAGTGGAACATTCCAGTGAGACACGGAGGATATTGAGGGGTACAGTTTCAGGGCATATTTGTGTGGAGTTCTGCATTGGTACGTTCCAGTGAGACAGGTAGGTTTTGGAGCGTACAGGTTCAGGGCATATTTTTGTGGAGTTCTGCATTGGTACGTTCCAGTGAGACAGGGAGGATATGGAGGGGTACAGGTTCAGGGCATATTTGTGTGGAGTTCTGCATTGGTACGTTCCAGTGAGACAGGGAGGTTATGTAGGTGTACATGTTCCGTGCATATTTGTGTGTTTTTCTGCATTGGTACGTTCCAGTGAGAAAGGGAGGTTATGGAGGGGTACAGTTTCAGGGCATATTTATGTGGATTTCTGCATTGGTACGTTCCCGTGAGACAGGGAGTTTATGGAGGGGTACAAATTCAGGGCATTTTTGTGTGGAGTTCTGCATTGGTACATTCCAGTGAGACAGGGAGGTTATGGAGGGGTACAGGTTCAGGGCATATTTATGTGGAGTTCTGCATTGGAACATTCCAGTGAGACACGGAGGATATGGAGGTGTGCAGGTTCAGGGCATATTTGTGTGGAGTTCTGCATTGGTACGTTCCAGTGAGAAAGGGAGGTTATGGAGGGGTACAGTTTCAGGGCATATTTATGTGGATTTCTGCATTGGTACGTTCCCGTGAGACAGGGAGTTTATGGAGGGGTACAAATTCAGGGCATTTTTGTGTGGAGTTCTGCATTGGTACATTCGAGTGAGACAGGGAGGTTATGGAGGGGTACAGGTTCAGGGCATATTTATGTGGAGTTCTGCATTGGAACATTCCAGTGAGACACGGAGGATATGGAGGTGTGCAGGTTCAGGGCATATTTGTGTGGAGTTCTGCATTGGTACGTTCCAGTGAGACACTGAGGTTATGGAGGGGTACAGGTTCAGGGCATATTTGTGTGGAGTTCTGCATTGGTACATTCCAGTGAGACTCGGAGGATATGGAGGGATACAGGTTCATGACATATTTGTGCGGAATTCTTCATTGGTACATTCCAGTGTGACAGGAAGATTTTGGAGCGTACAGGTTCAGAGCATAATTGTATGGAGTTCTGCATTGGTACATTCTACTGAGACAGGGAGGTTATGGAGGGTACATATACAGGGCATATTTTTGTGGAGTTCTGCATTGGTACGTTCCAGTGAGACAGGGAGGTTATGGAGGGGTACAGGTTCAGGGCATATTTCTGTGGAGTTCTGCATTGAAACATTCCATTGAGACACGGAGGATATGGAGGGGTGCAGGTTCAGGGCATATTTGTGTGGAGTTCTGCATTGGTACGTTCCAGTGAGACAGGTAGGTTTTGGAGCGTACAGGTTCAGGGCATATTTGTGTGGAGTTCTGCATTGGTACATTCCAGTGAGACACGGAGGATATGGAGGGATACAGGTTCATGGCATATGTGTGCGGACTTCTTCATTGGTACGTTCCAGTGTGACAGGTAGGTTTTGGAGCGTACAGGTTCAGGACATATTTGTATGGAGTTATGCGTTGGTACATTCTACTGAGACAGGGAGGTTATGGTGGGTACATATTCAGGGCATATTTTTCTGGAGTTCTGTATTGGTACGTTCCAGTGAGACAGGGAGGTTATGGAGTGGTACAGAATCCGGGCATATTTGTGTGGAGTTCTGCATTGGTACGTTCCACTGAGACAGGGTGGTTATGGAGGGTTTACAGGTTCAGGGCATATTTGTGTGGAGTTCTGCATTGGTACATTCCAGTGAGACACGGAGGATATGGAGGGATACAGGTTCAGGGCATATTTTTGTGGAGTTCTGCATTGGTACGTTCCAGTGAGACAGGGAGGTTATGTAGGTGTACATGTTCCGTGCATATTTGTGTGGAGTTCTGCATTGGTACATTCCAGTGAGACATGGAGGTTATGCAGGGGTACAGGTTTAGGGCATATTTATGTGGAGTTCTGCATTGGAACATTCCAGTGAGAGACGGAGGATATGGAGTGGTACAGGTTCAGGGCATATATCTGTGGAGTTCTGCATTGGTACATTCCAGTGAGACACGGAGGATATGTAGGGATACAGGTTCATGGCATATTTGTGTGTAGTACTTCATTGATACGTTACAGTGAGACAGGTAGGTTTTGCAGCGTACATGTTCAGGGCATATTTTTGTGGAGTTCTGCATTGGTACGTTCCAGTGAGACAGGGAGGTTATGGAGGGGTACAGGTTCAGGGCATATTTGTGTGGAGTTCTGCATTGGTACGTTCCTGTGAGACAGGGAGGTTATGTAGGTGTACATGTTCCGTGCATATTTGTGTGTTTTTCTGCATTGGTACGTTCCAGTGAGAAAGGGAGGTTATGGAGGGGTACAGTTTCAGGGCATATTTATGTGGATTTCTGCATTGGTACGTTTTCGTGAGACAGGGTGGTTATGGAGGGGTACAGGTTCAGGGCATATTTCTGTGGAGTTCTGCATTGGAACATTCCAGTGAGACATGGAGGATATGGAGGGGTGCAGGTTCAGGGCATATTTGTGTGGAGTTCTGCATTGGTACGTTCCAGTGAGACAGGTAGGTTTTGGAGCGTACAGGTTCAGGGCATATTTTTATGGAGTTCTGCATTGGTACGTTCCAGTGAGACAGGGAGTTTATGGAGGGGTACAGTTTCAGGGCATTTTTGTGTGGAGTTCTGCATTGGTACATTCCAGTGAGACAGGGAGGTTATGGAGGGGAACAGGTTCAGGGCATATTTCTGTGGAGTTCTGCATTGAAACATTCCAGTGAGACACGGAGGATATGGAGGGGTGCAGGTTCAGGGCATATTTGTGTGGAGTTCTGCATTGGTACGTTCCAGTGAGACAGGTAGGTTTTGTAGCGTACATGTTCAGGGCATATTTTTGTGGAGTTCTGCATTGGTACGTTCCAGTGAGACAGGGAGGTTATGAAGGTGTACAGGTTCAGGGCATATTTATGTGGAGTTCCGCAGTGGAACATTCCAGTGAGACACGGAGGATATTGAGGGGTACAGTTTCAGGGCATATTTGTGTGGAGTTCTGCATTGGTACGTTCCAGTGAGACAGGTAGGTTTTGGAGCGTACAGGTTCAGGGCATATTTTTGTGGAGTTCTGCATTGGTACGTTCCAGTGAGACAGGGAGGATATGGAGGGGTACAGGTTCAGGGCATATTTGTGTGGAGTTCTGCATTGGTACGTTCCAGTGAGACAGGGAGGTTATGTAGGTGTACATGTTCCGTGCATATTTGTGTGTTTTTCTGCATTGGTACGTTCCAGTGAGAAAGGGAGGTTATGGAGGGGTACAGTTTCAGGGCATATTTATGTGGATTTCTGCATTGGTACGTTCCCGTGAGACAGGGAGTTTATGGAGGGGTACAAATTCAGGGCATTTTTGTGTGGAGTTCTGCATTGGTACATTCCAGTGAGACAGGGAGGTTATGGAGGGGTACAGGTTCAGGGCATATTTATGTGGAGTTCTGCATTGGAACATTCCAGTGAGACACGGAGGATATGGAGGTGTGCAGGTTCAGGGCATATTTGTGTGGAGTTCTGCATTGGTACGTTCCAGTGAGAAAGGGAGGTTATGGAGGGGTACAGTTTCAGGGCATATTTATGTGGATTTCTGCATTGGTACGTTCCCGTGAGACAGGGAGTTTATGGAGGGGTACAAATTCAGGGCATTTTTGTGTGGAGTTCTGCATTGGTACATTCGAGTGAGACAGGGAGGTTATGGAGGGGTACAGGTTCAGGGCATATTTATGTGGAGTTCTGCATTGGAACATTCCAGTGAGACACGGAGGATATGGAGGTGTGCAGGTTCAGGGCATATTTGTGTGGAGTTCTGCATTGGTACGTTCCAGTGAGACACTGAGGTTATGGAGGGGTACAGGTTCAGGGCATATTTGTGTGGAGTTCTGCATTGGTACATTCCAGTGAGACTCGGAGGATATGGAGGGATACAGGTTCATGACATATTTGTGCGGAATTCTTCATTGGTACATTCCAGTGTGACAGGAAGATTTTGGAGCGTACAGGTTCAGAGCATAATTGTATGGAGTTCTGCATTGGTACATTCTACTGAGACAGGGAGGTTATGGAGGGTACATATACAGGGCATATTTTTGTGGAGTTCTGCATTGGTACGTTCCAGTGAGACAGGGAGGTTATGGAGGGGTACAGGTTCAGGGCATATTTCTGTGGAGTTCTGCATTGAAACATTCCATTGAGACACGGAGGATATGGAGGGGTGCAGGTTCAGGGCATATTTGTGTGGAGTTCTGCATTGGTACGTTCCAGTGAGACAGGTAGGTTTTGGAGCGTACAGGTTCAGGGCATATTTTTGTGGAGTTCTGCTTTGGTACGTTCCAGTGAGACAGGGAGGTTATGGAGGGGTACAGGTTCAGGGCATATTTATGTGGATTTCTGCATTGGTACGTTCCCGTGAGACAGGGTGGTTATGGAGGGGTACAGGTTCAGGGCATATTTTTGTGGAGTTCTGCAATGGTTCGTTCCAGTGAGACAGGGAGTTTATGGAGGGCTACAGTTTCAGGGCATTTTTGTGTGGAGTACTGCATTGGTACATTACAGTGAGACAGGGAGGTTATGGAGTGGTACAGGTTCAGGGCATATATCTGTGGAGTTCTGCATTGGTACATTCCAGTGAGACACGGAGGATATGTAGGGATACAGGTTCATGGCATATTTGTGTGTAGTACTTCATAGATACGTTACAGTGAGACAGGTAGGTTTTGCAGCGTACATGTTCAGGGCATATTTTTGTGGAGTTCTGCATTGGTACGTTCCAGTGAGACAGGGAGGTTATGGAGGGGTACAGGTTCAGGGCATATTTGTGTGGAGTTCTGCATTGGTACGTTCCAGTGAGACAGGGAGGTTATGTAGGTGTACATGTTCCGTGCATATTTGTGTGTTTTTCTGCATTGGTACGTTCCAGTGAGAAAGGGAGGTTATGGAGGGGTACAGTTTCAGGGCATATTTATGTGGATTTCTGCATTGGTACGTTCCCGTGAGACAGGGTGGTTATGGAGGTGTACAGGTTCAGCGCATATTTCTGTGGAGTTCTGCATTGGAACATTCCATTGAGACACTGAGGATATGGAGGGGTGCAGGTTCAGGGCATATTTGTGTGGAGTTCTGCATTGGTACGTTCCAGTGAGACAGGTAGGTTTTGGAGCGTACATGTTCAGGGCATATTTTTGTGGAGTTCTGCATTGGTACGTTCCAGTGAGACAGGGAGTTTATGGAGGGGTACAGTTTCAGGGCATTTTTGTGTGGAGTTCTGCATTGGTACATTCCAGTGAGACAGGGAGGTTATGGAGGGGTACAGGTTCAGGGCATATTTCTGTGGAGTTCTGCATTGAAACATTCCATTGAGACACGGAGGATATGGAGGGGTGCAGGTTCAGGGCATATTTGTGTGGAGTTCTGCATTGGTACGTTCCAGTGAGACAGGTAGGTTTTGGAGCGTACAGGTTCAGGGCATATTTTTGTGGAGTTCTGCTTTGGTACGTTCCAGTGAGACAGGGAGGTTATGGAGGGGTACAGGTTCAGGGCATATTTATGTGGATTTCTGCATTGGTACGTTCCCGTGAGACAGGGTGGTTATGGAGGGGTACAGGTTCAGGGCATATTTTTGTGGAGTTCTGCAATGGTACGTTCCAGTGAGACAGGGAGTTTATGGAGGGCTACAGTTTCAGGGCATTTTTGTGTGGAGTACTGCATTGGTACATTACAGTGAGACAGGGAGGTTATGGAGTGGTACAGGTTCAGGGCATATATCTGTGGAGTTCTGCATTGGTACATTCCAGTGAGACACGGAGGATATGTAGGGATACAGGTTCATGGCATATTTGTGTGTAGTACTTCATTGATACGTTACAGTGAGACAGGTAGGTTTTGCAGCGTACATGTT
The DNA here is from genome assembly GCF_048418815.1 of Hemitrygon akajei. Classification (NCBI taxonomy): domain Eukaryota; kingdom Metazoa; phylum Chordata; class Chondrichthyes; order Myliobatiformes; family Dasyatidae; genus Hemitrygon; species Hemitrygon akajei. The sequence goes on along the minus strand of NW_027331930.1, from coordinate 8,003,482 downwards.
CAGGGCATATTTGTGTGGAGTACTGCATTGGTACGTTCCTGTGAGACAGGGAGGTTATGTAGGTGTACATGTTCCGTGCATATTTGTGTGTATTTCTGCATTGGTACGTTCCAGTGAGAAAGGGAGGTTATGGAGGGGTACAGTTTCAGGGCATATTTATGTGGATTTCTGCATTGGTACGTTCCCGTGAGACAGGGTGGTTATGGAGGGGTACAGGTTCAGGGCATATTTCTGTGGAGTTCTGCATTGGAACATTCCAGTGAGACATGGAGTATATGGAGGGGTGCAGGTTCAGGGCATATTTGTGTGGAGTTCTGCATTGGTACGTTCCAGTGAGACAGGTAGGTTTTGGAGGGGTACAGGTTCAGGGCATATTTATGTGGATTTCTGCATTGGTACGTTCCCGTGAGACAGGGTGGTTATGGAGGGGTACAGGTTCAGGGCATATTTTTGTGGAGTTCTGCAATGGTACGTTCCAGTGAGACAGGGAGTTTATGGAGGGCTACAGTTTCAGGGCATTTTTGTGTGGAGTACTGCATTGGTACATTACAGTGAGACAGGGAGGTTATGGAGTGGTACAGGTTCAGGGCATATATCTGTGGAGTTCTGCATTGGTACATTCCAGTGAGACACGGAGGATATGTAGGGATACAGGTTCATGGCATATTTGTGTGTAGTACTTCATTGATACGTTACAGTGAGACAGGTAGGTTTTGCAGCGTACATGTTCAGGGCATATTTGTGTGGAGTTCTGCATTGGTACGTTCCTGTGAGACAGGGAGGTTATGTAGGTGTACATGTTCCGTGCATATTTGTGTGTTTTTCTGCATTGGTACGTTCCAGTGAGAAAGGGAGGTTATGGAGGGGTACAGTTTCAGGGCATATTTATGTGGATTTCTGCATTGGTACGTTCCCGTGAGACAGGGTGGTTATGGAGGGGTACAGGTTCAGGGCATATTTCTGTGGAGTTCTGCATTGGAACATTCCAGTGAGACATGGAGTATATGGAGGGGTGCAGGTTCAGGGCATATTTGTGTGGAGTTCTGCATTGGTACGTTCCAGTGAGACAGGTAGGTTTTGGAGCGTACAGGTTCAGGGCATATTTTTATGGAGTTCTGCATTGGTACGTTCCAGTGAGACAGGGAGTTTATGGAGGGGTACAGTTTCAGGGCATTTTTGTGTGGAGTTCTGCATTGGTACATTCCAGTGAGACAGGGAGGTTATGGAGGGGTACAGGTTCAGGGCATATTTCTGTGGAGTTCTGCATTGAAACATTCCAGTGAGACACGGAGGATATGGAGGGGTGCAGGTTCAGGGCATATTTGTGTGGAGTTCTGCATTGGTACGTTCCAGTGAGACAGGTAGGTTTTGTAGCGTACATGTTCAGGGCATATTTTTGTGGAGTTCTGCATTGGTACGTTCCAGTGAGACAGGGAGGTTATGAAGGTGTACAGGTTCAGGGCATATTTATGTGGAGTTCCGCAGTGGAACATTCCAGTGAGACACGGAGGATATTGAGGGGTACAGTTTCAGGGCATATTTGTGTGGAGTTCTGCATTGGTACGTTCCAGTGAGACAGGTAGGTTTTGGAGCGTACAGGTTCAGGGCATATTTTTGTGGAGTTCTGCATTGGTACGTTCCAGTGAGACAGGGAGGATATGGAGGGGTACAGGTTCAGGGCATATTTGTGTGGAGTTCTGCATTGGTACGTTCCAGTGAGACAGGGAGGTTATGTAGGTGTACATGTTCCGTGCATATTTGTGTCTTTTTCTGCATTGGTACGTTCCAGTGAGAAAGGGAGGTTATGGAGGGGTACAGTTTCAGGGCATATTTATGTGGATTTCTGCATTGGTACTTTCCCGTGAGACAGGGAGTTTATGGAGGGGTACAAATTCAGGGCATTTTTGTGTGGAGTTCTGCATTGGTACATTCCAGTGAGACAGGGAGGTTATGGAGGGGTACAGGTTCAGGGCATATTTATGTGGAGTTCTGCATTGGAACATTCCAGTGAGACACGGAGGATATGGAGGTGTGCAGGTTCAGGGCATATTTGTGTGGAGTTCTGCATTGGTACGTTCCAGTGAGACACTGAGGTTATGGAGGGGTACAGGTTCAGGGCATATTTATGTGGAGTTCCGCAGTGGAACATTCCAGTGAGACACGGAGAATATTGAGGGGTACAGTTTCAGGGCATATTTGTGTGGAGTTCTGCATTGGTACGTTCCAGTGAGACAGGGTGGTTATGGAGGCGTACAGGTTCAGGGCATATTTGTGTGGAGTTCTGCATTGGTACATTCCAGTGAGACTCGGAGGATATGGAGGGATACAGGTTCATGACATATTTGTGCGGAATTCTTCATTGGTACATTCCAGTGTGACAAGAAGATTTTGGAGCGTACAGGTTCAGAGCATAATTGTATGGAGTTCTGCATTGGTACATTCTACTGAGACAGGGAGGTTATGGAGGGTACATATACAGGGCATATTTTTGTGGAGTTCTGCATTGGTACATTCCAGTGAGACAGGGAGGTTATGGAGGGGTACAGGTTCAGGGCATATTTCTGTGGAGTTCTGCATTGAAACATTCCATTGAGACACGGAGGATATGGAGGGGTGCAGGTTCAGGGCATTTTTGTGTGGAGTACTGCATTGGTACATTACAGTGAGACAGGGAGGTTATGGAGTGGTACAGGTTCAGGGCATATATCTGTGGAGTTCTGCATTGGTACATTCCAGTGAGACACGGAGGATATGTAGGGATACAGGTTCATGGCATATTTGTGTGTAGTACTTCATTGATACGTTACAGTGAGACAGGTAGGTTTTGCAGCGTACATGTTCAGGGCATATTTGTGTGGAGTACTGCATTGGTACGTTCCTGTGAGACAGGGAGGTTATGTAGGTGTACATGTTCCGTGCATATTTGTGTGTTTTTCTGCATTGGTACGTTCCAGTGAGAAAGGGAGGTTATGGAGGGGTACAGTTTCAGGGCATATTTATGTGGATTTCTGCATTGGTACGTTCCCGTGAGACAGGGTGGTTATGGAGGGGTACAGGTTCAGGGCATATTTCTGTGGAGTTCTGCATTGGAACATTCCAGTGAGACATGGAGTATATGGAGGGGTGCAGGTTCAGGGCATATTTGTGTGGAGTTCTGCATTGGTACGTTCCAGTGAGACAGGTAGGTTTTGGAGGGGTACAGGTTCAGGGCATATTTATGTGGATTTCTGCATTGGTACGTTCCCGTGAGACAGGGTGGTTATGGAGGGGTACAGGTTCAGGGCATATTTTTGTGGAGTTCTGCAATGGTACGTTCCAGTGAGACAGGGAGTTTATGGAGGGCTACAGTTTCAGGGCATTTTTGTGTGGAGTACTGCATTGGTACATTACAGTGAGACAGGGAGGTTATGGAGTGGTACAGGTTCAGGGCATATATCTGTGGAGTTCTGCATTGGTACATTCCAGTGAGACACGGAGGATATGTAGGGATACAGGTTCATGGCATATTTGTGTGTAGTACTTCATTGATACGTTACAGTGAGACAGGTAGGTTTTGCAGCGTACATGTTCAGGGCATATTTGTGTGGAGTTCTGCATTGGTACGTTCCTGTGAGACAGGGAGGTTATGTAGGTGTACATGTTCCGTGCATATTTGTGTGTTTTTCTGCATTGGTACGTTCCAGTGAGAAAGGGAGGTTATGGAGGGGTACAGTTTCAGGGCATATTTATGTGGATTTCTGCATTGGTACGTTCCCGTGAGACAGGGTGGTTATGGAGGGGTACAGGTTCAGGGCATATTTCTGTGGAGTTCTGCATTGGAACATTCCAGTGAGACATGGAGTATATGGAGGGGTGCAGGTTCAGGGCATATTTGTGTGGAGTTCTGCATTGGTACGTTCCAGTGAGACAGGTAGGTTTTGGAGCGTACAGGTTCAGGGCATATTTTTATGGAGTTCTGCATTGGTACGTTCCAGTGAGACAGGGAGTTTATGGAGGGGTACAGTTTCAGGGCATTTTTGTGTGGAGTTCTGCATTGGTACATTCCAGTGAGACAGGGAGGTTATGGAGGGGTACAGGTTCAGGGCATATTTCTGTGGAGTTCTGCATTGAAACATTCCAGTGAGACACGGAGGATATGGAGGGGTGCAGGTTCAGGGCATATTTGTGTGGAGTTCTGCATTGGTACGTTCCAGTGAGACAGGTAGGTTTTGTAGCGTACATGTTCAGGGCATATTTTTGTGGAGTTCTGCATTGGTACGTTCCAGTGAGACAGGGAGGTTATGAAGGTGTACAGGTTCAGGGCATATTTATGTGGAGTTCCGCAGTGGAACATTCCAGTGAGACACGGAGGATATTGAGGGGTACAGTTTCAGGGCATATTTGTGTGGAGTTCTGCATTGGTACGTTCCAGTGAGACAGGTAGGTTTTGGAGCGTACAGGTTCAGGGCATATTTTTGTGGAGTTCTGCATTGGTACGTTCCAGTGAGACAGGGAGGATATGGAGGGGTACAGGTTCAGGGCATATTTGTGTGGAGTTCTGCATTGGTACGTTCCAGTGAGACAGGGAGGTTATGTAGGTGTACATGTTCCGTGCATATTTGTGTCTTTTTCTGCATTGGTACGTTCCAGTGAGAAAGGGAGGTTATGGAGGGGTACAGTTTCAGGGCATATTTATGTGGATTTCTGCATTGGTACTTTCCCGTGAGACAGGGAGTTTATGGAGGGGTACAAATTCAGGGCATTTTTGTGTGGAGTTCTGCATTGGTACATTCCAGTGAGACAGGGAGGTTATGGAGGGGTACAGGTTCAGGGCATATTTATGTGGAGTTCTGCATTGGAACATTCCAGTGAGACACGGAGGATATGGAGGTGTGCAGGTTCAGGGCATATTTGTGTGGAGTTCTGCATTGGTACGTTCCAGTGAGACACTGAGGTTATGGAGGGGTACAGGTTCAGGGCATATTTATGTGGAGTTCCGCAGTGGAACATTCCAGTGAGACACGGAGAATATTGAGGGGTACAGTTTCAGGGCATATTTGTGTGGAGTTCTGCATTGGTACGTTCCAGTGAGACAGGGTGGTTATGGAGGCGTACAGGTTCAGGGCATATTTGTGTGGAGTTCTGCATTGGTACATTCCAGTGAGACTCGGAGGATATGGAGGGATACAGGTTCATGACATATTTGTGCGGAATTCTTCATTGGTACATTCCAGTGTGACAAGAAGATTTTGGAGCGTACAGGTTCAGAGCATAATTGTATGGAGTTCTGCATTGGTACATTCTACTGAGACAGGGAGGTTATGGAGGGTACATATACAGGGCATATTTTTGTGGAGTTCTGCATTGGTACATTCCAGTGAGACAGGGAGGTTATGGAGGGGTACAGGTTCAGGGCATATTTCTGTGGAGTTCTGCATTGAAACATTCCATTGAGACACGGAGGATATGGAGGGGTGCAGGTTCAGGGCATATTTGTGTGGAGTTCTGCATTGGTACGTTCCAGTGAGACAGGTAGGTTTTGGAGCGTACAGGTTCAGGGCATATTTTTGTGGAGTTCTGCTTTGGTACGTTCCAGTGAGACAGGGAGGTTATGGAGGGGTACAGGTTCAGGGCATATTTATGTGGATTTCTGCATTGGTACGTTCCCGTGAGACAGGGTGGTTATGGAGGGGTACAGGTTCAGGGCATATTTTTGTGGAGTTCTGCAATGGTACGTTCCAGTGAGACAGGGAGTTTATGGAGGGCTACAGTTTCAGGGCATATTTATGTGGAGTTCTGCATTGGAACATTCCAGTGAGACACGGAGGATATGGAGGTGTGCAGGTTCAGGGCATATTTGTGTGGAGTTCTGCATTGGTACGTTCCAGTGAGACACTGAGGTTATGGAGGGGTACAGGTTCAGGGCATATTTATGTGGAGTTCCGCAGTGGAACATTCCAGTGAGACACGGAGAATATTGAGGGGTACAGTTTCAGGGCATATTTGTGTGGAGTTCTGCATTGGTACGTTCCAGTGAGACAGGGTGGTTATGGAGGCGTACAGGTTCAGGGCATATTTGTGTGGAGTTCTGCATTGGTACATTCTACTGAGACAGGGAGGTTATGGAGGGTACATATACAGGGCATATTTTTGTGGAGTTCTGCATTGGTACGTTCCAGTGAGACAGGGAGGTTATGGAGGGGTACAGGTTCAGGGCATATTTCTGTGGAGTTCTGCATTGAAACATTCCATTGAGACACGGAGGATATGGAGGGGTGCAGGTTCAGGGCATATTTGTGTGGAGTTCTGCATTGGTACGTTCCAGTGAGACAGGTAGGTTTTGGAGCGTACAGGTTCAGGGCATATTTTTGTGGAGTTCTGCTTTGGTACGTTCCAGTGAGACAGGGAGGTTATGGAGGGGTACAGGTTCAGGGCATATTTATGTGGATTTCTGCATTGGTACGTTCCCGTGAGACAGGGTGGTTATGGAGGGGTACAGGTTCAGGGCATATTTTTGTGGAGTTCTGCAATGGTACGTTCCAGTGAGACAGGGAGTTTATGGAGGGCTACAGTTTCAGGGCATTTTTGTGTGGAGTACTGCATTGGTACATTACAGTGAGACAGGGAGGTTATGGAGTGGTACAGTTTCAGGGCATATATCTGTGGAGTTCTGCATTGGTACATTCCAGTGAGACACGGAGGATATGTAGGGATACAGGTTCATGGCATATTTGTGTGTAGTACTTCATTGATACGTTACAGTGAGACAGGTAGGTTTTGCAGCGTACATGTTCAGGGCATATTTTTGTGGAGTTCTGCATTGGTACGTTCCAGTGAGACAGGGAGGTTATGGAGGGGTACAGGTTCAGGGCATATTTGTGAGGAGTTCTGCATTGGTACGTTCCAGTGAGACAGGTAGTTTTTGGAGCGTACAGGTTCAGGGCATATTTTTATGGAGTTCTGCATTGGTACGTTCCAGTGAGACAGGGAGTTTATGGAGGGGTACAGTTTCAGGGCATTTTTGTGTGGAGTTCTGCATTGGTACATTCCAGTGAGACAGGGAGGTTATGGAGGGGTACAGGTTCAGGGCATATTTCTGTGGAGTTCTGCATTGAAACATTCCAGTGAGACACGGAGGATATGGAGGGGTGCAGGTTCAGGGCATATTTGTGTGGAGTTCTGCATTGGTACGTTCCAGTGAGACAGGTAGGTTTTGTAGCGTACATGTTCAGGGCATATTTTTGTGGAGTTCTGCATTGGTACGTTCCAGTGAGACAGGGAGGTTATGAAGGTGTACAGGTTCAGGGCATATTTATGTGGAGTTCCGCAGTGGAACATTCCAGTGAGACACGGAGGATATTGAGGGGTACAGTTTCAGGGCATATTTGTGTGGAGTTCTGCATTGGTACGTTCCAGTGAGACAGGTAGGTTTTGGAGCGTACAGGTTCAGGGCATATTTTTGTGGAGTTCTGCATTGGTACGTTCCAGTGAGACAGGGAGGATATGGAGGGGTACAGGTTCAGGGCATATTTGTGTGGAGTTCTGCATTGGTACGTTCCAGTGAGACAGGGAGGTTATGTAGGTGTACATGTTCCGTGCATATTTGTGTGTTTTTCTGCATTGGTACGTTCCAGTGAGAAAGGGAGGTTATGGAGGGGTACAGTTTCAGGGCATATTTATGTGGATTTCTGCATTGGTACGTTCCCGTGAGACAGGGAGTTTATGGAGGGGTACAAATTCAGGGCATTTTTGTGTGGAGTTCTGCATTGGTACATTCCAGTGAGACAGGGAGGTTATGGAGGGGTACAGGTTCAGGGCATATTTATGTGGAGTTCTGCATTGGAACATTCCAGTGAGACACGGAGGATATGGAGGTGTGCAGGTTCAGGGCATATTTGTGTGGAGTTCTGCATTGGTACGTTCCAGTGAGACACTGAGGTTATGGAGGGGTACAGGTTCAGGGCATATTTGTGTGGAGTTCCGCAGTGGAACATTCCAGTGAGACACGGAGAATATTGAGGGGTACAGTTTCAGGGCATATTTGTGTGGAGTTCTGCATTGGTACGTTCCAGTGATACAGGGTGGTTATGGAGGCGTACAGGTTCAGGGCATATTTGTGTGGAGTTCTGCATTGGTACATTCCAGTGAGACTCGGAGGATATGGAGGGATACAGGTTCATGACATATTTGTGCGGAATTCTTCATTGGTACATTCCAGTGTGACAAGAAGATTTTGGAGCGTACAGGTTCAGAGCATAATTGTATGGAGTTCTGCATTGGTACATTCTACTGAGACAGGGAGGTTATGGAGGGTACATATACAGGGCATATTTTTGTGGAGTTCTGCATTGGTACGTTCCAGTGAGACAGGGAGGTTATGGAGGGGTACAGGTTCAGGGCATATTTCTGTGGAGTTCTGCATTGAAACATTCCATTGAGACACGGAGGATATGGAGGGGTGCAGGTTCAGGGCATATTTGTGTGGAGTTCTGCATTGGTACGTTCCAGTGAGACAGGTAGGTTTTCGAGCGTACAGGTTCAGGGCATATTTTTGTGGAGTTCTGCTTTGGTACGTTCCAGTGAGACAGGGAGGTTATGGAGGGGTACAGGTTCAGGGCATATTTATGTGGATTTCTGCATTGGTACGTTCCCGTGAGACAGGGTGGTTATGGAGGGGTACAGGTTCAGGGCATATTTTTGTGGAGTTCTGCAAAGGTACGTTCCAGTGAGACAGGGAGTTTATGGAGGGCTACAGTTTCAGGGCATTTTTGTGTGGAGTACTGCATTGGTACATTACAGTGAGACAGGGAGGTTATGGAGTGGTACAGGTTCAGGGCATATATCTGTGGAGTTCTGCATTGGTACATTCCAGTGAGACACGGAGGATATGTAGGGATACAGGTTCATGGCATATTTGTGTGTAGTACTTCATTGATACGTTACAGTGAGACAGGTAGGTTTTGCAGAGTACATGTTCAGGGCATATTTTTGTGGAGTTCTGCATTGGTACGTTCCAGTGAGACAGGGAGGTTATGGAGGGGTACAGGTTCAGGGCATATTTGTGTGGAGTTCTGCATTGGTACGTTCCTGTGAGACAGGGAGGTTATGTAGGTGTACATGTTCCGTGCATATTTGTGTGTTTTTCTGCATTGGTACGTTCCAGTGAGAAAGGGAGGTTATGGAGGGGTACAGTTTCAGGGCATATTTATGTGGATTTCTGCATTGGTACGTTCCAGTGAGAAAGGGAGGTTATGGAGGGGTACAGGTTCAGGGCATATTTCTGTGGAGTTCTGCATTGAAACATTCCATTGAGACACGGAGGATATGGAGGGGTGCAGGTTCAGGGCATATTTGTGTGGAGTTCTGCATTGGTACGTTCCAGTGAGACAGGTAGGTTTTGGAGCGTACAGGTTCAGGGCATATTTTTGTGGAGTTCTGCTTTGGTACGTTCCAGTGAGACAGGGAGGTTATGGAGGGGTACAGGTTCAGGGCATATTTATGTGGATTTCTGCATTGGTACGTTCCCGTGAGACAGGGTGGTTATGGAGGGGTACAGGTTCAGGGCATATTTTTGTGGAGTTCTGCAATGGTACGTTCCAGTGAGACAGGGAGTTTATGGAGGGCTACAGTTTCAGGGCATTTTTGTGTGGAGTACTGCATTGGTACATTACAGTGAGACAGGGAGGTTATGGAGTGGTACAGGTTCAGGGCATATATCTGTGGAGTTCTGCATTGGTGCATTCCAGTGAGACACGGAGGATATGTAGGGATACAGGTTCATGGCATATTTGTGTGTAGTACTTCATTGATACGTTACAGTGAGACAGGTAGGTTTTGCAGCGTACATGTTCAGGGCATATTTTTGTGGAGTTCTGCATTGGTACGTTCCCGTGAGACAGGGTGGTTATGGAGGGGTACAGGTTCAGGGCATATTTCTGTGGAGTTCTGCATTGGAACATTCCAGTGAGACATGGAGGATATGGAGGGGTGCAGGTTCAGGGCATATTTGTGTGGAGTTCTGCATTGGTACGTTCCAGTGAGACAGGTAGGTTTTGGAGCGTACAGGTTCAGGGCATATTTTTGTGGAGTTCTGCTTTGGTACGTTCCAGTGAGACAGGGAGGTTATGGAGGGGTACAGGTTCAGGGCATATTTATGTGGATTTCTGCATTGGTACGTTCCCGTGAGACAGGGTGGTTATGGAGGGGTACAGGTTCAGGGCATATTTTTGTGGAGTTCTGCAATGGTACGTTCCAGTGAGACAGGGAGTTTATGGAGGGCTACAGTTTCAGGGCATTTTTGTGTGGAGTACTGCATTGGTACATTACAGTGAGACAGGGAGGTTATGGAGTGGTACAGGTTCAGGGCATATATCTGTGGAGTTCTGCATTGGTACATTCCAGTGAGACACGGAGGATATGTAGGGATACAGGTTCATGGCATATTTGTGTGTAGTACTTCATTGATACGTTACAGTGAGACAGGTAGGTTTTGCAGCGTACATGTTCAGGGCATATTTTTGTGGAGTTCTGCATTGGTACGTTCCAGTGAGACAGGGAGGTTATGGAGGGGTACAGGTTCAGGGCATATTTGTGTGGAGTTCTGCATTGGTACGTTCCAGTGAGACAGGGAGGTTATGTAGGTGTACATGTTCCGTGCATATTTGTGTGTTTTTCTGCATTGGTACGTTCCAGTGAGAAAGGGAGGTTATGGAGGGGTACAGTTTCAGGGCATATTTATGTGGATTTCTGCATTGGTACGTTCCCGTGAGACAGGGTGGTTATGGAGGTGTACAGGTTCAGCGCATATTTCTGTGGAGTTCTGCATTGGAACATTCCATTGAGACACTGAGGATATGGAGGGGTGCAGGTTCAGGGCATATTTGTGTGGAGTTCTGCATTGGTACGTTCCAGTGAGACAGGTAGGTTTTGGAGCGTACATGTTCAGGGCATATTTTTGTGGAGTTCTGCATTGGTACGTTCCAGTGAGACAGGGAGTTTATGGAGGGGTACAGTTTCAGGGCATTTTTGTGTGGAGTTCTGCATTGGTACATTCCAGTGAGTCAGGGAGGTTATGGAGGGGTACAGGTTCAGGGCATATTTCTGTGGAGTTCTGCATTGAAACATTCCATTGAGACACGGAGGATATGGAGGGGTGCAGGTTCAGGGCATATTTGTGTGGAGTTCTGCATTGGTACGTTCCAGTGAGACAGGTAGGTTTTGGAGCGTACAGGTTCAGGGCATATTTTTGTGGAGTTCTGCTTTGGTACGTTCCAGTGAGACAGGGAGGTTATGGAGGGGTACAGGTTCAGGGCATATTTATGTGGATTTCTGCATTGGTACGTTCCCGTGAGACAGGGTGGTTATGGAGGGGTACAGGTTCAGGGCATATTTTTGTGGAGTTCTGCAATGGTACGTTCCAGTGAGACAGGGAGTTTATGGAGGGCTACAGTTTCAGGGCATTTTTGTGTGGAGTACTGCATTGGTACATTACAGTGAGACAGGGAGGTTATGGAGTGGTACAGGTTCAGGGCATATATCTGTGGAGTTCTGCATTGGTACATTCCAGTGAGACACGGAGGATATGTAGGGATACAGGTTCATGGCATATTTGTGTGTAGTACTTCATTGATACGTTACAGTGAGACAGGTAGGTTTTGCAGCGTACATGTTCAGGGCATATTTGTGTGGAGTACTGCATTGGTACGTTCCTGTGAGACAGGGAGGTTATGTAGGTGTACATGTTCCGTGCATATTTGTGTGTTTTTCTGCATTGGTACGTTCCAGTGAGAAAGGGAGGTTATGGAGGGGTACAGTTTCAGGGCATATTTATGTGGATTTCTGCATTGGTACGTTCCCGTGAGACAGGGTGGTTATGGAGGGGTACAGGTTCAGGGCATATTTCTGTGGAGTTCTGCATTGGAACATTCCAGTGAGACATGGAGTATATGGAGGGGTGCAGGTTCAGGGCATATTTGTGTGGAGTTCTGCATTGGTACGTTCCAGTGAGACAGGTAGGTTTTGGAGGGGTACAGGTTCAGGGCATATTTATGTGGATTTCTGCATTGGTACGTTCCCGTGAGACAGGGTGGTTATGGAGGGGTACAGGTTCAGGGCATATTTTTGTGGAGTTCTGCAATGGTACGTTCCAGTGAGACAGGGAGTTTATGGAGGGCTACAGTTTCAGGGCATTTTTGTGTGGAGTACTGCATTGGTACATTACAGTGAGACAGGGAGGTTATGGAGTGGTACAGGTTCAGGGCATATATCTGTGGAGTTCTGCATTGGTACATTCCAGTGAGACACGGAGGATATGTAGGGATACAGGTTCATGGCATATTTGTGTGTAGTACTTCATTGATACGTTACAGTGAGACAGGTAGGTTTTGCAGCGTACATGTTCAGGGCATATTTGTGTGGAGTTCTGCATTGGTACGTTCCTGTGAGACAGGGAGGTTATGTAGGTGTACATGTTCCGTGCATATTTGTGTGTTTTTCTGCATTGGTACGTTCCAGTGAGAAAGGGAGGTTATGGAGGGGTACAGTTTCAGGGCATATTTATGTGGATTTCTGCATTGGTACGTTCCCGTGAGACAGGGTGGTTATGGAGGGGTACAGGTTCAGGGCATATTTCTGTGGAGTTCTGCATTGGAACATTCCAGTGAGACATGGAGTATATGGAGGGGTGCAGGTTCAGGGCATATTTGTGTGGAGTTCTGCATTGGTACGTTCCAGTGAGACAGGTAGGTTTTGGAGCGTACAGGTTCAGGGCATATTTTTATGGAGTTCTGCATTGGTACGTTCCAGTGAGACAGGGAGTTTATGGAGGGGTACAGTTTCTGGGCATTTTTGTGTGGAGTTCTGCATTGGTACATTCCAGTGAGACAGGGAGGTTATGGAGGGGTACAGGTTCAGGGCATATTTCTGTGGAGTTCTGCATTGAAACATTCCAGTGAGACACGGAGGATATGGAGGGGTGCAGGTTCAGGGCATATTTGTGTGGAGTTCTGCATTGGTACGTTCCAGTGAGACAGGTAGGTTTTGTAGCGTACATGTTCAGGGCATATTTTTGTGGAGTTCTGCATTGGTACGTTCCAGTGAGACAGGGAGGTTATGAAGGTGTACAGGTTCAGGGCATATTTATGTGGAGTTCCGCAGTGGAACATTCCAGTGAGACACGGAGGATATTGAGGGGTACAGTTTCAGGGCATATTTGTGTGGAGTTCTGCATTGGTACGTTCCAGTGAGACAGGTAGGTTTTGGAGCGTACAGGTTCAGGGCATATTTTTGTGGAGTTCTGCATTGGTACGTTCCAGTGAGACAGGGAGGATATGGAGGGGTACAGGTTCAGGGCATATTTGTGTGGAGTTCTGCATTGGTACGTTCCAGTGAGACAGGGAGGTTATGTAGGTGTACATGTTCCGTGCATATTTGTGTGTTTTTCTGCATTGGTACGTTCCAGTGAGAAAGGGAGGTTATGGAGGGGTACAGTTTCAGGGCATATTTATGTGGATTTCTGCATTGGTACGTTCCCGTGAGACAGGGAGTTTATGGAGGGGTACAAATTCAGGGCATTTTTGTGTGGAGTTCTGCATTGGTACATTCCAGTGAGACAGGGAGGTTATGGAGGGGTACAGGTTCAGGGCATATTTCTGTGGAGTTCTGCATTGAAACATTCCATTGAGACACGGAGGATATGGAGGGGTGCAGGTTCAGGGCATATTTGTGTGGAGTTCTGCATTGGTACGTTCCAGTGAGACAGGTAGGTTTTGGAGCGTACAGGTTCAGGGCATATTTTTGTGGAGTTCTGCTTTGGTACGTTCCAGTGAGACAGGGAGGTTATGGAGGGGTACAGGTTCAGGGCATATTTATGTGGATTTCTGCATTGGTACGTTCCCGTGAGACAGGGTGGTTATGGAGGGGTACAGGTTCAGGGCATATTTTTGTGGAGTTCTGCAATGGTACGTTCCAGTGAGACAGGGAGTTTATGGAGGGCTACAGTTTCAGGGCATTTTTGTGTGGAGTACTGCATTGGTACATTACAGTGAGACAGGGAGGTTATGGAGTGGTACAGGTTCAGGGCATATATCTGTGGAGTTCTGCATTGGTGCATTCCAGTGAGACACGGAGGATATGTAGGGATACAGGTTCATGGCATATTTGTGTGTAGTACTTCATTGATACGTTACAGTGAGACAGGTAGGTTTTGCAGCGTACATGTTCAGGGCATATTTTTGTGGAGTTCTGCATTGGTACGTTCCCGTGAGACAGGGTGGTTATGGAGGGGTACAGGTTCAGGGCATATTTCTGTGGAGTTCTGCATTGGAACATTCCAGTGAGACATGGAGGATATGGAGGGGTGCAGGTTCAGGGCATATTTGTGTGGAGTTCTGCATTGGTACGTTCCAGTGAGACAGGTAGGTTTTGGAGCGTACAGGTTCAGGGCATATTTTTGTGGAGTTCTGCTTTGGTACGTTCCAGTGAGACAGGGAGGTTATGGAGGGGTACAGGTTCAGGGCATATTTATGTGGATTTCTGCATTGGTACGTTCCCGTGAGACAGGGTGGTTATGGAGGGATTCAGGTTCAGGGCATATTTTTGTGGAGTTCTGCAATGGTACGTTCCAGTGAGACAGGGAGTTTATGGAGGGCTACAGTTTCAGGGCATTTTTGTGTGGAGTACTGCATTGGTACATTACAGTGAGACAGGGAGGTTATGGAGTGGTACAGGTTCAGGGCATATATCTGTGGAGTTCTGCATTGGTACATTCCAGTGAGACACGGAGGATATGTAGGGATACAGGTTCATGGCATATTTGTGTGTAGTACTTCATTGATACGTTACAGTGAGACAGGTAGGTTTTGCAGCGTACATGTTCAGGGCATATTTTTGTGGAGTTCTGCATTGGTACGTTCCAGTGAGACAGGGAGGTTATGGAGGGGTACAGGTTCAGGGCATATTTGTGTGGAGTTCTGCATTGGTACGTTCCAGTGAGACAGGGAGGTTATGTAGGTGTACATGTTCCGTGCATATTTGTGTGTTTTTCTGCATTGGTACGTTCCAGTGAGAAAGGGAGGTTATGGAGGGGTACAGTTTCAGGGCATATTTATGTGGATTTCTGCATTGGTACGTTCCCGTGAGACAGGGTGGTTATGGAGGTGTACAGGTTCAGCGCATATTTCTGTGGAGTTCTGCATTGGAACATTCCATTGAGACACTGAGGATATGGAGGGGTGCAGGTTCAGGGCATATTTGTGTGGAGTTCTGCATTGGTACGTTCCAGTGAGACAGGTAGGTTTTGGAGCGTACATGTTCAGGGCATATTTTTGTGGAGTTCTGCATTGGTACGTTCCAGTGAGACAGGGAGTTTATGGAGGGGTACAGTTTCAGGGCATTTTTGTGTGGAGTTCTGCATTGGTACATTCCAGTGAGTCAGGGAGGTTATGGAGGGGTACAGGTTCAGGGCATATTTCTGTGGAGTTCTGCATTGAAACATTCCATTGAGACACGGAGGATATGGAGGGGTGCAGGTTCAGGGCATATTTGTGTGGAGTTCTGCATTGGTACGTTCCAGTGAGACAGGTAGGTTTTGGAGCGTACAGGTTCAGGGCATATTTTTGTGGAGTTCTGCTTTGGTACGTTCCAGTGAGACAGGGAGGTTATGGAGGGGTACAGGTTCAGGGCATATTTATGTGGATTTCTGCATTGGTACGTTCCCGTGAGACAGGGTGGTTATGGAGGGGTACAGGTTCAGGGCATATTTTTGTGGAGTTCTGCAATGGTACGTTCCAGTGAGACAGGGAGTTTATGGAGGGCTACAGTTTCAGGGCATTTTTGTGTGGAGTACTGCATTGGTACATTACAGTGAGACAGGGAGGTTATGGAGTGGTACAGGTTCAGGGCATATATCTGTGGAGTTCTGCATTGGTACATTCCAGTGAGACACGGAGGATATGTAGGGATACAGGTTCATGGCATATTTGTGTGTAGTACTTCATTGATACGTTACAGTGAGACAGGTAGGTTTTGCAGCGTACATGTTCAGGGCATATTTGTGTGGAGTACTGCATTGGTACGTTCCTGTGAGACAGGGAGGTTATGTAGGTGTACATGTTCCGTGCATATTTGTGTGTTTTTCTGCATTGGTACGTTCCAGTGAGAAAGGGAGGTTATGGAGGGGTACAGTTTCAGGGCATATTTATGTGGATTTCTGCATTGGTACGTTCCCGTGAGACAGGGTGGTTATGGAGGGGTACAGGTTCAGGGCATATTTCTGTGGAGTTCTGCATTGGAACATTCCAGTGAGACATGGAGTATATGGAGGGGTGCAGGTTCAGGGCATATTTGTGTGGAGTTCTGCATTGGTACGTTCCAGTGAGACAGGTAGGTTTTGGAGGGGTACAGGTTCAGGGCATATTTATGTGGATTTCTGCATTGGTACGTTCCCGTGAGACAGGGTGGTTATGGAGGGGTACAGGTTCAGGGCATATTTTTGTGGAGTTCTGCAATGGTACGTTCCAGTGAGACAGGGAGTTTATGGAGGGCTACAGTTTCAGGGCATTTTTGTGTGGAGTACTGCATTGGTACATTACAGTGAGACAGGGAGGTTATGGAGTGGTACAGGTTCAGGGCATATATCTGTGGAGTTCTGCATTGGTACATTCCAGTGAGACACGGAGGATATGTAGGGATACAGGTTCATGGCATATTTGTGTGTAGTACTTCATTGATACGTTACAGTGAGACAGGTAGGTTTTGCAGCGTACATGTTCAGGGCATATTTGTGTGGAGTTCTGCATTGGTACGTTCCTGTGAGACAGGGAGGTTATGTAGGTGTACATGTTCCGTGCATATTTGTGTGTTTTTCTGCATTGGTACGTTCCAGTGAGAAAGGGAGGTTATGGAGGGGTACAGTTTCAGGGCATATTTATGTGGATTTCTGCATTGGTACGTTCCCGTGAGACAGGGTGGTTATGGAGGGGTACAGGTTCAGGGCATATTTCTGTGGAGTTCTGCATTGGAACATTCCAGTGAGACATGGAGTATATGGAGGGGTGCAGGTTCAGGGCATATTTGTGTGGAGTTCTGCATTGGTACGTTCCAGTGAGACAGGTAGGTTTTGGAGCGTACAGGTTCAGGGCATATTTTTATGGAGTTCTGCATTGGTACGTTCCAGTGAGACAGGGAGTTTATGGAGGGGTACAGTTTCTGGGCATTTTTGTGTGGAGTTCTGCATTGGTACATTCCAGTGAGACAGGGAGGTTATGGAGGGGTACAGGTTCAGGGCATATTTCTGTGGAGTTCTGCATTGAAACATTCCAGTGAGACACGGAGGATATGGAGGGGTGCAGGTTCAGGGCATATTTGTGTGGAGTTCTGCATTGGTACGTTCCAGTGAGACAGGTAGGTTTTGTAGCGTACATGTTCAGGGCATATTTTTGTGGAGTTCTGCATTGGTACGTTCCAGTGAGACAGGGAGGTTATGAAGGTGTACAGGTTCAGGGCATATTTATGTGGAGTTCCGCAGTGGAACATTCCAGTGAGACACGGAGGATATTGAGGGGTACAGTTTCAGGGCATATTTGTGTGGAGTTCTGCATTGGTACGTTCCAGTGAGACAGGTAGGTTTTGGAGCGTACAGGTTCAGGGCATATTTTTGTGGAGTTCTGCATTGGTACGTTCCAGTGAGACAGGGAGGATATGGAGGGGTACAGGTTCAGGGCATATTTGTGTGGAGTTCTGCATTGGTACGTTCCAGTGAGACAGGGAGGTTATGTAGGTGTACATGTTCCGTGCATATTTGTGTGTTTTTCTGCATTGGTACGTTCCAGTGAGAAAGGGAGGTTATGGAGGGGTACAGTTTCAGGGCATATTTATGTGGATTTCTGCATTGGTACGTTCCCGTGAGACAGGGAGTTTATGGAGGGGTACAAATTCAGGGCATTTTTGTGTGGAGTTCTGCATTGGTACATTCCAGTGAGACAGGGAGGTTATGGAGGGGTACAGGTTCAGGGCATATTTATGTGGAGTTCTGCATTGGAACATTCCAGTGAGACACGGAGGATATGGAGGTGTGCAGGTTCAGGGCATATTTGTGTGGAGTTCGTCATTGGTACGTTCCAGTGAGACACTGAGGTTATGGAGGGGTACAGGTTCAGGGCATATTTATGTGGAGTTCCGCAGTGGAACATTCCAGTGAGACACGGAGAATATTGAGGGGTACAGTTTCAGGGCATATTTGTGTGGAGTTCTGCATTGGTACGTTCCAGTGAGACAGGGTGGTTATGGAGGCGTACAGGTTCAGGGCATATTTGTGTGGAGTTCTGCATTGGTACATTCCAGTGAGACTCGGAGGATATGGAGGGATACAGGTTCATGACATATTTGTGCGGAATTCTTCATTGGTACATTCCAGTGTGACAAGAAGATTTTGGAGCGTACAGGTTCAGAGCATAATTGTATGGAGTTCTGCATTGGTACATTCTACTGAGACAGGGAGGTTATGGAGGGTACATATACAGGGCATATTTTTGTGGAGTTCTGCATTGGTACGTTCCAGTGAGACAGGGAGGTTATGGAGGGGTACAGGTTCAGGGCATATTTCTGTGGAGTTCTGCATTGAAACATTCCATTGAGACACGGAGGATATGGAGGGGTGCAGGTTCAGGGCATATTTGTGTGGAGTTCTGCATTGGTACGTTCCAGTGAGACAGGTAGGTTTTGGAGCGTACAGGTTCAGGGCATATTTTTGTGGAGTTCTGCTTTGGTACGTTCCAGTGAGACAGGGAGGTTATGGAGGGGTACAGGTTCAGGGCATATTTATGTGGATTTCTGCATTGGTACGTTCCCGTGAGACAGGGTGGTTATGGAGGGGTACAGGTTCAGGGCATATTTTTGTGGAGTTCTGCAAAGGTACGTTCCAGTGAGACAGGGAGTTTATGGAGGGCTACAGTTTCAGGGCATTTTTGTGTGGAGTACTGCATTGGTACATTACAGTGAGACAGGGAGGTTATGGAGTGGTACAGGTTCAGGGCATATATCTGTGGAGTTCTGCATTGGTACATTCCAGTGAGACACGGAGGATATGTAGGGATACAGGTTCAGGGCATATTTGTGTGTAGTACTTCATTGATACGTTACAGTGAGACAGGTAGGTTTTGCAGCGTACATGTTCAGGGCATATTTTTGTGGAGTTCTGCATTGGTACGTTCCAGTGAGACAGGGAGGTTATGGAGGGGTACAGGTTCAGGGCATATTTGTGTGGAGTTCTGCATTGGTACGTTCCAGTGAGACAGGTAGGTTTTGGAGCGTACAGGTTCAGGGCATATTTTTATGGAGTTCTGCATTGGTACGTTCCAGTGAGACAGGGAGTTTATGGAGGGGTACAGTTTCAGGGCATTTTTGTGTGGAGTTCTGCATTGGTACATTCCAGTGAGACAGGGAGGTTATGGAGGGGTACAGGTTCAGGGCATATTTCTGTGGAGTTCTGCATTGAAACATTCCAGTGAGACACGGAGGATATGGAGGGGTGCAGGTTCAGGGCATATTTGTGTGGAGTTCTGCATTGGTACGTTCCAGTGAGACAGGTAGGTTTTGTAGCGTACATGTTCAGGGCATATTTTTGTGGAGTTCTGCATTGGTACGTTCCAGTGAGACAGGGAGGTTATGAAGGTGTACAGGTTCAGGGCATATTTATGTGGAGTTCCGCAGTGGAACATTCCAGTGAGACACGGAGGATATTGAGGGGTACAGTTTCAGGGCATATTTGTGTGGAGTTCTGCATTGGTACGTTCCAGTGAGACAGGGAGTTTATGGAGGGCTACAGTTTCAGGGCATTTTTGTGTGGAGTACTGCATTGGTACATTACAGTGAGACAGGGAGGTTATGGAGTGGTACAGGTTCAGGGCATATATCTGTGGAGTTCTGCATTGGTACATTCCAGTGAGACACGGAGGATATGTAGGGATACAGGTTCATGGCATATTTGTGTGTAGTACTTCATTGATACGTTACAGTGAGACAGGTAGGTTTTGCAGCGTACATGTTCAGGGCATATTTTTGTGGAGTTCTGCATTGGTACGTTCCAGTGAGACAGGGAGGTTATGGAGGGGTACAGGTTCAGGGCATATTTGTGTGGAGTTCTGCATTGGTACGTTCCAGTGAGACAGGTAGGTTTTGGAGCGTACAGGTTCAGGGCATATTTTTATGGAGTTCTGCATTGGTACGTTCCAGTGAGACAGGGAGTTTATGGAGGGGTACAGTTTCAGGGCATTTTTGTGTGGAGTTCTGCATTGGTACATTCCAGTGAGACAGGGAGGTTATGGAGGGGTACAGGTTCAGGGCATATTTCTGTG
The DNA here is from genome assembly GCF_048418815.1 of Hemitrygon akajei. NCBI lineage: Eukaryota > Metazoa > Chordata > Chondrichthyes > Myliobatiformes > Dasyatidae > Hemitrygon > Hemitrygon akajei. Next base: position 7,983,152 of record NW_027331930.1, on the reverse strand, counting down.
GAGTTCTGCATTGAAACATTCCAGTGAGACACGGAGGATATAGAGGGGTGCAGGTTCAGGGCATATTTGTGTGGAGTTCTGCATTGGTACGTTCCAGTGAGACAGGTAGGTTTTGTAGCGTACATGTTCAGGGCATATTTTTGTGGAGTTCTGCATTGGTACGTTCCAGTGAGACAGGGAGGTTATGAAGGTGTACAGGTTCAGGGCATATTTATGTGGAGTTCCGCAGTGGAACATTCCAGTGAGACACGGAGGATATTGAGGGGTACAGTTTCAGGGCATATTTGTGTGGAGTTCTGCATTGGTACGTTCCAGTGAGACAGGTAGGTTTTGGAGCGTACAGGTTCAGGGCATATTTTTGTGGAGTTCTGCATTGGTACGTTCCAGTGAGACAGGGAGGATATGGAGGGGTACAGGTTCAGGGCATATTTGTGTGGAGTTCTGCATTGGTACGTTCCAGTGAGACAGGGAGGTTATGTAGGTGTACATGTTCCGTGCATATTTGTGTGTTTTTCTGCATTGGTACGTTCCAGTGAGAAAGGGAGGTTATGGAGGGGTACAGTTTCAGGGCATATTTATGTGGATTTCTGCATTGGTACGTTCCCGTGAGACAGGGAGTTTATGGAGGGGTACAAATTCAGGGCATTTTTGTGTGGAGTTCTGCATTGGTACATTCCAGTGAGACAGGGAGGTTATGGAGGGGTACAGGTTCAGGGCATATTTATGTGGAGTTCTGCATTGGAACATTCCAGTGAGACACGGAGGATATGGAGGTGTGCAGGTTCAGGGCATATTTGTGTGGAGTTCTGCATTGGTACGTTCCAGTGAGACACTGAGGTTATGGAGGGGTACAGGTTCAGGGCATATTTATGTGGAGTTCCGCAGTGGAACATTCCAGTGAGACACGGAGAATATTGAGGGGTACAGTTTCAGGGCATATTTGTGTGGAGTTCTGCATTGGTACGTTCCAGTGATACAGGGTGGTTATGGTGGCGTACAGGTTCAGGGCATATTTGTGTGGAGTTCTGCATTGGTACATTCCAGTGAGACTCGGAGGATATGGAGGGATACAGGTTCATGACATATTTGTGCGGAATTCTTCATTGGTACATTCCAGTGTGACAAGAAGATTTTGGAGCGTACAGGTTCAGAGCATAATTGTATGGAGTTCTGCATTGGTACATTCTACTGAGACAGGGAGGTTATGGAGGGTACATATACAGGGCATATTTTTGTGGAGTTCTGCATTGGTGCGTTCCAGTGAGACAGGGAGGTTATGGAGGGGTACAGGTTCAGGGCATATTTCTGTGGAGTTCTGCATTGAAACATTCCATTGAGACACGGAGGATATGGAGGGGTGCAGGTTCAGGGCATATTTGTGTGGAGTTCTGCATTGGTACGTTCCAGTGAGACAGGTAGGTTTTGGAGCGTACAGGTTCAGGGCATATTTTTGTGGAGTTCTGCTTTGGTACGTTCCAGTGAGACAGGGAGGTTATGGAGGGGTACAGGTTCAGGGCATATTTATGTGGATTTCTGCATTGGTACGTTCCCGTGAGACAGGGTGGTTATGGAGGGGTACAGGTTCAGGGCATATTTTTGTGGAGTTCTGCAAAGGTACGTTCCAGTGAGACAGGGAGTTTATGGAGGGCTACAGTTTCAGGGCATTTTTGTGTGGAGTACTGCATTGGTACATTACAGTGAGACAGGGAGGTTATGGAGTGGTACAGGTTCAGGGCATATATCTGTGGAGTTCTGCATTGGTACATTCCAGTGAGACACGGAGGATATGTAGGGATACAGGTTCATGGCATATTTGTGTGTAGTACTTCATTGATACGTTACAGTGAGACAGGTAGGTTTTGCAGCGTACATGTTCAGGGCATATTTTTGTGGAGTTCTGCATTGGTACGTTCCAGTGAGACAGGGAGGTTATGGAGGGGTACAGGTTCAGGGCATATTTGTGTGGAGTTCTGCATTGGTACGTTCCTGTGAGACAGGGAGGTTATGTAGGTGTACATGTTCCGTGCATATTTGTGTGTTTTTCTGCATTGGTACGTTCCAGTGAGAAAGGGAGGTTATGGAGGGGTACAGTTTCAGGGCATATTTATGTGGATTTCTGCATTGGTACGTTCCAGTGAGAAAGGGAGGTTATGGAGGGGTACAGGTTCAGGGCATATTTCTGTGGAGTTCTGCATTGAAACATTCCATTGAGACACGGAGGATATGGAGGGGTGCAGGTTCAGGGCATATTTGTGTGGAGTTCTGCATTGGTACGTTCCAGTGAGACAGGTAGGTTTTGGAGCGTACAGGTTCAGGGCATATTTTTGTGGAGTTCTGCTTTGGTACGTTCCAGTGAGACAGGGAGGTTATGGAGGGGTACAGGTTCAGGGCATATTTATGTGGATTTCTGCATTGGTACGTTCCCGTGAGACAGGGTGGTTATGGAGGGGTACAGGTTCAGGGCATATTTTTGTGGAGTTCTGCAATGGTACGTTCCAGTGAGACAGGGAGTTTATGGAGGGCTACAGTTTCAGGGCATTTTTGTGTGGAGTACTGCATTGGTACATTACAGTGAGACAGGGAGGTTATGGAGTGGTACAGGTTCAGGGCATATATCTGTGGAGTTCTGCATTGGTGCATTCCAGTGAGACACGGAGGATATGTAGGGATACAGGTTCATGGCATATTTGTGTGTAGTACTTCATTGATACGTTACAGTGAGACAGGTAGGTTTTGCAGCGTACATGTTCAGGGCATATTTTTGTGGAGTTCTGCATTGGTACGTTCCCGTGAGACAGGGTGGTTATGGAGGGGTACAGGTTCAGGGCATATTTCTGTGGAGTTCTGCATTGGAACATTCCAGTGAGACATGGAGGATATGGAGGGGTGCAGGTTCAGGGCATATTTGTGTGGAGTTCTGCATTGGTACGTTCCAGTGAGACAGATTGGTTTTGGAGCGTACAGGTTCAGGGCATATTTTTGTGGAGTTCTGCATTGGTACGTTCCAGTGAGACAGGGAGTTTATGGAGGGGTACAGTTTCAGGGCATTTTTGTGTGGAGTTCTGCATTGGTACATTCCAGTGAGACAGGGAGGTTATGGAGGGGTACAGGTTCAGGGCATATTTCTGTGGAGTTCTGCATTGAAACATTCCAGTGAGACACGGAGGATATGGAGGGGTGCAGGTTCAGGGCATATTTGTGTGGAGTTCTGCATTGGTACGTTCCAGTGAGACAGGTAGGTTTTGTAGCGTACATGTTCAGGGCATATTTTTGTGGAGTTCTGCATTGGTACGTTCCAGTGAGACAGGGAGGTTATGAAGGTGTACAGGTTCAGGGCATATTTATGTGGAGTTCCGCAGTGGAACATTCCAGTGAGACACGGAGGATATTGAGGGGTACAGTTTCAGGGCATATTTGTGTGGAGTTCTGCATTGGTACGTTCCAGTGAGACAGGTAGGTTTTGGAGCGTACAGGTTCAGGGCATATTTTTGTGGAGTTCTGCATTGGTACGTTCCAGTGAGACAGGGAGGATATGGAGGGGTACAGGTTCAGGGCATATTTGTGTGGAGTTCTGCATTGGTACGTTCCAGTGAGACAGGGAGGTTATGTAGGTGTACATGTTCCGTGCATATTTGTGTGTTTTTCTGCATTGGTACGTTCCAGTGAGAAAGGGAGGTTATGGAGGGTTACAGTTTCAGGGCATATTTATGTGGATTTCTGCATTGGTACGTTCCCGTGAGACAGGGAGTTTATGGAGGGGTACAAATTCAGGGCATTTTTGTGTGGAGTTCTGCATTGGTACATTCCAGTGAGACAGGGAGGTTATGGAGGGGTACAGGTTCAGGGCATATTTATGTGGAGTTCTGCATTGGAACATTCCAGTGAGACACGGAGGATATGGAGGGGTACAGGTTCAGGGCATATTTATGTTTAGTTCCGCAGTGGAACATTCCAGTGAGACACGGAGAATATTGAGGGGTACAGTTTCAGGGCATATTTGTGTGGAGTTCTGCATTGGTACGTTCCAGTGAGACAGGGTGGTTATGGAGGCGTACAGGTTCAGGGCATATTTGTGTGGAGTTCTGCATTGGTACATTCCAGTGAGACTCGGAGGATATGGAGGGATACAGGTTCATGACATATTTGTGCGGAATTCTTCATTGGTACATTCCAGTGTGACAAGAAGATTTTGGAGCGTACAGGTTCAGAGCATAATTGTATGGAGTTCTGCATTGGTACATTCTACTGAGACAGGGAGGTTATGGAGGGTACATATACAGGGCATATTTTTGTGGAGTTCTGCATTGGTACGTTCCAGTGAGACAGGGAGGTTATGGAGGGGTACAGGTTCAGGGCATATTTCTGTGGAGTTCTGCATTGAAACATTCCATTGAGACACGGAGGATATGGAGGGGTGCAGGTTCAGGGCATATTTGTGTGGAGTTCTGCATTGGTACGTTCCAGTGAGACAGGTAGGTTTTGGAGCGTACAGGTTCAGGGCATATTTTTGTGGAGTTCTGCTTTGGTACGTTCCAGTGAGACAGGGAGGTTATGGAGGGGTACAGGTTCAGGGCATATTTATGTGGATTTCTGCATTGGTACGTTCCCGTGAGACAGGGTGGTTATGGAGGGGTACAGGTTCAGGGCATATTTTTGTGGAGTTCTGCAAAGGTACGTTCCAGTGAGACAGGGAGTTTATGGAGGGCTACAGTTTCAGGGCATTTTTGTGTGGAGTACTGCATTGGTACATTACAGTGAGACAGGGAGGTTATTGAGTGGTACAGGTTCAGGGCATATATCTGTGGAGTTCTGCATTGGTACATTCCAGTGAGACACGGAGGATATGTAGGGATACAGGTTCATGGCATATTTGTGTGTAGTACTTCATTGATACGTTACAGTGAGACAGGTAGGTTTTGGAGCGTACAGGTTCAGGGCATATTTTTGTGGAGTTCTGCATTGGTACGTTCCAGTGAGACAGGGAGTTAATGGAGGGGTACAGGTTCAGGGCATATTTCTGTGGAGTTCTGCATTGAAACATTCCAGTGAGACACGGAGGATATGGAGGGGTGCAGGTTCAGGGCATATTTGTGTGGAGTTCTGATTTGGTACGTTCCAGTGAGACAGGTAGGTTTTGTAGCGTACATGTTCAGGGCATATTTTTGTGGAGTTCTGCATTGGTACGTTCCAGTGAGACAGGGAGGTTATGAAGGTGTACAGGTTCAGGGCATATTTATGTGGAGTTCCGTAGTGGAACATTCCAGTGAGACACGGAGGATATTGAGGGGTACAGTTTCAGGGCATATTTGTGTGGAGTTCTGCATTGGTACGTTCCAGTGAGACAGGTAGGTTTTGGAGCGTACAGGTTCAGGGCATATTTTTGTGGAGTTCTGCATTGGTACGTTCCAGTGAGACAGGGAGGATATGGAGGGGTACAGGTTCAGGGCATATTTGTGTGGAGTTCTGCATTGGTACGTTCCAGTGAGACAGGGAGGTTATGTAGGTGTACATGTTCCGTGCATATTTGTGTGTTTTTCTGCATTGGTACGTTCCAGTGAGAAAGGGAGGTTATGGAGGGGTACAGTTTCAGGGCATATTTATGTGGATTTCTGCATTGGTACGTTCCCGTGAGACAGGGAGTTTATGGAGGGGTACAAATTCAGGGCATTTTTGTGTGGAGTTCTGCATTGGTACATTCCAGTGAGACAGGGAGGTTATGGAGGGGTACAGGTTCAGGGCATATTTATGTGGAGTTCTGCATTGGAACATTCCAGTGAGACACGGAGGATATGGAGGTGTGCAGGTTCAGGGCATATTTGTGTGGAGTTCTGCATTGGTACGTTCCAGTGAGACACTGAGGCTATGGAGGGGTACAGGTTCAGGGCATATTTATGTGGAGTTCCGCAGTGGAACATTCCAGTGAGACACGGAGAATATTGAGGGGTACAGTTTCAGGGCATATTTGTGTGGAGTTCTGCATTGGTACGTTCCAGTGAGACAGGGTGGTTATGGAGGCGTACAGGTTCAGGGCATATTTGTGTGGAGTTCTGCATTGGTACATTCCAGTGAGACTCGGAGGATATGGAGGGATACAGGTTCATGACATATTTGTGCGGAATTCTTCATTGGTACATTCCAGTGTGAAAGGAAGATTTTGGAGCGTACAGGTTCAGAGCATAATTGTATGGAGTTCTGCATTGGTACATTCTACTGAGACAGGGAGGTTATGGAGGGTACATATACAGGGCATATTTTTGTGGAGTTCTGCATTGGTACGTTCCAGTGAGACAGGGAGGTTATGTAGGTGTACATGTTCCGTGCATATTTGTGTGGAGTTCTGCATTGGTACATTCCAGTGAGACATGGAGGTTATGCAGGGGTACAGGTTTAGGGCATATTTATGTGGAGTTCTGCATTGGAACATTCCAGTGAGACACGGAGGATATGGAATGGTACAGGTTCAGGGCATATTTGTGTGGAGTTCTGCATTGGTTCGTTCCAGTGAGACAGGGTGTTTATGGAGGCGTACAGGTTCAGGGCATATTTGTGTGGAGTTCTGCATTGGTACGTTCCAGTGAGACAGGGTGTTTATGGAGGCGTACAGGTTCAGGGCATATTTGTGTGGAGTTCTGCATTGGTACTTTCCAGTGAGACACTGAGGTTATGGAGGGGTACAGGTTCAGGGCATATTTATGTGGAGTTCCGCAGTGGAACATTCCAGTGAGACACGGAGGATATTGAGGGGTACAGTTTCAGGGCATATTTGTGTGGAGTTCTGCATTGGTACGTTCCAGTGAGACAGGGATGTTATGGAGGGGTACAGTTTCAGGGCATATTTGAGTGGAGTTCTGCATTGGTACGTTCCAGTGAGACAGGTAGGTTTTGGAGCGTACAGGTTCAGGGCATATTTTTGAGGAGTTCTGCATTGGTACGTTCCAGTGAGACAGGGAGTTTAAGGAGGGGTACAGTTTCAGGGCATTTTTGTGTGGAGTTCTGCATTGGTACGTTCCAGTGAGACAGGGTGGTTATGGAGGCGTACAGGTTCAGGGCATATTTGTGTGGAGTTCTGCATTGGTACATTCCAGTGAGACTCGGAGGATATGGAGGGATACAGGTTCATGACATATTTGTGCGGAATTCTTCATTGGTACATTCCAGTGTGACAGGAAGATTTTGGAGCGTACAGGTTCAGAGCATAATTGTATGGAGTTCTGCATTGGTACATTCTACTGAGACAGGGAGGTTATGGAGGGTACATATACAGGGCATATTTTTGTGGAGTTCTGCATTGGTACGTTCCAGTGAGACAGGGAGGTTATGTAGGTGTACATGTTCCGTGCATATTTGTGTGGAGTTCTGCATTGGTACATTCCAGTGAGACATGGAGGTTATGCAGGGGTACAGGTTTAGGGCATATTTATGTGGAGTTCTGCATTGGAACATTCCAGTGAGACACGGAGGATATGGAATGGTACAGGTTCAGGGCATATTTGTGTGGAGTTCTGCATTGGTTCGTTCCAGTGAGACAGGGTGTTTATGGAGGCGTACAGGTTCAGGGCATATTTGTGTGGAGTTCTGCATTGGTACGTTCCAGTGAGACAGGGTGTTTATGGAGGCGTACAGGTTCAGGGCATATTTGTGTGGAGTTCTGCATTGGTACTTTCCAGTGAGACACTGAGGTTATGGAGGGGTACAGGTTCAGGGCATATTTATGTGGAGTTCCGCAGTGGAACATTCCAGTGAGACACGGAGGATATTGAGGGGTACAGTTTCAGGGCATATTTGTGTGGAGTTCTGCATTGGTACGTTCCAGTGAGACAGGGATGTTATGGAGGGGTACAGTTTCAGGGCATATTTGTGTGGAGTTCTGCATTGGTACGTTCCAGTGAGACAGGTAGGTTTTGGAGCGTACAGGTTCAGGGCATATTTTTGTGGAGTTCTGCATTGGTACGTTCCAGTGAGACAGGGAGTTTATGGAGGGGTACAGTTTCAGGGCATTTTTGTGTGGAGTTTTGCATTGGTACATTCCAGTGAGAAAGGGAGGTTATGGAGGGGTACAGGTTCAGGGCATATTTCTGTGGAGTTCTGCATTGAAACATTCCATTGAGACACGGAGGATATGGAGGGGTGCAGGTTCAGGGCATATTTGTGTGGAGTTCTGCATTGGTACGTTCCAGTGAGACAGGTAGGTTTTGGAGCGTACAGGTTCAGGGCATATTTTTGTGGAGTTCTGCTTTGGTACGTTCCAGTGAGACAGGGAGGTTATGGAGGGGTACAGGTTCAGGGCATATTTATGTGGATTTCTGCATTGGTACGTTCCCGTGAGACAGGGTGGTTATGGAGGGATTCAGGTTCAGGGCATATTTTTGTGGAGATCTGCAATGGTACGTTCCAGTGAGACAGGGAGTTTATGGAGGGCTACAGTTTCAGGGCATTTTTGTGTGGAGTACTGCATTGGTACATTACAGTGAGACAGGGAGGTTATGGAGGGGTACAGGTTCAGGGCATATATCTGTGGAGTTCTGCATTGGTACATTCCAGTGAGACACGGAGGATATGTAGGGATACAGGTTCATGGCATATTTGTGTGTAGTACTTCATTAATACGTTACAGTGAGACAGGTAGGTTTTGTAGCGTACATGTTCAGGGCATATTTTTGTGGAGTTCTGCATTGGTACGTTCCAGTGAGACAGGGAGGTTATGGAGGGCTACAGGTTCAGGGCATATTTGTGTGGAGTTCTGCATTGGTACGTTCCAGTGAGACAGGGAGGTTATGTAGGTGTACATGTTCCGTGCATATTTGTGTGTTTTTCTGCATTGGTACGTTCCAGTGAGAAAGGGAGGTTATGGAGCGTACAGGTTCAGGGCATATTTTTGTGGAGTTCTGCATTGGTACGTTCCAGTGAGACAGGGAGTTTATGGAGGGGTACAGTTTCAGGGCATTTTTGTGTGGAGTTCTGCATTGGTACATTCCAGTGAGACAGGGAGGTTATGGAGGGGTACAGGTTCAGGGCATATTTCTGTGGAGTTCTGCATTGAAACATTCCAGTGATACACGGAGGATATGGAGGGGTGCAGGGTCAGGGCATATTTGTGTGGAGTTCTGCATTGGTACGTTCCAGTGAGACAGGTAGGTTTTGGAGCGTACATGTTCAGGGCATATTTTTGTGGAGTTCTGCATTGGTACGTTCCAGTGAGACAGGGAGGTTATGAAGGTGTACAGGTTCAGGGCATATTTATGTGGAGTTCCGCAGTGGAACATTCCAGTGAGACACGGAGGATATTGAGGGGTACAGTTTCAGGGCATATTTGTGTGGAGTTCTGCATTGGTACGTTCCAGTGAGACAGGTAGGTTTTGGAGCGTACAGGTTCAGGGCATATTTTTGTGGAGTTCTGCATTGGTACGTTCCAGTGAGACAGGGAGGATATGGAGGGGTACAGGTTCAGGGCATATTTGTGTGGAGTTCTGCATTGGTACGTTCCAGTGAGACAGGGAGGTTATGTAGGTGTACATGTTCCGTGCATATTTGTGTGTTTTTCTGCATTGGTACGTTCCAGTGAGAAAGGGAGGTTATGGAGGGGTACAGTTTCAGGGCATATTTATGTGGATTTCTGCATTGGTACGTTCCCGTGAGACAGGTAGGTTATGGAGGGGTACAGGTTCAGGGCATATTTATGTGGAGTTCTGCATTGGAACATTCCAGTGAGACACGGAGGATATGGAGGTGTGCAGGTTCAGGGCATATTTGTGTGGAGTTCTGCATTGGTACGTTCGAGTGAGACACTGAGGTTATGGAGGGGTACAGGTTCAGGGCATATTTATGTGGAGTTCCGCAGTGGAACATTCCAGTGAGACACGGAGAATATTGAGGGGTACAGTTTCAGGGCATATTTGTGTGGAGTTCTGCATTGGTACGTTCCAGTGAGACAGGGTGGTTATGGAGGCGTACAGGTTCAGGGCATATTTTTGTGGAGTTCTGCATTGGTACATTCCAGTGAGACTCGGAGGATATGGAGGGATACAGGTTCATGACATATTTGTGCGGAATTCTTCATTGGTACATTCCAGTGTGACAGGAAGATTTTGGAGCGTACAGGTTCAGAGCATAATTGTATGGAGTTCTGCATTGGTACATTCTACTGAGACAGGGAGGTTATGGAGGGGTACAGGTTTAGGGCATATTTATGTGGAGTTCTGCATTGGAACATTCCAGTGAGACACGGAGGATATGGAATGGTACAGGTTCAGGGCATATTTGTGTGGAGTTCTGCATTGGTACGTTCCAGTGAGACAGGGTGTTTATGGAGGCGTACAGGTTCAGGGCATATTTGTGTGGAGTTCTGCATTGGTACGTTCCAGTGAGACAGGGTGTTTATGGAGGCGTTCAGGTTCAGGGCATATTTGTGTGGAGTTCTGCATTGGTACTTTCCAGTGAGACACTGAGGTTATGGAGGGGTGCAGGTTCAGGGCATATTTATGTGGAGTTCCGCAGTGGAACATTCCAGTGAGACACGGAGGATATTGAGGGGTACAGTTTCAGGGCATATTTGTGTGGAGTTCTGCATTGGTACGTTCCAGTGAGACAGGGATGTTATGGAGGGGTACAGTTTCAGGGCATATTTGTGTGGAGTTCTGCATTGGTACGTTCCAGTGAGACAGGTAGGTTTTGGAGCGTACAGGTTCAGGGCATATTTTTGTGGAGTTCTGCATTGGTACGTTCCAGTGAGACAGGGAGTTTATGGAGGGGTACAGTTTCAGGGCATTTTTGTGTGGAGTTCTGCATTGGTACATTCCAGTGAGACAGGGAGGTTATGGAGGGGTACAGGTTCAGGGCATATTTCTTTGGAGTTCTGCATTGAAACATTCCATTGAGACACGGAGGAAATGGAGGGGTGCAGGTTCAGGGCATATTTGTGTGGAGCTCTGCATTGGTACGTTCCAGTGAGACAGGTAGGTTTTGGAGCGTACAGTTTCAGGGCATATTTTTGTGGAGTTCTGCTTTGGTACGTTCCAGTGAGACAGGGAGGTTATGGAGGGGTACAGGTTCAGGGCATATTTGTGTGGAGTTCTGCATTGGTACGTTCCAGTGAGACAGGGAGGTTATGTAGGTGTACATGTTCCGTGCATATTTGTGTGTTTTTCTGCATTGGTACGTTCCAGTGAGAAAGGGAGGTTATGGAGGGGTACAGTTTCAGGGCATATTTATGTGGATTTCTGCATTGGTACGTTCCCGTGAGACAGGGTGGTTATGGAGGGGTACAGGTTCAGGGCATATTTCTGTGGAGTTCTGCATTGGAACATTCCAGTGAGACATGGAGGATATGGAGGGGTGCAGGTTCAGGGCATATTTGTGTGGAGTTCTGCATTGGTACGTTCCAGTGAGACAGGTAGGTTTTGGAGCGTACAGGTTCAGGGCATATTTTTGTGGAGTTCTGCATTGGTACGTTCCAGTGAGACAGGGAGTTTAAGGAGGGGTACAGTTTCAGGGCATTTTTGTGTGGAGTTCTGCATTGGTACATTCCAGTGAGACAGGGAGGTTATGGAGGGGTACAGGTTCAGGGCATATTTCTGTGGAGTTCTGCATTGAAACATTCCAGTGAGACACGGAGGATATTGAGGGGTGCAGGTTCAGGGCATATTTGTGTGGAGTTCTGCATTGGTACGTTCCAGTGAGACAGGTAGGTTTTGGAGCGTACATGTTCAGGGCATATTTTTGTGGAGTTCTGCATTGGTACGTTCCAGTGAGACTGGGAGGTTATGAAGGTGTACAGGTTCAGGGCATATTTATGTGGAGTTCCGCAGTGGAACATTCCAGTGAGACACGGAGGATATTGAGGGGTACAGTTTCAGGGCATATTAGTGTGGAGTTCTGCATTGGTACGTTCCAGTGAGACAGGTAGGTTTTGGAGCGTACAGGTTCAGGGCATATTTTTGTGGAGTTCTGCATTGGTACGTTCCAGTGAGACAGGGAGGATATGGAGGGGTAAAGGTTCCGGGCATATTTGTGTGGAGTTCTGCATTGGTACGTTCCAGTGAGACAGGGAGGTTATGTAGGTGTACATGTTCCGTGCATATTTGTGTGTTTTTCTGCATTGGTACGTTCCAGTGAGAAAGGGAGGTTATGGAGGGGTACAGTTTCAGGGCATATTTATGTGGATTTCTGCATTGGTACGTTCCCGTGAGACAGGGAGTTTATGGAGGGGTACAAATTCAGGGCATTTTTGTGTGGAGTTCTGCATTGGTACATTCCAGTGAGACAGGGAGGTTATGGAGGGGTACAGGTTCAGGGCATATTTATGTGGAGTTCCGCAGTGGAACATTCCAGTGAGACACGGAGGATATTGAGGGGTACAGTTTCAGGGCATATTTGTGTGGAGTTCTGCATTGGTACGTTCCAGTGAGACAGGGATGTTATGGAGGGGTACAGTTTCAGGGCATATTTGTGTGGAGTTCTGCATTGGTACGTTCCAGTGAGACAGGTAGGTTTTGGAGCGTACAGGTTCAGGGCATATTTTTGTGGAGTTCTGCATTGGTACGTTCCAGTGAGACAGGGAGTTTATGGAGGGGTACAGTTTCAGGGCATTTTTGTGTGGAGTTCTGCATTGGTACATTCCAGTGAGACAGGGAGGTTATGGAGGGGTACAGGTTCAGGGCATATTTCTTTGGAGTTCTGCATTGAAACATTCCATTGAGACACGGAGGATATGGAGGGGTGCAGGTTCAGGGCATATTTGTGTGGAGTTCTGCATTGGTACGTTCCAGTGAGACAGGTAGGTTTTGGAGCGTACAGGTTCAGGGCATATTTTTGTGGAGTTCTGCTTTGGTACGTTCCAGTGAGACAGGGAGGTTATGGAGGGGTACAGGTTCAGGGCATATTTATGTGGATTTCTGCATTGGTACGTTCCCGTGAGACAGGGTGGTTATGGAGGGGTACAGGTTCAGGGCATATTTTTGTGGAGTTCTGCAATGGTACGTTCCAGTGAGACAGGGAGTTTATGGAGGGCTACAGTTTCAGGGCATTTTTGTGTGGAGTACTGCATTGGTACATTACAGTGAGACAGGGAGGTTATGGAGGGGTACAGGTTCAGGGCATATATCTGTGGAGTTCTGCATTGGTACATTCCAGTGAGACACGGAGGATATGTAGGGATACAGGTTCATGGCATATTTGTGTGTAGTACTTCATTGATACGTTACAGTGAGACAGGTAGGTTTTGCAGCGTACATGTTCAGGGCATATTTTTGTGGAGTTCTGCATTGGTACGTTCCAGTGAGACAGGGAGGTTATGGAGGGGTACAGGTTCAGGGCATATTTGTGTGGAGTTCTGCATTGGTACGTTCCAGTGAGACAGGGAGGTTATGTAGGTGTACATGTTCCGTGCATATTTGTGTGTTTTTCTGCATTGGTACGTTCCAGTGAGAAAGGGAGGTTATGGAGGGGTACAGTTTCAGGGCATATTTATGTGGATTTCTGCATTGGTACGTTCCCGTGAGACAGGGTGGTTATGGAGGGGTACAGGTTCAGGGCATATTTCTGTGGAGTTCTGCATTGGAACATTCCAGTGAGACATGGAGGATATGGAGGGGTGCAGGTTCAGGGCATATTTGTGTGGAGTTCTGCATTGGTACGTTCCAGTGAGACAGGTAGGTTTTGGAGCGTACAGGTTCAGGGCATATTTTTGTGGAGTTCTGCATTGGTACGTTCCAGTGAGACAGGGAGTTTATGGAGGGGTACAGTTTCAGGGCATTTTTGTGTGGAGTTCTGCATTGGTACATTCCAGTGAGACAGGGAGGTTATGGAGGGGTACAGGTTCAGGGCATATTTCTGTGGAGTTCTGCATTGAAACATTCCAGTGAGACACGGAGGATATGGAGGGGTGCAGGTTCAGGGCATATTTGTGTGGAGTTCTGCATTGGTACGTTCCAGTGAGACAGGTAGGTTTTGGAGCGTACATGTTCAGGGCATATTTTTGTGGAGTTCTGCATTGGTACGTTCCAGTGAGACAGGGAGGTTATGAAGGTGTACAAGTTCAGGGCATATTTATGTGGAGTTCCGCAGTGGAACATTCCAGTGAGACACGGAGGATATTGAGGGGTACAGTTTCAGGGCATATTAGTGTGGAGTTCTGCATTGGTACGTTCCAGTGAGACAGGTAGGTTTTGGAGCGTACAGGTTCAGGGCATATTTTTGTGGAGTTCTGCATTGGTACGTTCCAGTGAGACAGGGAGGATATGGAGGGGTACAGGTTCAGGGCATTTTTGTGTGGAGTTCTGCATTGGTACGTTCCAGTGAGATAGGGAGGTTATGTAGGTGTACATGTTCCGTGCATATTTGTGTGTTTTTCTGCATTGGTACGTTCAAGTGAGAAAGGGAGGTTATGGAGGGGTACAGTTTCAGGGCATATTTATGTGGATTTCTGCATTGGTACGTTCCCGTGAGACAGGGAGGTTATGGAGGGGTACAGGTTCAGGGCATATTTATGTGGAGTTCTGCATTGGAACATTCCAGTGAGACACGGAGGATATGGAGGTGTGCAGGTTCAGGGCATATTTGTGTGGAGTTCTGCATTGGTACGTTCCAGTGAGACACTGAGGTTATGGAGGGGTACAGGTTCAGGGCATATTTATGTGGAGTTCCGCAGTGGAACATTCCAGTGAGACACGGAGAATATTGAGGGGTACAGTTTCAGGGCATATTTGTGTGGAGTTCTGCATTGGTACGTTCCAGTGAGACAGGGTGGTTATGGAGGCGTACAGGTTCAGGGCATATTTTTGTGGAGTTCTGCATTGGTACATTCCAGTGAGACTCGGAGGATATGGAGGGATACAGGTTCATGACATATTTGTGCGGAATTCTTCATTGCTACATTCCAGTGTGACAGGAAGATTTTGGAGCGTACAGGTTCAGAGCATAATTGTATGGAGTTCTGCATTGGTACATTCTACTGAGACAGGGAGGTTATGGAGGGGTACAGGTTTAGGGCATATTTATGTGGAGTTCTGCATTGGAACATTCCAGTGAGACACGGAGGATATGGAATGGTACAGGTTCAGGGCATATTTGTGTGGAGTTCTGCATTGGTACGTTCCAGTGAGACAGGGTGTTTATGGAGGCGTACAGGTTCAGGGCATATTTGTGTGGAGTTCTGCATTGGTACGTTCCAGTGAGACAGGGTGTTTATGGAGGCGTACAGGTTCAGGGCATATTTGTGTGGAGTTCTGCATTGGTACTTTCCAGTGAGACACTGAGGTTATGGAGGGGTACAGGTTCAGGGCATATTTATGTGGAGTTCCGCAGTGGAACATTCCAGTGAGACACGGAGGATATTGAGGGGTACAGTTTCAGGGCATATTTGTGTGGAGTTCGGCATTGGTACGTTCCAGTGAGACAGGGATGTTATGGAGGGGTACAGTTTCAGGGCATATTTGTGTGGAGTTCTGCATTGGTACGTTCCAGTGAGACAGGTAGGTTTTGGAGCGTACAGGTTCAGGGCATATTTTTGTGGAGTTCTGCATTGGTACGTTCCAGTGAGACAAGGAGTTTATGGAGGGGTACAGTTTCAGGGCATTTTTGTGTGGAGTTCGGCATTGGTACATTCCAGTGAGACAGGGAGGTTATGGAGGGGTACAGGTTCAGGGCATATTTCTTTGGAGTTCTGCATTGGTACGTTCCAGTGAGACAGGGAGGTTATGGAGGGGTACAGGTTCAGGGCATATTTGTGTGGAGTTCTGCATTGGTACGTTCCAGTGAGACAGGGAGGTTATGTAGGTGTACATGTTCCGTGCATATTTGTGTGTTTTTCTGCATTGGTACGTTCCAGTGAGAAAGGGAGGTTATGGAGGGGTACAGTTTCAGGGCATATTTATGTGGATTTCTGCATTGGTACGTTCCCGTGAGACAGGGTGGTTATGGAGGGGTACAGGTTCAGGGCATATTTCTGTGGAGTTCTGCATTGGAACATTCCAGTGAGACATGGAGGATATGGAGGGGTGCAGGTTCAGAGCATATTTGTGTGGAGTTCTGCATTGGTACGTTCCAGTGAGACAGGTAGGTTTTGGAGCGTACAGGTTCAGGGCATATTTTTGTGGAGTTCTGCATTGGTACGTTCCAGTGAGACAGGGAGTTTATGGAGGGGTACAGTTTCAGGGCATTTTTGTGTGGAGTTCTGCATTGGTACATTCCAGTGAGACAGGGAGGTTATGGAGGGGTACAGGTTCAGGGCATATTTCTGTGGAGTTCTGCATTGAAACATTCCAGTGAGACACGGAGGATATGGAGGGGTGCAGGTTCAGGGCATATTTGTGTGGAGTTCTGCATTGGTACGTTCCAGTGAGACAGGTAGGTTTTGGAGCGTACATGTTCAGGGCATATTTTTGTGGAGTTCTGCATTGGTACGTTCCAGTGAGACAGGGAGGTTATGAAGGTGTACAAGTTCAGGGCATATTTATGTGGAGTTCCGCAGTGGAACATTCCAGTGAGACACGGAGGATATTGAGGGGTACAGTTTCAGGGCATATTAGTGTGGAGTTCTGCATTGGTACGTTCCAGTGAGACAGGTAGGTTTTGGAGCGTACAGGTTCAGGGCATATTTTTGTGGAGTTCTGCATTGGTACGTTCCAGTGAGACAGGGAGGATATGGAGGGGTACAGGTTCAGGGCATTTTTGTGTGGAGTTCTGCATTGGTACGTTCCAGTGAGATAGGGAGGTTATGTAGGTGTACATGTTCCGTGCATATTTGTGTGTTTTTCTGCATTGGTACGTTCAAGTGAGAAAGGGAGGTTATGGAGGGGTACAGTTTCAGGGCATATTTATGTGGATTTCTGCATTGGTACGTTCCCGTGAGACAGGGAGGTTATGGAGGGGTACAGGTTCAGGGCATATTTATGTGGAGTTCTGCATTGGAACATTCCAGTGAGACACGGAGGATATGGAGGTGTGCAGGTTCAGGGCATATTTGTGTGGAGTTCTGCATTGGTACGTTCCAGTGAGACACTGAGGTTATGGAGGGGTACAGGTTCAGGGCATATTTATGTGGAGTTCCGCAGTGGAACATTCCAGTGAGACACGGAGAATATTGAGGGGTACAGTTTCAGGGCATATTTGTGTGGAGTTCTGCATTGGTACGTTCCAGTGAGACAGGGTGGTTATGGAGGCGTACAGGTTCAGGGCATATTTTTGTGGAGTTCTGCATTGGTACATTCCAGTGAGACTCGGAGGATATGGAGGGATACAGGTTCATGACATATTTGTGCGGAATTCTTCATTGCTACATTCCAGTGTGACAGGAAGATTTTGGAGCGTACAGGTTCAGAGCATAATTGTATGGAGTTCTGCATTGGTACATTCTACTGAGACAGGGAGGTTATGGAGGGGTACAGGTTTAGGGCATATTTATGTGGAGTTCTGCATTGGAACATTCCAGTGAGACACGGAGGATATGGAATGGTACAGGTTCAGGGCATATTTGTGTGGAGTTCTGCATTGGTACGTTCCAGTGAGACAGGGTGTTTATGGAGGCGTACAGGTTCAGGGCATATTTGTGTGGAGTTCTGCATTGGTACGTTCCAGTGAGACAGGGTGTTTATGGAGGCGTACAGGTTCAGGGCATATTTGTGTGGAGTTCTGCATTGGTACTTTCCAGTGAGACACTGAGGTTATGGAGGGGTACAGGTTCAGGGCATATTTATGTGGAGTTCCGCAGTGGAACATTCCAGTGAGACACGGAGGATATTGAGGGGTACAGTTTCAGGGCATATTTGTGTGGAGTTCGGCATTGGTACGTTCCAGTGAGACAGGGATGTTATGGAGGGGTACAGTTTCAGGGCATATTTGTGTGGAGTTCTGCATTGGTACGTTCCAGTGAGACAGGTAGGTTTTGGAGCGTACAGGTTCAGGGCATATTTTTGTGGAGTTCTGCATTGGTACGTTCCAGTGAGACAAGGAGTTTATGGAGGGGTACAGTTTCAGGGCATTTTTGTGTGGAGTTCGGCATTGGTACATTCCAGTGAGACAGGGAGGTTATGGAGGGGTACAGGTTCAGGGCATATTTCTTTGGAGTTCTGCATTGAAACATTCCATTGAGACACGGAGGATATGGAGGGGTGCAGGTTCAGGGCATATTTGTGTGGAGCTCTGCATTGGTACGTTCCAGTGAGACAGGTAGGTTTTGGAGCGTACAGTTTCAGGGCATATTTTTGTGGAGTTCTGCTTTGGTACGTTCCAGTGAGACAGGGAGGTTATGGAGGGGTACAGGTTCAGGGCATATTTATGTGGATTTCTGCATTGGTACGTTCCCGTGAGACAGGGTGGTTATGGAGGGGTACAGGTTCAGGGCATATTTTTGTGTAGTTCTGCAATAGTACGTTCCAGTGAGACAGGGAGTTTATGGAGGGCTACAGTTTCAGGGCATTTTTGTGTGGAGTACTGCATTGGTACATTACAGTGAGACAGGGAGGTTATGGAGGGGTACAGGTTCAGGGCATATATCTGTGGAGTTCTGCATTGGTACATTCCAGTGAGACACGGAGGATATGTAGGGATACAGGTTCATGGCATATTTGTGTGTAGTACTTCATTGATACGTTACAGTGAGACAGGTAGGTTTTGCAGCGTACATGTTCAGGGCATATTTTTGTGGAGTTCTGCATTGGTACGTTCCAGTGAGACAGGGAGGTTATGGAGGGGTACAGGTTCAGGGCATATTTGTGTGGAGTTCTGCATTGGTACGTTCCAGTGAGACAGGGAGGTTATGTAGGTGTACATGTTCCGTGCATATTTGTGTGTTTTTCTGCATTGGTACGTTCCAGTGAGAAAGGGAGGTTATGGAGGGGTACAGTTTCAGGGCATATTTATGTGGATTTCTGCATTGGTACGTTCCCGTGAGACAGGGTGGTTATGGAGGGGTACAGGTTCAGGGCATATTTCTGTGGAGTTCTGCATTGGAACATTCCAGTGAGACATGGAGGATATGGAGGGGTGCAGGTTCAGGGCATATTTGTGTGGAGTTCTGCATTGGTACGTTCCAGTGAGACAGGTAGGTTTTGGAGCGTACAGGTTCAGGGCATATTTTTGTGGAGTTCTGCATTGGTACGTTCCAGTGAGACAGGGAGTTTATGGAGGGGTACAGTTTCCGGGCATTTTTGTGTGGAGTTCTGCATTGGTACATTCCAGTGAGACAGGGAGGTTATGGAGGGGTACAGGTTCAGGGCATATTTCTGTGGAGTTCTGCATTGAAACATTCCAGTGAGACACGGAGGATATGGAGGGGTGCAGGTTCAGGGCATATTTGTGTGGAGTTCTGCATTGGTACGTTCCAGTGAGACAGGTAGGTTTTGGAGCGTACATGTTCAGGGCATATTTTTGTGGAGTTCTGCATTGGTACGTTCCAGTGAGACAGGGAGGTTATGAAGGTGTACAGGTTCAGGGCATATTTATGTGGAGTTCCGCAGTGGAACATTCCAGTGAGACACGGAGGATATTGAGGGGTACAGTTTCAGGGCATATTAGTGTGGAGTTCTGCATTGGTACGTTCCAGTGAGACAGGTAGGTTTTGGAGCGTACAGGTTCAGGGCATATTTTTGTGGAGTTCTGCATTGGTACGTTCCAGTGAGACAGGGAGGATATGGAGGGGTAAAGGTTCCGGGCATATTTGTGTGGAGTTCTGCATTGGTACGTTCCAGTGAGACAGGGAGGTTATGTAGGTGTACATGTTCCGTGCATATTTGTGTGTTTTTCTGCATTGGTACGTTCCAGTGAGAAAGGGAGGTTATGGAGGGGTACAGTTTCAGGGCATATTTATGTGGATTTCTGCATTGGTACGTTCCCGTGAGACAGGGAGTTTATGGAGGGGTACAAATTCAGGGCATTTTTGTGTGGAGTTCTGCATTGGTACATTCCAGTGAGACAGGGAGGTTATGGAGGGGTACAGGTTCAGGGCATATTTATGTGGAGTTCCGCAGTGGAACATTCCAGTGAGACACGGAGGATATTGAGGGGTACAGTTTCAGGGCATATTTGTGTGGAGTTCTGCATTGGTACGTTCCAGTGAGACAGGGATGTTATGGAGGGGTACAGTTTCAGGGCATATTTGTGTGGAGTTCTGCATTGGTACGTTCCAGTGAGACAGGTAGGTTTTGGAGCGTACAGGTTCAGGGCATATTTTTGTGGAGTTCTGTATTGGTACGTTCCAGTGAGACAGGGAGTTTATGGAGGGGTACAGTTTCAGGGCATTTTTGTGTGGAGTTCTGCATTGGTACATTCCAGTGAGACAGGGAGGTTATGGAGGGGTACAGGTTCAGGGCATATTTCTTTGGAGTTCTGCATTGAAACATTCCATTGAGACACGGAGGATATGGAGGGGTGCAGGTTCAGGGCATATTTGTGTGGAGTTCTGCATTGGTACGTTCCAGTGAGACAGGTAGGTTTTGGAGCGTACAGGTTCAGGGCATATTTTTGTGGAGTTCTGCTTTGGTACGTTCCAGTGAGACAGGGAGGTTATGGAGGGGTACAGGTTCAGGGCATATTTATGTGGATTTCTGCATTGGTACGTTCCCGTGAGACAGGGTGGTTATGGAGGGGTACAGGTTCAGGGCATATTTTTGTGGAGTTCTGCAATGGTACGTTCCAGTGAGACAGGGAGTTTATGGAGGGGTACAGTTTCAGGGCATTTTTGTGTGGAGTACTGCATTGGTACATTACAGTGAGACAGGGAGGTTATGGAGGGGTACAGGTTCAGGGCATATATCTGTGGAGTTCTGCATTGGTACATTCCAGTGAGACACGGAGGATATGTAGGGATACAGGTTCAGGGCATATTTATGTGGAGTTCCGCAGTGGAACATTCCAGTGAGACACGGAGGATATTGAGGGGTACAGTTTCAGGGCATATTTGTGTGGAGTTCGGCATTGGTACGTTCCAGTGAGACAGGGATGTTATGGAGGGGTACAGTTTCAGGGCATATTTGTGTGGAGTTCTGCATTGGTACGTTCCAGTGAGACAGGTAGGTTTTGGAGCGTACAGGTTCAGGGCATATTTTTGTGGAGTTCTGCATTGGTACGTTCCAGTGAGACAAGGAGTTTATGGAGGGGTACAGTTTCAGGGCATTTTTGTGTGGAGTTCGGCATTGGTACATTCCAGTGAGACAGGGAGGTTATGGAGGGGTACAGGTTCAGGGCATATTTCTTTGGAGTTCTGCATTGAAACATTCCATTGAGACACGGAGGATATGGAGGGGTGCAGGTTCAGGGCATATTTGTGTGGAGCTCTGCATTGGTACGTTCCAGTGAGACAGGTAGGTTTTGGAGCGTACAGTTTCAGGGCATATTTTTGTGGAGTTCTGCTTTGGTACGTTCCAGTGAGACAGGGAGGTTATGGAGGGGTACAGGTTCAGGGCATATTTATGTGGATTTCTGCATTGGTACGTTCCCGTGAGACAGGGTGGTTATGGAGGGGTACAGGTTCAGGGCATATTTTTGTGTAGTTCTGCAATAGTACGTTCCAGTGAGACAGGGAGTTTATGGAGGGCTACAGTTTCAGGGCATTTTTGTGTGGAGTACTGCATTGGTACATTACAGTGAGACAGGGAGGTTATGGAGGGGTACAGGTTCAGGGCATATATCTGTGGAGTTCTGCATTGGTACATTCCAGTGAGACACGGAGGATATGTAGGGATACAGGTTCATGGCATATTTGTGTGTAGTACTTCATTGATACGTTACAGTGAGACAGGTAGGTTTTGCAGCGTACATGTTCAGGGCATATTTTTGTGGAGTTCTGCATTGGTACGTTCCAGTGAGACAGGGAGGTTATGGAGGGGTACAGGTTCAGGGCATATTTGTGTGGAGTTCTGCATTGGTACGTTCCAGTGAGACAGGGAGGTTATGTAGGTGTACATGTTCCGTGCATATTTGTGTGTTTTTCTGCATTGGTACGTTCCAGTGAGAAAGGGAGGTTATGGAGGGGTACAGTTTCAGGGCATATTTATGTGGATTTCTGCATTGGTACGTTCCCGTGAGACAGGGTGGTTATGGAGGGGTACAGGTTCAGGGCATATTTCTGTGGAGTTCTGCATTGGAACATTCCAGTGAGACATGGAGGATATGGAGGGGTGCAGGTTCAGGGCATATTTGTGTGGAGTTCTGCATTGGTACGTTCCAGTGAGACAGGTAGGTTTTGGAGCGTACAGGTTCAGGGCATATTTTTGTGGAGTTCTGCATTGGTACGTTCCAGTGAGACAGGGAGTTTATGGAGGGGTACAGTTTCCGGGCATTTTTGTGTGGAGTTCTGCATTGGTACATTCCAGTGAGACAGGGAGGTTATGGAGGGGTACAGGTTCAGGGCATATTTCTGTGGAGTTCTGCATTGAAACATTCCAGTGAGACACGGAGGATATGGAGGGGTGCAGGTTCAGGGCATATTTGTGTGGAGTTCTGCATTGGTACGTTCCAGTGAGACAGGTAGGTTTTGGAGCGTACATGTTCAGGGCATATTTTTGTGGAGTTCTGCATTGGTACGTTCCAGTGAGACAGGGAGGTTATGAAGGTGTACAGGTTCAGGGCATATTTATGTGGAGTTCCGCAGTGGAACATTCCAGTGAGACACGGAGGATATTGAGGGGTACAGTTTCAGGGCATATTAGTGTGGAGTTCTGCATTGGTACGTTCCAGTGAGACAGGTAGGTTTTGGAGCGTACAGGTTCAGGGCATATTTTTGTGGAGTTCTGCATTGGTACGTTCCAGTGAGACAGGGAGGATATGGAGGGGTAAAGGTTCCGGGCATATTTGTGTGGAGTTCTGCATTGGTACGTTCCAGTGAGACAGGGAGGTTATGTAGGTGTACATGTTCCGTGCATATTTGTGTGTTTTTCTGCATTGGTACGTTCCAGTGAGAAAGGGAGGTTATGGAGGGGTACAGTTTCAGGGCATATTTATGTGGATTTCTGCATTGGTACGTTCCCGTGAGACAGGGAGTTTATGGAGGGGTACAAATTCAGGGCATTTTTGTGTGGAGTTCTGCATTGGTACATTCCAGTGAGACAGGGAGGTTATGGAGGGGTACAGGTTCAGGGCATATTTATGTGGAGTTCCGCAGTGGAACATTCCAGTGAGACACGGAGGATATTGAGGGGTACAGTTTCAGGGCATATTTGTGTGGAGTTCTGCATTGGTACGTTCCAGTGAGACAGGGATGTTATGGAGGGGTACAGTTTCAGGGCATATTTGTGTGGAGTTCTGCATTGGTACGTTCCAGTGAGACAGGTAGGTTTTGGAGCGTACAGGTTCAGGGCATATTTTTGTGGAGTTCTGTATTGGTACGTTCCAGTGAGACAGGGAGTTTATGGAGGGGTACAGTTTCAGGGCATTTTTGTGTGGAGTTCTGCATTGGTACATTCCAGTGAGACAGGGAGGTTATGGAGGGGTACAGGTTCAGGGCATATTTCTTTGGAGTTCTGCATTGAAACATTCCATTGAGACACGGAGGATATGGAGGGGTGCAGGTTCAGGGCATATTTGTGTGGAGTTCTGCATTGGTACGTTCCAGTGAGACAGGTAGGTTTTGGAGCGTACAGGTTCAGGGCATATTTTTGTGGAGTTCTGCTTTGGTACGTTCCAGTGAGACAGGGAGGTTATGGAGGGGTACAGGTTCAGGGCATATTTATGTGGATTTCTGCATTGGTACGTTCCCGTGAGACAGGGTGGTTATGGAGGGGTACAGGTTCAGGGCATATTTTTGTGGAGTTCTGCAATGGTACGTTCCAGTGAGACAGGGAGTTTATGGAGGGGTACAGTTTCAGGGCATTTTTGTGTGGAGTACTGCATTGGTACATTACAGTGAGACAGGGAGGTTATGGAGGGGTACAGGTTCAGGGCATATATCTGTGGAGTTCTGCATTGGTACATTCCAGTGAGACACGGAGGATATGTAGGGATACAGGTTCATGGCATATTTGTGTGTAGTACTTCATTGATACGTTACAGTGAGACAGGTAGGTTTTGCAGCGTACATGTTCAGGGCATATTTTTGTGGAGTTCTGCATTGGTACGTTCCAGTGAGACAGGGAGGTTATGGAGGGGTACAGGTTCAGGGCATATTTGTGTGTTTTTCTGCATTGGTACGTTCCACTGAGAAAGGGAGGTTATGGAGGGGTACAGTTTCAGGGCATATTTATGTGGATTTCTGCATTGGTACGTTCCCGTGAGACAGGGTGGTTATGGAGGGGTACAGGTTCAGGGCATATTTCTGTGGAGTTCTGCATTGGAACATTCCAGTGAGACATGGAGGATATGGAGGGGTGCAGGTTCAGGGCATATTTGTGTGGAGTTCTGCATTGGTACGTTCCAGTGAGACAGGTAGGTTTTGGAGCGTACAGGTTCAGGGCATATTTTTGTGGAGTTCTGCATTGGTACATTCCAGTGAGACAGGGAGGTTATGGAGGGGTACAGGTTCAGGGCATATTTCTGTGGAGTTCTGCATTGAAACATTCCAGTGAGACACGGAGGATATGGAGGGGTGCAGGTTCAGGGCATATTTGTGTGGAGTTCTGCATTGGTACGTTCCAGTGAGACAGGTAGGTTTTGGAGCGTACATGTTCAGGGCATATTTTTGTGGAGTTCTGCATTGGTACGTTCCAGTGAGACAGGGAGGTTATGAAGGTGTACAGGTTCAGGGCATATTTATGTGGAGTTCCGCAGTGGAACATTCCAGTGAGACACGGAGGATATTGAGGGGTACAGTTTCAGGGCATATTAGTGTGGAGTTCTGCATTGGTACGTTCCAGTGAGACAGGTAGGTTTTGGAGCGTACAGGTTCAGGGCATATTTTTGTGGAGTTCTGCATTGGTACGTTCCAGTGAGACAGGGAGGATATGGAGGGGTACAGGTTCAGGGCATTTTTGTGTGGAGTTCTGCATTGGTACGTTCCAGTGAGACAGGGAGGTTATGTAGGTGTACATGTTCCGTGCATATTTGTGTGTTTTTCTGCATTGGTACGTTCCAGTGAGAAAGGGAGGTTATGGAGGGGTACAGTTTCAGGGCATATTTATGTGGATTTCTGCATTGGTACGTTCCCGTGAGACAGGGAGGTTCTGGAGGGGTGCAGGTTCAGGGCATATTTATGTGGAGTTCTGCATTGGAACATTCCAGTGAGACACGGAGGATATGGAGGTGTGCAGGTTCAGGGCATATTTGTGTGGAGTTCTGCATTGGTACGTTCCAGTGAGACACTGAGGTTATGGAGGGGTACAGGTTCAGGGCATATTTATGTGGAGTTCCGCAGTGGAACATTCCAGTGAGACACGGAGAATATTGAGGGGTACAGTTTCAGGGCATATTTGTGTGGAGTTCTGCATTGGTACGTTCCAGTGAGACAGGGTGGTTATGGAGGCGTACAGGTTCAGGGCATATTTTTGTGGAGTTCTGCATTGGTACATTCCAGTGAGACTCGGAGGATATGGAGGGATACAGGTTCATGACATATTTGTGCGGAATTCTTCATTGCTACATTCCAGTGTGACAGGAAGATTTTGGAGCGTACAGGTTCAGAGCATAATTGTATGGAGTTCTGCATTGGTACATTCTACTGAGACAGGGAGGTTATGGAGTGGTACAGGTTTAGGGCATATTTATGTGGAGTTCTGCATTGGAACATTCCAGTGAGACACTGAGGATATGGAATGGTACAGGTTCAGGGCATATTTGTGTGGAGTTCTGCATTGGTACGTTCCAGTGAGACAGGGTGTTTATGGAGGCGTACAGGTTCAGGGCATATTTGTGTGGAGTTCTGCATTGGTACGTTCCAGTGAGACAGGGTGTTTATGGAGGCGTACAGGTTCAGGGAATATTTGTGTGGAGTTCTGCATTGGTATTTTCCAGTGAGACACTGAGGTTATGGAGGGGTACAGGTTCAGGGCATATTTATGTGGAGTTCCGCAGTGGAACATTCCAGTGAGACACGGAGGATATTGAGTGGTACAGTTTCAGGGCATATTTGTGTGGAGTTCTGCATTGGTACGTTCCAGTGAGACAGGGATGTTATGGAGGGGTACAGTTTCAGGGCATATTTGTGTGGAGTTCTGCATTGGTACGTTCCAGTGAGACAGGTAGGTTTTGGAGCGTACAGGTTCAGGGCATATTTTTGTGGAGTTCTGCATTGGTACGTTCCAGTGAGACAAGGAGTTTATGGAGGGGTACAGTTTCAGGGCATTTTTGTGTGGAGTTCGGCATTGGTACATTCCAGTGAGACAGGGAGGTTATGGAGGGGTACAGGTTCAGGGCATATTTCTTTGGAGGTCTGCATTGAAACATTCCATTGAGACATGGAGGATATGGAGGGGTGCAGGTTCAGGGCATATTTGTGTGGAGCTCTGCATTGGTACGTTCCAGTGAGACAGGTAGGTTTTGGAGCGTACAGTTTCAGGGCATATTTTTGTGGAGTTCTGCTTTGGTACGTTCCAGTGAGACAGGGAGGTTATGGAGGGGTACAGGTTCAGGGCATATTTATGTGGATTTCTGCATTGGTACGTTCCCGTGAGACAGGGTGGTTATGGAGGGGTACAGGTTCAGGGCATATTTTTGTGTAGTTCTGCAATGGTACGTTCCAGTGAGACAGGGAGTTTATGGAGGGCTACAGTTTCAGGGCATTTTTGTGTGGAGTACTGCATTGGTACATTACAGTGAGACAGGGAGGTTATGGAGGGGTACAGGTTCAGGGCATATATCTGTGGAGTTCTGCATTGGTACATTCCAGTGAGACACGGAGGATATGTAGGGATACAGGTTCATGGCATATTTGTGTGTAGTACTTCATTGATACGTTACAGTGAGACAGGTAGGTTTTGCAGCGTACATGTTCAGGGCATATTTTTGTGGAGTTCTGCATTGGTACGTTCCAGTGAGACAGGGAGGTTATGGAGGGGTACAGGTTCAGGGCATATTTGTGTGGAGTTCTGCATTGGTACGTTCCAGTGAGACAGGGAGGTTATGTAGGTGTACATGTTCCGTGCATATTTGTGTGTTTTTCTGCATTGGTACGTTCCAGTGAGAAAGGGAGGTTATGGAGGGGTACAGTTTCAGGGCATATTTATGTGGATTTCTGCATTGGTACGTTCCCGTGAGACAGGGTGGTTATGGAGGGGTACAGGTTCAGGGCATATTTCTGTGGAGTTCTGCATTGGAACATTCCAGTGAGACATGGAGGATATGGAGGGGTGCAGGTTCAGGGCATATTTGTGTGGAGTTCTGCATTGGTACGTTCCAGTGAGACAGGTAGGTTTTGGAGCGTACAGGTTCAGGGCATATTTTTGTGGAGTTCTGCATTGGTACGTTCCAGTGAGACAGGGAGTTAATGGAGGGGTACAGGTTCAGGGCATTTTTGTGTGGAGTTCTGCATTGGTACATTCCAGTGAGACAGGGAGGTTATGGAGGGGTACAGGTTCAGGGCATATTTCTGTGGAGTTCTGCATTGAAACATTCCAGTGAGACACGGAGGATATGGAGGGGTGCAGGTTCAGGGCATATTTGTGTGGAGTTCTGCATTGGTACGTTCCAGTGAGACAGGTAGGTTTTGGAGCGTACATGTTCAGGGCATATTTTTGTGGAGTTCTGCATTGGTACGTTCCAGTGAGACAGGGAGGTTATGAAGGTGTACAGGTTCAGGGCATATTTATGTGGAGTTCCGCAGTGGAACATTCCAGTGAGACACGGAGGATATTGAGGGGTACAGTTTCAGGGCATATTAGTGTGGAGTTCTGCATTGGTACATTCCAGTGAGACAGGTAGGTTTTGGAGCGTACAGGTTCAGGGCATATTTTTGTGGAGTTCTGCATTGGTACGTTCCAGTGAGACAGGGAGGATATGGAGGGGTACAGGTTCAGGGCATATTTGTGTGGAGTTCTGCATTGGTACGTTCCAGTGAGACAGGGAGGTTATGTAGGTGTACATGTTCCGTGCATATTTGTGTGTTTTTCCGCATTGGTACGTTCCACTGAGAAAGGGAGGTTATGGAGGGGTACAGTTTCAGGGCATATTTATGTGGATTTCTGCATTGGTACGTTCCCGTGAGACAGGGAGTTTATGGAGGTGTAGAAATTCAGGGCATTTTTGTGTGGAGTTCTGCATTGGTACATTCCAGTGAGACAGGGAGGTTATGGAGGGGTACAGGTTCAGGGCATATTTATGTGGAGTTCCGCAGTGGAACATTCCAGTGAGACACGGAGGCTATTGAGGGGTACAGTTTCAGGGCATATTTGTGTGGAGTTCTGCATTGGTACGTTCCAGTGAGACAGGGATGTTATGGAGGGGTACAGTTTCAGGGCATATTTGTGTGGAGTTCTGCATTGGTACGTTCCAGTGAGACAGGTAGGTTTTGGAGCGTACAGGTTCAGGGCATATTTTTGTGGAGTTCTGCATTGGTACGTTCCAGTGAGACAGGGAGTTTATGGAGGGGTACAGTTTCAGGGCATTTTTGTGTGGAGTTCTGCATTGGTACATTCCAGTGAGACAGGGAGGTTATGGAGGGGTACAGGTTCAGGGCATATTTCTTTGGAGTTCTGCATTGAAACATTCCATTGAGACACGGAGGATATGGAGGGGTGCAGGTTCAGGGCATATTTGTGTGGAGTTCTGCATTGGTACGTTCCAGTGAGACAGGTAGGTTTTGGAGCATACAGGTTCAGGGCATATTTTTGTGGAGTTCTGCTTTGGTACGTTCCAGTGAGACAGGGAGGTTATGGAGGGGTACAGGTTCAGGGCATATTTATGTGGATTTCTGCATTGGTACGTTCCCGTGAGACAGGGTGGTTATGGAGGGGTACAGGTTCAGGGCATATTTTTGTGGAGTTCTGCAATGGTACGTTCCAGTGAGACAGGGAGTTTATGGAGGGCTACAGTTTCAGGGCATTTTTGTGTGGAGTACTGCATTGGTACATTACAGTGAGACAGGGAGGTTATGGAGGGGTACAGGTTCAGGGCATATATCTGTGGAGTTCTGCATTGGTACATTCCAGTGAGACACGGAGGATATGTAGGGATACAGGTTCATGGCATATTTGTGTGTAGTACTTCATTGATACGTTACAGTGAGACAGGTAGGTTTTGCAGCGTACATGTTCAGGGCATATTTTTGTGGAGTTCTGCATTGGTACGTTCCAGTGAGACAGGGAGGTTATGGAGGGGTACAGGTTCAGGGCATATTTGTGTGGAGTTCTGCATTGGTACGTTCCAGTGAGACAGGGAGGTTATGTAGGTGTACATGTTCCGTGCATATTTGTGTGTTTTTCTGCATTGGTACGTTCCAGTGAGAAAGGGAGGTTATGGAGGGGTACAGTTTCAGGGCATATTTATGTGGAGTTCTGCATTGGAACATTCCAGTGAGACATGGAGGATATGGAGGGGTGCAGGTTCAGGGCATATTTGTGTGGAGTTCTGCATTGGTACGTTCCAGTGAGACAGGTAGGTTTTGGAGCGTACAGGTTCAGGGCATATTTTTGTGGTGTTCTGCATTGGTACGTTCCAGTGAGACAGGGAGTTTATGGAGGGGTACAGTTTCAGGGCATTTTTGTGTGGAGTTCTGCATTGGTACATTCCAGTGAGACAGGGAGGTTATGGAGGTGTACAGGTTCAGGGCATATTTCTGTGGAGTTCTGCATTGAAACATTCCAGTGAGACACGGAGGATATGGAGGGGTGCAGGTTCAGGGCATATTTGTGTGGAGTTCTGCATTGGTACGTTCCAGTGAGACAGGTAGGTTTTGGAGCGTACATGTTCAGGGCATATTTTTGTGGAGTTCTGCATTGGTACGTTCCAGTGAGACAGGGAGGTTATGAAGGTGTACAGGTTCAGGGCATATTTATGTGGAGTTCCGCAGTGGAACATTCCAGTGAGACACGGAGGATATTGAGGGGTACAGTTTCAGGGCATATTAGTGTGGAGTTCTGCATTGGTACGTTCCAGTGAGACAGGGAGGATATGGAGGGGTACAGGTTCAGGGCATATTTGTGTGGAGTTCTGCATTGGTACGTTCCAGTGAGACAGGGAGGTTATGTAGGTGTACATGTTCCGTGCATATTTGTGTGTTTTTCTGCATTGGTACGTTCCAGTGAGAAAGGGAGGTTATGGAGGGGTACAGTTTCAGGGCATATTTATGTGGATTTCTGCATTGGTACGTTCCCGTGAGACAGGGAGTTTATGGAGGGGTACAAATTCAGGGCATTTTTGTGTGGAGTTCTGCATTGGTACATTCCAGTGAGACAGGGAGGTTATGGAGGGGTACAGGTTCAGGGCATATTTATGTGGAGTTCTGCAGTGGAACATTCCAGTGAGACACGGAGAATATTGAGGGGTACAGTTTCAGGGCATATTTGTGTGGAGTTCTGCATTGGTACGTTCCAGTGAGACAGGGTGGTTATGGAGGCGTACAGGTTCAGGGCCTATTTGTGTGGAGTTCTGCATTGGTACATTCCAGTGAGACTCGGAGGATATGGAGGGATACAGGTTCATGACATATTTGTGCGGAATTCTTCATTGGTACATTCCAGTGTGACAGGAAGATTTTGGAGCGTACAGGTTCAGAGCATAATTGTATGGAGTTCTGCATTGGTACATTCTACTGAGACAGGGAGGTTATGGAGGGTACATATTCAGGGCATATTTTTGTGGAGTTCTGCATTGGTACGTTCCAGTGAGACAGGGAGGTTATGTAGGTGTACATGTTCCGTGCATATTTGTGTGGAGTTCTGCATTGGTACGTTCCAGTGAGACAGGGATGTTATGGAGGGGTACAGTTTCAGGGCATATTTGTGTGGAGTTCTGCATTGGTACGTTCCAGTGAGACAGGTAGGTTTTGGAGCGTACAGGTTCAGGGCATATTTTTGTGGAGTTCTGCATTGGTACGTTCCAGTGAGACAGGGAGTTTATGGAGGGGTACAGTTTCAGGGCATTTTTGTGTGGAGTTCTGCATTGGTACATTCCAGTGAGACAGGGAGGTTATGGAGGGGTACAGGTTCAGGGCATATTTCTTTGGAGTTCTGCATTGAAACATTCCATTGAGACACGGAGGATATGGAGGGGTGCAGGTTCAGGGCATATTTGTGTGGAGTTCTGCATTGGTACGTTCCAGTGAGACAGGTAGGTTTTGGAGCATACAGGTTCAGGGCATATTTTTGTGGAGTTCTGCTTTGGTACGTTCCAGTGAGACAGGGAGGTTATGGAGGGGTACAGGTTCAGGGCATATTTATGTGGATTTCTGCATTGGTACGTTCCCGTGAGACAGGGTGGTTATGGAGGGGTACAGGTTCAGGGCATATTTTTGTGGAGTTCTGCAATGGTACGTTCCAGTGAGACAGGGAGTTTATGGAGGGCTACAGTTTCAGGGCATTTTTGTGTGGAGTACTGCATTGGTACATTACAGTGAGACAGGGAGGTTATGGAGGGGTACAGGTTCAGGGCATATATCTGTGGAGTTCTGCATTGGTACATTCCAGTGAGACACGGAGGATATGTAGGGATACAGGTTCATGGCATATTTGTGTGTAGTACTTCATTGATACGTTACAGTGAGACAGGTAGGTTTTGCAGCGTACATGTTCAGGGCATATTTTTGTGGAGTTCTGCATTGGTACGTTCCAGTGAGACAGGGAGGTTATGGAGGGGTACAGGTTCAGGGCATATTTGTGTGGAGTTCTGCATTGGTACGTTCCAGTGAGACAGGGAGGTTATGTAGGTGTACATGTTCCGTGCATATTTGTGTGTTTTTCTGCATTGGTACGTTCCAGTGAGAAAGGGAGGTTATGGAGGGGTACAGTTTCAGGGCATATTTATGTGGAGTTCTGCATTGGAACATTCCAGTGAGACATGGAGGATATGGAGGGGTGCAGGTTCAGGGCATATTTGTGTGGAGTTCTGCATTGGTACGTTCCAGTGAGACAGGTAGGTTTTGGAGCGTACAGGTTCAGGGCATATTTTTGTGGAGTTCTGCATTGGTACGTTCCAGTGAGACAGGGAGTTTATGGAGGGGTACAGTTTCAGGGCATTTTTGTGTGGAGTTCTGCATTGGTACATTCCAGTGAGACAGGGAGGTTATGGAGGTGTACAGGTTCAGGGCATATTTCTGTGGAGTTCTGCATTGAAACATTCCAGTGAGACACGGAGGATATGGAGGGGTGCAGGTTCAGGGCATATTTGTGTGGAGTTCTGCATTGGTACGTTCCAGTGAGACAGGTAGGTTTTGGAGCGTACATGTTCAGGGCATATTTTTGTGGAGTTCTGCATTGGTACGTTCCAGTGAGACAGGGAGGTTATGAAGGTGTACAGGTTCAGGGCATATTTATGTGGAGTTCCGCAGTGGAACATTCCAGTGAGACACGGAGGATATTGAGGGGTACAGTTTCAGGGCATATTAGTGTGGAGTTCTGCATTGGTACGTTCCAGTGAGACAGGGAGGATATGGAGGGGTACAGGTTCAGGGCATATTTGTGTGGAGTTCTGCATTGGTACGTTCCAGTGAGACAGGGAGGTTATGTAGGTGTACATGTTCCGTGCATATTTGTGTGTTTTTCTGCATTGGTACGTTCCAGTGAGAAAGGGAGGTTATGGAGGGGTACAGTTTCAGGGCATATTTATGTGGATTTCTGCATTGGTACGTTCCCGTGAGACAGGGAGTTTATGGAGGGGTACAAATTCAGGGCATTTTTGTGTGGAGTTCTGCATTGGTACATTCCAGTGAGACAGGGAGGTTATGGAGGGGTACAGGTTCAGGGCATATTTATGTGGAGTTCTGCAGTGGAACATTCCAGTGAGACACGGAGAATATTGAGGGGTACAGTTTCAGGGCATATTCGTGTGGAGTTCTGCATTGGTACGTTCCAGTGAGACAGGGTGGTAATGGAGGCGTACAGGTTCAGGGCCTATTTGTGTGGAGTTCTGCATTGGTACATTCCAGTGAGACTCGGAGGATATGGAGGGATACAGGTTCATGACATATTTGTGCGGAATTCTTCATTGGTACATTCCAGTGTGACAGGAAGATTTTGGAGCGTACAGGTTCAGAGCATAATTGTATGGAGTTCTGCATTGGTACATTCTACTGAGACAGGGAGGTTATGGAGGGTACATATTCAGGGCATATTTTTGTGGAGTTCTGCATTGGTACGTTCCAGTGAGACAGGGAGGTTATGTAGGTGTACATGTTCCGTGCATATTTGTGTGGAGTTCTGCATTGGTACATTCCAGTGAGACATGTAGGTTATGCAGGGGTACAGGTTTAGGGCATATTTATGTGGAGTTCTGCATTGGAACATTCCAGTGAGACACGGAGGATATGGAATGGTACAGGTTCAGGGCATATTTGTGTGGAGTTCTGCATTGGTACGTTCCAGTGAGACAGGGTGTTTATGGAGGCGTACAGGTTCAGGGCATATTTGTGTGGAGTTCTGCATTGGTACGTTCCAGTGAGACAGGGTGTTTATGGAGGCGTACAGGTTCAGGGCATATTTGTGTGGAGTTCTGCATTGGTACTTTCCAGTGAGACACTGAGGTTATGGAGGGGTACAGGTTCAGGGCATATTTATGTGGAGTTCCGCAGTGGAACATTCCAGTGAGACACGGAGGATATTGAGGGGTACAGTTTCAGGGCATATTTGTGTGGAGTTCTGCATTGGTACGTTCCAGTGAGACAGGGATGTTATGGAGGGGTACAGTTTCAGGGCATATTTGTGTGGAGTTCTGCATTGGTACATTCCAGTGAGACACGGAGGATATGGAGGGATACAGGTTCATGGCATATTTGTGTGTAGTACTTCATTGATACGTTACAGTGAGACAGGTAGGTTTTGGAGCGTACATGTTCAGGGCATATTTTTGTGGAGTTCTGCATTGGTACGTTCCAGTGAGACAGGGAGGTTATGGAGGGGTACAGGTTCAGGGCATATTTGTGTGTTTTTCTGCATTGGTACGTTCCAGTGAGAAAGGGAGGTTATGGAGGGGTACACTTTCAGGGCATATTTATGTGGATTTCTGCATTGGTACGTTCCCGTGAGACAGGGTGGTTATGGAGGGGTACAGGTTCAGGGCATCTTTCTGTGGAGTTCTGCATTGGAACATTCCAGTGAGACACGGAGGATATGGAGGGGTGCAGGTTCAGGCCAAATTTTTGTGTGGAGTTCTGCATTGGTACGTTCCAATGAGACAGGTAGGTTTTGGAGCGTACAGGTTCAGGGCTTATTTTTGTGGAGTTCTGCATTGGTACGTTCCAGTGAGACAGGGAGTTTATGGAGGGGTACAGTTTCAGGGCATATTTGTGTGGAGTTCTGCATTGGTACGTTCCAGTGAGACAGGGAGGTTATGGAGGGGTACAGGTTCAGGGCATATTTATGTGGATTTCTGCATTGGTACGTTCCCGTGAGACAGGGTGGTTATGGAGGGGTACAGGTTCAGGGCATATTTTTGTGGAGTTCTGCAATGGTACGTTCCAGTGAGACAGGGAGTTTATGGAGGGGTACAGTTTCAGGGCATTTTTGTGTGGAGTTCTGCATTGGTACATTCCATTGAGACAGGGAGGTTATGGAGGGGTACAGGTTCAGGGCATATTTCTGTGGAGTTCTGCATTGGAACATTCCAGTGAGTCACGGAGGATATGGAGGGGTGCAGGTTCAGGGCATATTTGTGTGGAGTTCTGCATTGGTACGTTCCAGTGAGACAGGGAGGTTATGGAGGGGTACAGGTTCAGGGCATATTTTTGTGGAGTTCTGCATTGGTACGTTCCCGTGAGACAGGGAGTTTATGGAGGGGTACAGGTTCAGGGCATATTTTGTGGAGTTTTGCAATGGTACGTTCCAGTGAGAGAGGGAGTTTATGGAGGGGTACAGTTTCAGGGCATATTTGTGTGGAGTTCTGCATTGGTACGTTCCACTGAGACAGGGAGGTTATGTAGGCGTACATGTTCAGGGCATATTTGTGTGTTTTTCTGCATTGGTACGTTCCAGTGAGAAAGGGAGGTTATGGAGGGGTACAGTTTCAGGGCATATTTATGTGGAGTTCTGCATTGGTACATTCCAGTGAGACACTGAGGTTATGGAGAAGTACAGGTTCAGGGCATATTTATGTGGAGTTCCGCAGTGGAACATTCCAGTGAGACACTGAGGATATTGAGGGATACAGTTTCAGGGCATATTTGTGTGGAGTTCTGCATTGGTACGTTCCAGTGAGACAGGTAGGTTTTGGAGCGTACAGGTTCAGGGCATATTTTTGTGGAGTTCTGCATTGGTACGTTCCAGTGAGACAGGGAGGTTATGGAGGGGTACAGGTTCAGGGCATATTTGTGTGGAGTTCTGCATTGGTACGTTCCAGTGAGACAGGTAGGTTATGTAGGTGTACATGTTCCGTGCATATTTGTTTTTTTTTTTTCTGCATTGGTACGTTCCAGTGAGAAAGGGAGGTTATGGAGGGGTACAGTATCAGGGCATATTTATGTGGATTTCTGCATTGGTACGTTCCCGTGAGACAGGGAGTTTATGGAGGGGTACAGTTTCAGGGCATTTTTGTGTGGTGTTCTGCATTGGTACATTCCAGTGAGACAGGGAGGTTATGGAGGGGTACAGGTTCAGGGCATATTTATGTGGAGTTCTGCATTGGAACATTCCAGTGAGACACGGAGGATATGGAGGTGTGCAGGTTCAGGGCATATTTGTGTGGAGTTCTGCATTGGTACGTTCCAGTGAGACACTGAGGTTATGGAGGGGTACAGGTTCAGGGCATATTTATTTGGAGTTCCGCAGTGGAACATTCCAGTGAGACACGGAGGATATTGAGGGGTACAGTTTCAGGGCATATTTGTGTGGAGTTCTGCATTGGTACATTCTACTGAGACAGGGAGCTTATGGAGGGTACATATTCAGGGCATATTTTTGTGGAGTTCTGTATTGGTACGTTCCAGTGAGACAGGTCGGTTTTGGAGCGTACAGGTTCAGGGCATATTTTTGTGGAGTTCTGCATTGGTACGTTCCAGTGAGACAGGGAGGTTATGGACTGGTACAGGTTCAGGGCATATTTGTGTGGAGTTCTGCATTGGTACATTCCAGTGAGACACGGAAGATATGGAGGGATACAGGTTCATGGCATATTTGTGCGGAGTTCTTCATTGGTACGTTCTAGTGTGACAGGTACGTTTTGGAGCGTACAGGTTCAGGGCATATTTGTATGGAGTTCTGCATTGGTACATTCTACTGAGACAGGGAGGTTATGGAGTGTACATATTCAGGGCATATTTTTGTGGAGTTCTGCATTGGTACGTTCCAGTGAGACAGGGTGGTTATGGAGGCGTACAGGTTCAGGGCATATTTGTGTGGAGTTCTGCATTGGTACATTCCAGTGAGACACGGAGGATATGCAGGGATACAGGTTCATGGCATGTTTGTGCGGAGTTCTTCATTGGTACGTTCCAGTGTGACAGGTAGGATTTGGAGCGTACAGGTTCAGGGCATATTTGTATGGAGTTATGCATTGGTACATTCTACTGAGACAGGGAGGTTATGGAGGGTACATATTCAGGGCATATTTTTGTGTAGTTCTGTATTGGTACGTTCCAGTGAGACAGGGAGGTTATGGAGGGGTACAGTTTCCGGGCATATTTGTGTGGAGTTCTGCATTGGTACGTTCCAGTGAGACAGGGTGGTTATGGAGGGTTTACAGGTTCAGGGCATATTTGTGTGGAGTTCTGCATTGGTACGTTCCAGTGAGACAGGGAGGTTATGTAGGTGTACATGTTCCGTGCATATTTATGCGGAGTTCTGCATTGGAACATTCCAGTGAGACACGGAGGATATGGAATGGTACAGGTTCAGGGCATATTTGTGTGGAGTTCTGCATTGGTACGTTCCAGTGAGACAGGGTGTTTATGGAGGCGAACAGGTTCAGGGCATATTTGCGTGGAGTTCTGCATTGGAACATTCCAGTGAGACACGGAGGATATGGAGGGGTGCAGGTTCAGGGCATATTTGTGTGGAGTTCTGCATTGGTACGTTCCAGTGAGACACTGAGGTTATGGAGGGGTACAGGTTCAGGGCATATTTATGTGGAGTTCCGCAGTGGAACATTCCAGTGAGACACGGAAGATATTGAGGGGTACAGTTTCAGGGCATATTTGTGTGGAGTTCTGCATTGGTACGTTCCACTGAGACAGGGATGTTATGGAGGGGTACAGTTTCAGGGCATATTTGTGTGGAGTTCTGCATTGGTACATTCCAGTGAGACACGGAGGATATGGAGGGATACAGGTTCATGGCATATTTGTGTGTAGTACTTCATTGATACGTTACAGTGAGACAGGTAGGTTTTGGAGCGTACATGTTCAGAGCATATTTTTGTGGAGTTCTGCATTGGTACGTTCCAGTGAGACAGGGAGGTTATGGAGGGGTACAGGTTCAGGGCATATTTGTGTGTTTTTCTGCATTGGTACGTTCCAGTGAGAAAGGGAGGTTATGGAGGTGTACAGTTTCAGGGCATATTTATGTGGATTTCTGCATTGGTCCGTTCCCGTGAGACAGGGTGGTTATGGAGGGGTACAGGTTCAGGGCATCTTTCTGGGGAGTTCTGCATTGGAACATTCCAGTGAGACAGGGAGTTTATGGAGGGGTACAGTTTCAGGGCATTTTTGTGTGGTGTTCTGCATTGGTACATTCCATTGAGACAGGGAGGTTATGGAGGGGTACAGGTTCAGGGCATATTTCTGTGGAGTTCTGCATTGGAACATTCCAGTGAGACACGGAGGATATGGAGGGGTGCAGGTTCAGGGCATATTTGTGTGGAGTTCTGCATTGGTACGTTCCAGTGAGACAGGTAGGTTTTGGAGCGTACAGGTTCAGGGCATATTTTTGTGGAGTTCTGCATTGGTACGTTCCAGTGAGACAGGGAGGTTATGGAGGGGTACAGGTTCAGGGCATATTTTTGTGGAGTTCTGCATAGGTACGTTCCCGTGAGACAGGGAGTTTATGGAGGGGTACAGGTTCAGGGCATATTTTGTGGAGTTTTGCAATGGTACGTTCCAGTGAGACAGGGAGTTTATGGAGGGGTACAGTTTCAGGGCATATTTGTGTGGAGTTCTGCATTGGTACGTTCCACTGAGACAGGGAGGTTATGTAGGTGTACATGTTCAGGGCATATTTGTGTGTTTTTCTGCATTGGTACGTTCCAGTGAGAAAGGGTGGTTATGGAGGTGTACAGTTTCAGGGCATATTTATGTGGATTTCTGCATTGGTACGTTCCAGTGAGACACTGAGGTTATGGAGGAGTACAGGTTCAGGGCATATATATGTGGAGTTCCGCAGTGGAACATTCCAGTGAGACACGGAGGATATTGAGGGATACAGTTTCAGGGCATATTTGTGTGGAGTTCTGCATTGGTACGTTCCAGTGAGACAGGTAGGTTTTGGAGCGTACAGGTTCAGGGCATATTTTTGTGGAGTTCTGCATTGGTACGTTCCAGTGAGACAGGGAGGTTATGGCGGGGTACAGGTTCAGGGCATATTTGTGTGGAGTTCTGCATTGGTACATTCCAGTGAGACAGGGAGGTTATGGAGGGGTACAGGTTCAGGGCATATTTATGTGGAGTTCTGCATTGGAACATTCCAGTGAGACACGGAGGATATGGAGGTGTGCAGGTTCAGGGCATATTTGTGTGGAGTTCTGCATTGGTACGTTCCAGTGTGACACTGAGGTTATGGAGGGGTACAGGTTCAGGGCATATTTATGTGGAGTTCCGCAGTGGAACATTCCAGTGAGACACGGAGAATATAGAGGGGTACAGTTTCAGGGCATATTTGTGTGGAGTTCTGCATTGGTACGTTCCAGTGAGACAGGGTGGTTATGGAGGCGTACAGGTTCAGGGCATATTTGTGTGGAGTTCTGCATTGGTACATTCCAGTGAGACACGGAGGATATGGAGGGATACAGGTTCATGACATATTTGTGCGGAATTCTTCATTGGTACATTCCAGTGTGACAGGAAGATTTTGGAGCGTACAGGTTCAGAGCATATTTGTATGGAGTTCTGCATTGGTACATTCTACTGAGACAGGGAGGTTATGGAGGGTACATATTCAGGGCATATTTTTGTGGAGTTCTGTATTGGTACGTTCCAGTGAGACAGGGAGGTAATGAAGGGGTACAGTTTCAGGGCATATTTGTGTGGAGTTCTGCATTGGTACGTTCCAGTGAGACAGGGACGTTATAGAGAGGTACAGGTTCAGGGCATATTT
Source organism: Hemitrygon akajei (assembly GCF_048418815.1). Classification (NCBI taxonomy): domain Eukaryota; kingdom Metazoa; phylum Chordata; class Chondrichthyes; order Myliobatiformes; family Dasyatidae; genus Hemitrygon; species Hemitrygon akajei. The sequence goes on along the minus strand of NW_027331930.1, from coordinate 7,943,907 downwards.
GTGTGGAGTTCTGCATTGGTACATTCCAGTGAAACACGGAGGATATGGAGGGATACAGGTTCATGGCATATTTGTGTGTAGTACTTCATTGGTACGTTCCAGTGAGACAGGTCGGTTTTGGAGCGTACAGGTTCAGGGCATATTTTTGTGGAGTTCTGCATTGGTACGTTCCAGTGAGACAGGGAGGTTATGGAGGGGTACAGGTTCAGGGAATATTTGTGTGGAGTTCTGCATTGGTACGTTGCAGTGAGACAGGGAGGTTATGTAGGAGTACATGTTCCGTGCAGATTTGTGTGTTTTTCTGCATTGGTACGTTCCAGTGAGAAAGTGAGGTTATGGAGGGGTACAGTTTCAGGGCATATTTATGTGGATTTCTGCATTGGTACGTTCCCGTGAGACAGGGAGGTTATGGAGGGGTACAGGTTCAGGGGATATTTGTGTGGAGTTCTGTATTGGTACGTTCCAGTGAGACACTGAGGTTATGGAGGTGTACAGGTTCAGGGCATATTTATGTGGAGTTCCGCAGTGGAACATTCCAGTGAGACACGGAGGATATTGAGGGGTACAGTTTCAGGGCATATTTGTGTGGAGTTCTGCATTGGTACGTTCCAGTGAGACAGGGTGGTTATGGAGGCGTACAGGTTCAGCGCATATTTGTGTGGAGTTCTGCATTGGTACATTCCAGTGAGACACGGAAGATATGGTGGGATACAGGTTCATGGCATATTTGTGCGGAGTTCTTCATTGGTACGTTCTAGTGTGACAGGTAGGTTTTGGAGCGTACAGGTTCAGGGCATATTTGTATGGAGATCTGCATTGGTAAATTCTACTGAGACAGGGAGGTTATGGAGTGTACATATTCAGGGCATATTTTTGTGGAGTTCTGCATTGGTACGTTCCAGTGAGACAGGGTGGTTATGGAGGCGTACAGGTTCAGGGCATATTTGTGTGGAGTTCTGCATTGGTACATTCCAGTGAGACACGGAGGATATGGAGGGATACAGGTTCATGGCATATTTGTGCGGAGTTCTTCATTGGTACGTTCCAGTGTGACAGGTAGGTTTTGGAGCGTACAGGTTCAGGGCATATTTGTATGGAGTTATGCATTGGTACGTTCCAGTGAGACAGGGAGGTTATGGAGGGGTACAGTTTCCGGGCATATTTGTGTGGAGTTCTGCATTGGTACGTTCCAGTGAGACAGGGTGGTTATGGAGGGTTTACAGGTTCAGGGCATATTTGTGTGGAGTTCTGCATTGGTACATTCCAGTGAGACACGGAGGATATGGAGGGATACAGGTTCAGGGCATATTTTTGTGGAGTTCTGCATTGGTACGTTCCAGTGAGACAGGGAGGTTATGTAGGTGTACATGTTCCGTGCATATTTGTGTGGAGTTCTGCATTGGTACATTCCAGTTAGACATGGAGGTTATGCAGGGGTACAGGTTTAGGGCATATTTATGTGGAGTTCTGCATTGGAACATTCCAGTGAGACACGGAGGATATGGAATGGTAGAGGTTCAGGGCATATTTGTGTGGAGTTCTGCATTGGTACGTTCCAGTGAGACAGGGTGTTTATGGAGGCGTACAGGTTCAGGGCATATTTGTGTGGAGTTCTGCATTGGAACATTCCAGTGAGACACGGAGGATATGGAGGGGTGCAGGTTCAGGGCATATTTGTGTGGAATTCTGCATTGATACGTTCCAGTGAGACACTGAGGTTATGGAGGGGTACAGGTTCAGGGCATATTTATGTGGAGTTCCGCAGTGGAACATTCCAGTGAGACACGGAGGATATTGAGGGGTACAGTTTCAGGGCATATTTGTGTGGAGTTCTGCATTGGTAAGTTCCAGTGAGACAGGGATGTTATGGAGGGGTACAGTTTCAGGGCATATTTGTGTGGAGTTCTGCATTGGTACATTCCAGTGAGACACGGAGGATATGGAGGGATACAGGTTCATGGCATATTTGTGTGTAGTACTTCATTGATACGTTACAGTGAGACAGGTAGGTTTTGGAGCGTACATGTTCAGGGCATATTTTTGTGGAGTTCTGCATTGGTACGTTCCAGTGAGACAGGGAGGTTATGGAGGGGTACAGGTTCAGGGCATATTTGTGTGGAGTTCTGCATTGGTACGTTCCAGTGAGACAGGGAGGTTATGTAGGTGTACATGTTCCGTGCATATTTGTGTGTTTTTCTGCATTGGTACGTTCCAGTGAGACAGGGAGGTTATGGAGGGGTTCAGTTCCAGGGCATATTTATGTGGATTTCTGCATTGGTACGTTCCCGTGAGACAGGGTGGTTATGGAGGGGTACAGGTTCAGGGCATATTTCTGTGGAGTTCTGCATTGCTACGTTCCAGTGAGACACTGCGGTTATGGAGGGGTACAGGTTCAGGGCATATTTATGTGGAGTTACGCAGTGGAACATTCCAGTGAGACACGGAGGATATTGAGGGGTCCAGTTTCAGGGCATATTTGTGTGGAGTTCTGCATTGGTACGTTCCAGTGAGACAGGGATGTTATGGAGGGGTACAGTTTCAGGGCATAGTTGTGTGGAGTTCTGCATTGGTACGTTCCAGTGGGACAGGGAGGTATTAGAGTGTACATGTTCAGGGCATATTTGTGTGGAGTTCCGCATTGGTACGTACCAGTGAGAAAGGGAGTTTATTGAGCGGTACAGGTTAAGGGCATATTTGTGTGGAGTTCTGCATGGGAACGTTCCAGTGAGACAGGGTGTTTATGGAGGGGTACAGTTTCAGAGCATATTTATGTGGAGTTCTGCATTGGTACGTTCCAGTGAGACAGGGAGGTTATGGAGGGGTACAGGTTCAGGGCATATTTTTGTGGAGTTCTGCATTGCTACGTTCCTGTGAGACAGTGAGGTTATGCTGGGTACAGGTACAGGTCATATTTGTGTAGAGTTCTGCATTGGTACGTTCCAGTGAGACAGGGAGGTTCCGGTGGTGTACAGGTTCTGGGTATATTTGTGTGGAGTTCTGCATTGGAACGTTCCAGTGAGACAGGGAGGTTATGGAGGGGTACAGTTTCAGGGCATTTTTATGTGGAGTTCTGCATTGGTACGTTCCAGTGAGACAGGGAGATTATGGAGCGGTACAGGTTCAGGGCATATTTGTGTGGAGTTCTGCATTGGTACGTTGCAGTGGGACAGCGAGGTATTAGAGTCTACATGTTCAGGGCATATTTGTGTGCATTTCTGCATTGGTACGTTCCAGTGAGACAGGGAGCTATTAGAGTGTACGGGTTCAGGGCATATTTGTTTGGAGTTCTGCATTGGTACGTTCCAGTGAGTAAGGGAGCATATCGAGGTGTACAGAAACAGGATATTTTTGTGAGAGTTCTGCATTGGTACGTTTCAGTGAGACAGGGAGTTTATTGAGGGGTACAGGTTCAGGGCATATTTGTGTGGAGTTCTGCATTGGAACGTTCCAGTGAGACAGGCAGATTATGGAGGGGTACAGTTTCAGGGCTTATTTATGTGGGGTTCTGCATTGGTACGTTCCAGTGAGACAGGGAGGTTATGGAGGGCTACAGGTTCAGGGCATATTTTTGTGGAGTTCTTCATTGGTACGTTCCAGTGAGACAGGGCGGTTATCGAGGTGTACAGAAACAGGACATTTTTGTGTGGAGTTCTGCATTTGTACGTTCCAGTGAGACAGGGAGGTTATGCAGGGGTACAGGTTCAGGGCATATTTGTGTGGAGTTCTGCATTGGTACGTTCCAGTGAGACAGGGAGGTTATGGTGGCGTACAGGTTCAGGGTATATTTGTGTGTATATCTGCATTGGTACGTTCCAGTGAGACAGGTAGGTTATGGAGGGGTACAGGTTCAGGGCATATTTTTGTGGAGTTCTGCATTGCTACGTTCCTGTGAGACAGTGAGGTTATGCTGGGTACAGGTACAGGTCATATTTGTGTAGAGTTTTGCACTGGTACGTTCCAGTGAGACAGGGAGGTTCCGGTGGTGGACAGGTTCTGGGTATATTTGTGTGGAGTTCTGCAATGGAACGTTCCAGTGAGACAGGGAGGTTATGGAGGGGTACAGTTTCAGGGCATATTTATGTGGAGTTCTGCATTGGTACGTTCCAGTGAGACAGGGAGATTATGGAGCGGTACAGGTTCAGGGCATATTTGTGTGGAGTTCTGCATTGGTACGTTGCAGTGGGACAGCGAGGTATTAGAGTCTACATGTTCAGGGCATATTTGTGTGCATTTCTGCATTGGTACGTTCCAGTGAGACAGGGAGCTATTAGAGTGTACGGGTTCAGGGCATATTTGTTTGGAGTTCTGCATTGGTACGTTCCAGTGAGTAAGGGAGGTTATCGAGGTGTACAGAAACAGGATATTTTTGTGTGGAGTTCTGCATTGGTACGTTCCAGTGAGACAGGGAGGTTATTGAGGGGTACAGGTTCAGGGCATATTTGTGTGGAGTTCTGCTTTGGAACGTTCCAGTGAGAAAGGCACATTATGGAGAGGTACAGTTTCAGGGCATATTTATGTGGGGTTCTGCATTGGTTCGTTCCAGTGAGACAGGGAGGTTATGGAGGGGTTCAGGTTCAGGGCATATTTGTGTGGAGTTCTGCATTGGTACGTTCCAGTGAGACAGGGAGGTTATGGAGGGGTACAGGTTCAGGGCATATTTTTGTGGAGTTCTTCATTGGTACGTTCCAGTGAGACAGGGCGGTTATGGAGGGGTACAGGTTCAGGGCATATTTTTGTGGAGTTCTTCATTGGTACGTTCCAGTGAGACAGGGAGGTTATGGTGGCGTACAGGTTCAGGGTATATTTGTGTGGATATCTGCATTGGTACGTTCCAGTGAGACAGGGAGGTCTTGGAGGGGTACAGGTTCAGGGCATTTTTGTGTGGAGTTCTGCATTGGAACGTTCCAGTGAGACAGGGAGGTTATGGAGGGGTACAGGTACAGGGCATATTTGTGTGGAGTTCTGCATTGGTACGTTCCATTGATACAGGGAGGTTATGGAGGGTACAGGTACAGGGCATATTTGTGTGGAGTTCTGCATTGGTACGTTCAAGTGAGACAGGGAGGTTATGGAGCGGTACAGTTTCAGGGCATATTTATGTGGAGTTCTGCATTGGTACGTTCCAGTGAGACAGGGAGGTTATGGAGTGGTACAGGTTCAGGGCATATTTTTGCGGAGTTCTTCATTGGTACGTTCCAGAGAGACAGGGAGTTTATTGAGGGGTACAGTGTCAGGGCATATTTGTGTGGAGTTCTGCATTGCTACGTACCTCTGAGAGAGGGCGGTTATGCAGGGTACAGGTACAGGGCATCTTTGTGTGGAGTTCTGCATTGGTACGTTCCAGTGAGACAGGGAGGTTATGGTGGTGTACAGGTTCAGGGTATATTTGTGTGGATATCTGCATTGGTACGTTCCAGTGAGACAGGGAGGTTATGAAGGGGTACAGGTTCAGGGCATTTTTGTGTGGAGTTCTGCATTGGAACGTTGCAGTGAGACAGGGAGGTTATGGAGGGTACAGTTTCAGGGCATATTTGTGTGGAGTTCTGCGTTGATACATTCCAGTGAGAGAGGATGGTTATGGATGTTTACAGGTTCAGGGCATATTTGTGTGCTGTTCTGCATTGATACGATCCAGTGAGACGGGGGAGTTATGGAGGAGTACATGTTCATGGCATATTTGTGTGGTGTTCCGCATTGATACGTTCCAGTGAGAAAGGGAGGTTATGGAGCGGTACAGGTTCAGGGCATATTTGTGTGGTGTTCTGCATTGGAACGTTCCAGTGAGACAGGGTGTTTATGGAAGGGTACAGTTTCAGGGAATATTTATGTGGAGTTCTGCATTGGTACGTTCCAGTGAGACAGGAGGTTATGGAGGGGTACAGGTTCAGGGCATATTTTTGTGGAGTTCTGCATTGGTACGTTCCAGTGAGACAGGGCGGTGATGGAGGGTTAGAGGAACAGGGCATATTTGTGTGGAGTTCTGCATTGGTACGTTCCAGTGAGTTAGGGAGGTTATGGAGGGGTACAGGTTCAGGGCATATTTTTGTGGAGTTCTTCATTAGTACGTTCCAGTGAGACAGGGCGGTTATGGAGGGGTAGTGGAACAGGGCATATTTGTGTGGATTTCTGCATTGTTACGTTCCATGGAGACAGGGAGTTTATTGAGGGTTACAGTGTCAGGGCATATTTGTGTGGAGTTCTGCATTGCTACGTACCTGTGAGACAGGGAAGTTATGCAGTGTACAGGTTCAGGGCATATTTGTGTGGAGTTCTGCATTGGTACGTTCCAGTGAGACAGGGAGGTTATGGTGGCGTACAGGTTCAGGGTACATTTGTGCGGATATCTGCATTGGTACGTTCCAGTGAGACAGGGAGGTTATGGAGGTGTACAGGTTCAGGGCATTTTTGTGTGGAGTTCTGCATTGGAACGTTGCAGTGAGACAGGGAGGTTATGGAGTGTACAGTTTCAGGGCATATTTGTGTGGAGTTCTGCATTGATACGTTCCAGTGAGAGTGGGAGGTTATGGATGGTTACAGGTTCATGGCATATTTGTGTGCAGTTCTGCATTGATACGTTCCAGTGAGACAGGGAAGTCATGGAGGAGTACATGTTCAGGGAATATTTGTGTGGAGTTCCGCATTGGTACGTTCCAGTGAGAAAGGGAGGTTATGGAGCGGTACAGGTTCAGGGCATAGTTGTGTGGAGTTCTGCATTGGTACGTTCCAGTGAAACAGGGAGGTATTAGAGTGTACATGTTCAGGGCATATTTGTGTGGAATTCCGCATTGGTACGTACCAGTGAGATAGGGAGTTTATGGAGCGGTACAGGTTAAGGGCATATTTGTGTGGAGTTCTGCATGGGAACGTTCCAGTGAGACAGGGTGTTTATGGAGGGGTACAGTTTCAGAGCATATTTATGTGGAGTTCTGCATTGGTACGTTCCAGTGAGACAGGGAGATTATGGAGCGGTACAGGTTCAGGGCATCTTTGTGTGGAGTTCTGCATTGGTACGTTCCAGTGAGACAGGGAGCTATTAGAGTGTACGGGTTCAGGGCATATTTGTTTGGAGTTCTGCATTGGTACGTTCCAGTGAGTAAGGGAGGTTATCGAGGTGTAGAGAAACAGGATATTTTTGTGTGGAGTTCTGCATTGGTACGTTCCAGTGAGACAGGGAGGTTATTGAGGGGTACAGGTTCAGGGCATATTTGTGTGGAGTTCTGCATTGGAACGTTCCAGTGAGACAGGCAGATTATGGAGGGGTACAGTTTCAGGGCATATTTATGTGGGGTTCTGCATTGCTAAGTACCTGTGAGACAGGGAGGTTATGCAGTGTACAGGTTCACGGCATATTTGTGTGGAGTTCTGCATTGGTACGTTCCAGTGAGACAGGGAGGTTATGGTGGCGTACAGGTTCAGGGTACATTTGTGCGGATATCTGCATTGGTACGTTCCAGTGAGACAGGGAGGTTATGGAGGTGTACTGGTTCAGGGCATTTTTTGTGTGGAGTTCTGCATTGGAACGTTCCAGTGAGACAGGGAGTTTATGGAGGGTACAGTTTCAGGGCATATTTGTGTGGAGTTCTGCATTGATACGTTCCATTGAGAGTGGGAGGTTATGGATGGTTACAGGTTCAGGGCATATTTGTGTCCAGTTCTGCATTGATACGTTCCAGTGAGACAGGGAAGACATGGAGGAGTACATGTTCAGGGAATATTTGTGTGGAGTTCCGCATTGGTACGTTCCACTGAGAAAGGGAGGTTATGGAGCGGTACAGGTTCAGGGCATAGTTGTGTGGAGTTCTGCATTGGTACGTTCCAGTGGGACAGAGAGGTATTAGAGTGTACATGTTCAGGGCATATTTGTGTGGAGTTCTGCATTGCTACGTTCCTGTGAGACAGTGAGGTTATGCTGGGTACAGGTACAGGTCATATTTGTGTGGAGTTCTGCATTGCTACGTTCCTGTGAGACAGTGAGGTTATGCTGGGTACAGGTACAGGGCATATTTGTGTGGAGTTCTGCATTGGTACGTTCCAGTGGGACAGGGAGGTATTAGAGTGTACATGTTCAGGGCATATTTGTGTGGAGATCCGCATTGGTACGTACCAGTGAGAAAGGGAGTTTATGGAGCGGTACAGGTTAAGGGCATATTTGTGTAGAGTTCTGCATGGGAACGTTCCAGTGAGACAGGGTGTTTATGGAGGGGTACAGTTTCAGAGCATATTTATGTGGAGTTCTGCATTGGTACGTTCCAGTGAGACAGGGAGGTTATGGAGGGGTACAGGTACAGGACATATTTGTGTGGAGTTCTGCATTGGTACGTTCCTGTGAGACAGGGAGGTTCTGGTGGTGTACAGGTTCAGGGTATATTTGTGTGGAGTTCTGCATTGGAACGTTCCAGTGAGACAGGGAGGTTATGGAGGGGTACAGGTTCAGGGTATATTTGTGTGGATATCTGCATTGGTACGTTCCAGTGAGACAGGGAGGTTATGAAGGGGTACAGGTTCAGGGCATATTTGTGTGGAGTTCTGCATTGGTACGTTCCAGTGAGACAGGGAGGTTATGGTGGCGTACAGGTTCAGGGTATATTTGTGTGCATATCTGCATTGGTACGTTCCAGTGAGACAGGTAGGTTATGGAGGGGTACAGGTTCAGGGCATATTTTTGTGAGTTCTGCATTGCTACGTTCCTGTGAGACAGTGAGGTTATGCTGGGTACAGGTACCTGTCATATTTGTGTAGAGTTTTGCATTGGTACGTTCCAGTGAGACAGGGAGGTTCTGGTGGTGTACAGGTTCTGGGTATATTTGTGTGGAGTTCTGCATTGGAACGTTCCAGTGTGACAGGGAGGTTATGGAGGGGTACAGTTTCAGGGCATATTTATGTGGAGTTCTGCATTGGTACGTTCCAGTGAGACAGGGAGATTATGGAGCGGTACAGGTTCAGGGCATATTTGTGTAGAGTTCTGCATTGGTACGTTGCAGTGGGACAGCGAGGTTTTCGATTTTACATGTTCAGGACATATTTGTGTGCATTTCTGCATTGGTACGTTCCAGTGAGACAGGGAGGTATTAGAGTGTACGGGTTCAGGGCATATTTGTTTGGAGTTCTGCATTGGTACATTCCAGTGACTAAGGGAGGTTATCGAGGTGTACAGAAACAGGATATTTTTGTGTGGAGTTCTGCATTGGTACGTTCCAGTGAGACAGGGAGGTTATTGAGGGGTACAGGTTCAGGGCATATTTGTGTGGAGTTCTGCATTGGAACGTTCCAGTGAGACAGGCAGATTATGGAGGGGTACAGTTTCAGGGCATATTTATGTGGGGTTCTACATTGGTACGTTCCAGTGAGACAGGGAGGTTATGGAGGGGTACAGGTTCAGGGCATATTTTTGTGGAGTTCTTCATTGGTACGTTCCAGTGAGACAGGGCGGTTATCGAGGTGTACAGAAACAGGACATTTTTGTGTGGAGTTCTGCATTGGTACGTTCCAGTGAGACAGGGAGGTTATGGAGGGGTACAGGTTCAGGGCATATTTGTGTGGAGTTCTGCATTGGTACGTTCCAGTGAGACAGGGAGGTTATGGTGGCGTACAGGTTCAGGGTATATTTGTGTGCATATCTGCATTGGTACGTTCCAGTGAGACAGGTAGGTTATGGAGGGGTACAGGTTCAGGGCATATTTTTGTGGAGTTCTGCATTGCTACGTTCCTGTGAGACAGTGAGGTTATGCTGGGTACAGGTACATGTCATATTTGTGTAGAGTTTTGCATTGGTACGTTCCAGTGAGACAGGGAGGTTCTGGTGGTGTACAGGTTCTGGGTATATTTGTGTGGAGTTCTGCATTGGAACGTTCCAGTGTGACAGGGAGGTTATGGAGGGGTACAGTTTCAGGGCATATTTATGTGGAGTTCTGCATTGGTACGTTCCAGTGAGACAGGGAGATTATGGAGCGGTACAGGTTCAGGGCATATTTGTGTAGAGTTCTGCATTGGTACGTTGCAGTGGGACTGCGAGGTATTAGATTTTACATGTTCAGGACATATTTGTGTGCATTTCTGCATTGGTACGTTCCAGTGAGACAGGGAGCTATTAGAGTGTACGGGTTCAGGGCATATTTGTTTGGAGTTCTGCATTGGTACATTCCAGTGACTAAGGGAGGTTATCGAGGTGTACAGAAACAGGATATTTTTGTGTGGAGTTCTGCATTGGTACGTTCCAGTGAGACAGGGAGGTTATTGAGGGGTACAGGTTCAGGGCATATTTGTGTGGAGTTCTGCATTGGAACGTTCCAGTGAGACAGGAAGATTATGGAGGGGTACAGTTTCAGGGCATATTTATGTGGGGTTCTGCATTGGTACGTTCCAGTGAGACAGGGAGGTTATGGATGGGTACAGGTTCAGGGCATATTTGTGTGGAGTTCTGCATTGGTACGTTCCAGTGCGACAGGGAGGTTATGGTGGCGTACAGGTTCAGGGTATATTTGTGTGGATATCTGCATTGGTACGTTCCAGTGAGACAGCGAGGTCATGGAGGGGTACAGGTTCAGGGCATTTTTGTGTGGATTTCTGCATTGGAACGTTCCAGTGAGACAGGGAGGTTATGGAGGTTACAGATTCAGGGCATATTTGTGCGGAGTTCTGCATTGGAACGTTCCAGTGAGACAGGGAGGTTATGGAGGGGTATAGTTTCTGGGCATATTTATGTGGAGTTCTGCTTTGGTACGTTCCAGTGAGACAGGGAGTTTATGGAGGGTTACATTTTCAGGGCATATTTTTGTGGAGTTCTTCATTGGTACGTTCCACTGAGACAGGGAGGTTATGGAGGGGTACAGGTTCAGGGCATATTTGTGTGGAGTTCTGCATTGGTACGTACCAGTGACAAATGGAGTTTATGGAGCGGTACAGGTTAAGGGCATATTTGTGTGGAGTTCTGCATGGGAACGTTCCAGTGAGACAGGGTGTTTATGGAGGGGTACAGTTTCAGAGCATATTTATGTGGAGTTCTGCATTGGTACGTTCCAGTGAGACAGGGAGGTTATGGAGGGGTACAGGTACAGGACATATTTGTGTGGAGTTCTGCATTGGTACGTTCCTGTGAGACAGGGAGGTTCTGGTGGTGTACAGGTTCAGGGTATATTTGTGTGGAGTTCTGCATTGGAACGTTCCAGTGAGACAGGGAGGTTATGGAGGGGTACAGGTTCAGGGTATATTTGTGTGGATATCTGCATTGGTACGTTCCAGTGAGACAGGGAGGTTATGAAGGGGTACAGGTTCAGGGCATTTTTGTGTGGAGTTCTGCATTGGAACGTTGCAGTGAGACAGGGAGGTTATGGAGGGTACAGTTTCAGTGCATATTTGTGTGGAGTTTTGCGTTGATACATTCCAGAGAGAGAGGATGGTTATGGATGTTTACAGGTTCAGGGCATATTTGTGTGCTGTTCTGCATTGATACGTTCCAGTGAGACAGGGAAGTTATGGAGGAGTACATGTTCAGGGCATATTTGTGTGGAGTTCCGCATTGGTACGTTCCAGTTTGACAGGGTGGTTATGGTGGCGTACAGGTTCAGGGTATATTTGTGTGGATATCTGCATTGGTACGTTCCAGTGAGACAGGGAGGTTATGGAGGTGTACAGGTTCAGGGTATTTTTGTGTGGAGTTCTGCATTGGAACGTTCCAGTGAGACAGGGAGGTTATGGAGGGTACAGTTTCAGGGCATATTTGTGTGGAGTTCTGCATTGGTACGTTCCAGTGAGACAGGGAGGTTATGGAGGGGTACAGGTTCAGGGCATATTTGTGTGGAGTTCTGCATTGGTACGTTTCAGTGAGACAGGGAGGTTATGGTGACTTACAGGTTCAGGGTATATTTGTGTGGATATCTGCATTGCTACGTTCCAGTGAGACAGGGAGGTTATGGAGGGGTACAGGTTCAGGGCATTTTTGTGTGGAGTTCTGCATTGGAACGTTCCAGTGAGACAGGGAGGTTATGGAGGGTACAGTTTCAGGGCATATTTGTGTGGAGCTCTGCATTGATACGTTCCAGTGAGAGAGGGAGGTTATGGATGGTTACAGATTCAGGGCATATTTGTGTACAGTTCTGCATTGATACGTTCCAGTGAGACAGGGAAGTCATGGAGGAGTACATGTTCAGGGAATATTTGTGTGGAGTTCCGCATTGGTACGTTCCAGTGAGAAAATGAGGTTGTGGAGCGGTACAGGTTCAGGGCATAGTTGTGTGGAGTTCTGCATTGGTACGTTCCAGTGAGACAGGTAGGTTATGGAGCGGTATAGGTTCAGGGCACATTTGTGTGCTGTTCTGCATTGATACGTTCCAGTGAGACAGGGAAGTTATGGAGGAGTACATGTTCAGGGCATATTTGTGTGGAGTTCCGCATTGGTACGTTCCAGTTTGACAGGGAGGTTATGGTGGCGTACAGGTTCAGGGTATATTTGTGTGGATATCTGCATTGGTACGTTCCAGTGAGACAGGGAGGTTATGGAGGTGTACAGGTTCAGGGTATTTTTGTGTGGAGTTCTGCATTGGAACGTTCCAGTGAGACAGGGAGGTTATGGAGGGTACAGTTTCAGGGCATATTTTTGTGGAGTTCTGCATTGGTACCTTCCAGTGAGACAGGGAGGTTATGGAGGGGTACAGGTACAGGACATATTTGTGTGGAGTTCTGCATTGGTACGTTCCTGTGAGACAGGGAGGTTCTGGTGGTGTACAGGTTCAGGGTATATTTGTGTGGAGTTCTGCATTGGAACGTTCCAGTGAGACAGGGAGGTTATGGAGGGGTACAGGTTCAGGGTATATTTGTGTGGATATCTGCATTGGTACGTTCCAGTGAGACAGGGAGGTTATGAAGGGGTACAGGTTCAGGGCATTTTTGTGTGGAGTTCTGCATTGGAACGTTGCAGTGAGACAGGGAGGTTATGGAGGGTACAGTTTCAGGGCATATTTGTGTGGAGTTTTGCGTTGATACATTCCAGAGAGAGAGGATGGTTATGGATGTTTACAGGTTCAGGGCATATTTGTGTGCTGTTCTGCATTGATACGTTCCAGTGAGACAGGGAAGTTATGGAGGAGTACATGTTCAGGGCATATTTGTGTGGAGTTCCGCATTGGTACGTTCCAGTTTGACAGGGAGGTTATGGTGGCGTACAGGTTCAGGGTATATTTGTGTGGATATCTGCATTGGTACGTTCCAGTGAGACAGGGAGGTTATGGAGGTGTACAGGTTCAGGGTATTTTTGTGTGGAGTTCTGCATTGGAACGTTCCAGTGAGACAGGGAGGTTATGGAGGGGTACAGGTACAGGACATATTTGTGTGGAGTTCTGCATTGGTACGTTCCTGTGAGACAGGGAGGTTCTGGTGGTGTACAGGTTCAGGGTATATTTGTGTGGAGTTCTGCATTGGAACGTTCCAGTGAGACAGGGAGGTTATGGAGGGGTACAGGTTCAGGGTATATTTGTGTGGATATCTGCATTGGTACGTTCCAGTGAGACAGGGAGGTTATGAAGGGGTACAGGTTCAGGGCATTTTTGTGTGGAGTTCTGCATTGGAACGTTGCAGTGAGACAGGGAGGTTATGGAGGGTACAGTTTAAGGGCATATTTGTGTGCAGTTCTGCATTGATACGTTCCAGTGAGACAGGGAAGTTATGGAGGGTTACATTTTCAGGGCATATTTTTGTGGAGTTCTTCATTGGTACGTTCCACTGAGACAGGGAGGTTATGGAGGGGTACAGGTTCAGGGCATATTTGTGTGGAGTTCTGCATTGGTACGTACCAGTGAGAAAGGGAGTTTATGGAGCGGTACAGGTTAAGGGCATATTTGTGTGGAGTTCTGCATGGGAACGTTCCAGTGAGACAGGGTGTTTATGGAGGGGTACAGTTTCAGAGCATATTTATGTAGATTTCTGCATTGGTACGTTCCAGTGAGACAGGGAGGTTATGGAGGGGTACAGGTACAGGACATATTTGTGTGGAGTTCTGCATTGGTACGTTCCTGTGAGACAGGGAGGTTCTGGTGGTGTACAGGTTCAGGGTATATTTGTGTGGAGTTCTTCATTGGAACGTTCCAGTGAGAGAGGGAGGTTATGGAGGGGTACAGGTTCAGGGTATATTTGTGTGGATATCTGCATTGATACGTTCCAGTGAGACAGGGAGGTTATGAAGGGGTACAGGTTCAGGGCATTTTTGTGTGGAGTTCTGCATTGGAACGTTGCAGTGAGACAGGGAGGTTATGGAGGGTACAGTTTCAGGGCATATTTGTGTGGAGTTTTGCGTTGATACATTCCAGAGAGAGAGGATGGTTATGGATGTTTACAGGTTCAGGGCATATTTGTGTGCTGTTCTGCATTGATACGTTCCAGTGAGACAGGGAAGTTATGGAGGAGTACATGTTCAGGGCATATTTGTGTGGAGTTCCGCATTGGTACGTTCCAGTTTGACAGGGAGGTTATGGTGGCGTACAGGTTCAGGGTATATTTGTGTGGATATCTGCATTGGTACGTTCCAGTGAGACAGGGAGGTTATGGAGGTGTACAGGTTCAGGGTATTTTTGTGTGGAGTTCTGCATTCGAACGTTCCAGTGAGACAGGGAGGTTATGGAGGGTACAGTTTCAGGGCATATTTGTGTGGAGTTCTGCATTGGTACGTTCCAGTGAGACAGGGAGGTTATGGTGACTTACAGGTTCAGGGTATATTTGTGTGGATATCTGCATTGCTACGTTCCAGTGAGACAGGGAGGTTATGGAGGGGTACAGGTTCAGGGCATTTTTGTGTGGAGTTCTGCATTGGAACGTTCCAGTGAGACAGGGAGGTTATGGAGGGTACAGTTTCAGGGCATATTTGTGTGGAGCTCTGCATTGATACGTTCCAGTGAGAGAGGGAGGTTATGGATGGTTACAGGTTCAGGGCATATTTGTGTACAGTTCTGCATTGATACGTTCCAGTGAGACAGGGAAGTCATGGAGGAGTACATGTTCAGGGAATATTTGTGTGGAGTTCCGCATTGGTACGTTCCAGTGAGAAAATGAGGTAGTGGAGCGGTACAGGTTCAGGGCATAGTTGTGTGGAGTTCTGCATTGGTACGTTCCAGTGAGACAGGTAGGTCATGGAGCGGTATAGGTTCAGGGCACATTTGTGTGCTGTTCTGCATTGATACGTTCCAGTGAGACAGGGAAGTTATGGAGGAGTACATGTTCAGGGCATATTTGTGTGGAGTTCCGCATTGGTACGTTCCAGTTTGACAGGGAGGTTATGGTGGCGTACAGGTTCAGGGTATATTTGTGTGGATATCTGCATTGGTACGTTCCAGTGAGACAGGGAGGTTATGGAGGTGTACAGGTTCAGGGTAATTTTGTGTGGAGTTCTGCATTGGAACGTTCCAGTGAGACAGGGAGGTTATGGAGGGTACAGTTTCAGGGCATATTTGTGTGGAGTTCTGCATTGGTACGTTCCAGTGAGACAGGGAGGTTATGGAGGGGTACAGGTTCAGGGCATATTTGTGTGGAGTTCTGCATTGGTACGTTTCAGTGAGACAGGGAGGTTATGGTGACTTACAGGTTCAGGGTATATTTGATTGGATATCTGCATTGCTACGTTCCAGTGAGACAGGGAGGTTATGGAGGGGTATAGTTTTAGGGCATATTTATGTGGAGTTCTGCTTTGGTTCGTTCCAGTGAGACAGGGAGGTTATGGAGGGTTACATTTTCAGGGCATATTTTTGTGGAGTTCTTCATTGGTACGTTCCACTGAGACAGGGAGGTTATGGAGGGGTACAGGTTCAGGGCATATTTGTGTGGAGTTCTGCATTGGTACGTACCAGTGAGAAAGGGAGTTTATGGAGCCGTACAGGTTAAGGGCATATTTGTGTGTAGTTCTGCATGGGAACGTTCCAGTGAGACAGGGTGTTTATGGAGGGGTACAGTTTCAGAGCATATTTATGTGGAGTTCTGCATTGGTACGTTCCAGTGAGACAGGGAGGTTATGGAGGGGTACAGGTACAGGACATATTTGTGTGGAGTTCTGCATTGGTACGTTCCTGTGAGACAGGGAGGTTCTGGTGGTGTACAGGTTCAGGGTATATTTGTGTGGAGTTCTGCATTGGAACGTTCCAGTGAGACAGGGAGGTTATGGAGGGGTACAGGTTCAGGGTATATTTGTGTGGATATCTGCATTGGTACGTTCCAGTGAGACAGGGAGGTTATGAAGGGGTACAGGTTCAGGGCATTTTTGTGTGGAGTTCTGCATTGGAACGTTGCAGTGAGACAGGGAGGTTATGGAGGGTACAGTTTCAGGGCATATTTGTGTGGAGTTTTGCGTTGATACATTCCAGAGAGAGAGGATGGTTATGGATGTTTACAGGTTCAGGGCATATTTGTGTGCTGTTCTGCATTGATACGTTCCAGTGAGACAGGGAAGTTATGGAGGAGTACATGTTCAGGGCATATTTGTGTGGAGTTCCGCATTGGTACGTTCCAGTTTGACAGGGAGGTTATGGTGGCGTACAGGTTCAGGGTATATTTGTGTGGATATCTGCATTGGTACGTTCCAGTGAGACAGGGAGGTTATGGAGGTGTACAGGTTCAGGGTATTTTTGTGTGGAGTTCTGCATTGGAACGTTCCAGTGAGACAGGGATGTTATGGAGGGTACAGTTTCAGGGCATATTTGTGTGGAGTTCTGCATTGGTACGTTCCAGTGAGACAGGGAGGTTATGGAGGGGTACAGGTTCAAGGCATATTTGTGTGGAGTTCTGCATTGGTACGTTTCAGTGAGACACGGAGGTTATGGTGACTTACAGGTTCAGGGTATATTTGTGTGGATATCTGCATTGCTACGTTCCAGTGAGACAGGGAGGTTATGGAGGGGTACAGGTTCAGGGCATTTTTGTGTGGAGTTCTGCATTGGAACGTTCCAGTGAGACAGGGAGGTTATGGAGGGTACAGTTTCAGGGCATATTTGTGTGGAGCTCTGCATTGATACGTTCCAGTGAGAGAGGGAGGTTATGGATGGTTACAGGTTCAGGGCATATTTGTGTACAGTTCTGCATTGATACGTTCCAGTGAGACAGGGAAGTCATGGAGGAGTACATGTTCAGGGAATATTTGTGTGGATTTCCGCATTGGTACGTTCCAGTGAGAAAATGAGGTTGTGGAGCGGTACAGGTTCAGGGAATAGTTGTGTGGAGTTCTGCATTGGTACGTTCCAGTGAGACAGGTAGGTTATGGAGCGGTACAGGTTCAGGGCATAGTTGTGTGGAGTTCCGCATTGGTACGTACCAGTGAGAAAGGGAGTTTATGGAGCGGTACAGGTTAAGGGCATATTTGTGTGGAGTTCTGCATGGGAACGTTCCAGTGAGACAGGGTGTTTATGGAGGGGTTGAGTTTCAGAGCATATTTATGTGGAGTTCTGCATTGGTACGTTCCAGTGAGACAGGGAGGTTATGGAGGGGTACAGGTTCAGGGCATATTTTTGTGGAGTTCTGCATTGCTACGTTCCTGTGAGACAGTGAGGTTATGCTGGTTACAGGTACAGGTCATATTTGTGTAGAGTTCTGCATTGGTACATTCCAGTGAGACAGGGAGGTTATGGAGCGGTACAGGTTCAGGGCATATTTGTTTGGAGTTCTGCATTGGAACTTTCCAGTGAGACAGGGAGGTTATGGAGGGGTACAGTTTCAGGTCATATTTATGTGGAGTTCAGCATTGGTACGTTCCAGTGAGACAGGGAGATTATGGAGCGGTACAGGTTCAGGGCATATTTGTGTGGAGTTCTGCATTGGTACGTTGCAGTGGGACAGCGAGTTATTAGAGTCTACATGTTCAGGGCATATTTGTGTGCATTTCTGCATTGGTACGTTCCAGTGAGACAGGGAGCTATTAGAGTGTACGGGTTCAGGGCATATTTGTTTGGAGTTCTGCATTGGTACGTTCCAGTGAGTAAGGGAGGTTATCGAGGTGTACAGAAACAGGATATTTTTGTGTGGAGTTCTGCATTGGTACGTTCCAGTGAGACAGGGAGGTTATGGAGGGGTACAGGTTCAGGGCATATTTGTGTGGAGTTCTGCATTGGAACGTTCCAGTGAGACAGGCAGATTATGGAGGGGTACAGTTTCAGGGCATATTTATGTGGGGTTCTGCATTGGTACGTTCCAGTGAGACAGGGAGGTTATGTCGGGGTACAGGTTCAGGGCATATTTTTGTGGAGTTCTTCATTGGTACGTTCCAGTGAGACAGGGCGGTTATCGAGGTGTACAGAAACAGGACATTTTTGTGTGGAGGTCTGCATTGGTACGTTCCAGTGAGACAGGGAGGTTATGGAGGGGTACAGGTTCAGGGCATATTTGTGTGGAGTTCTTCATTGGTACGTTCCAGTGAGACAGGGAGGTTATGGTGGCATACAGGTTCAGGGTATATTTGTGTGGAGTTCTGCATTGATACGTTCCAGTGAGAGAGGGAGGTTATGGATGGTTACAGGTTCAGGGCATATTTGTGTGCAGTTCTGCATTGATACGTTCCAGTGAGACAGGGAAGTTATGGAGGAGTACATGTTCAGGGCATATTTGTGTGGTGTTCTGCATTGGAACTTTCCAGTGAGACAGGGAGGTTATGGAGCGGTACAGGTTCAGGGCATATTTGTGCGGAGTTCTGCATTGGAACGTTCCAGTGAGACAGGGAGGTTATGGAGGGGTATAGTTTCAGGGCTATTTATGTGGAGTTCTGCTTTGGTACGTTCCAGTGAGACAGGGAGGTTATGGAGGGTTACATTTTCGGGGCATATTTTTGTGGAGTTCTTCATTGGTACGTTCCACTGAGACAGGGAGGATATGGAGCGGTACAGGTTCAGGGCATATTTGTGTTGAGTTCTGCATTGGTACGTTCCAGTGGGACAGGGAGGTATTAGAGTGTACATGTTCAGGGCATATTTGTGTGGAGTTCCTCATTGGTACGTACCAGTGAGAAAGGGAGTTTATGGAGCTGTACAGGTTAAGGGCATATTTGTGTGGAGTTCTGCATGGGAACGTTCCAGTGAGACAGGGTGTTTATGGAGGGGTACAGTTTCAGAGCATATTTATGTGGAGTTCTGCATTGGCACGTTCCAGTGAGACAGGGAGGTTATGGAGGGGTATAGTTTCAGGGCATATTTATGTGGAGTTCTGCTTTGGTACATTCCAGTGAGACAGGAAGGTTATAGAGGGGTACATTTTCAGGGCATATTTTTGTGGAGTTCTTCATTGGTACGTTCCAGTGAGACAGGGAGGTTATGGTGGTGTACAGGTTCAGGGTATATTTGTGTGGATATCTGCATTGGTACGTTCCAGTGAGACAGGGTGGTTATGAAGGGGTACAGGTTCAGGGCATTTTTGTGTGGAGTTCTGCATTGGAACGTTGCAGTGAGACAGGGAGGTTATGGAGGGTACAGTTTCAGGGCATATTTGTGTGGAGTTCTGCGTTGATACATTCCAGTGAGAGAGGATGGTTATGGATGTTTACAGGTACAGGGCATATTTGTGTGCTGTTCTGCATTGATACGTTCCAGTTAGACAGGGAAGTTATGGAGGAGTACATGTTCAGGGCATATTTGTGTGGAGTTCCGCATTGGTACGTTCCAGTGAGACAGGGAGGTTATGCTGGCGTACAGGTTCAGGGTATATTTGTGTGGATATCTGCATTGGTACGTTCCAGTGAGACAGGGAGGTTATGGAGGTGTACAGGTTCAGGGCATTTTTGTGTGGAGTTCTGAATTGGAACGTTGCAGTGAGACAGGGAGGTTATGGAGGGTACAGTATCAGGGCATATTTGTGTGGAGTTCTGCATTGATACGTTCCAGTGAGAGTGGGAGGTTATGGATGGTTACAGGTTCAGGGCATATTTGTGTGCAGTTCTGCATTGATACGTTCCAGTGAGACAGGGAAGTCATGGAGGAGTACATGTTCAGGGAATATTTGTGTGGAGTTCCGCATTGGAACGTTCCAGTGAGAAAGGGAGGTTGTGGAGCGGTACAGGTTCAGGGCATAGTTGTGTGGAGTTCTGCATTGGTACGTTCCAGTGAGACAGGGAGGTTATGGAGGGGTACAGGTTCAGGGCATATTTTTGTGAAGTTCTGCATTGCTACGTTCTTGTGAGACAGTGAGGTTATGCTGGGTACAGGTACAGATCATATTTGTGTAGAGTTCTGCATTGGTACGTTCCAGTGAGACAGGGAGATTCTGGTGGTTTACAGGTTCTGGGTATATTTGTGTGGAGTTCTGCATTGGAACGTCCAGTGAGACAGGGAGGTTATAGAGGGGTACAGTTTCAGGGCATATTTATGTGGAGTTCTGCATTGGTACATTCCAGTGAGACAGGGAGATTATGGTGCGGTACAGGTTCAGGGCATGTTTGTGTGGAGTTCTGCATTGGAACGTTCCAGTGAGACAGGGAGGTTATGGAGGGGTACAGGTTCAGGGTATATTTGTGTGGATATCTGCATTGGTACGTTCCAGTGAGACAGGGAGGTTATGAAGGGGTACAGGTTCAGGGCATTTTTGTGTGGAGTTCTGCATTGGAACGTTGCAGTGAGACAGGGAGGTTATGGAGGGTACAGTTTCAGGGTATATTTGTGTGGATATCTGCATTGGTACGTTCCAGTGAGACAGGGAGGTTATGGAGGTGTACAGGTTCAGGGCATTTTTGTGTGGAGTTCTGAATTGGAACGTTCCAGTGAGACAGGGAGGTTATGGAGGGTACAGTATCAGGGCATATTTGTGTGGAGTTCTGCATTGGAACGTTCCAGTGAGACAGGGAGGTTATGGAGGGTACAGTTTCAGGGCATATTTGTGTGGAGCTCTGCATTGATACGTTCCAGTGAGACAGGGAAGTTATGGAGGAGTACATGTTCAGGGCATATTTGTGTGGAGTTCCGCATTGGTACGTTCCAGTGAGACAGGGAGGTTATGCTGGCGTACAGGTTCAGGGTATATTTGTGTGGATATCTGCATTGGTACGTTCCAGTGAGACAGGGAGGTTATGGAGGTGTACAGGTTCAGGGCATTTTTGTGTGGAGTTCTGAATTGGAACGTTCCAGTGAGACAGGGAGGTTATGGAGGGTACAGTATCAGGGCATATTTGTGTGGAGTTCTGCATTGATACGTTCCAGTGAGAGTGGGAGGTTATGGATGGTTACAGGTTCAGGGCATATTTGTGTGCAGTTCTGCATTGATACGTTCCACTGAGACAGGGAAGTCATGGAGGAGTACATGTTCAGGGAATATTTGTGTGGAGTTCCGCATTGGAACGTTCCAGTGAGAAAGGGAGGTTGTGGAGCGGTACAGGTTCAGGGCATAGTTGTGTGGAGTTCTGCATTGGTACGTTCCAGTGAGACAGGGAGGTTATGGAGGGGTACAGGTTCAGGGCATATTTTTGTGAAGTTCTGCATTGCTACGTTCTTGTGAGACAGTGAGGTTATGCTGGGTACAGGTACAGATCATATTTGTGTAGAGTTCTGCATTGGTACGTTCCAGTGAGACAGGGAGATTCTGGTGGTTTACAGGTTCTGGGTATATTTGTGTGGAGTTCTGCATTGGAACGTCCAGTGAGACAGGGAGGTTATAGAGGGGTACAGTTTCAGGGCATATTTATGTGGAGTTCTGCATTGGTACATTCCAGTGAGACAGGGAGATTATGGTGCGGTACAGGTTCAGGGCATATTTGTGTGGAGTTCTGCATTGGAACGTTCCAGTGAGACAGGGAGGTTATGGAGGGGTACAGGTTCAGGGTATATTTGTGTGGATATCTGCATTGGTACGTTCCAGTGAGACAGGGAGGTTATGAAGGGGTACAGGTTCAGGGCATTTTTGTGTGGAGTTCTGCATTGGAACGTTGCAGTGAGACAGGGAGGTTATGGAGGGTACAGTTTCAGGGCATAGTTGTGTGCAGTTCTGCATTGATACGTTCCAGTGAGACAGGGAAGTTATGGAGGAGTACATGTTCAGGGCATATTTGTGTGGAGTTCTGCATTGGTACGTACCAGTGAGAAAGGGAGTTTATGGAGCGGTACAGGTTAAGGGCATATTTGTGTGGAGTTCTGCATGGGAACGTTCCAGTGAGACAGGGTGTTTATGGAGGGGTACAGTTTCAGAGCATATTTATGTGGAGTTCTGCATTGGTACGTTCCAGTGAGAAAGGGAGGTTATGGAGGGGTACAGGTACAGGACATATTTGTGTGGAGTTCTGCATTGGTACGTTCCTGTGAGACAGGGAGGTTCTGGTGGTGTACAGGTTCAGGGTATATTTGTGTGGAGTTCTGCATTGGAACGTTCCAGTGAGACAGGGAGGTTATGGAGGGGTACAGGTTCAGGGTATATTTGTGTGGATATCTGCATTGGTACGTTCCAGTGAGACAGGGAGGTTATGAAGGGGTATAGTTTCAGGGCATATTTATGTGGAGTTCTGCTTTGGTACGTTCCAGTGAGACAGGGAGGTTATGGAGGGGTACAGGTTCAGGGCATATTTGTGTGGAGTTCTGCATTGGTACGTACCAGTGAGAAAGGGAGTTTATGGAGCGGTACAGGTTAAGGGCATATTTGTGTGGAGTTCTGCATGGGAACGTTCCAGTGAGACAGGGTGTTTATGGAGGGGTACAGTTTCAGAGCATATTTATGTGGAGTTCTGCATTGGTACGTTCCAGTGAGACAGGGAGGTTATGGAGGGGTACAGGTACAGGACATATTTGTGTGGAGTTCTGCATTGGTACGTTCCTGTGAGACAGGGAGGTTCTGGTGGTGTACAGGTTCAGGGTATATTTGTGTGGAGTTCTGCATTGGAACGTTCCAGTGAGACAGGGAGGTTATGGAGGGGTACAGGTTCAGGGTATATTTGTGTGGATATCTGCATTGGTACGTTCCAGTGAGACAGGGAGGTTATGAAGGGGTACAGGTTCAGGGCATTTTTGTGTGGAGTTCTGCATTGGAACGTTGCAGTGAGACAGGGAGGTTATGGAGGGTACAGTTTCAGGGCATATTTGTGTGGAGTTTTGCGTTGATACATTCCAGAGAGAGAGGATGGTTATGGATGTTTACAGGTTCAGGGCATATTTGTGTGCTGTTCTGCATTGATACGTTCCAGTGAGACAGGGAAGTTATGGAGGAGTACATGTTCAGGGCATATTTGTGTGGAGTTCCGCATTGGTACGTTCCAGTTTGACAGGGTTGTTATGGTGGCGTACAGGTTCAGGGTATATTTGTGTGGATATCTGCATTGGTACGTTCCAGTGAGACAGGGAGGTTATGGAGGTGTACAGGTTCAGGGTATTTTTGTGTGGAGTTCTGCATTGGAACGTTCCAGTGAGACAGGGAGGTTATGGAGGGTACAGTTTCAGGGCATATTTGTGTGGAGTTCTGCATTGGTACGTTCCAGTGAGACAGGGAGGTTATGGAGGGGTACAGGTTCAGGGCATATTTGTGTGGAGTTCTGCATTGGTACGTTTCAGTGAGACAGGGAGGTTATGGTGACTTACAGGTTCAGGGTATATTTGTGTGGATATCTGCATTGCTACGTTCCAGTGAGACAGGGAGGTTATGGAGGGGTACAGGTTCAGGGCATTTTTGTGTGGAGTTCTGCATTGGAACGTTCCAGTGAGACAGGGAGGTTATGGAGGGTACAGTTTCAGGGCATATTTGTGTGGAGCTCTGCATTGATACGTTCCAGTGAGAGAGGGAGGTTATGGATGGTTACAGGTTCAGGGCATATTTGTGTACAGATCTGCATTGATACGTTCCAGTGAGACAGGGAAGTCATGGAGGAGTACATGTTCAGGGAATATTTGTGTGGAGTTCCGCATTGGTACGTTCCAGTGAGAAAATGAGGTTGTGGAGCGGTACAGGTTCAGGGCATAGTTGTGTGGAGTTCTGCATTGGTACGTTCCAGTGAGACAGGTAGGTTATGGAGCGGTATAGGTTCAGGGCACATTTGTGTGCTGTTCTGCATTGATACGTTCCAGTGAGACAGGGAAGTTATGGAGGAGTACATGTTCAGGGCATATTTGTGTGGAGTTCCGCATTGGTACGTTCCAGTTTGACAGGGAGGTTATGGTGGCGTACAGGTTCAGGGTATATTTGTGTGGATATCTGCAATGGTACGTTCCAGTGAGACAGGGAGGTTATGGAGGTGTACAGGTTCAGGGTATTTTTGTGTGGAGTTCTGCATTGGAACGTTCCAGTGAGACAGGGAGGTTATGGAGGGTACAGTTTCAGGGCATATTTGTGTGGAGTTCTGCATTGGTACCTTCCAGTGAGACAGGGAGGTTATGGAGGGGTACAGGTTCAGGGCATATTTGTGTGGAATTCTGCATTGGTACGTTTCAGTGAGACAGGGAGGTTATGGTGACTTACAGGTTCAGGGTATATTTGTGTGGATATCTGCATTGCTACGTTCCAGTGAGACAGGGAGGTTATGGAGGGTACAGTTTCAGGGCATATTTGTGTGGAGCTCTGCATTGATACGTTCCAGTGAGACAGGGAAGTTATGGAGGAGTACATGTTCAGGGCATATTTGTGTGGAGTTCCGCATTGGTACGTTCCAGTGAGACAGGGAGGTTATGCTGGCGTACAGGTTCAGGGTATATTTGTGTGGATATCTGCATTGGTACGTTCCAGTGAGACAGGGAGGTTATGGAGGTGTACAGGTTCAGGGCATTTTTGTGTGGAGTTCTGAATTGGAACGTTCCAGTGAGACAGGGAGGTTATGGAGGGTACAGTATCAGGGCATATTTGTGTGGAGTTCTGCATTGATACGTTCCAGTGAGAGTGGGAGGTTATGGATGGTTACAGGTTCAGGGCATATTTGTGTGCAGTTCTGCATTGATGCGTTCCACTGAGACAGGGAAGTCATGGAGGAGTACATGTTCAGGGAATATTTGTGTGGAGTTCCGCATTGGAACGTTCCAGTGAGAAAGGGAGGTTGTGGAGCGGTACAGGTTCAGGGCATAGTTGTGTGGAGTTCTGCATTGGTACGTTCCAGTGAGACAGGGAGGTTATGGAGGGGTACAGGTTCAGGGCATATTTTTGTGAAGTTCTGCATTGCTACGTTCTTGTGAGACAGTGAGGTTATGCTGGGTACAGGTACAGATCATATTTGTGTAGAGTTCTGCATTGGTACGTTCCAGTGAGACAGGGAGATTCTGGTGGTTTACAGGTTCTGGGTATATTTGTGTGGAGTTCTGCATTGGAACGTCCAGTGAGACAGGGAGGTTATAGAGGGGTACAGTTTCAGGGCATATTTATGTGGAGTTCTGCATTGGTACATTCCAGTGAGACAGGGAGATTATGGTGCGGTACAGGTTCAGGGCATATTTGTGTGGAGTTCTGCATTGGAACGTTCCAGTGAGACAGGGAGGTTATGGAGGGGTACAGGTTCAGGGTATATTTGTGTGGATATCTGCATTGGTACGTTCCAGTGAGACAGGGAGGTTATGAAGGGGTACAGGTTCAGGGCATTTTTGTGTGGAGTTCTGCATTGGAACGTTGCAGTGAGACAGGGAGGTTATGGAGGGTACAGTTTCAGGGCATAGTTGTGTGCAGTTCTGCATTGATACGTTCCAGTGAGACAGGGAAGTTATGGAGGAGTACATGTTCAGGGCATATTTGTGTGGAGTTCTGCATTGGTACGTACCAGTGAGAAAGGGAGTTTATGGAGCGGTACAGGTTAAGGGCATATTTGTGTGGAGTTCTGCATGGGAACGTTCCAGTGAGACAGGGTGTTTATGGAGGGGTACAGTTTCAGAGCATATTTATGTGGAGTTCTGCATTGGTACGTTCCAGTGAGAAAGGGAGGTTATGGAGGGGTACAGGTACAGGACATATTTGTGTGGAGTTCTGCATTGGTACGTTCCTGTGAGACAGGGAGGTTCTGGTGGTGTACAGGTTCAGGGTATATTTGTGTGGAGTTCTGCATTGGAACGTTCCAGTGAGACAGGGAGGTTATGGAGGGGTACAGGTTCAGGGTATATTTGTGTGGATATCTGCATTGGTACGTTCCAGTGAGACAGGGAGGTTATGAAGGGGTATAGTTTCAGGGCATATTTATGTGGAGTTCTGCTTTGGTACGTTCCAGTGAGACAGGGAGGTTATGGAGGGGTACAGGTTCAGGGCATATTTGTGTGGAGTTCTGCATTGGTACGTACCAGTGAGAAAGGGAGTTTATGGAGCGGTACAGGTTAAGGGCATATTTGTGTGGAGTTCTGCATGGGAACGTTCCAGTGAGACAGGGTGTTTATGGAGGGGTACAGTTTCAGAGCATATTTATGTGGAGTTCTGCATTGGTACGTTCCAGTGAGACAGGGAGGTTATGGAGGGGTACAGGTACAGGACATATTTGTGTGGAGTTCTGCATTGGTACGTTCCTGTGAGACAGGGAGGTTCTGGTGGTGTACAGGTTCAGGGTATATTTGTGTGGAGTTCTGCATTGGAACGTTCCAGTGAGACAGGGAGGTTATGGAGGGGTACAGGTTCAGGGTATATTTGTGTGGATATCTGCATTGGTACGTTCCAGTGAGACAGGGAGGTTATGAAGGGGTACAGGTTCAGGGCATTTTTGTGTGGAGTTCTGCATTGGAACGTTGCAGTGAGACAGGGAGGTTATGGAGGGTACAGTTTCAGGGCATATTTGTGTGGAGTTTTGCGTTGATACATTCCAGAGAGAGTGGATGGTTATGGATGTTTACAGGTTCAGGGCATATTTGTGTGCTGTTCTGCATTGATACGTTCCAGTGAGACAGGGAAGTTATGGAGGAGTACATGTTCAGGGCATATTTGTGTGGAGTTCCGCATTGGTACGTTCCAGTTTGACAGGGTGGTTATGGTGGCGTACAGGTTCAGGGTATATTTGTGTGGATATCTGCATTGGTACGTTCCAGTGAGACAGGGAGGTTATGGAGGTGTACAGGTTCAGGGTATTTTTGTGTGGAGTTCTGCATTGGAACGTTCCAGTGAGACAGGGAGGTTATGGAGGGTACAGTTTCAGGGCATATTTGTGTGGAGTTCTGCATTGGTACGTTCCAGTGAGACAGGGAGGTTATGGAGGGGTACAGGTTCAGGGCATATTTGTGTGGAGTTCTGCATTGGTACGTTTCAGTGAGACAGGGAGGTTATGGTGACTTACAGGTTCAGGGTATATTTGTGTGGATATCTGCATTGCTACGTTCCAGTGAGACAGGGAGGTTATGGAGGGGTACAGGTTCAGGGCATTTTTGTGTGGAGTTCTGCATTGGAACGTTCCAGTGAGACAGGGAGGTTATGGAGGGTACAGTTTCAGGGCATATTTGTGTGGAGCTCTGCATTGATACGTTCCAGTGAGAGAGGGAGGTTATGGATGGTTACAGGTTCAGGGCATATTTGTGTACAGATCTGCATTGATACGTTCCAGTGAGACAGGGAAGTCATGGAGGAGTACATGTTCAGGGAATATTTGTGTGGAGTTCCGCATTGGTACGTTCCAGTGAGAAAATGAGGTTGTGGAGCGGTACAGGTTCAGGGCATAGTTGTGTGGAGTTCTGCATTGGTACGTTCCAGTGAGACAGGTAGGTTATGGAGCGGTATAGGTTCAGGGCACATTTGTGTGCTGTTCTGCATTGATACGTTCCAGTGAGACAGGGAAGTTATGGAGGAGTACATGTTCAGGGCATATTTGTGTGGAGTTCCGCATTGGTACGTTCCAGTTTGACAGGGAGGTTATGGTGGCGTACAGGTTCAGGGTATATTTGTGTGGATATCTGCAATGGTACGTTCCAGTGAGACAGGGAGGTTATGGAGGTGTACAGGTTCAGGGTATTTTTGTGTGGAGTTCTGCATTGGAACGTTCCAGTGAGACAGGGAGGTTATGGAGGGTACAGTTTCAGGGCATATTTGTGTGGAGTTCTGCATTGGTACCTTCCAGTGAGACAGGGAGGTTATGGAGGGGTACAGGTTCAGGGCATATTTGTGTGGAATTCTGCATTGGTACGTTTCAGTGAGACAGGGAGGTTATGGTGACTTACAGGTTCAGGGTATATTTGTGTGGATATCTGCATTGCTACGTTCCAGTGAGACAGGGAGGTTATGGATGGGTATAGTTTCAGGGCATATTTATGTGGAGTTCTGCTTTGGTACGTTCCAGTGAGACAGGGAGGTTATGGAGGGATACATTTTCAGGGCATATTTTTGTGGAGTTCTTCATTGGTACGTTCCACTGAGACAGGGAGGTTATGGAGGGATACAGGTTCAGGGCATATTTGTGTGGAGTTCTGCATTGGTACGTACCAGTGAGAAAGGGGGTTTATGGAGCGGTACAGGTTAAGGGCATATTTTTATGGAGTTCTGCATGGGAACGTTCCAGTGAGACAGGGTGTTTATGGAGGGGTACAGTTTCAGAGCATATTTATGTGGAGTTCTGCATTGGTACGTTCCAGTGAGACAGGGAGGTTATGGAGGGGTACAGGTACAGGACATATTTGTGTGGAGTTCTGCATTGGTACGTTCCTGTGAGACAGGGAGGTTCTGGTGGTGTACAGGTTCAGGGTATATTTGTGTGGAGTTCTGCATTGGAACGTTCCAGTGAGACAGGGAGGTTATGGAGGGGTACAGGTTCAGGGTATATTTGTGTGGATATCTGCATTGGTACGTTCCAGTGAGACAGGGAGGTTATGAAGGGGTACAGGTTCAGGGCATTTTTGTGTGGAGTTCTGCATTGGAACGTTGCAGTGAGACAGGGAGGTTATGGAGGGTACAGTTTCAGGGCATATTTGTGTGGAGTTTTGCGTTGATACATTCCAGAGAGAGAGGATGGTTATGGATGTTTACAGGCTCAGGGCCTATTTGTGTGCTGTTCTGCATTGATACGTTCCAGTGAGACAGGGAAGTTATGGAGGAGTACATGTTCAGGGCATATTTGTGCGGAGTTCCGCATTGGTACGTTCCAGTTTGACAGGGAGGTTATGGTGGCGTACAGGTTCAGGGTATATTTGTGTGGATATCTGCATTGGTACGTTCCAGTGAGACAGGGAGGTTATGGAGGTGTACAGGTTCAGGGTATTTTTGTGTGGAGTTCTGCATTGGAACGTTCCAGTGAGACAGGGAGGTTATGGAGGGGTACAGGTACAGGACATATTTGTGTGGAGTTCTGCATTGGTACGTTCCTGTGAGACAGGGAGGTTCTGGTGGTGTACAGGTTCAGGGTATATTTGTGTGGAGTTCTGCATTGGAACGTTCCAGTGAGACAGGGAGGTTATGGAGGGGTACAGGTTCAGGGTATATTTGTGTGGATATCTGCATTGGTACGTTCCAGTGAGACAGGGAGGTTATGAAGGGGTACAGGTTCAGGGCATTTTTGTGTGGAGTTCTGCATTGGAACGTTGCAGTGAGACAGGGAGGTTATGGAGGGTACAGTTTCAGGGCATATTTGTGTGCAGTTCTGCATTGATACGTTCCAGTGAGACAGGGAAGTTATGGAGGGTTACATTTTCAGGGCATATTTTTGTGGAGTTCTTCATTGGTACGTTCCACTGAGACAGGGAGGTTATGGAGGGGTACAGGTTCAGGGCATATTTGTGTGGAGTTCTGCATTGGTACGTACCAGTAAGAAAGGGAGTTTATGGAGCGGTACAGGTTAAGGGCATATTTGTGTGGAGTTCTGCATGGGAACGTTCCAGTGAGACAGGGTGTTTATGGAGGGGTACAGTTTCAGAGCATATTTATGTAGATTTCTGCATTGGTACGTTCCAGTGAGACAGGGAGGTTATGGAGGGGTACAGGTACAGGACATATTTGTGTGGAGTTCTGCATTGGTACGTTCCTGTGAGACAGGGAGGTTCTGGTGGTGTACAGGTTCAGGGTATATTTGTGTGGAGTTCTGCATTGGAACGTTCCAGTGAGACAGGGAGGTTATGGAGGGGTACAGGTTCAGGGTATATTTGTGTTGATATCTGCATTGATACGTTCCAGTGAGACAGGGAGGTTATGAAGGGGTACAGGTTCAGGGCATTTTTGTGTGGAGTTCTGCATTGGAACGTTGCAGTGAGACAGGGAGGTTATGGAGGGTATAGTTTCAGGGCATATTTGTGTGGAGTTTTGCGTTGATACATTCCAGAGAGAGAGGATGGTTATGGATGTTTACAGGTTCAGGGCATATTTGTGTGCTGTTCTGCATTGATACGTTCCAGTGAGACAGGGAAGTTATGGAGGAGTACATGTTCAGGGCATATTTGTGTGGAGTTCCGCATTGGTACGTTCCAGTTTGACAGGGAGGTTATGGTGGCGTACAGGTTCAGGGTATATTTGTGTGGATATCTGCATTGGTACGTTCCAGTGAGACAGGGAGGTTATGGAGGTGTACAGGTTCAGGGTATTTTTGTGTGGAGTTCTGCATTGGAACGTTCCAGTGAGACAGGGAGGTTATGGAGGGTACAGTTTCAGGGCATATTTGTGTGGAGCTCTGCATTGATACGTTCCAGTGAGAGAGGGAGGTTATGGATGTTTACAGGTTCAGGGCATATTTGTGTACAGTTCTGCATTGATACGTTCCAGTGAGACAGGGAAGTCATGGAGGAGTACATGTTCAGGGAATATTTGTGTGGAGTTCCGCATTGGTACGTTCCAGTGAGAAAATGAGGTAGTGGAGCGGTACAGGTTCAGGGCATAGTTGTGTGGAGTTCTGCATTGGTACGTTCCAGTGAGACAGGTAGGTTATGGAGCGGTATAGGTTCAGGGCACATTTGTGTGCTGTTCTGCATTGATACGTTCCAGTGAGACAGGGAAGTTATGGAGGAGTACATGTTCAGGGCATATTTGTGTGGAGTTCCGCATTGGTACGTTCCAGTTTGACAGGGAGGTTATGGTGGCGTACAGGTTCAGGGTATATTTGTGTGGATATCTGCATTGGTACGTTCCAGTGAGACAGGGAGGTTATGGAGGTGTACAGGTTCAGGGTATTTTTGTGTGGAGTTCTGCATTGGAACGTTCCAGTGAGACAGGGAGGTTATGGAGGGTACAGTTTCAGGGCATATTTGTGTGGAGTTCTGCATTGTTACGTTCCAGTGAGACAGGGAGGTTATGGAGGGGTACAGGTTCAGGGCATATTTGTGTGGAGTTCTGCATTGGTACGTTTCAGTGAGACAGGGAGGTTATGGTGACTTACAGGTTCAGGGTATATTTGATTGGATATCTGCATTGCTACGTTCCAGTGAGACAGGGAGGTTATGGAGGGGTATAGTTTTAGGGCATATTTATGTGGAGTTCTGCTTTGGTACGTTCCAGTGAGACAGGGAGGTTATGGAGGGTTACATTTTCAGGGCATATTTTTGTGGAGTTCTTCATTGGTACGTTCCACTGAGACAGGCAGGTTATGGAGGGGTACAGGTTCAGGGCATATTTGTGTGGAGTTCTGCATTGGTACGTACCAGTGAGAAAGGGAGTTTATGGAGCCGTACAGGTTAAGGGCATATTTGTGTGTAGTTCTGCATGGGAACGTTCCAGTGAGACAGGGTGTTTATGGAGGGGTACAGTTTCAGAGCATATTTATGTGGAGTTCTGCATTGGTACGTTCCAGTGAGACAGGGAGGTTATGGAGGGGTACAGGTACAGGACATATTTGTGTGGAGTTCTGCATTGGTACGTTCCTGTGAGACAGGGAGGTTCTGGTGGTGTACAGGTTCAGGGTATATTTGTGTGGAGTTCTGCATTGGAACGTTCCAGTGAGACAGGGAGGTTATGGAGGGGTACAGGTTCAGGGTATATTTGTGTGGATATCTGCATTGGTACGTTCCAGTGAGACAGGGAGGTTATGAAGGGGTACAGGTTCAGGGCATTTTTGTGTGGAGTTCTGCATTGGAACGTTGCAGTGAGACAGGGAGGTTATGGAGGGTACAGTTTCAGGGCATATTTGTGTGGAGTTTTGCGTTGATACATTCCAGAGAGAGAGGATGGTTATGGATGTTTACAGGTTCATTGCATATTTGTGTGCTGTTCTGCATTGGAACGTTCCAGTGAGACAGG
Source organism: Hemitrygon akajei (assembly GCF_048418815.1). Taxonomy (NCBI): domain Eukaryota; kingdom Metazoa; phylum Chordata; class Chondrichthyes; order Myliobatiformes; family Dasyatidae; genus Hemitrygon; species Hemitrygon akajei. Next base: position 7,911,903 of record NW_027331930.1, on the reverse strand, counting down.
GATGTTATGGAGGGTACAGTTTCAGTGCATATTTGTGTGGAGTTCTGCATTGGTACGTTCCAGTGAGACAGGGAGGTTATGGAGGGGTACAGGTTCAAGGCATATTTGTGTGGAGTTCTGCATTGGTACGTTTCAGTGAGACACGGAGGTTATGGTGACTTACAGGTTCAGGGTATATTTGTGTGGATATCTGCATTGCTACGTTCCAGTGAGACAGGGAGGTTATGGAGGGGTACAGGTTCAGGGCATTTTTGTGTGGAGTTCTGCATTGGAACGTTCCAGTGAGACAGGGAGGTTATGGAGGGTACAGTTTCAGGGCATATTTGTGTGGAGCTCTGCATTGATACGTTCCAGTGAGAGAGGGAGGTTATGGATGGTTACAGGTTCAGGGCATATTTGTGTACAGTTCTGCATTGATACGTTCCAGTGAGACAGGGAAGTCATGGAGGAGTACATGTTCAGGGAATATTTGTGTGGATTTCCGCATTGGTACGTTCCAGTGAGAAAATGAGGTTGTGGAGCGGTACAGGTTCAGGGCATAGTTGTGTGGAGTTCTGCATTGGTACGTTCCAGTGAGACAGGTAGGTTATGGAGCGGTACAGGTTCAGGGCATAGTTGTGTGGAGTTCCGCATTGGTACGTACCAGTGAGAAAGGGAGTTTATGGAGCGGTACAGGTTAAGGGCATATTTGTGTGGAGTTCTGCATGGGAACGTTCCAGTGAGACAGGGTGCTTATGGAGGGGTAGAGTTTCAGAGCATATTTATGTGGAGTTCTGCATTGGTACGTTCCAGTGAGACAGGGAGGTTATGGAGGGGTACAGGTTCAGGGCATATTTTTGTGGAGTTCTGCATTGCTACGTTCCTGTGAGACAGTGAGGTTATGCTGGTTACAGGTACAGGTCATATTTGTGTAGAGTTCTGCATTGGTACATTCCAGTGAGACAGGGAGGTTATGGAGCGGTACAGGTTCAGGGCATATTTGTGTGGAGTTCTGCATTGGAACTTTCCAGTGAGACAGGGAGGTTATGGAGGGGTACAGTTTCAGGTCATATTTATGTGGAGTTCAGCATTGGTACGTTCCAGTGAGACAGGGAGATTATGGAGCGGTACAGGTTCAGGGCATATTTGTGTGGAGTTCTGCATTGGTACGTTGCAGTGGGACAGCGAGTTATTAGAGTCTACATGTTCAGGGCATATTTGTGTGCATTTCTGCATTGGTACGTTCCAGTGAGACAGGGAGCTATTAGAGTGTACGGGTTCAGGGCATATTTGTTTGGAGTTCTGCATTGGTACGTTCCAGTGAGTAAGGGAGGTTATCGAGGTGTACAGAAACAGGATATTTTTGTGTGGAGTTCTGCATTGGTACGTTCCAGTGAGACAGGGAGGTTATGGAGGGGTACAGGTTCAGGGCATATTTGTGTGGAGTTCTGCATTGGAACGTTCCAGTGAGACAGGCAGATTATGGAGGGGTACAGTTTCAGGGCATATTTATGTGGGGTTCTGCATTGGTACGTTCCAGTGAGACAGGGAGGTTATGTCGGGGTACAGGTTCAGGGCATATTTTTGTGGAGTTCTTCATTGGTACGTTCCAGTGAGACAGGGCGGTTATCGAGGTGTACAGAAACAGGACATTTTTGTGTGGAGGTCTGCATTGGTACGTTCCAGTGAGACAGGGAGGTTATGGAGGGGTACAGGTTCAGGGCATATTTGTGTGGAGTTCTTCATTGGTACGTTCCAGTGAGACAGGGAGGTTATGGTGGCATACAGGTTCAGGGTATATTTGTGTGGAGTTCTGCATTGATACGTTCCAGTGAGAGAGGGAGGTTATGGATGGTTACAGGTTCAGGGCATATTTGTGTGCAGTTCTGCATTGATACGTTCCAGTGAGACAGGGAAGTTATGGAGGAGTACATGTTCAGGGCATATTTGTGTGGTGTTCTGCATTGGAACTTTCCAGTGAGACAGGGAGGTTATGGAGCGGTACAGGTTCAGGGCATATTTGTGCGGAGTTCTGCATTGGAACGTTCCAGTGAGACAGGGAGGTTATGGAGGGGTATAGTTTCAGGGCATATTTATGTGGAGTTCTGCTTTGGTACGTTCCAGTGAGACAGGGAGGTTATGGAGGGTTACATTTTCGGGGCATATTTTTGTGGAGTTCTTCATGGGTACGTTCCACTGAGACAGGGAGGATATGGAGCGGTACAGGTTCAGGGCATATTTGTGTTGAGTTCTGCATTGGTACGTTCCAGTGGGACAGGGAGGTATTAGAGTGTACATGTTCAGGGCATATTTGTGTGGAGTTCCTCATTGGTACGTACCAGTGAGAAAGGGATTTTATGGAGCGGTACAGGTTAAGGGCATATTTGTGTGGAGTTCTGCATGGGAACGTTCCAGTGAGACAGGGTGTTTATGGAGGGGTACAGTTTCAGAGCATATTTATGTGGAGTTCTGCATTGGCACGTTCCAGTGAGACAGGGAGGTTATGGAGGGGTATAGTTTCAGGGCATATTTATGTGGAGTTCTGCTTTGGTACATTCCAGTGAGACAGGAAGGTTATAGAGGGGTACATTTTCAGGGCATATTTTTGTGGAGTTCTTCATTGGTACGTTCCAGTGAGACAGGGAGGTTATAGTGGTGTACAGGTTCAGGGTATATTTGTGTGGATATCTGCATTGGTACGTTCCAGTGAGACAGGGTGGTTATGAAGGGGTACAGGTTCAGGGCATTTTTGTGTGGAGTTCTGCATTGGAACGTTGCAGTGAGACAGGGAGGTTATGGAGGGTACAGTTTCAGGGCATATTTGTGTGGAGTTCTGCGTTGATACATTCCAGTGAGAGAGGATGGTTATGGATGTTTACAGGTACAGGGCATATTTGTGTGCTGTTCTGCATTGATACGTTCCAGTTAGACAGGGAAGTTATGGAGGAGTACATGTTCAGGGCATATTTGTGTGGAGTTCCGCATTGGTACGTTCCAGTGAGACAGGGAGGTTATGCTGGCGTACAGGTTCAGGGTATATTTGTGTGGATATCTGCATTGGTACGTTCCAGTGAGACAGGGAGGTTATGGAGGTGTACAGGTTCAGGGCATTTTTGTGTGGAGTTCTGAATTGGAACGTTCCAGTGAGACAGGGAGGTTATGGAGGGTACAGTTTCAGGGCATATTTGTGTGGAGTTCTGCATTGGTACGTTCCAGTGAGACAGGGAGGTTATGGAGGGGTACAGGTTCAGGGCATATTTGTGTGGAGTTCTGCATTGGTACGTTTCAGTGAGACAGGGAGGTTATGGTGACTTACAGGTTCAGGGTATATTTGTGTGGATATCTGCATTGCTACGTTCCAGTGAGACAGGGAGGTTATGGAGGGGTACAGGTTCAGGGCATTTTTGTGTGGAGTTCTGCATTGGAACGTTCCAGTGAGACAGGGAGGTTATGGAGGGTACAGTTTCAGGGCATATTTGTGTGGAGCTCTGCATTGATACGTTCCAGTGAGAGAGGGAGGTTATGGATGGTTACAGGTTCAGGGCATATTTGTGTACAGTTCTGCATTGATACGTTCCAGTGAGACGGTGAAGTCATGGAGGAGTACATGTTCAGGGAATATTTGTGTGGAGTTCCGCATTGGTACGTTCCAGTGAGAAAATGAGGTTGTGGAGCGGTACAGGTTCAGGGCATAGTTGTGTGGAGTTCTGCATTGGTACGTTCCAGTGAGACAGGTAGGTTATGGAGCGGTATAGGTTCAGGGCACATTTGTGTGCTGTTCTGCATTGATACGTTCCAGTGAGACAGGGAAGTTATGGAGGAGTACATGTTCAGGGCATATTTGTGTGGAGTTCCGCATTGGTACGTTCCAGTTTGACAGGGAGGTTATGGTGGCGTGCAGGTTCAGGGTATATTTGTGTGGATATCTGCATTGGTACGTTCCAGTGAGACAGGGAGGTTATGGAGGTGTACAGGTTCAGGGTATTTTTGTGTGGAGTTCTGCATTGGAACGTTCCAGTGAGACAGGGAGGTTATGGAGGGTACAGTTTCAGGGCATATTTGTGTGGAGTTCTGCATTGGTACCTTCCAGTGAGACAGGGAGGTTATGGAGGGGTACAGGTTCAGGGCATATTTGTGTGGAGTTCTGCATTGGTACGTTTCAGTGAGACAGGGAGGTTATGGTGACTTACAGGTTCAGGGTATATTTGTGTGGATATCTGCATTGCTACGTTCCAGTGAGACAGGGAGGTTATGGAGGGGTATAGTTTCAGGGCATATTTATGTGGAGTTCTGCTTTGGTACGTTCCAGTGAGACAGGGAGGTTATGGAGGGATACATTTTCAGGGCATATTTTTGTGGAGTTCTTCATTGGTACGTTCCACTGAGACAGGGAGGTTATGGAGGGATACAGGTTCAGGGCATATTTGTGTGGAGTTCTGCATTGGTACGTACCAGTGAGAAAGGGAGTTTATGGAGCGGTACAGGTTAAGGGCATATTTGTGTGGAGTTCTGCATGGGAACGTTCCAGTGAGACAGGGTGTTTATGGAGGGGTACAGTTTCAGAGCATATTTATGTGGAGTTCTGCATTGGTACGTTCCAGTGAGACAGGGAGGTTATGGAGGGGTACAGGTACAGGACATATTTGTGTGGAGTTCTGCATTGGTACGTTCCTGTGAGACAGGGAGGTTCTGGTGGTGTACAGGTTCAGGGTATATTTGTGTGGAGTTCTGCATTGGAACGTTCCAGTGAGACAGGGAGGTTATGGAGGGGTACAGGTTCAGGGTATATTTGTGTGGATATCTGCATTGGTACGTTCCAGTGAGACAGGGAGGTTATGAAGGGGTACAGGTTCAGGGCATTTTTGTGTGGAGTTCTGCATTGGAACGTTGCAGTGAGACAGGGAGGTTATGGAGGGTACAGTTTCAGGGCATATTTGTGTGGAGTTTTGCGTTGATACATTCCAGAGAGAGAGGATGGTTATGGATGTTTACAGGCTCAGGGCATATTTGTGTGCTGTTCTGCATTGATACGTTCCAGTGAGACAGGGAAGTTATGGAGGAGTACATGTTCAGGGCATATTTGTGCGGAGTTCCGCATTGGTACGTTCCAGTTTGACAGGGAGGTTATGGTGGCGTACAGGTTCAGGGTATATTTGTGTGGATATCTGCATTGGTACGTTCCAGTGAGACAGGGAGGTTATGGAGGTGTACAGGTTCAGGGTATTTTTGTGTGGAGTTCTGCATTGGAACGTTCCAGTGAGACAGGGAGGTTATGGAGGGGTACAGGTACAGGACATATTTGTGTGGAGTTCTGCATTGGTACGTTCCTGTGAGACAGGGAGGTTCTGGTGGTGTACAGGTTCAGGGTATATTTGTGTGGAGTTCTGCATTGGAACGTTCCAGTGAGACAGGGAGGTTATGGAGGGGTACAGGTTCAGGGTATATTTGTGTGGATATCTGCATTGGTACGTTCCAGTGAGACAGGGAGGTTATGAAGGGGTACAGGTTCAGGGCATTTTTGTGTGGAGTTCTGCATTGGAACGTTGCAGTGAGACAGGGAGGTTATGGAGGGTACAGTTTCAGGGCATATTTGTGTGCAGTTCTGCATTGATACGTTCCAGTGAGACAGGGAAGTTATGGAGGGTTACATTTTCAGGGCATATTTTTGTGGAGTTCTTCATTGGCACGTTCCACTGAGACAGGGAGGTTATGGAGGGGTACAGGTTCAGGGCATATTTGTGTGGAGTTCTGCATTGGTACGTACCAGTGAGAAAGGGAGTTTATGGAGCGGTACAGGTTAAGGGCATATTTGTGTGGAGTTCTGCATGGGAACGTTCCAGTGAGACAGGGTGTTTATGGAGGGGTACAGTTTCAGAGCATATTTATGTAGATTTCTGCATTGGTACGTTCCAGTGAGACAGGGAGGTTATGGAGGGGTACAGGTACAGGACATATTTGTGTGGAGTTCTGCATTGGTACGTTCCTGTGAGACAGGGAGGTTCTGGTGGTGTACAGGTTCAGGGTATATTTTTGTGGAGTTCTGCATTGGAACGTTCCAGTGAGACAGGGAGGTTATGGAGGGGTACAGGTTCAGGGTATATTTGTGTGGATATCTGCATTGATACGTTCCAGTGAGACAGGGAGGTTATGAAGGGGTACAGGTTCAGGGCATTTTTGTGTGGAGTTCTGCATTGGAACGTTGCAGTGAGACAGGGAGGTTATGGAGGGTATAGTTTCAGGGCATATTTGTGTGGAGTTTTGCGTTGATACATTCCAGAGAGAGAGGATGGTTATGGATGTTTACAGGTTCAGGGCATATTTGTGTGCTGTTCTGCATTGATACGTTCCAGTGAGACAGGGAAGTTATGGAGGAGTACATGTTCAGGGCATATTTGTGTGGAGTTCCGCATTGGTACGTTCCAGTTTGACAGGGAGGTTATGGTGGCGTACAGGTTCAGGGTATATTTGTGTGGATATCTGCATTGGTACGTTCCAGTGAGACAGGGAGGTTATGGAGGTGTACAGGTTCAGGGTATTTTTGTGTTGAGTTCTGCATTGGAACGTTCCAGTGAGACAGGGAGGTTATGGAGGGTACAGTTTCAGGGCATATTTGTGTGGAGCTCTGCATTGATACGTTCCAGTGAGAGAGGGAGGTTATGGATGGTTACAGGTTCAGGGCATATTTGTGTACAGTTCTGCATTGATACGTTCCAGTGAGACAGGGAAGTCATGGAGGAGTACATGTTCAGGGAATATTTGTGTGGAGTTCCGCATTGGTACGTTCCAGTGAGAAAATGAGGTAGTGGAGCGGTACAGGTTCAGGGCATAGTTGTGTGGAGATCTGCATTGGTACGTTCCAGTGAGACAGGTAGGTTATGGAGCGGTATAGGTTCAGGGCACATTTGTGTGCTGTTCTGCATTGATACGTTCCAGTGAGACAGGGAAGTTATGGAGGAGTACATGTTCAGGGCATATTTGTGTGGAGTTCCGCATTGGTACGTTCCAGTTTGACAGGGAGGTTATGGTGGCGTACAGGTTCAGGGTATATTTGTGTGGATATCTGCATTGGTACGTTCCAGTGAGACAGGGAGGTTATGGAGGTGTACAGGTTCAGGGTATTTTTGTGTGGAGTTCTGCATTGGAACGTTCCAGTGAGACAGGGAGGTTATGGAGGGTACAGTTTCAGGGCATATTTGTGTGGAGTTCTGCATTGGTACGTTCCAGTGAGACAGGGAGGTTATGGAGGGGTACAGGTTCAGGGCATATTTGTGTGGAGTTCTGCATTGGTACGTTTCAGTGAGACAGGGAGGTTATGGTGACTTACAGGTTCAGGGTATATTTGATTGGATATCTGCATTGCTACGTTCCAGTGAGACAGGGAGGTTATGGAGGGGTATAGTTTTAGGGCATATTTATGTGGAGTTCTGCTTTGGTACGTTCCAGTGAGACAGGGAGGTTATGGAGGGTTACATTTTCAGGGCATATTTTTGTGGAGTTCTTCATTGGTACGTTCCACTGAGACAGGGAGGTTATGGAGGGGTACAGGTTCAGGGCATATTTGTGTGGAGTTCTGCATTGGTACGTACCAGTGAGAAAGGGAGTTTATGGAGCCGTACAGGTTAAGGGCATATTTGTGTGTAGTTCTGCATTGGTACGTTTCAGTGAGACACGGAGGTTATGGTGACTTACAGGTTCAGGGTATATTTGTGTGGATATCTGCATTGCTACGTTCCAGTGAGACAGGGAGGTTATGGAGGGGTACAGGTTCAGGGCATTTTTGTGTGGAGTTCTGCATTGGAACGTTCCAGTGAGACAGGGAGGTTATGGAGGGTACAGTTTCAGGGCATATTTGTGTGGAGCTCTGCATTGATACGTTCCAGTGAGAGAGGGAGGTTATGGATGGTTACAGGTTCAGGGCATATTTGTGTACAGTTCTGCATTGATACGTTCCAGTGAGACAGGGAAGTCATGGAGGAGTACATGTTCAGGGAATATTTGTGTGGATTTCCGCATTGGTACGTTCCAGTGAGAAAATGAGGTTGTGGAGCGGTACAGGTTCAGGGCATAGTTGTGTGGAGTTCTGCATTGGTACGTTCCAGTGAGACAGGTAGGTTATGGAGCGGTACAGGTTCAGGGCATAGTTGTGTGGAGTTCCGCATTGGTACGTACCAGTGAGAAAGGGAGTTTATGGAGCGGTACAGGTTAAGGGCATATTTGTGTGGAGTTCTGCATGGGAACGTTCCAGTGAGACAGGGTGTTTATGGAGGGGTAGAGTTTCAGAGCATATTTATGTGGAGTTCTGCATTGGTACGTTCCAGTGAGACAGGGAGGTTATGGAGGGGTACAGGTTCAGGGCATATTTTTGTGGAGTTCTGCATTGCTACGTTCCTGTGAGACAGTGAGGTTATGCTGGTTACAGGTACAGGTCATATTTGTGTAGAGTTCTGCATTGGTACATTCCAGTGAGACAGGGAGGTTATGGAGCGGTACAGGTTCAGGGCATATTTGTGTGGAGTTCTGCATTGGAACTTTCCAGTGAGACAGGGAGGTTATGGAGGGGTACAGTTTCAGGTCATATTTATGTGGAGTTCAGCATTGGTACGTTCCAGTGAGACAGGGAGATTATGGAGCGGTACAGGTTCAGGGCATATTTGTGTGGAGTTCTGCATTGTTACGTTGCAGTGGGACAGCGAGTTATTAGAGTCTACATGTTCAGGGCATATTTGTGTGCATTTCTGCATTGGTACGTTCCAGTGAGACAGGGAGCTATTAGAGTGTACGGGTTCAGGGCATATTTGTTTGGAGTTCTGCATTGGTACGTTCCAGTGAGTAAGGGAGGTTATCGAGGTGTACAGAAACAGGATATTTTTGTGTGGAGTTCTGCATTGGTACGTTCCAGTGAGACAGGGAGGTTATGGAGGGGTACAGGTTCAGGGCATATTTGTGTGGAGTTCTGCATTGGAACGTTCCAGTGAGACAGGCAGATTATGGAGGGGTACAGTTTCAGGGCATATTTATGTGGGGTTCTGCATTGGTACGTTCCAGTGAGACAGGGAGGTTATGTCGGGGTACAGGTTCAGGGCATATTTTTGTGGAGTTCTTCATTGGTACGTTCCAGTGAGACAGGGCGGTTATCGAGGTGTACAGAAACAGGACATTTTTGTGTGGAGGTCTGCATTGGTACGTTCCAGTGAGACAGGGAGGTTATGGAGGGGTACAGGTTCAGGGCATATTTGTGTGGAGTTCTTCATTGGTACGTTCCAGTGAGACAGGGAGGTTATGGTGGCATACAGGTTCAGGGTATATTTGTGTGGAGTTCTGCATTGATACGTTCCAGTGAGAGAGGGAGGTTATGGATGGTTACAGGTTCAGGGCATATTTGTGTGCAGTTCTGCATTGATACGTTCCAGTGAGACAGGGAAGTTATGGAGGAGTACATGTTCAGGGCATATTTGTGTGGTGTTCTGCATTGGAACTTTCCAGTGAGACAGGGAGGTTATGGAGCGGTACAGGTTCAGGGCATATTTGTGCGGAGTTCTGCATTGGAACGTTCCAGTGAGACAGGGAGGTTATGGAGGGGTATAGTTTCAGGGCATATTTATGTGGAGTTCTGCTTTGGTACGTTCCAGTGAGACAGGGAGGTTATGGAGGGTTACATTTTCGGGGCATATTTTTGTGGAGTTCTTCATTGGTACGTTCCACTGAGACAGGGAGGATATGGAGCGGTACAGGTTCAGGGCATATTTGTGTTGAGTTCTGCATTGGTACGTTCCAGTGGGACAGGGAGGTATTAGAGTGTACATGTTCAGGGCATATTTGTGTGGAGTTCCTCATTGGTACGTACCAGTGAGAAAGGGATTTTATGGAGCGGTACAGGTTAAGGGCATATTTGTGTGGAGTTCTGCATGGGAACGTTCCAGTGAGACAGGGTGTTTATGGAGGGGTACAGTTTCAGAGCATATTTATGTGGAGTTCTGCATTGGCACGTTCCAGTGAGACAGGGAGGTTATGGAGGGGTATAGTTTCAGGGCATATTTATGTGGAGTTCTGCTTTGGTACATTCCAGTGAGACAGGAAGGTTATAGAGGGGTACATTTTCAGGGCATATTTTTGTGGAGTTCTTCATTGGTACGTTCCAGTGAGACAGGGCGGTTATAGTGGTGTACAGGTTCAGGGTATATTTGTGTGGATATCTGCATTGGTACGTTCCAGTGAGACAGGGTGGTTATGAAGGGGTACAGGTTCAGGGCATTTTTGTGTGGAGTTCTGCATTGGAACGTTGCAGTGAGACAGGGAGGTTATGGAGGGTACAGTTTCAGGGCATATTTGTGTGGAGTTCTGCGTTGATACATTCCAGTGAGAGAGGATGGTTATGGATGTTTACAGGTACAGGGCATATTTGTGTGCTGTTCTGCATTGATACGTTCCAGTTAGACAGGGAAGTTATGGAGGAGTACATGTTCAGGGCATATTTGTGTGGAGTTCCGCATTGGTACGTTCCAGTGAGACAGGGAGGTTATGCTGGCGTACAGGTTCAGGGTATATTTGTTTGGATATCTGCATTGGTACGTTCCAGTGAGACAGGGAGGTTATGGAGGTGTACAGGTTCAGGGCATTTTTGTGTGGAGTTCTGAATTGGAACGTTCCAGTGAGACAGGGAGGTTATGGAGGGTACAGTATCAGGGCATATTTGTGTGGAGTTCTGCATTGATACGTTCCAGTGAGAGTGGGAGGTTATGGATGGTTACAGGTTCAGGGCATATTTGTGTGCAGTTCTGCATTGATACGTTCCAGTGAGACAGGGAAGTCATGGAGGAGTACATGTTCAGGGAATATTTGTGTGGAGTTCCGCATTGGAACGTTCCAGTGAGAAAGGGAGGTTGTGGAGCGGTACAGGTTCAGGGCATAGTTGTGTGGAGTTCTGCATTGGTACGTTCCAGTGAGACAGGGAGGTTATGGAGGGGTACAGGTTCAGGGCATATTTTTGTGAAGTTCTGCATTGCTACGTTCTTGTGAGACAGTGAGGTTATGCTGGGTACAGGTACAGATCATATTTGTGTAGAGTTCTGCATTGGTACGTTCCAGTGAGACAGGGAGATTCTGGTGGTTTACAGGTTCTGGGTATATTTGTGTGGAGTTCTGCATTGGAACGTCCAGTGAGACAGGGAGGTTATAGAGGGGTACAGTTTCAGGGCATATTTATGTGGAGTTCTGCATTGGTACATTCCAGTGAGACAGGGAGATTATGGTGCGGTACAGGTTCAGGGCATATTTGTGTGGAGTTCTGCATTGGTACGTTGCAGTAGGACAGCTAGGTATTAGAGTCTACATGTTCAGGGCATATTTGTGTGCATTTCTGCATTGGTACGTTCCAGTGAGACAGGGAGCTATTAGAGTGTACGGGTTCAGGGCATATTTGTTTGGAGTTCTGCATTGGTACGTTCCAGTGAGTAAGGGAGGTTATCGAGGTGTACAGAAACAGGATATTTTTGTGTGGAGTTCTGCATTGGTACGTTCCAGTGAGACAGGGAGGTTATTCAGGGGTACAGGTTCAGGGCATATTTGTGTGGAGTTCTGCATTGGAACGTTCCAGTGAGACAGGCAGATTATGGAGGGGTACAGTTTCAGGGCATATTTATGTGGGGTTCTGCATTGGTACGTTCCAGTGAGACAGGGAGGTTATGGAGGGGTACAGGTTCAGGGCATATTTTTGTGGAGTTCTTCATTGGTACGTTCCAGTGAGACAGGGCGGTTATCGAGGTGTACAGAAACAGGACATTTTTGTGTGGAGTTCTGCATTGGTACGTTCCAGTGAGACAGGGAGGTTATGGAGGGGTACAGGTTCAGGGCATATTTGTGTGGAGTTCTGCATTGGTACGTTCCAGTGAGACAGGGAGGTTATGGTGGCGTACAGGTTCAGGGTATATTTGTGTGGATATCTGCATTGGTACGTTCCAGTGAGACAGGTAGGTTATGGAGAGGTACAGGTTCAGGGCATATTTTTGTGGAGTTCTGCATTGCTACGTTCCTGTGAGACAGTGAGGTTATGCTGGGTACAGGTACAGGTAATATTTGTGCAGAGTTTTGCATTGGTACGTTCCAGTGAGACAGGGAGGTTCTGGTGGTGTACAGGTTCTGGGTATATTTGTGTGGAGTTCTGCATTGGAACGTTCCAGTGAGACAGGGAGGTTATGGAGGGGTACAGTTTCAGGGCATATTTATGTGGAGTTCTGCATTGGTACGTTCCAGTGAGACAGGGAGATTATGGAGCGGTACAGGTTCAGGGCATATTTGTGTAGAGTTCTGCATTGGTACGTTGCAGTGGGACAGCGAGGTATTAGATTTTACATGTTCAGGACATATTTGTGTGCATTTCTGCATTGGTACGTTCCAGTGAGACAGGGAGCTATTAGAGTGTACGGGTTCAGGGCATATTTGTTTGGAGTTCTGCATTGGTACATTCCAGTGACTAAGGGAGGTTATCGAGGTGTACAGAAACAGGATATTTTTGTGTGGAGTTCTGCATTGGTACGTTCCAGTGAGACAGGGAGGTTATTGAGGGGTACAGATTCAGGGCATATTTGTGTGGAGTTCTGCATTGGTACGTTCCAGTGGGACAGGGAGGTATTAGATTGTACATGTTCAGGGCATATTTGTGTGGAGATACGCATTGGTACGTACCAGTGAGAAAGGGAGTTTATGGAGCGGTACAGGTTAAGGGCATATTTGTGTGGAGTTCTGCATGGGAACGTTCCAGTGAGACAGGGTGTTTATGGAGGGGTACAGTTTCAGAGCATATTTATGTGGAGTTCTGCATTGATACGTTCCAGTGAGACAGGGAGGTTATGGAGGGGTACAGTTACAGGACATATTTGTGTGGAGTTCTGCATTGGTACGTTCCAGTGAGACAGGGAGGTTATGAAGGGGTACAGGTTCAGGGCATTTTTGTGTGGAGTTCTGCATTGGAACGTTGCAGTGAGACAGGGAGGTTATGGAGGGTACAGTTTCAGGGCATATTTGTGTGGAGTTCTGCGTTGATACATTCCTGAGAGAGAGGATGGTTATGGATGTTTACAGGTTCAGGGCATATTTGTGTGCTGTTCTGCATTGATACGTTCCAGTGAGACAGGGAAGTTATGGAGGAGTACATGTTCAGGGCATATTTGTGTGGAGTTCCGCATTGGTACGTTCCAGTGTGACAGGGAGGTTATGGTGGCGTACAGGTTCAGGGTATATTTGTGTGGATATCTGCATTGGTACGTTCCAGTGAGACAGGGAGGTTATGGAGGTGTACAGGTTCAGGGTATTTTTGTGTGGAGCTCTGCATTGGAACGTTCCAGTGAGACAGGGAGGTTATGGAGGGTACAGTTTCAGGGCATATTTGTGTGGAGTTCTGCATTGGTACGTTCCAGTGAGACAGGGAGGTTATGGAGGGGTACAGGTTCAGGGCATATTTGTGTGGAGTTCTGCATTGGTACGTTCCAGTGAGACAGGGAGGTTATGGTGACTTACAGGTTCAGGGTATATTTGTGTGGATATCTGCATTTCTACGTTCCAGTGAGACAGGGAGGTTATGGAGGGGTACAGGTTCAGGGCATTTTTGTGTGGAGTTCTGCATTGGAACGTTCCACTGAGACAGGGAGGTTATGGAGGGTACAGTTTCAGGGCATATTTGTGTGGAGTTCTGCATTGATACGTTCCAGTGAGAGAGGGAGGTTATGGATGGTTACAGGTTCAGGGCATATTTGTGTGCAGTTCTGCATTGATACGTTCCAGTGAGACAGGGAAGTCATGGAGGAGTACATGTTCAGGGAATATTTGTGTGGAGTTCCGCATTGGTACGTTCCAGTGAGAAAGGGAGGTTGTGGAGCGGTACAGGTTCAGGGCATAGTTGTGTGGAGTTCTGCATTGGTACGTTCCAGTGAGACAGGTAGGTTATGGAGCGGTATAGGTTCAGGGCATATTTGTGTGGAGTTCTGCATTGGTACGTTCCAGTGGGAAAGGGCGGTATTAGAGTGTACATGTTCAGGGCATATTTGTGTGGAGTTCCGCATTGGTACGTACTAGTGAGAAAGGGAGTTTATGGAGCGGTACAGGTTAAGGGCATATTTGTATGGAGTTCTGCATGGGAACGTTCCAGTGAGACAGGGTGTTTATGGAGGGGTACAGTTTCAGAGCATATTTATATGGAGTTCTGCATTGGTACGTTCCAGTGAGACAGGGAGGTTATGGAGGGGTACAGGTTTAGGGCATATTTTTGTGGAGTTCTGCATTGCTACGTTCCTGTGAGACAGAGAGGTTATGCTGGGTACAGGTACAGGTCATATTTGTGTAGAGTTCTGCATTGGTACATTCCAGTGAGACAGGGAGGTTATGGAGCGGTACAGGTTCAGGGCATATTTGTGTGGAGTTCTGCATTGGAACTTTCCAGTGAGACAGGGAGGTTATGGAGGGGTACAGTTTCAGGGCATATTTATGTGGAGTTCTGCATTGGTACGTTCCTGTGAGACAGTGAGGTTATGCTGGGTACAGGTACAGGTCATATTTGTGTAGAGTTCTGCATTGGTACATTCCAGTGAGACAGGGAGGTTATGGAGCGGTACAGGTTCAGGGCATATTTGTGTGGAGTTCTGCATTGGAACTTTCCAGTGAGACAGGGAGGTTATGGAGGGGTACAGTTTCAGGGCATATTTATGTGGAGTTCTGCATTGGTACGTTCCAGTGAGACAGGGAGGATATGTAGGGGTACAGGTTCAGGGCATATTTTTGTGGAGTTCTTCATTGGTACGTTCCAGTGAGACAGGGCGGTTATCGAGGTGTACAGAAACAGGACATTTTTGTGTGGAGTTCTGCATTGGTACGTTCCAGTGAGACAGGGAGGTTATGGAGGGGTACAGGTTCAGGGCATATTTGTGTGGAGTTCTGCTTTGGTACGTTCCAGTGAGACAGGGAGGTTATGGTGGCGTACAGGTTCAGGGTATATTTGTGTGGATATCTGCATTGGTACGTTCCAGTGAGACAGGGAGGTTATGGAGGTGTACAGGTTCAGGGTATTTTTGTGTGGAGTTCTGCATTGGAACGTTCCAGTGAGACAGGGAGGTTATGGAGGGTACAGTTTCAGGGCATATTTGTGTGGAGTTCTGCATTGGTACGTTCCAGTGAGACAGGGAGGTTATGGAGGGGTACAGGTTCAGGGCATATTTGTGTGGAGTTCTGCATTGGTACGTTCCAGTGAGACAGGGAGGTTATGGTGACTTACAGGTTCAGGGTATATTTGTGTGGATATCTGCATTGCTACGTTCCAGTGAGACAGGGAGGTTATGGAGGGGTACAGGTTCAGGGCATTTTTGTGTGGAGTTCTGCATTGGAACGTTCCACTGAGACAGGGAGGTTATGGAGGGTACAGTTTCAGGGCATATTTGTGTGGAGTTCTGCATTGATACGTTCCAGTGAGAGAGGGAGGTTATGGATGGTTACAGGTTCAGGGCATATTTGTGTGCAGTTCTGCATTGATACGTTCCAGTGAGACAGGGAAGTCATGGAGGAGTACATGTTCAGGGAATATTTGTGTGGAGTTCCGCATTGGTACGTTCCAGTGAGAAAGGGAGGTTGTGGAGCGGTACAGGTTCAGGGCATAGTTGTGTGGAGTTCTGCATTGGTACGTTCCAGTGAGACAGGTAGGTTATGGAGCGGTATAGGTTCAGGGCATATTTGTGTGGAGTTCTGCATTGGTACGTTCCAGTGGGACAGGGCGGTATTAGAGTGTACATGTTCAGGGCATATTTGTGTGGAGTTCCGCATTGGTACGTACCAGTGAGAAAGGGAGTTTATGGAGCGGTACAGGTTAAGGGCATATTTGTGTGGAGTTCTGCATGGGAACGTTCCAGTGAGACAGGGTGTTTATGGAGGGGTACAGTTTCAGAGCATATTTATGTGGAGTTCTGCATTGGTACGTTCCAGTGAGACAGGGAGGTTATGGAGGGGTACAGGTTTAGGGCATATTTTTGTGGAGTTCTGCATTGCTACGTTCCTGTGAGACAGTGAGGTTATGCTGGGTACAGGTACATGTCATATTTGTGTAGAGTTCTGCATTGGTACATTCCAGTGAGACAGGGAGGTTATGGAGCGGTACAGGTTCAGGGCATATTTGTGTGGAGTTCTGCATTGGAACTTTCCAGTGAGACAGGGAGGTTATGGAGGGGTACAGTTTCAGGGCATATTTATGTGGAGTTCTGCATTGGTACGTTCCAGTGAGACAGGGAGATTATGGAGCGGTACAGGTTCAGGGCATATTTGTGTGGAGTTCTGCATTGGTACGTTGCAGTGGGACAGCGAGTTATTAGAGTCTACATGTTCAGGGCATATTTGTGTGCATTTCTGCATTGGTACGTTCCAGTGAGACAGGGAGCTATTAGAATGTACGGGTTCAGGGCATATTTGTTTGGATTTCTGCATTGGTACGTTACAGTGAGTAAGGGAGGTTATCGAGGTGTACAGAAACAGGATATTTTTGTGTGGAGTTCTGCATTGGTACGTTCCAGTGAGACAGGGAGGTTATGGAGGGGTACAGGTTCAGGGCATATTTGTGTGGAGTTCTGCATTGGAACGTTCTAGTGAGACAGGCAGATTATGGAGGGGTACAGTTTCAGGGCATATTTATGTGGGGTTCTGCATTGGTACGTTCCAGTGAGACAGGGAGGTTATGTAGGGGTACAGGTTCAGGGCATATTTTTGTGGAGTTCTTCATTGGTACGTTCCAGTGAGACAGGGCGGTTATCGAGGTGTACAGAAACAGGACATTTTTGTGTGGAGTTCTGCATTGGTACGTTCCAGTGAGACAGGGAGGTTATGGAGGGGTACAGGTTCAGGGCATATTTGTGTGGAGTTCTGCATTGGTACGTTCCAGTGAGACAGGGAGGTTATGGTGGCGTACAGGTTCAGGGTATATTTGTGTGGATATCTGCATTGGTACGTTCCAGTGAGACAGGTAGGTTATGGAGGGGTACAGGTTCAGGGCATATTTTTGTGGAGTTCTTCATTGCTACGTTCCTGTGAGACAGTGAGGTTATGCTGGGTACAGGTACAGGTCATATTTGTGTAGAGTTTTGCATTGGTACGTTCCAGTGAGACAGGGAGGTTCTGGTGGTGTACAGGTTCTGGGTATATTTGTGTGGAGTCCTGCATTGGAACGTTCCAGTGAGACAGGGAGGTTATGGAGGGGTACAGTTTCAGGGCATATTTATGTGGGGTTCTGCATTGGTACGTTCCAGTGAGACAGGGAGATTATGGAGCGGTACAGGTTCAGGGCATATTTGTGTAGAGTTCTGCATTGGTACGTTGCAGTGGGACAGCGAGGTATTAGATTTTACATGTTCAGGACATATTTGTGTGCATTTCTGCATTGGTACGTTCCAGTGAGACAGGGAGCTATTAGAGTGTACGGGTTCAGGGCATATTTGCTTGGAGTTCTGCATTGGTACATTCCAGTGACTAAGGGAGGTTATCGAGGTGTACAGAAACAGGATATTTTTGTGTGGAGTTCTGCATTGGTACGTTCCAGTGAGACAGGGAGGTTATTGAGGGGTACAGGTTCAGGGCATATTTGTGTGGAGTTCTGCATTGGAACGTTCCAGTGAGACAGGAAGATTATGGAGGGGTACAGTTTCAGGGCATATTTATGTGGGGTTCTGCATTGGTACGTTCCAGTGAGACAGGGAGTTTATGGAGGGGTACAGGTTCAGGGCATATTTTTGTGGAGTTCTTCATTGGTACGTTCCAGTGAGACAGGGAGGTTATGGAGGGGTACAGGTTCAGGGCATATTTGTGTGGAGTTCTGCATTGGTACGTTCCAGTGAGACAGGGAGGTTATGGTGGCGTACAGGTTCAGGGTATATTTGTGTGGAGTTCTGCATTGGTACGTTCCAGTGAGACAGGGAGGTTATGGAGGGGTACAGGTTCAGGGCATATTTGTGTGGAGTTCTGCATTGGTACGTTCCAGTGAGACAGGGAGGTTATGGTGGCGTACAGGTTCAGGGTATATTTGTGTGGATATCTGCATTGGTACGTTCCAGTGAGACAGGTAGGTTATGGAGGGGTACAGGTTCAGGGCATATTTTTGTGGAGTTCTTCATTGCTACGTTCCTGTGAGACAGTGAGGTTATGCTGGGTACAGGTACAGGTCATATTTGTGTAGAGTTTTGCATTGGTACGTTCCAGTGAGACAGGGAGGTTCTGGTGGTGTACAGGTTCTGGGTATATTTGTGTGGAGTCCTGCATTGGAACGTTCCAGTGAGACAGGGAGGTTATGGAGGGGTACAGTTTCAGGGCATATTTATGTGGGGTTCTGCATTGGTACGTTCCAGTGAGACAGGGAGATTATGGAGCGGTACAGGTTCAGGGCATATTTGTGTAGAGTTCTGCATTGGTACGTTGCAGTGGGACAGCGAGGTATTAGATTTTACATGTTCAGGACATATTTGTGTGCATTTCTGCATTGGTACGTTCCAGTGAGACAGGGAGCTATTAGAGTGTACGGGTTCAGGGCATATTTGCTTGGAGTTCTGCATTGGTACATTCCAGTGACTAAGGGAGGTTATCGAGGTGTACAGAAACAGGATATTTTTGTGTGGAGTTCTGCATTGGTACGTTCCAGTGAGACAGGGAGGTTATTGAGGGGTACAGGTTCAGGGCATATTTGTGTGGAGTTCTGCATTGGAACGTTCCAGTGAGACAGGAAGATTATGGAGGGGTACAGTTTCAGGGCATATTTATGTGGGGTTCTGCATTGGTACGTTCCAGTGAGACAGGGAGTTTATGGAGGGGTACAGGTTCAGGGCATATTTTTGTGGAGTTCTTCATTGGTACGTTCCAGTGAGACAGGGAGGTTATGGAGGGGTACAGGTTCAGGGCATATTTGTGTGGAGTTCTGCATTGGTACGTTCCAGTGAGACAGGGAGGTTATGGTGGCGTACAGGTTCAGGGTATATTTGTGTGGATATCTGCATTGGTAAGTTCCAGTGAGACAGGGAGGTCATGGAGGGGTACAGGTTCAGGGCATTTTTGTGTGGATTTCTGCATTGGAACGTTCCAGTGAGACAGGGAGGTTATGGAGGGTACAGTTTCTGGGCATATTTGTGTGGAGTTCTGCATTGATACGTTCCAGTGAGAGAGAGAGGTTATGGATGGTTACAGGTTCAGGGCATATTTGTGTGCAGTTCTTCATTGATACGTTCCAGTGAGTAAGGGAGGTTATCGAGGTGTACAGAAACAGGACATTTTTGTGTGGAGTTCTGCATTGGTACGTTCCAGTGAGACAGGGAGGTTATGGAGGGGTACAGGTTCAGGGCATATTTGTGTGGAGTTCTGCATTGGTACGTTCCAGTGAGACAGGGAGGTTATGGTGGCGTACAGGTTCAGGGTATATTTGTGTGGATATCTGCATTGGTAAGTTCCAGTGAGACAGGTAGGTTATGGAGGGGTACAGGTTCAGGGCATATTTTTGTGGAGTTCTGCATTGCTACGTTCCTGTGAGACAGTGAGGTTATGCTGGGTACAGGTACAGGTCATATTTGTGTAGAGTTTTGCATTGGTACGTTCCAGTGAGACAGGGAGGTTCTGGAGGGGTACAGGTTCAGGGCATATTTGTGTGGAGTTCTGCATTGGTACGTTCCAGTGGGACAGGGAGGTATTAGAGTGTACATGTTCAGGGCATATTTGTGTGGAGATCCGCATTGGTACGTACCAGTGAGAAAGGGAGTTTATGGAGCGGTACAGGTTAAGGGCATATTTGTGTGGAGTTCTGCATGGGAACGTTCCAGTGAGACAGGGTGTTTATGGAGGGGTACAGTTTCAGAGCATATTTATGTGGAGTTCTGCATTGGTACGTTCCAGTGAGACAGGGAGGTTATGGAGGGGTACAGGTACAGGACATATTTGTGAGGAGTTCTGCATTGGTACGTTCCTGTGAGACAGGGAGGTTCTGGTGGTGTACAGGTTCAGGGTATATTTGTGTGGAGTTCTGCATTGGAACGTTCCAGTGAGACAGGGAGGTTATGGAGGGGTACAGGTTCAGGGTATATTTGTGTGGATATCTGCATTGGTACGTTCCAGTGAGACAGGGAGGTTATGAAGGGGTACAGGTTCAGGGCATTTTTGTGTGGAGTTCTGCATTGGAACGTTGCAGTGAGATAGGGAGGTTATGGAGGGTACAGTTTCAGGGCATATATGTGTGGAGTTCTGCGTTGATACATTCCAGAGAGAGAGGATGGTTATGGATGTTTACAGGTTCAGGGCATATTTGTGTGCTGTTCTGCATTGATACGTTCCAGTGAGACAGGGAAGTTATGGAGGAGTACATGTTCAGGGCATATTTGTGTGGAGTTCCGCATTGGTACGTTCCAGTGTGACAGGGAGGTTATGGTGGCGTACAGGTTCAGGGTATATTTGTGCGGATATCTGCATTGGTACGTTCCAGTGAGACAGGGAGGTTATGGAGGTGTACAGGTTCAGGGTATTTTTGTGTGGAGTTCTGCATTGGAACGTTCCAGTGAGACAGGGAGGTTATGGAGGGTACAGTTTCAGGGCATATTTGTGTGGAGTTCTGCATTGGTACGTTCCATTGAGACAGGGAGGTTATGGAGGGGTACAGGTTCAGGGCATATTTGTGTGGAGTTCTGCATTGGTACGTTCCAGTGAGACAGGGAGGTTATGGTGACTTACAGGTTCAGGGTATATTTGTGTGGATATCTGCATTGCTACGTTCCAGTGAGACAGGGAGGTTATGGAGGGGTTCAGGTTCAGGGCATTTTTGTGTGGAGTTCTGCATTGGAACGTTCCACTGAGACAGGGAGGTTATGGAGGGTACAGTTTCAGGGCATATTTGTGTGGAGTTCTGCATTGATACGTTCCAGTGAGAGAGGGAGGTTATGGATGGTTACAGGTTCAGGGCATATTTGTGTGCAGTTCTGCATTGATACGTTCCAGTGAGACAGGGAAGTCATGGAGGAGTACATGTTCAGGGAATATTTGTGTGGAGTTCCGCATTGGTACGTTCCAGTGAGAAAGGGAGGTTGTGGAGCGGTACAGGTTCAGGGCATAGTTGTGTGGAGTTCTGCATTGGTACGTTCCAGTGAGACAGGTAGGTTATGGAGCGGTATAGGTTCAGGGCATATTTGTGTGGAGTTCTGCATTGGTACGTTCCAGTGGGACAGGGCGGTATTAGAGTGTACATGTTCAGGGCATATTTATGTGGAGTTCTGCATTGGTACGTTCCAGTGAGACAGGGAGGTTATGGAGGGGTACAGGTTTAGGGCATATTTTTGTGGAGTTCTGCATTGCTACGTTCCTGTGAGACAGTGAGGTTATGCTGGGTACAGGTACAGGTCATATTTGTGTAGAGTTCTGCATTTGTACATTCCAGTGAGACAGGGTGGTTATGGAGCGGTACAGGTTCAGGGCATATTTGTGTGGAGTTCTGCATTGGAACTTTCCAGTGAGACAGGGAGGTTATGGAGGGGTACAGTTTCAGGGCATATTTATGTGGAGTTCTGCATTGGTACGTTCCAGTGAGACAGGGAGATTATGGAGCGGTACAGGTTCAGGGCATATTTGTGTGGAGCTCTGCATTGGTACGTTGCAGTGGGACAGCGAGTTATTAGAGTCTACATGTTCAGGGCATATTTGTGTGCATTTCTGCATTGGTACGTTCCAGTGAGACAGGGAGCTATTAGAGTGTACGGGTTCAGGGCATATTTGTTTGGAGTTCTGCATTGGTACGTTCCAGTGAGTAAGGGAGGTTATCGAGGTGTACAGAAACAGGATATTTTTGTGTGGAGTTCTGCATTGGTACGTTCCAATGAGACAGGGAGGTTATGGAGGGGTACAGGTTCAGGGCATATTTGTGTGGAGTTCTGCATTGGAACGTTCCAGTGAGACAGGCAGATTATGGAGGGGTACAGTTTCAGGGCATATTTATGTGGGGTTCTGCATTGGTACGTTCCAGTGAGACAGGGAGGTTATGTAGGGGTACAGGTTCAGGGCATATTTTTGTGGAGTTCTTCATTGGTACGTTCCAGTGAGACAGGGCGGTTATCGAGGTGTACAGAAACAGGACATTTTTGTGTGGAGTTCTGCATTTGGACGTTCCAGTGAGACAGGGAGGTTATGGAGGGGTACAGGTTCAGGGCATATTTGTGTGGAGTTCTGCATTGGTACGTTCCAGTGAGACAGGGAGGTTATGGTGGCGTACAGGTTCAGGGTATATTTGTGTGGATATCTGCATTGGTACGTTCCAGTGAGACAGGTAGGTTATGGAGGGGTACAGGTTCAGGGCATATTTTTGTGGAGTTCTGCATTGCTACGTTCCTGTGAGACAGTGAGGTTATGCTGGGTACAGGTACAGGTCATATTTGTGTAGAGTTTTGCATTGGTACGTTCCAGTGAGACAGGGAGGTTCTGGTGGTGCACAGGTTCTGGGTATATTTGTGTGGAGTTCTGCATTGGAACGTTCCAGTGAGACAGGAATGTTATGGAGGGGTACAGTTTCAGGGCATATTTATGTGGAGTTCTGCATTGGTACGTTCCAGTGAGACAGGGAGATTATGGAGCGGTACAGGTTCAGGGCATATTTGTGTAGAGTTCTGCATTGGTACGTTGCAGTGGGACAGCGAGGTATTAGATTTTACATGTTCAGGACATATTTGTGTGCATTTCTGCATTGGTACGTTCCAGTGAGACAGGGAGCTATTAGAGTGTACGGGTTCAGGGCATATTTGCTTGGAGTTCTGCATTGGTACATTCCAGTGACTAAGGGAGGTTATCGAGGTGTACAGAAACAGGATATTTTTGTGTGGAGTTCTGCATTGGTACGTTCCAGTGAGACAGGGAGGTTATTGAGGGGTACAGGTTCAGGGCATATTTGTGTGGAGTTCTGCATTGGAACGTTCCAGTGAGACAGGAAGATTATGGAGGGGTACAGTTTCAGGGCATATTTATGTGGGGTTCTGCATTGGTACGTTCCAGTGAGACAGGGAGGTTATGGAGGGGTACAGGTTCAGGGCATATTTTTGTGGAGTTCTTCATTGGTACGTTCCAGTGAGACAGGGCGGTTATGGTGGCGTACAGGTTCAGGGTATATTTGTGTGGATATCTGCATTGGTACGTTCCAGTGAGACAGGGAGGTCATGGAGGGGTAAAGGTTCAGGGCATTTTTGTGTGGATTTCTGCATTGGAACGTTCCAGTGAGACAGGGAGGTTATGGAGGGTACAGTTTCAGGGCATATTTGTGTGGAGTTCTGCATTGTTACGTTCCAGTGAGAGAGAGAGGTTATGGATGGTTACAGGTTCAGGGCATATTTGTGTGCAGTTCTGCATTGATACGTTCCAGTGAGTAAGGGAGGTTATCGAGGTGTACAGAAACAGGACATTTTTGTGTGGAGTTCTGCATTGGTACGTTCCAGTGAGACAGGGAGGTTATGGAGGGGTACAGGTTCAGGGCATATTTGTGTGGAGTTCTGCATTGGTACGTTCCAGTGAGACAGGGAGGTTATGGTGGCGTACAGGTTCAGGGTGTATTTGTGTGGATATCTGCATTGGTACGTTCCAGTGAGACAGGTAGGTTATGGAGGGGTACAGGTTCAGGGCATATTTTTGTGGAGTTCTGCATTGCTACGTTCCTGTGAGACAGTGAGGTTATGCTGGGTACAGGTACAGGTCATATTTGTGTAGAGTTTTGCATTGGTACGTTCCAGTGAGACAGGGAGGTTCTGGTGGTGTACAGGTTCTGGGTATATTTGTGTGGAGTTCTGCATTGGAACGTTCCAGTGAGACAGGGAGGTTATGGAGGGGTACAGTTTCAGGGCATATTTATGTGGAGTTCTGCATTGGTACGTTCCAGTGAGACAGGGAGATTATGGAGCGGTACAGGTTCAGGGCATATTTGTGTAGAGTTCTGCATTGGTACGTTGCAGTGGGACAGCGAGGTATTAGATTTTACATGTTCAGGACATATTTGTGTGCATTTCTGCATTGGTACGTTCCAGTGAGACAGGGAGCTATTAGAGTGTACGGGTTCAGGGCATATTTGTTTGGAGTTCTGCATTGGTACATTCCAGTGACTAAGGGAGGTTATCGAGGTGTACAGAAACAGGATATTTTTGTGTGGAGTTCTGCATTGGTACGTTCCAGTGAGACAGGGAGGTTATTGAGGGGTACAGGTTCAGGGCATATTTGTGTGGAGTTCTGCATTGGAACGTTCCAGTGAGACAGGAAGATTATGCAGGGGTACAGTTTCAGGGCATATTTATGTGGGGTTCTGCATTGGTACGTTCCAGTGAGACAGGGAGGTTATGGAGGGGTACAGGTTCAGGGCATATTTTTGTGGAGTTCTTCATTGGTACGTTCCAGTGAGACAGGGAGGTTATGGTGGCGTACAGGTTCAGGGTATATTTGTGTGGATATCTGCATTGGTACGTTCCAGTGAGACAGGGAGGTCATGGAGGGGTACAGGTTCAGGGTATTTTTGTGTGGATTTCTGCATTGGAACGTTCCAGTGAGACAGGGAGGTTATGGAGGGTACAGTTTCAGGGCATATTTGTGTGGAGTTCTGCATTGATACGTTCCAGTGAGAGAGAGAGGTTATGGATGGTTACAGGTTCAGGGCATATTTGTGTGCAGTTCTGCATTGATACGTTCCAGTGAGACAGGGAAGTTATGGAGGAGTACATGTTCAGGGCATATTTGTGTGGTGTTCTGCATTGGAACGTTCCAGTGAGACAGGGAGGTTATGGAGCGGTACAGATTCAGGGCATATTTGTGCGGAGTTCTGCATTGGAACGTTCCAGTGAGACAGGGAGGTTATGGAGGGGTATAGTTTCAGGGCATATTTATGTGGAGTTCTGCTTTGGTACGTTCCAGTGAGACAGGGAGGTTATGGAGGGTTACATTTTCAGGGCATATTTTTGTGGAGTTCTTCATTGGTACGTTCCACTGAGACAGGGAGGTTATGGAGGGGTACAGGTTCAGGGCATATTTGTGTGGAGTTCTGCATTGGTACGTTCCAGTGGGACAGGGAGGTATTAGAGTGTACATGTTCAGGGCATATTTGTGTGGAGATCCGCAAAGGTACGTACCAGTGAGAAAGGGAGTTTATGGAGCGGTACAGGTTAAGGGCATATTTGTGTGGAGTTCTGCATTGGTACGTTCCAGTGAGACAGGGAGGTTATGGAGGGTACAGTTTCAGGGCATATTTTTGTGGAGTTCTGCGTTGATACATTCCCATGAGAGAGGATGGTTATGGATGTTTACAGGTTCAGGGCATATTTGTGTGCTGTTCTGCATTGATACGTTCCAGTGAGACAGGGAAGTTATGGAGGAGTACATGTTCAGGGCATATTTGTGTGGAGTTCCGCATTGGTACGTTCCAGTGTGACAGGGAGGTTATGGTGGCGTACAGGTTCAGGGCATATTTGTGTGGATATCTGCATTGGTACGTTCCAGTGAGACAGGGAAGTTATGGAGGTGTACAGTTTCAGGGTATTTTTGTGTGGAGTTCTGCATTGGAGCGTTCCAGTAGACAGGGAGGTTATGGAGGGTACAGTTTCAGGGCATATTTGTGTGGAGTTCTGCATTGGTACGTTCCAGTGAGACAGGGAGGTTATGGTGACTTACAGGTTCAGGGTATATTTGTGTGTATATCTGCATTGCTACGTTCCAGTGAGACAGGGAGGTTATGGAGGGGTACAGGTTCAGGGCATTTTTGTGTGGAGTTCTGCATTGGAACGTTCCAGTGAGACAGGGAGGTTATGGAGGGTACAGTTTCAGGGCATATTTGTGTGGAGTTCTGCATTGATACGTTCCAGTGAGAGAAGGAGGTTATGGATGGTTACAGGTTCAGGGCATATTTGTGTGCAGTTCTGCATTGATACGTTCCAGTGAGACAGGGAAGTCATGGAGGAGTACATGTTCAGGGAATATTTGTGTGGAGTTCCGCATTGGTCCGTTTCAGTGAGAAAGGGAGGTTGTGGAGCGGTACAGGTTCAGGGCATTGTTGTGTGGAGTTCTGCATTGGTACGTTCCAGTGAGACAGGGCGGTATTAGAGTGTACATGTTCAGGGCATATTTGTGTGGAGTTCCGCATTGGTACGTACCAGTGAGAAAGGGAGTTTATGGAGCGGTACAGGTTAAGGGCATATTTGTGTGGAGTTCTGCATGGGAACGTTCCAGTGAGACAGGGTGTTTATGGAGGGGTACAGTTTCAGAGCATATTTGTGTGGAGTTCCGCATTGGTACGTTCCAGTGTGACAGGGAGGTTATGGTGGCGTACAGGTTCAGGGCATATTTGTGTGGATATCTGCATTGGTACGTTCCAGTGAGACAGGGAGGTTATGGAGGTGTACAGGTTCAGGGTATTTTTGTGTGGAGTTCTGCATTGGAACGTTCCAGTGAGACAGGGAGGTTATGGAGGGTACAGTTTCAGGGCATATTTGTGTGGAGTTCTGCATTGGTACGTTCCAGTGACACAGGGAGGTTATGGTGACTTACAGGTTCAGGGTATATTTGTGTGGATATCTGCATTGCTACGTTCCAGTGAGACAGGGAGGTTATGGAGGGGTACAGGTTCAGGGCATTTTTGTGTGGAGTTCTGCATTGGAACGTTCCAGTGAGACAGGGAGGTTATGGAGGGTACAGTTTCAGGGCATATTTGTGTGGAGTTCTGCATTGATACGTTCCAGTGAGAGAGGGAGGTTATGGATGGTTACAGGTTCAGGGCATATTTGTGTGCAGTTCTGCATTGATACGTTCCAGTGAGACAGGGAAGTCATGGAGGAGTACATGATAAGGGAATATTTGTGTGGAGTTCCGCATTGGTCCGTTCCAGTGAGAAAGGGAGGTTGTGGAGCGGTACAGGTTCAGGGCATTGTTGTGTGGAGTTCTGCATTGGTACGTTCCAGTGAGACAGGGCGGTATTAGAGTGTACATGTTCAGGGCATATTTGTGTGGATTTCCGCATTGGTACGTACCAGTGAGAAAGGGAGTTTATGGAGCGGTACAGGTTAAGGGCATATTTGTGTGGAGTTCTGCATGGGAAAGTTCCAGTGAGACAGGGTGTTTATGGAGGGGTACAGTTTCAGAGCATATTTATGTGGAGTTCTGCATTGGTACGTTCCAGTGAGACAGGGAGGTTATGGAGGGGTACAGGGTTAGGGCATATTTTTGTGGAGTTCTGCATTGCTACGTTCCTGTGAGACAGTGAGGTTATGCTGGGTACAGGTACAGGTCATATTTGTGTAGAGTTCTGCATTGGTACATTCCAGTGAGACAGGGAGGTTATGGAGCGGTACAGGTTCAGGGCATATTTGTGTGGAGTTCTGCATTGGTACGTTCCAGTGAGACAGGGAGATTATGGAGCGGTACAGGTTCAGGGCATATTTGTGTGGAGTTCTGCATTGGTACGTTGCAGTGGGACAGCGAGTTATTAGAGTCTACATGTTCAGGGCATATTTGTGTGCATTTCTGCATTGGTACGTTCCAGTGAGTAAGGGAGGTTATCGAGGTGTACAGGAACAGGATATTTTTGTGTGGAGTTCTGCATTGGTACGTTCCAGTGAGACAGGGAGGTTATGGAGGGGTACAAGTTCAGGGCATATTTTTGTGGAGTTCTTCATTGGTACGTTCCAGTGAGACAGGGAGGTTATGGAGGGGTACAGGTTCAGGGCATATTTGTGTGGAGTTCTGCATTGGTACGTTCCAGTGAGACAGGGAGGTTATGGTGGCGTACAGGTTCAGGGTATATTTGTGTGGATATCTGCATTGGTACGTTCCAGTGAGACAGGGAGGTCATGGAGGGGTACAGGTTCAGGGCATTTTTGTGTGGAGTTCTGCATTGGAACGTTCCAGTGAGACAGGGAGGTTATGGAGGGTACAGTTTCAGGGCATATTTGTGTGTAGTTCTGCATTGATACGTTCCAGTGAGAGAGGGAGGTTATGGATGGTTACAGGTTCAGGGCATGTTTGTGTGCAGTTCTGCATTGATACGTTCCAGTGAGACAGGGAAGTTATGGAGGAGTACATGTTCAGGGCATATTTGTGTGGTGTTCTGCATTGGAACGTTCCAGTGAGACAGGGAGGTTATGGAGCGGTACAGGTTCAGGGCATATTTGTGCGGAGTTCTACATTGGAACGTTCCAGTGAGACAGGGAGGTTATGGAGGGGTATAGTTTCAGGGCATATTTATGTGGAGTTCTGCTTTGGTACGTTCCAGTGAGACAGGGACGTTATGGAGGGTTACATTTTCAGGGCATATTTTTGTGGAGTTCTTCATTGGTACGTTCCACTGAGACAGGGAGGATATGGAGGGGTACAGGTTCAGGGCATATTTGTGTGGAGTTCTGCATTGGTACGTTCCAGTGGGACAGGGAGGTATTAGAGTGTACATGTTCAGGGCATATTTGTGTGGAGTTCCTCATTGGTACGTACCAGTGAGAAAGGGAGTTTATGGAGCGGAACAGGTTAAGGGCATATTTGTGTGGAGTTCTGCATGGGAACGTTCCAGTGAGACAGGGTGTATATGGAGGGGTACAGTTTCAGAGCATATTTATGTGGAGTTCTGCATTGGCACGTTCCAGTGAGACAGGGAGGTTATGGAGGGGTATAGTTTCAGGGCATATTTATGTGGAGTTCTGCTTTGGTACGTTCCAGTGAGACAGGAAGGTTATAGAGGGGTACATTTTCAGGGCATATTTTTGTGGAGTTCTTCATTGGTACGTTCCAGTGAGACAGGGAGGTTATGGTGTTGTACAGGTTCAGGGTATATTTGTGTGGATATCTGCATTGGTACGTTCCAGTGAGACAGGGTGGTTATGAAGGGGTACAGGTTCAGGGCATTTTTGTGTGGAGTTCTGCATTGGAACGTTGCAGTGAGACAGGGAGCTATTAGAGTGTACGGGTTCAGGGCATATTTGTTTGGAGTTCTGCATTGGTACATTCCAGTGACTAAGGGAGGTTATCGAGGTGTACAGAAACAGGATATTTTTGTGTGGAGTTCTGCATTGGTACGTTCCAGTGAGACAGGGAGGTTATTGAGGGGTACAGGTTCAGGGCATATTTGTGTGGAGTTCTGCATTGGTACATTCCAGTGACTAAGGGAGGTTATCGAGGTGTACAGAAACAGGATATTTTTGTGTGGAGTTCTGCATTGGTACGTTCCAGTGAGACAGGGAGATTATGGAGCGGTACAGGTTCAGGGCATATTTGTGTAGAGTTCTGCATTGGTACGTTGCAGTGGGACAGCGAGGTATTAGATTTTACATGTTCAGGACATATTTGTGTGCATTTCTGCATTGGTACGTTCCAGTGAGACAGGGAGCTATTAGAGTGTACGGGTTCAGGGCATATTTGTTTGGAGTTCTGCATTGGTACATTCCAGTGACTAAGGGAGGTTATCGAGGTGTACAGAAACAGGATATTTTTGTGTGGAGTTCTGCATTGGTACGTTCCAGTGAGACAGGGAGGTTATTGAGGGGTACAGGTTCAGGGCATATTTGTGTGGAGTTCTGCATTGGAACGTTCCAGTGAGACAGGAAGATTATGCAGGGGTACAGTTTCAGGGCATATTTATGTGGGGTTCTGCATTGGTACGTTCCAGTGAGACAGGGAGGTTATGGAGGGGTACAGGTTCAGGGCATATTTTTGTGGAGTTCTTCATTGGTACGTTCCAGTGAGACAGGGAGGTTATGGTGGCGTACAGGTTCAGGGTATATTTGTGTGGATATCTGCATTGGTACGTTCCAGTGAGACAGGGAGGTCATGGAGGGGTACAGGTTCAGGGTATTTTTGTGTGGATTTCTGCATTGGAACGTTCCAGTGAGACAGGGAGGTTATGGAGGGTACAGTTTCAGGGCATATTTGTGTGGAGTTCTGCATTGATACGTTCCAGTGAGAGAGAGAGGTTATGGATGGTTACAGGTTCAGGGCATATTTGTGTGCAGTTCTGCATTGATACGTTCCAGTGAGACAGGGAAGTTATGGAGGAGTACATGTTCAGGGCATATTTGTGTGGTGTTCTGCATTGGAACGTTCCAGTGAGACAGGGAGGTTATGGAGCGGTACAGATTCAGGGCATATTTGTGCGGAGTTCTGCATTGGAACGTTCCAGTGAGACAGGGAGGTTATGGAGGGGTATAGTTTCAGGGCATATTTATGTGGAGTTCTGCTTTGGTACGTTCCAGTGAGACAGGGAGGTTATGGAGGGTTACATTTTCAGGGCATATTTTTGTGGAGTTCTTCATTGGTACGTTCCACTGAGACAGGGAGGTTATGGAGGGGTACAGGTTCAGGGCATATTTGTGTGGAGTTCTGCATTGGTACGTTCCAGTGGGACAGGGAGGTATTAGAGTGTACATGTTCAGGGCATATTTGTGTGGAGATCCGCAAAGGTACGTACCAGTGAGAAAGGGAGTTTATGGAGCGGTACAGGTTAAGGGCATATTTGTGTGGAGTTCTGCATTGGTACGTTCCAGTGAGACAGGGAGGTTATGGAGGGTACAGTTTCAGGGCATATTTTTGTGGAGTTCTGCGTTGATACATTCCCATGAGAGAGGATGGTTATGGATGTTTACAGGTTCAGGGCATATTTGTGTGCTGTTCTGCATTGATACGTTCCAGTGAGACAGGGAAGTTATGGAGGAGTACATGTTCAGGGCATATTTGTGTGGAGTTCCGCATTGGTACGTTCCAGTGTGACAGGGAGGTTATGGTGGCGTACAGGTTCAGGGCATATTTGTGTGGATATCTGCATTGGTACGTTCCAGTGAGACAGGGAAGTTATGGAGGTGTACAGTTTCAGGGTATTTTTGTGTGGAGTTCTGCATTGGAGCGTTCCAGTAGACAGGGAGGTTATGGAGGGTACAGTTTCAGGGCATATTTGTGTGGAGTTCTGCATTGGTACGTTCCAGTGAGACAGGGAGGTTATGGTGACTTACAGGTTCAGGGTATATTTGTGTGTATATCTGCATTGCTACGTTCCAGTGAGACAGGGAGGTTATGGAGGGGTACAGGTTCAGGGCATTTTTGTGTGGAGTTCTGCATTGGAACGTTCCAGTGAGACAGGGAGGTTATGGAGGGTACAGTTTCAGGGCATATTTGTGTGGAGTTCTGCATTGATACGTTCCAGTGAGAGAAGGAGGTTATGGATGGTTACAGGTTCAGGGCATATTTGTGTGCAGTTCTGCATTGATACGTTCCAGTGAGACAGGGAAGTCATGGAGGAGTACATGTTCAGGGAATATTTGTGTGGAGTTCCGCATTGGTCCGTTTCAGTGAGAAAGGGAGGTTGTGGAGCGGTACAGGTTCAGGGCATTGTTGTGTGGAGTTCTGCATTGGTACGTTCCAGTGAGACAGGGCGGTATTAGAGTGTACATGTTCAGGGCATATTTGTGTGGAGTTCCGCATTGGTACGTACCAGTGAGAAAGGGAGTTTATGGAGCGGTACAGGTTAAGGGCATATTTGTGTGGAGTTCTGCATGGGAACGTTCCAGTGAGACAGGGTGTTTATGGAGGGGTACAGTTTCAGAGCATATTTGTGTGGAGTTCCGCATTGGTACGTTCCAGTGTGACAGGGAGGTTATGGTGGCGTACAGGTTCAGGGCATATTTGTGTGGATATCTGCATTGGTACGTTCCAGTGAGACAGGGAGGTTATGGAGGTGTACAGGTTCAGGGTATTTTTGTGTGGAGTTCTGCATTGGAACGTTCCAGTGAGACAGGGAGGTTATGGAGGGTACAGTTTCAGGGCATATTTGTGTGGAGTTCTGCATTGGTACGTTCCAGTGACACAGGGAGGTTATGGTGACTTACAGGTTCAGGGTATATTTGTGTGGATATCTGCATTGCTACGTTCCAGTGAGACAGGGAGGTTATGGAGGGGTACAGGTTCAGGGCATTTTTGTGTGGAGTTCTGCATTGGAACGTTCCAGTGAGACAGGGAGGTTATGGAGGGTACAGTTTCAGGGCATATTTGTGTGGAGTTCTGCATTGATACGTTCCAGTGAGAGAGGGAGGTTATGGATGGTTACAGGTTCAGGGCATATTTGTGTGCAGTTCTGCATTGATACGTTCCAGTGAGACAGGGAAGTCATGGAGGAGTACATGATAAGGGAATATTTGTGTGGAGTTCCGCATTGGTCCGTTCCAGTGAGAAAGGGAGGTTGTGGAGCGGTACAGGTTCAGGGCATTGTTGTGTGGAGTTCTGCATTGGTACGTTCCAGTGAGACAGGGCGGTATTAGAGTGTACATGTTCAGGGCATATTTGTGTGGATTTCCGCATTGGTACGTACCAGTGAGAAAGGGAGTTTATGGAGCGGTACAGGTTAAGGGCATATTTGTGTGGAGTTCTGCATGGGAAAGTTCCAGTGAGACAGGGTGTTTATGGAGGGGTACAGTTTCAGAGCATATTTATGTGGAGTTCTGCATTGGTACGTTCCAGTGAGACAGGGAGGTTATGGAGGGGTACAGGGTTAGGGCATATTTTTGTGGAGTTCTGCATTGCTACGTTCCTGTGAGACAGTGAGGTTATGCTGGGTACAGGTACAGGTCATATTTGTGTAGAGTTCTGCATTGGTACATTCCAGTGAGACAGGGAGGTTATGGAGCGGTACAGGTTCAGGGCATATTTGTGTGGAGTTCTGCATTGGTACGTTCCAGTGAGACAGGGAGATTATGGAGCGGTACAGGTTCAGGGCATATTTGTGTGGAGTTCTGCATTGGTACGTTGCAGTGGGACAGCGAGTTATTAGAGTCTACATGTTCAGGGCATATTTGTGTGCATTTCTGCATTGGTACGTTCCAGTGAGTAAGGGAGGTTATCGAGGTGTACAGGAACAGGATATTTTTGTGTGGAGTTCTGCATTGGTACGTTCCAGTGAGACAGGGAGGTTATGGAGGGGTACAAGTTCAGGGCATATTTTTGTGGAGTTCTTCATTGGTACGTTCCAGTGAGACAGGGAGGTTATGGAGGGGTACAGGTTCAGGGCATATTTGTGTGGAGTTCTGCATTGGTACGTTCCAGTGAGACAGGGAGGTTATGGTGGCGTACAGGTTCAGGGTATATTTGTGTGGATATCTGCATTGGTACGTTCCAGTGAGACAGGGAGGTCATGGAGGGGTACAGGTTCAGGGCATTTTTGTGTGGAGTTCTGCATTGGAACGTTCCAGTGAGACAGGGAGGTTATGGAGGGTACAGTTTCAGGGCATATTTGTGTGTAGTTCTGCATTGATACGTTCCAGTGAGAGAGGGAGGTTATGGATGGTTACAGGTTCAGGGCATGTTTGTGTGCAGTTCTGCATTGATACGTTCCAGTGAGACAGGGAAGTTATGGAGGAGTACATGTTCAGGGCATATTTGTGTGGTGTTCTGCATTGGAACGTTCCAGTGAGACAGGGAGGTTATGGAGCGGTACAGGTTCAGGGCATATTTGTGCGGAGTTCTACATTGGAACGTTCCAGTGAGACAGGGAGGTTATGGAGGGGTATAGTTTCAGGGCATATTTATGTGGAGTTCTGCTTTGGTACGTTCCAGTGAGACAGGGACGTTATGGAGGGTTACATTTTCAGGGCATATTTTTGTGGAGTTCTTCATTGGTACGTTCCACTGAGACAGGGAGGATATGGAGGGGTACAGGTTCAGGGCATATTTGTGTGGAGTTCTGCATTGGTACGTTCCAGTGGGACAGGGAGGTATTAGAGTGTACATGTTCAGGGCATATTTGTGTGGAGTTCCTCATTGGTACGTACCAGTGAGAAAGGGAGTTTATGGAGCGGAACAGGTTAAGGGCATATTTGTGTGGAGTTCTGCATGGGAACGTTCCAGTGAGACAGGGTGTATATGGAGGGGTACAGTTTCAGAGCATATTTATGTGGAGTTCTGCATTGGCACGTTCCAGTGAGACAGGGAGGTTATGGAGGGGTATAGTTTCAGGGCATATTTATGTGGAGTTCTGCTTTGGTACGTTCCAGTGAGACAGGAAGGTTATAGAGGGGTACATTTTCAGGGCATATTTTTGTGGAGTTCTTCATTGGTACGTTCCAGTGAGACAGGGAGGTTATGGTGTTGTACAGGTTCAGGGTATATTTGTGTGGATATCTGCATTGGTACGTTCCAGTGAGACAGGGTGGTTATGAAGGGGTACAGGTTCAGGGCATTTTTGTGTGGAGTTCTGCATTGGAACGTTGCAGTGAGACAGGGAGGTTATGGAGGG
Organism: Hemitrygon akajei; assembly: GCF_048418815.1. Classification (NCBI taxonomy): domain Eukaryota; kingdom Metazoa; phylum Chordata; class Chondrichthyes; order Myliobatiformes; family Dasyatidae; genus Hemitrygon; species Hemitrygon akajei. Next base: position 7,877,675 of record NW_027331930.1, on the reverse strand, counting down.
TACAGTTTCAGGGCATATTTGTGTGGAGTTCTGCGTTGATACATTCCAGTGAGAGAGGATGGTTATGGATGTTTACAGGTTCAGGGCATATTTGTGTGCTGTTCTGCATTGATACGTTCCAGTGAGACAGGGAAGTTATGGAGGAGTACATGTTCAGGGCATATTTGTGTGGAGTTCCGCATTGGTAGGTTCCAGTGAGACAGGGAGGTTATGGTGGCGTACAGGTTCAGGGTATATTTGTGTGGATATCTGCATTGGTACGTTCCAGTGAGACAGGGAGGTTATGGAGGGTACAGTATCAGGGCATATTTGTGTGGAGTTCTGCATTGATACGTTCCAGTGAGAGTGGGAGGTTATGGATGGTTACAGGTTCAGGGCATATTTGTGTGCAGTTCTGCATTGATACGTTCCAGTGAGACAGGGAAGTCATGGAGGAGTACATGTTCAGGGAATATTTGTGTGGAGTTCAGCATTGGAACGTTCCAGTGAGAAAGGGAGGTTGTGGAGGGGTACAGTTTCAGGGCATATTTATGTGGAGTTCTGCATTGGTACGTTCCAGTGAGACAGGGAGATTATGGAGCGGTACAGGTTCAGGGCATATTTGTGTGGAGTTCTGCATTGGTACGTTGCAGTGGGACAGCGAGGTATTAGAGTCTACATTTTCAGGGCATATTTGTGTGCATTTCTGTATTGGTACGTTCCAGTGAGACAGGGAGCTATTAGAGTGTACGGGTTCAGGGCATATTTGTTTGGAGTTCTGCATTGGAACGTTCCAGTGAGACAGGCAGATTATGGAGGGGTACAGTTTCAGGGCATATTTATGTGGGGTTCTGCATTGGTACGTTCCAGTGAGACAGGGAGGTTATGGAGGGGTACAGGTTCAGGGCATATTTTTGTGGAGTTCTTCATTGGTACGGTCCAGTGAGACAGGGTGGTTATCTAGGTGTACAGAAACAGGACATTTTTGTGTGGAGTTCTGCATTGGTACGTTCCAGTGAGACAGGGAGGTTATGGAGGGGTACAGGTTCAGGGCATATTTGTGTGGAGTTCTGCATTGGTACGTTCCAGTGAGACAGGGAGGTTATGGTGGCGTACAGGTTCAGGGTATATTTGTGTGGATATCTGCATTGGTACGTTCCAGTGAGACAGGGAGGTCATGGAGGGGTACAGGTTCAGGGCATTTTTGTGTGGAGTTCTGCATTGGAACGTTCCAGTGAGACATGGAGGTTATGGAGGGTACAGTTTCAGGGCATATTTGTGTGGAGTTCTGCATTGATACGTTCCAGTGAGAGAGGGAAGTTATGGATGGTTACAGGTACAGGGCATATTTGTGTGCAGTTCTGCATTGATACGTTCCAGTGAGACAGGGAGGTTATGGAGGGTTACATTTTCAGGGCATATTTTTGTGGAGTTCTTCATTGGTACGTTCCACTGTGACAGGGAGGATATGGAGGGGTACAGGTTCAGGGCATATTTGTGTGGAGTTCTGCATTGGTACGTTCCAGTGGGACAGGGAGGTATAAGAGTGTACATGTTCAGGGCATATTTGTGTGGAGTTCCGCATTGGTACGTACCAGTGAGAAAGGGAGTTTATGGAGCGGTACAGGTTAAGGGCATATTTGTGTGGAGTTCTGCATGGGAACGTTCCAGTGAGGCAGGGTGTTTATGGAGGGGTACAGTTTCAGAGCATATTTATGTGGAGTTCTGCATTGGTACGTTCCAGTGAGACAGGGAGGTTATGGAGGGGTACAGGTTCAGGGCATAATTTTGTGGAGTTCTGCATTGCTACGTTCCTGTGAGACAGTGAGGTTATGCTGGGTACAGGTACAGGACATATTTGTGTGGAGTTCTGCATTGGTACGTTCCAGTGAGACAGGGAGGTTCTGGTGGTGTACAGGTTCAGGGTATATTTGTGTGGAGTTCTGCATTGGAACGTTCCAGTGAGACAGGGAGGTTATGGAGGGTTACATTTTCAGGGCATATTTATGTGGAGTTCTGCATTGGTACGTTCCAGTGAGACAGGGAGATTATGGAGCGGTACAGTTTCAGGGCATATTTGTGTGGAGTTCTGCATTCGTACGTTGCTGTGGGACAGCGAGGTATTAGAGTCTACATGTTCAGGGCATATTTGTGTGCATTTCTGCATTGGTACGTTCCAGTGAGACAGGGAGCTATTAGAGTGTACGGGTTCAGGGCATATTTGTTTGGAGTTCTGCATTGGTATGTTCCAGTGAGAAAGGGCGGTTATCGAGGTGTACAGAAACAGGATATTTTTGTGTGGAGTTCCGCATTGGTACGTACCAGTGAGAAAGGGAGTTTATGGAGCGGTACAGGTTAAGGGCATATTTGTGTGGAGTTCTGCATGGGAACGTTCCAGTGAGACAGGGTGTTTATGGAGGGATACAGTATCAGAGCATATTTATGTGGAGTTCTGCATTGGTACGTTCCAGTGAGACATGGAGGTTATGGAGGGGTACAGGTTCAGGGCATATTTTTGTGGAGTTCTGCATTGCTACGTTCCTGTGAGACAGTGAGGTTATGCTGCGTACAGGTACAGGTAATATTTGTGTAGAGTTCTGCATTGGTACGTTCCAGTGAGACAGGGAGGTTCTGGTGGTGTACAGGTTCTGGGTATATTTGTGTGGAGTTCTGCATTGGAACGTTCCAGTGAGACAGGGAGGTTATGGAGGGGTACAGTTTCAGGGCATATTTATGTGGAGTTCTGCATTGGTACGTTCCAGTGAGACAGGGAGCTATTAGAGTGTACGGGTTCAGGGCATATTTGTTTGGAGTTCTGCATTGGTACATTCCAGTGACTAAGGGAGGTTATCGAGGTGTACAGAAACAGGATATTTTTGTGTGGAGTTCTGCATTGGTACGTTCCAGTGAGACAGGGAGGTTATTGAGGGGTACAGGTTCAGGGCATATTTGTGTGGAGTTCTGCATTGGAACGTTCCAGTGAGACAGGAAGATTATGCAGGGGTACAGTTTCAGGGCATATTTATGTGGGGTTCTGCATTGGTACGTTCCAGTGAGACAGGGAGGTTATGGAGGGGTACAGGTTCAGGGCATATTTTTGTGGAGTTCTTCATTGGTACGTTCCAGTGAGACAGGGAGGTTATGGTGGCGTACAGGTTCAGGGTATATTTGTGTGGATATCTGCATTGGTACGTTCCAGTGAGACAGGGAGGTCATGGAGGGGTACAGGTTCAGGGTATTTTTGTGTGGATTTCTGCATTGGAACGTTCCAGTGAGACAGGGAGGTTATGGAGGGTACAGTTTCAGGGCATATTTGTGTGGAGTTCTGCATTGATACGTTCCAGTGAGAGAGAGAGGTTATGGATGGTTACAGGTTCAGTGCATATTTGTGTGCAGTTCTGCATTGATACGTTCCAGTGAGACAGGGAAGTTATGGAGGAGTACATGTTCAGGGCATATTTGTGTGGTGTTCTGCATTGGAACGTTCCAGTGAGACAGGGAGGTTATGGAGCGGTACAGATTCAGGGCATATTTGTGCGGAGTTCTGCATTGGAACGTTCCAGTGAGACAGGGAGGTTATGGAGGGGTATAGTTTCAGGGCATATTTATGTGGAGTTCTGCTTTGGTACGTTCCAGTGAGACAGGGAGGTTATGGAGGGTTACATTTTCAGGGCATATTTTTGTGGAGTTCTTCATTGGTACGTTCCACTGAGACAGGGAGGTTATGGAGGGGTACAGGTTCAGGGCATATTTGTGTGGAGTTCTGTATTGGTACGTTCCAGTGTGACAGGGAGGTATTAGAGTGTACATGTTCAGGGCATATTTGTGTGGAGATCCGCAAAGGTACGTACCAGTGAGAAAGGGAGTTTATGGAGCGGTACAGGTTAAGGGCATATTTGTGTGGAGTTCTGCATTGGTACGTTCCAGTGAGACAGGGAGGTTATGGAGGGTACAGTTTCAGGGCATATTTTTGTGGAGTTCTGCGTTGATACATTCCCATGAGAGAGGATGGTTATGGATGTTTACAGGTTCAGGGCATATTTGTGTGCTGTTCTGCATTGATACGTTCCAGTGAGACAGGGAAGTTATGGAGGAGTACATGTTCAGGGCATATTTGTGTGGAGTTCCGCATTGGTACGTTCCAGTGTGACAGGGAGGTTATGGTGGCGTACAGGTTCAGGGCATATTTGTGTGGATATCTGCATTGGTACGTTCCAGTGAGACAGGGAGGTTATGGAGGTGTACAGTTTCAGGGTATTTTTGTGTGGAGTTCTGCATTGGAACGTTCCAGTAGACAGGGAGGTTATGGAGGGTACAGTTTCAGGGCATATTTGTGTGGAGTTCTGCATTGGTACGTTCCAGTGAGACAGGGAGATTATGGAGCGGTACAGGTTCAGGGCATATTTGTGTAGAGTTCTGCATTGGTACGTTGCAGTGGGACAGCGAGGTATTAGATTTTACATGTTCAGGACATATTTGTGTGCATTTCTGCATTGGTACGTTCCAGTGAGACAGGGAGCTATTAGAGTGTACGGGTTCAGGGCATATTTGTTTGGAGTTCTGCATTGGTACATTCCAGTGACTAAGGGAGGTTATCGAGGTGTACAGAAACAGGATATTTTTGTGTGGAGTTCTGCATTGGTACGTTCCAGTGAGACAGGGAGGTTATTGAGGGGTACAGGTTCAGGGCATATTTGTGTGGAGTTCTGCATTGGAACGTTCCAGTGAGACAGGAAGATTATGCAGGGGTACAGTTTCAGGGCATATTTATGTGGGGTTCTGCATTGGTACGTTCCAGTGAGACAGGGAGGTTATGGAGGGGTACAGGTTCAGGGCATATTTGTGTGGAGATCCGCAAAGGTACGTACCAGTGAGAAAGGGAGTTTATGGAGCGGTACAGGTTAAGGGCATATTTGTGTGGAGTTCTGCATTGGTACGTTCCAGTGAGACAGGGAGGTTATGGAGGGTACAGTTTCAGGGCATATTTTTGTGGAGTTCTGCGTTGATACATTCCCATGAGAGAGGATGGTTATGGATGTTTACAGGTTCAGGGCATATTTGTGTGCTGTTCTGCATTGATACGTTCCAGTGAGACAGGGAAGTTATGGAGGAGTACATGTTCAGGGCATATTTGTGTGGAGTTCCGCATTGGTACGTTCCAGTGTGACAGGGAGTTTATGGTGGCGTACAGGTTCAGGGCATATTTGTGTGGATATCTGCATTGGTACGTTCCAGTGAGACAGGGAAGTTATGGAGGTGTACAGTTTCAGGGTATTTTTGTGTGGAGTTCTGCATTGGAACGTTCCAGTAGACAGGGAGGTTATGGAGGGTACAGTTTCAGGGCATATTTGTGTGGAGTTCTGCATTGGTACGTTCCAGTGAGACAGGGAGGTTATGGTGACTTACAGGTTCAGGGTATATTTGTGTGTATATCTGCATTGCTACGTTCCAGTGAGACAGGGAGGTTATGGAGGGGTACAGGTTCAGGGCATTTTTGTGTGGAGTTCTGCATTGGAACGTTCCAGTGAGACAGGGAGGTTATGGAGGGTACAGTTTCAGGGCATATTTGTGTGGAGTTCTGCATTGATACGTTCCAGTGAGAGAAGGAGGTTATGGATGGTTACAGGTTCAGGGCATATTTGTGTGCAGTTCTGCATTGATACGTTCCAGTGAGACAGGGAAGTCATGGAGGAGTACATGTTCAGGGAATATTTGTGTGGAGTTCCGCATTGGTCCGTTCCAGTGAGAAAGGGAGGTTGTGGAGCGGTACAGGTTCAGGGCATTGTTGTGTGGAGTTCTGCATTGGTACGTTCCAGTGAGACAGGGCGGTATTAGAGTGTACATGTTCAGGGCATATTTGTGTGGAGTTCCGCATTGGTACGTACCAGTGAGAAAGGGAGTTTATGGAGCGGTACAGGTTAAGGGCATATTTGTGTGGAGTTCTGCATGGGAACGTTCCAGTGAGACAGGGTGTTTATGGAGGGGTACAGTTTCAGAGCATATTTGTGTGGAGTTCCGCATTGGTACGTTCCAGTGTGACAGGGAGGTTATGGTGGCGTACAGGTTCAGGGCATATTTGTGTGGATATCTGCATTTGTACGTTCCAGTGAGACAGGGAGGTTATGGAGGTGTACAGGTTCAGGGTATTTTTGTGTGGAGTTCTGCATTGGAACGTTCCAGTGAGACAGGGAGGTTATGGAGGGTACAGTTTCAGGGCATATTTGTGTGGAGTTCTGCATTGGTACGTTCCAGTGACACAGGGAGGTTATGGTGACTTACAGGTTCAGGGTATATTTGTGTGGATATCTGCATTGCTACGTTCCAGTGAGACAGGGAGGTTATGGAGGGGTACAGGTTCAGGGCATTTTTGTGTGGAGTTCTGCATTGGAACGTTCCAGTGAGACAGGGAGGTTATGGAGGGTACAGTTTCAGGGCATATTTGTGTGGAGTTCTGCATTGATACGTTCCAGTGAGAGAGGGAGGTTATGGATGGTTACAGGTTCAGGGCATATTTGTGTGCAGTTCTGCATTGATACGTTCCAGTGAGACAGGGAAGTCATGGAGGAGTACATGATAAGGGAATATTTGTGTGGAGTTCCGCATTGGTCCGTTCCAGTGAGAAAGGGAGGTTGTGGAGCGGTACAGGTTCAGGGCATTGTTGTGTGGAGTTCTGCATTGGTACGTTCCAGTGAGACAGGGCGGTATTAGAGTGTACATGTTCAGGGCATATTTGTGTGGAGTTCCGCATTGGTACGTACCAGTGAGAAAGGGAGTTTATGGAGCGGTACAGGTTAAGGGCATATTTGTGTGGAGTTCTGCATGGGAAAGTTCCAGTGAGACAGGGTGTTTATGGAGGGGTACAGTTTCAGAGCATATTTATGTGGAGTTCTGCATTGGTACGTTCCAGTGAGACAGGGAGGTTATGGAGGGGTACAGGGTTAGGGCATATTTTTGTGGAGTTCTGCATTGCTACGTTCCTGTGAGACAGTGAGGTTATGCTGGGTACAGGTACAGGTCATATTTGTGTAGAGTTCTGCATTGGTACATTCCAGTGAGACAGGGAGGTTATGGAGCGGTACAGGTTCAGGGCATATTTGTGTGGAGTTCTGCATTGGTACGTTCCAGTGAGACAGGGAGATTATGGAGCGGTACAGGTTCAGGGCATATTTGTGTGGAGTTCTGCATTGGTACGTTGCAGTGGGACAGCGAGTTATTAGAGTCTACATGTTCAGGGCATATTTGTGTGCATTTCTGCATTGGTACGTTCCAGTGAGTAAGGGAGGTTATCGAGGTGTACAGGAACAGGATATTTTTGTGTGGAGTTCTGCATTGGTACGTTCCAGTGAGACAGGGAGGTTATGGAGGGGTACAAGTTCAGGGCATATTTTTGTGGAGTTCTTCATTGGTACGTTCCAGTGAGACAGGGAGGTTATGGAGGGGTACAGGTTCAGGGCATATTTGTGTGGAGTTCTGCATTGGTACGTTGCAGTGGGACAGCGAGTTATTAGAGTCTACATGTTCAGGGCATATTTGTGTGCATTTCTGCATTGGTACGTTCCAGTGAGTAAGGGAGGTTATCGAGGTGTACAGGAACAGGATATTTTTGTGTGGAGTTCTGCATTGGTACGTTCCAGTGAGACAGGGAGGTTATGGAGGGGTACAAGTTCAGGGCATATTTTTGTGGAGTTCTTCATTGGTACGTTCCAGTGAGACAGGGAGGTTATGGAGGGGTACAGGTTCAGGGCATATTTGTGTGGAGTTCTGCATTGGTACGTTCCAGTGAGACAGGGAGGTTATGGTGGCGTACAGGTTCAGGGTATATTTGTGTGGATATCTGCATTGGTACGTTCCAGTGAGACAGGGAGGTCATGGAGGGGTACAGGTTCAGGGCATTTTTGTGTGGAGTTCTGCATTGGAACGTTCCAGTGAGACAGGGAAGTTATGGAGGGTACAGTTTCAGGGCATATTTGTGTGTAGTTCTGCATTGATACGTTCCAGTGAGAGAGGGAGGTTATGGATGGTTACAGGTTCAGGGCATGTTTGTGTGCAGTTCTGCATTGATACGTTCCAGTGAGACAGGGAAGTTATGGAGGAGTACATGTTCAGGGCATATTTGTGTGGTGTTCTGCATTGGAACGTTCCAGTGAGACAGGGAGGTTATGGAGCGGTACAGGTTCAGGGCATATTTGTGCGGAGTTCTACATTGGAACGTTCCAGTGAGACAGGGAGGTTATGGAGGGGTATAGTTTCAGGGCATATTTATGTGGAGTTCTGCTTTGGTACGTTCCACTGAGACAGGGAGGATATGGAGGGGTACAGGTTCAGGGCATATTTGTGTGGAGTTCTGCATTGGTACGTTCCAGTGGGACAGGGTGGTATTAGAGTGTACATGTTCAGGGCATATTTGTGTGGAGTTCCTCATTGGTACGTACCAGTGAGAAAGGGAGTTTATGGAGCGGAACAGGTTAAGGGCATATTTGTGTGGAGTTCTGCATGGGAACGTTCCAGTGAGACAGGGTGTATATGGAGGGGTACAGTTTCAGAGCATATTTATGTGGAGTTCTGCATTGGCACGTTCCAGTGAGACAGGGAGGTTATGGAGGGGTATAGTTTCAGGGCATATTTATGTGGAGTTCTGCTTTGGTACGTTCCAGTGAGACAGGAAGGTTATAGAGGGGTACATTTTCAGGGCATATTTTTGTGGAGTTCTTCATTGGTACGTTCCAGTGAGACAGGGAGGTTATGGTGTTGTACAGGTTCAGGGTATATTTGTGTGGATATCTGCATTGGTACGTTCCAGTGAGACAGGGTGGTTATGAAGGGGTACAGGTTCAGGGCATTTTTGTGTGGAGTTCTGCATTGGAACGTTGCAGTGAGACAGGGAGGTTATGGAGGGTACAGTTTCAGGGCATATTTGTGTGGAGTTCTGCGTTGATACATTCCAGTGAGAGAGGATGGTTATGGATGTTTACAGGTTCAGGGCATATTTGTGTGCTGTTCTGCATTGATACGTTCCAGTGAGACAGGGAGGTTATGGTGGCGTACAGGTTCAGGGTATATTTGTGTGGATATCTGCATTGGTACGTTCCAGTGAGACAGGGAGGTTATGGAGGGTACAGTATCAGGGCATATTTGTGTGGAGTTCTGCATTGATACGTTCCAGTGAGAGTGGGAGGTTATGGATGGTTACAGGTTCAGGGCATATTTGTGTGCAGTTCTGCATTGATACGTTCCAGTGAGACAGGGAAGTCATGGAGGAGTACATGTTCAGGGAATATTTGTGTGGAGTTCAGCATTGGAACGTTCCAGTGAGAAAGGGAGGTTGTGGAGGGGTACAGTTTCAGGGCATATTTATGTGGAGTTCTGCATTGGTACGTTCCAGTGAGACAGGGAGATTATGGAGCGGTACAGGTTCAGGGCATATTTGTGTGGAGTTCTGCATTGGTACGTTGCAGTGGGACAGCGAGGTATTAGAGTCTACATTTTCAGGGCATATTTGTGTGCATTTCTGTATTGGTACGTTCCAGTGAGACAGGGAGCTATTAGAGTGTACGGGTTCAGGGCATATTTGTTTGGAGTTCTGCATTGGAACGTTCCAGTGAGACAGGCAGATTATGGAGGGGTACAGTTTCAGGGCATATTTATGTGGGGTTCTGCATTGGTACGTTCCAGTGAGACAGGGAGGTTATGGAGGGGTACAGGTTCAGGGCATATTTTTGTGGAGTTCTTCATTGGTACGGTCCAGTGAGACAGGGTGGTTATCTAGGTGTACAGAAACAGGACATTTTTGTGTGGAGTTCTGCATTGGTACGTTCCAGTGAGACAGGGAGGTTATGGAGGGGTACAGGTTCAGGGCATATTTGTGTGGAGTTCTGCATTGGTACGTTCCAGTGAGACAGGGAGGTTATGGTGGCGTACAGGTTCAGGGTATATTTGTGTGGATATCTGCATTGGTACGTTCCAGTGAGACAGGGAGGTCATGGAGGGGTACAGGTTCAGGGCATTTTTGTGTGGAGTTCTGCATTGGAACGTTCCAGTGAGACATGGAGGTTATGGAGGGTACAGTTTCAGGGCATATTTGTGTGGAGTTCTGCATTGATACGTTCCAGTGAGAGAGGGAAGTTATGGATGGTTACAGGTACAGGGCATATTTGTGTGCAGTTCTGCATTGATACGTTCCAGTGAGACAGGGAGGTTATGGAGGGTTACATTTTCAGGGCATATTTTTGTGGAGTTCTTCATTGGTACGTTCCACTGTGACAGGGAGGATATGGATGGGTACAGGTTCAGGGCATATTTGTGTGGAGTTCTGCATTGGTACGTTCCAGTGGGACAGGGAGGTATAAGAGTGTACATGTTCAGGGCATATTTGTGTGGAGTTCCGCATTGGTACGTACCAGTGAGAAAGGGAGTTTATGGAGCGGTACAGGTTAAGGGCATATTTGTGTGGAGTTCTGCATGGGAACGTTCCAGTGAGGCAGGGTGTTTATGGAGGGGTACAGTTTCAGAGCATATTTATGTGGAGTTCTGCATTGGTACGTTCCAGTGAGACAGGGAGGTTATGGAGGGGTACAGGTTCAGGGCATAATTTTGTGGAGTTCTGCATTGCTACGTTCCTGTGAGACAGTGAGGTTATGCTGGGTACAGGTACAGGACATATTTGTGTGGAGTTCTGCATTGGTACGTTCCAGTGAGACAGGGAGGTTCTGGTGGTGTACAGGTTCAGGGTATATTTGTGTGGAGTTCTGCATTGGAACGTTCCAGTGAGACAGGGAGGTTATGGAGGGTTACATTTTCAGGGCATATTTATGTGGAGTTCTGCATTGGTACGTTCCAGTGAGACAGGGAGATTATGGAGCGGTACAGTTTCAGGGCATATTTGTGTGGAGTTCTGCATTCGTACGTTGCTGTGGGACAGCAAGGTATTAGAGTCTACATGTTCAGGGCATATTTGTGTGCATTTCTGCATTGGTACGTTCCAGTGAGACAGGGAGCTATTAGAGTGTACGGGTTCAGGGCATATTTGTTTGGAGTTCTGCATTGGTATGTTCCAGTGAGAAAGGGCGGTTATCGAGGTGTACAGAAACAGGATATTTTTGTGTGGAGTTCCGCATTGGTACGTACCAGTGAGAAAGGGAGTTTATGGAGCGGTACAGGTTAAGGGCATATTTGTGTGGAGTTCTGCATGGGAACGTTCCAGTGAGACAGGGTGTTTATGGAGGGATACAGTTTCAGAGCATATTTATGTGGAGTTCTGCATTGGTACGTTCCAGTGAGACATGGAGGTTATGGAGGGGTACAGGTTCAGGGCATATTTTTGTGGAGTTCTGCATTGCTACGTTCCTGTGAGACAGTGAGGTTATGCTGCGTACAGGTACAGGTAATATTTGTGTAGAGTTCTGCATTGGTACGTTCCAGTGAGACAGGGAGGTTCTGGTGGTGTACAGGTTCTGGGTATATTTGTGTGGAGTTCTGCATTGGAACGTTCCAGTGAGACAGGGAGGTTATGGAGGGGTACAGTTTCAGGGCATATTTATGTGGAGTTCTGCATTGGTACGTTCCAGTGAGACAGGGAGCTATTAGAGTGTACGGGTTCAGGGCATATTTGTTTGGAGTTCTGCATTGGTACATTCCAGTGACTAAGGGAGGTTATCGAGGTGTACAGAAACAGGATATTTTTGTGTGGAGTTCTGCATTGGTACGTTCCAGTGAGACAGGGAGGTTATTGAGGGGTACAGGTTCAGGGCATATTTGTGTGGAGTTCTGCATTGGAACGTTCCAGTGAGACAGGAAGATTATGCAGGGGTACAGTTTCAGGGCATATTTATGTGGGGTTCTGCATTGGTACGTTCCAGTGAGACAGGGAGGTTATGGAGGGGTACAGGTTCAGGGCATATTTTTGTGGAGTTCTTCATTGGTACGTTCCAGTGAGACAGGGAGGTTATGGTGGCGTACAGGTTCAGGGTATATTTGTGTGGATATCTGCATTGGTACGTTCCAGTGAGACAGGGAGGTCATGGAGGGGTACAGGTTCAGGGTATTTTTGTGTGGATTTCTGCATTGGAACGTTCCAGTGAGACAGGGAGGTTATGGAGGGTACAGTTTCAGGGCATATTTGTGTGGAGTTCTGCATTGATACGTTCCAGTGAGAGAGAGAGGTTATGGATGGTTACAGGTTCAGGGCATATTTGTGTGCAGTTCTGCATTGATACGTTCCAGTGAGACAGGGAAGTTATGGAGGAGTACATGTTCAGGGCATATTTGTGTGGTGTTCTGCATTGGAACGTTCCAGTGAGACAGGGAGGTTATGGAGCGGTACAGATTCAGGGCATATTTGTGCGGAGTTCTGCATTGGAACGTTCCAGTGAGACAGGGAGGTTATGGAGGGGTATAGTTTCAGGGCATATTTATGTGGAGTTCTGCTTTGGTACGTTCCAGTGAGACAAGGAGGTTATGGAGGGTTAAATTTTCAGGGCATATTTTTGTGGAGTTCTTCATTGGTACGTTCCACTGAGACAGGGAGGTTATGGAGGGGTACAGGTTCAGGGCATATTTGTGTGGAGTTCTGCATTGGTACGTTCCAGTGGGACAGGGAGGTATTAGAGTGTACATGTTCAGGGCATATTTGTGTGGAGATCCGCAAAGGTACGTACCAGTGAGAAAGGGAGTTTATGGAGCGGTACAGGTTAAGGGCATATTTGTGTGGAGTTCTGCATTGGTACGTTCCAGTGAGACAGGGAGGTTATGGAGGGTACAGTTTCAGGGCATATTTTTGTGGAGTTCTGCGTTGATACATTCCCATGAGAGAGGATGGTTATGGATGTTTACAGGTTCAGGGCATATTTGTGTGCTGTTCTGCATTGATACGTTCCAGTGAGACAGGGAAGTTATGGAGGAGTACATGTTCAGGGCATATTTGTGTGGAGTTCCGCATTGGTACGTTCCAGTGTGGCAGGGAGGTTATGGTGGCGTACAGGTTCAGGGCATATTTGTGTGGATATCTGCATTGGTACGTTCCAGTGAGACAGGGACGTTATGGAGGTGTACAGTTTCAGGGTATTTTTGTGTGGAGTTCTGCATTGGAACGTTCCAGTAGACAGGGAGGTTATGGAGGGTACAGTTTCAGGGCATATTTGTGTGGAGTTCTGCATTGGTACGTTCCAGTGAGACAGGGAGGTTATGGTGACTTACAGGTTCAGGGTATATTTGTGTGGATATCTGCATTGCTACGTTCCAGTGAGACAGGGAGGTTATGGAGGGGTACAGGTTCAGGGCATTTTTGTGTGGAGTTCTGCATTGGAACGTTCCAGTGAGACAGGGAGGTTATGGAGGGTACAGTTTCAGGGCATATTTGTGTGGAGTTCTGCATTGATACGTTCCAGTGAGAGAGGGAGGTTATGGATGGTTACAGGTTCAGGGCATATTTGTGTGCAGTTCTGCATTGATACGTTCCAGTGAGACAGGGAAGTCATGGAGGAGTACATGATAAGGGAATATTTGTGTGGAGTTCCGCATTGGTCCGTTCCAGTGAGAAAGGGAGGTTGTGGAGCGGTACAGGTTCAGGGCATTGTTGTGTGGAGTTCTGCATTGGTACGTTCCAGTGAGACAGGGCGGTATTAGAGTGTACATGTTCAGGGCATATTTGTGTGGAGTTCCGCATTGGTACGTACCAGTGAGAAAGGGAGTTTATGGAGCGGTACAGGTTAAGGGCATATTTGTGTGGAGTTCTGCATGGGAAAGTTCCAGTGAGACAGGGTGTTTATGGAGGGGTACAGTTTCAGAGCATATTTATGTGGAGTTCTGCATTGGTACGTTCCAGTGAGACAGGGAGGTTATGGAGGGGTACAGGGTTAGGGCATATTTTTGTGGAGTTCTGCATTGCTACGTTCCTGTGAGACAGTGAGGTTATGCTGGGTACAGGTACAGGTCATATTTGTGTAGAGTTCTGCATTGGTACATTCCAGTGAGACAGGGAGGTTATGGAGCGGTACAGGTTCAGGGCATATTTGTGTGGAGTTCTGCATTGGTACGTTCCAGTGAGACAGGGAGATTATGGAGCGGTACAGGTTCAGGGCATATTTGTGTGGAGTTCTGCATTGGTACGTTGCAGTGGGACAGCGAGTTATTAGAGTCTACATGTTCAGGGCATATTTGTGTGCATTTCTGCATTGGTACGTTCCAGTGAGTAAGGGAGGTTATCGAGGTGTACAGGAACAGGATATTTTTGTGTGGAGTTCTGCATTGGTACGTTCCAGTGAGACAGGGAGGTTATGGAGGGGTACAAGTTCAGGGCATATTTTTGTGGAGTTCTTCATTGGTACGTTCCAGTGAGACAGGGAGGTTATGGAGGGGTACAGGTTCAGGGCATATTTGTGTGGAGTTCTGCATTGGTACGTTCCAGTGAGACAGGGAGGTTATGGTGGCGTACAGGTTCAGGGTATATTTGTGTGGATATCTGCATTGGTACGTTCCAGTGAGACAGGGAGGTCATGGAGGGGTACAGGTTCAGGGCATTTTTGTGTGGAGTTCTGCATTGGAACGTTCCAGTGAGACAGGGAAGTTATGGAGGGTACAGTTTCAGGGCATATTTGTGTGTAGTTCTGCATTGATACGTTCCAGTGAGAGAGGGAGGTTATGGATGGTTACAGGTTCAGGGCATGTTTGTGTGCAGTTCTGCATTGATACGTTCCAGTGAGACAGGGAAGTTATGGAGGAGTACATGTTCAGGGCATATTTGTGTGGTGTTCTGCATTGGAACGTTCCAGTGAGACAGGGAGGTTATGGAGCGGTACAGGTTCAGGGCATATTTGTGCGGAGTTCTACATTGGAACGTTCCAGTGAGACAGGGAGGTTATGGAGGGGTATAGTTTCAGGGCATATTTATGTGGAGTTCTGCTTTGGTACGTTCCACTGAGACAGGGAGGATATGGAGGGGTACAGGTTCAGGGCATATTTGTGTGGAGTTCTGCATTGGTACGTTCCAGTGGGACAGGGTGGTATTAGAGTGTACATGTTCAGGGCATATTTGTGTGGAGTTCCTCATTGGTACGTACCAGTGAGAAAGGGAGTTTATGGAGCGGAACAGGTTAAGGGCATATTTGTGTGGAGTTCTGCATGGGAACGTTCCAGTGAGACAGGGTGTATATGGAGGGGTACAGTTTCAGAGCATATTTATGTGGAGTTCTGCATTGGCACGTTCCAGTGAGACAGGGAGGTTATGGAGGGGTATAGTTTCAGGGCATATTTATGTGGAGTTCTGCTTTGGTACGTTCCAGTGAGACAGGAAGGTTATAGAGGGGTACATTTTCAGGGCATATTTTTGTGGAGTTCTTCATTGGTACGTTCCAGTGAGACAGGGAGGTTATGGTGTTGTACAGGTTCAGGGTATATTTGTGTGGATATCTGCATTGGTACGTTCCAGTGAGACAGGGTGGTTATGAAGGGGTACAGGTTCAGGGCATTTTTGTGTGGAGTTCTGCATTGGAACGTTGCAGTGAGACAGGGAGGTTATGGAGGGTACAGTTTCAGGGCATATTTGTGTGGAGTTCTGCGTTGATACATTCCAGTGAGAGAGGATGGTTATGGATGTTTACAGGTTCAGGGCATATTTGTGTGCTGTTCTGCATTGATACGTTCCAGTGAGACAGGGAGGTTATGGTGGCGTACAGGTTCAGGGTATATTTGTGTGGATATCTGCATTGGTACGTTCCAGTGAGACAGGGAGGTTATGGAGGGTACAGTATCAGGGCATATTTGTGTGGAGTTCTGCATTGATACGTTCCAGTGAGAGTGGGAGGTTATGGATGGTTACAGGTTCAGGGCATATTTGTGTGCAGTTCTGCATTGATACGTTCCAGTGAGACAGGGAAGTCATGGAGGAGTACATGTTCAGGGAATATTTGTGTGGAGTTCAGCATTGGAACGTTCCAGTGAGAAAGGGAGGTTGTGGAGGGGTACAGTTTCAGGGCATATTTATGTGGAGTTCTGCATTGGTACGTTCCAGTGAGACAGGGAGATTATGGAGCGGTACAGGTTCAGGGCATATTTGTGTGGAGTTCTGCATTGGTACGTTGCAGTGGGACAGCGAGGTATTAGAGTCTACATTTTCAGGGCATATTTGTGTGCATTTCTGTATTGGTACGTTCCAGTGAGACAGGGAGCTATTAGAGTGTACGGGTTCAGGGCATATTTGTTTGGAGTTCTGCATTGGAACGTTCCAGTGAGACAGGCAGATTATGGAGGGGTACAGTTTCAGGGCATATTTATGTGGGGTTCTGCATTGGTACGTTCCAGTGAGACAGGGAGGTTATGGAGGGGTACAGGTTCAGGGCATATTTTTGTGGAGTTCTTCATTGGTACGGTCCAGTGAGACAGGGTGGTTATCTAGGTGTACAGAAACAGGACATTTTTGTGTGGAGTTCTGCATTGGTACGTTCCAGTGAGACAGGGAGGTTATGGAGGGGTACAGGTTCAGGGCATATTTGTGTGGAGTTCTGCATTGGTACGTTCCAGTGAGACAGGGAGGTTATGGTGGCGTACAGGTTCAGGGTATATTTGTGTGGATATCTGCATTGGTACGTTCCAGTGAGACAGGGAGGTCATGGAGGGGTACAGGTTCAGGGCATTTTTGTGTGGAGTTCTGCATTGGAACGTTCCAGTGAGACATGGAGGTTATGGAGGGTACAGTTTCAGGGCATATTTGTGTGGAGTTCTGCATTGATACGTTCCAGTGAGAGAGGGAAGTTATGGATGGTTACAGGTACAGGGCATATTTGTGTGCAGTTCTGCATTGATACGTTCCAGTGAGACAGGGAGGTTATGGAGGGTTACATTTTCAGGGCATATTTTTGTGGAGTTCTTCATTGGTACGTTCCACTGTGACAGGGAGGATATGGATGGGTACAGGTTCAGGGCATATTTGTGTGGAGTTCTGCATTGGTACGTTCCAGTGGGACAGGGAGGTATAAGAGTGTACATGTTCAGGGCATATTTGTGTGGAGTTCCGCATTGGTACGTACCAGTGAGAAAGGGAGTTTATGGAGCGGTACAGGTTAAGGGCATATTTGTGTGGAGTTCTGCATGGGAACGTTCCAGTGAGGCAGGGTGTTTATGGAGGGGTACAGTTTCAGAGCATATTTATGTGGAGTTCTGCATTGGTACGTTCCAGTGAGACAGGGAGGTTATGGAGGGGTACAGGTTCAGGGCATAATTTTGTGGAGTTCTGCATTGCTACGTTCCTGTGAGACAGTGAGGTTATGCTGGGTACAGGTACAGGACATATTTGTGTGGAGTTCTGCATTGGTACGTTCCAGTGAGACAGGGAGGTTCTGGTGGTGTACAGGTTCAGGGTATATTTGTGTGGAGTTCTGCATTGGAACGTTCCAGTGAGACAGGGAGGTTATGGAGGGTTACATTTTCAGGGCATATTTATGTGGAGTTCTGCATTGGTACGTTCCAGTGAGACAGGGAGATTATGGAGCGGTACAGTTTCAGGGCATATTTGTGTGGAGTTCTGCATTCGTACGTTGCTGTGGGACAGCGAGGTATTAGAGTCTACATGTTCAGGGCATATTTGTGTGCATTTCTGCATTGGTACGTTCCAGTGAGACAGGGAGCTATTAGAGTGTACGGGTTCAGGGCATATTTGTTTGGAGTTCTGCATTGGTATGTTCCAGTGAGAAAGGGCGGTTATCGAGGTGTACAGAAACAGGATATTTTTGTGTGGAGTTCCGCATTGGTACGTACCAGTGAGAAAGGGAGTTTATGGAGCGGTACAGGTTAAGGGCATATTTGTGTGGAGTTCTGCATGGGAACGTTCCAGTGAGACAGGGTGTTTATGGAGGGATACAGTTTCAGAGCATATTTATGTGGAGTTCTGCATTGGTACGTTCCAGTGAGACATGGAGGTTATGGAGGGGTACAGGTTCAGGGCATATTTTTGTGGAGTTCTGCATTGCTACGTTCCTGTGAGACAGTGAGGTTATGCTGCGTACAGGTACAGGTAATATTTGTGTAGAGTTCTGCATTGGTACGTTCCAGTGAGACAGGGAGGTTCTGGTGGTGTACAGGTTCTGGGTATATTTGTGTGGAGTTCTGCATTGGAACGTTCCAGTGAGACAGGGAGGTTATGGAGGGGTACAGTTTCAGGGCATATTTATGTGGAGTTCTGCATTGGTACGTTCCAGTGAGACAGGGAGCTATTAGAGTGTACGGGTTCAGGGCATATTTGTTTGGAGTTCTGCATTGGTACATTCCAGTGACTAAGGGAGGTTATCGAGGTGTACAGAAACAGGATATTTTTGTGTGGAGTTCTGCATTGGTACGTTCCAGTGAGACAGGGAGGTTATTGAGGGGTACAGGTTCAGGGCATATTTGTGTGGAGTTCTGCATTGGAACGTTCCAGTGAGACAGGAAGATTATGCAGGGGTACAGTTTCAGGGCATATTTATGTGGGGTTCTGCATTGGTACGTTCCAGTGAGACAGGGAGGTTATGGAGGGGTACAGGTTCAGGGCATATTTTTGTGGAGTTCTTCATTGGTACGTTCCAGTGAGACAGGGAGGTTATGGTGGCGTACAGGTTCAGGGTATATTTGTGTGGATATCTGCATTGGTACGTTCCAGTGAGACAGGGAGGTCATGGAGGGGTACAGGTTCAGGGTATTTTTGTGTGGATTTCTGCATTGGAACGTTCCAGTGAGACAGGGAGGTTATGGAGGGTACAGTTTCAGGGCATATTTGTGTGGAGTTCTGCATTGATACGTTCCAGTGAGAGAGAGAGGTTATGGATGGTTACAGGTTCAGGGCATATTTGTGTGCAGTTCTGCATTGATACGTTCCAGTGAGACAGGGAAGTTATGGAGGAGTACATGTTCAGGGCATATTTGTGTGGTGTTCTGCATTGGAACGTTCCAGTGAGACAGGGAGGTTATGGAGCGGTACAGATTCAGGGCATATTTGTGCGGAGTTCTGCATTGGAACGTTCCAGTGAGACAGGGAGGTTATGGAGGGGTATAGTTTCAGGGCATATTTATGTGGAGTTCTGCTTTGGTACGTTCCAGTGAGACAAGGAGGTTATGGAGGGTTAAATTTTCAGGGCATATTTTTGTGGAGTTCTTCATTGGTACGTTCCACTGAGACAGGGAGGTTATGGAGGGGTACAGGTTCAGGGCATATTTGTGTGGAGTTCTGCATTGGTACGTTCCAGTGGGACAGGGAGGTATTAGAGTGTACATGTTCAGGGCATATTTGTGTGGAGATCCGCAAAGGTACGTACCAGTGAGAAAGGGAGTTTATGGAGCGGTACAGGTTAAGGGCATATTTGTGTGGAGTTCTGCATTGGTACGTTCCAGTGAGACAGGGAGGTTATGGAGGGTACAGTTTCAGGGCATATTTTTGTGGAGTTCTGCGTTGATACATTCCCATGAGAGAGGATGGTTATGGATGTTTACAGGTTCAGGGCATATTTGTGTGCTGTTCTGCATTGATACGTTCCAGTGAGACAGGGAAGTTATGGAGGAGTACATGTTCAGGGCATATTTGTGTGGAGTTCCGCATTGGTACGTTCCAGTGTGGCAGGGAGGTTATGGTGGCGTACAGGTTCAGGGCATATTTGTGTGGATATCTGCATTGGTACGTTCCAGTGAGACAGGGAGGTTATGGAGGTGTACAGTTTCAGGGTATTTTTGTGTGGAGTTCTGCATTGGAACGTTCCAGTAGACAGGGAGGTTATGGAGGGTACAGTTTCAGGGCATATTTGTGTGGAGTTCTGCATTGGTACGTTCCAGTGAGACAGGGAGGTTATGGTGACTTACAGGTTCAGGGTATATTTGTGTGGATATCTGCATTGCTACGTTCCAGTGAGACAGGGAGGTTATGGAGGGGTACAGGTTCAGGGCATTTTTGTGTGGAGTTCTGCATTGGAACGTTCCAGTGAGACAGGGAGGTTATGGAGGGTACAGTTTCAGGGCATATTTGTGTGGAGTTCTGCATTGATACGTTCCAGTGAGAGAAGGAGGTTATGGATGGTTACAGGTTCAGGGCATATTTGTGTGCAGTTCTGCATTGATACGTTCCAGTGAGACAGGGAAGTCATGGAGGAGTACATGTTCAGGGAATATTTGTGTGGAGTTCCGCATTGGTCCGTTCCAGTGAGAAAGGGAGGTTGTGGAGCGGTACAGGTTCAGGGCATTGTTGTGTGGAGTTCTGCATTGGTACGTTCCAGTGAGACAGGGCGGTATTAGAGTGTACATGTTCAGGGCATATTTGTGTGGAGTTCCGCATTGGTACGTACCAGTGAGAAAGGGAGTTTATGGAGCGGTACAGGTTAAGGGCATATTTGTGTGGAGTTCTGCATGGGAACGTTCCAGTGAGACAGGGTGTTTATGGAGGGGTACAGTTTCAGAGCATATTTGTGTGGAGTTCCGCATTGGTACGTTCCAGTGTGACAGGGAGGTTATGGTGGCGTACAGGTTCAGGGCATATTTGTGTGGATATCTGCATTGGTACGTTCCAGTGAGACAGGGAGGTTATGGAGGTGTACAGGTTCAGGGTATTTTTGTGTGGAGTTCTGCATTGGAACGTTCCAGTGAGACAGGGAGGTTATGGAGGGTACAGTTTCAGGGCATATTTGTGTGGAGTTCTGCATTGGTACGTTCCAGTGACACAGGGAGGTTATGGTGACTTACAGGTTCAGGGTATATTTGTGTGGATATCTGCATTGCTACGTTCCAGTGAGACAGGGAGGTTATGGAGGGGTACAGGTTCAGGGCATTTTTGTGTGGAGTTCTGCATTGGAACGTTCCAGTGAGACAGGGAGGTTATGGAGGGTACAGTTTCAGGGCATATTTGTGTGGAGTTCTGCATTGATACGTTCCAGTGAGAGAGGGAGGTTATGGATGGTTACAGGTTCAGGGCATATTTGTGTGCAGTTCTGCATTGATACGTTCCAGTGAGACAGGGAAGTCATGGAGGAGTACATGATAAGGGAATATTTGTGTGGAGTTCCGCATTGGTCCGTTCCAGTGAGAAAGGGAGGTTGTGGAGCGGTACAGGTTCAGGGCATTGTTGTGTGGAGTTCTGCATTGGTACGTTCCAGTGAGACAGGGCGGTATTAGAGTGTACATGTTCAGGGCATATTTGTGTGGAGTTCCGCATTGGTACGTACCAGTGAGAAAGGGAGTTTATGGAGCGGTACAGGTTAAGGGCATATTTGTGTGGAGTTCTGCATGGGAAAGTTCCAGTGAGACAGGGTGTTTATGGAGGGGTACAGTTTCAGAGCATATTTATGTGGAGTTCTGCATTGGTACGTTCCAGTGAGACAGGGAGTTTATGGAGGGGTACAGGGTTAGGGCATATTTTTGTGGAGTTCTGCATTGCTACGTTCCTGTGAGACAGTGAGGTTATGCTGGGTACAGGTACAGGTCATATTTGTGTAGAGTTCTGCATTGGTACATTCCAGTGAGACAGGGAGGTTATGGAGCGGTACAGGTTCAGGGCATATTTGTGTGGAGTTCTGCATTGGTACGTTCCAGTGAGACAGGGAGATTATGGAGCGGTACAGGTTCAGGGCATATTTGTGTGGAGTTCTGCATTGGTACGTTGCAGTGGGACAGCGAGTTATTAGAGTCTACATGTTCAGGGCATATTTGTGTGCATTTCTGCATTGGTACGTTCCAGTGAGTAAGGGAGGTTATCGAGGTGTACAGGAACAGGATATTTTTGTGTGGAGTTCTGCATTGGTACGTTCCAGTGAGACAGGGAGGTTATGGAGGGGTACAAGTTCAGGGCATATTTTTGTGGAGTTCTTCATTGGTACGTTTCAGTGAGACAGGGAGGTTATGGAGGGGTACAGGTTCAGGGCATATTTGTGTGGAGTTCTGCATTGGTACGTTCCAGTGAGACAGGGAGGTTATGGTGGCGTACAGGTTCAGGGTATATTTGTGTGGATATCTGCATTGGTACGTTCCAGTGAGACAGGGAGGTCATGGAGGGGTACAGGTTCAGGGCATTTTTGTGTGGAGTTCTGCATTGGTACATTCCAGTGAGACAGGGAGGTTATGGAGCGGTACAGGTTCAGGGCATATTTGTGTGGAGTTCTGCATTGGTACGTTCCAGTGAGACAGGGAGATTATGGAGCGGTACAGGTTCAGGGCATATTTGTGTGGAGTTCTGCATTGGTACGTTGCAGTGGGACAGCGAGTTATTAGAGTCTACATGTTCAGGGCATATTTGTGTGCATTTCTGCATTGGTACGTTCCAGTGAGTAAGGGAGGTTATCGAGGTGTACAGGAACAGGATATTTTTGTGTGGAGTTCTGCATTGGTACGTTCCAGTGAGACAGGGAGGTTATGGAGGGGTACAAGTTCAGGGCATATTTTTGTGGAGTTCTTCATTGGTACGTTTCAGTGAGACAGGGAGGTTATGGAGGGGTACAGGTTCAGGGCATATTTGTGTGGAGTTCTGCATTGGTACGTTCCAGTGAGACAGGGAGGTTATGGTGGCGTACAGGTTCAGGGTATATTTGTGTGGATATCTGCATTGGTACGTTCCAGTGAGACAGGGAGGTCATGGAGGGGTACAGGTTCAGGGCATTTTTGTGTGGAGTTCTGCATTGGAACGTTCCAGTGAGACAGGGAGGTTATGGAGGGTACAGTTTCAGGGCATATTTGTTTGTAGTTCTGCATTGATACGTTCCAGTGAGAGAGGGAGGTTATGGATGGTTACAGGTTCAGGGCATGTTTGTGTGCAGTTCTGCATTGATACGTTCCAGTGAGACAGGGAAGTTATGGAGGAGTACATGTTCAGGGCATATTTGTGTGGTGTTCTGCATTGGAACGTTCCAGTGAGACAGGGAGGTTATGGAGCGGTACAGGTTCAGGGCATATTTGTGCGGAGTTCTACATTGGAACGTTCCAGTGAGACAGGGAGGTTATGGAGGGGTATAGTTTCAGGGCATATTCATGTGGAGTTCTGCTTTGGTACGTTCCAGTGAGACAGGGAGGTTATGGAGGGTTACATTTTCAGGGCATATTTTTGTGGAGTTCTTCATTGGTACGTTCCACTGAGACAGGGAGGATATGGAGGGGTACAGGTTCAGGGCATATTTGTGTGGAGTTCTGCATTGGTACGTTCCAGTGGGACAGGGAGGTATTAGAGTGTACATGTTCAGGGCATATTTGTGTGGAGTTCCTCATTGGTACGTACCAGTGAGAAAGGGAGTTTATGGAGCGGAACAGGTTAAGGGCATATTTGTGTGGAGTTCTGCATTGGCACGTTCCAGTGAGACAGGGAGGTTATGGAGGGGTATAGTTTCAGGGCATATTTATGTGGAGTTCTGCTTTGGTACGTTCCAGTGAGACAGGAAGGTTATAGAGGGGTACATTTTCAGGGCATATTTTTGTGGAGTTCTTCATTGGTACGTTCCAGTGAGACAGGGAGGTTATGGTGTTGTACAGGTTCAGGGTATATTTGTGTGGATATCTGCATTGGTACGTTCCAGTGAGACAGGGTGGTTATGAAGGGGTACAGGTTCAGGGCATTTTTGTGTGGAGTTCTGCATTGGAACGTTGCAGTGAGACAGGGAGGTTATGGAGGGTACAGTTTCAGGGCATATTTGTGTGGAGTTCTGCGTTGATACATTCCAGTGAGAGAGGATGGTTATGGATGTTTACAGGTTCAGGGCATATTTGTGTGCTGTTCTGCATTGATACGTTCCAGTGAGACAGGGAAGTTATGGAGGAGTACATGTTCAGGGCATATTTGTGTGGAGTTCCGCATTGGTAGGTTCCAGTGAGACAGGGAGGTTATGGTGGCGTACAGGTTCAGGGTATATTTGTGTGGATATCTGCATTGGTACGTTCCAGTGAGACAGGGAGGTTATGGAGGGTACAGTATCAGGGCATATTTGTGTGGAGTTCTGCATTGATACGTTCCAGTGAGAGTGGGAGGTTATGGATGGTTACAGGTTCAGGGCATATTTGTGTGCAGTTCTGCATTGATACGTTCCAGTGAGACAGGGAAGTCATGGAGGAGTACATGTTCAGGGAATATTTGTGTGGAGTTCCGCATTGGAACGTTCCAGTGAGAAAGGGAGGTTGTGGAGGGGTACAGTTTCAGGGCATATTTATGTGGAGTTCTGCATTGGTACGTTCCAGTGAGACAGGGAGATTATGGAGCGGTACAGGTTCAGGGCATATTTGTGTGGAGTTCTGCATTGGTACGTTGCAGTGGGACAGCGAGGTATTAGAGTCTACATTTTCAGGGCATATTTGTGTGCATTTCTGTATTGGTACGTTCCAGTGAGACAGGGAGGTTATGGAGGGGTACAGGTTCAGGGCATATTTTTGTGGAGTTCTTCATTGGTACGGTCCAGTGAGACAGGGTGGTTATCTAGGTGTACAGAAACAGGACATTTTTGTGTGGAGTTCTGCATTGGTACGTTCCAGTGAGACAGGGAGGTTATGGAGGGGTACAGGTTCAGGGCATATTTGTGTGGAGTTCTGCATTGGTACGTTCCAGTGAGACAGGGAGGTTATGGTGGCGTACAGGTTCAGGGTATATTTGTGTGGATATCTGCATTGGTACGTTCCAGTGAGACAGGGAGGTCATGGAGGGGTACAGGTTCAGGGCATTTTTGTGTGGAGTTCTGCATTGGAACGTTCCAGTGAGACATGGAGGTTATGGAGGGTACAGTTTCAGGGCATATTTGTGTGGAGTTCTGCATTGATACGTTCCAGTGAGAGAGGGAAGTTATGGATGGTTACAGGTACAGGGCATATTTGTGTGCAGTTCTGCATTGATACGTTCCAGTGAGACAGGGAGGTTATGGAGGGTTACATTTTCAGGGCATATTTTTGTGGAGTTCTTCATTGGTACGTTCCACTGTGACAGGGAGGATATGGAGGGGTACAGGTTCATGGCATATTTGTGTGGAGTTCTGCATTGGTACGTTCCAGTGGGACAGGGAGGTATAAGAGTGTACATGTTCAGGGCATATTTGTGTGGAGTTCCGCATTGGTACGTACCAGTGAGAAAGGGAGTTTATGGAGCGGTACAGGTTAAGGGCATATTTGTGTGGAGTTCTGCATGGGAACGTTCCAGTGAGGCAGGGTGTTTATGGAGGGGTACAGTTTCAGAGCATATTTATGTGGAGTTCTGCATTGGTACGTTCCAGTGAGACAGGGAGGTTATGGAGGGGTACAGGTTCAGGGCATAATTTTGTGGAGTTCTGCATTGCTACGTTCCTGTGAGACAGTGAGGTTATGCTGGATACAGGTACAGGACATATTTGTGTGGAGTTCTGCATTGGTACGTTCCAGTGAGACAGGGAGGTTCTGGTGGTGTACAGGTTCAGGGTATATTTGTGTGGAGTTCTGCATTGGAACGTTCCAGTGAGACAGGGAGGTTATGGAGGGTTACATTTTCAGGGCATATTTATGTGGAGTTCTGCATTGGTACGTTCCAGTGAGACAGGGAGATTATGGAGCGGTACAGGTTCAGGGCATATTTGTGTGGAGTTCTGCATTCGTACGTTGCTGTGGGACAGCGAGGTATTAGAGTCTACATGTTCAGGGCATATTTGTGTGCATTTCTGCATTGGTACGTTCCAGTGAGACAGGGAGCTATTAGAGTGTACGGGTTCAGGGCATATTTGTTTGGAGTTCTGCATTGGTATGTTCCAGTGAGAAAGGGTGGTTATCGAGGTGTACAGAAACAGGATATTTTTGTGTGGAGTTCCGCATTGGAACGTACCAGTGAGAAAGGGAGTTTATGGAGCGGTACAGGTTAAGGGCATATTTGTGTGGAGTTCTGCATGGGAACGTTCCAGTGAGACAGGGTGTTTATGGAGGGATACAGTTTCAGAGCATATTTATGTGGAGTTCTGCA
The DNA here is from genome assembly GCF_048418815.1 of Hemitrygon akajei. Taxonomy (NCBI): domain Eukaryota; kingdom Metazoa; phylum Chordata; class Chondrichthyes; order Myliobatiformes; family Dasyatidae; genus Hemitrygon; species Hemitrygon akajei. Next base: position 7,851,811 of record NW_027331930.1, on the reverse strand, counting down.
TTGGTACGTTCCAGTGAGACATGGAGGTTATGGAGGGGTACAGGTTCAGGGCATATTTTTGTGGAGTTCTGCATTGCTACGTTCCTGTGAGACAGTGAGGTTATGCTGCGTACAGGTACAGGTCATATTTGTGTAGAGTTCTGCATTGGTACGTTCCAGTGAGACAGGGAGGTTCTGGTGGTGTACAGGTTCTGGGTATATTTGTGTGGAGTTCTGCATTGGAACGTTCCAGTGAGACAGGGAGGTTATGGAGGGGTACAGTTTCAGGGCATATTTATGTGGAGTTCTGCATTGGTACGTTCCAGTGAGACAGGCAGATTATGGAGGGGTACAGTTTCAGGGCATATTTATGTGGGGTTCTGCATTGGTACGTTCCAGTGAGACTGGGAGGTTATGGAGGGGTACAGGTTCAGGGCATATTTTTGTGGAGTTCTTCATTGGTACGGTCCAGTGAGACAGGGCGGTTATCTAGGTGTACAGAAACAGGACATTTTTGTGTGGAGTTCTGCATTGGTACGTTCCAGTGAGACAGGGAGGTTATGGAGGGGTACAGGTTCAGGGCATATTTGTGTGGAGTTCTGCATTGGTACGTTCCAGTGAGACAGGGAGGTTATGGTGGCGTACAGGTTCAGGGTATATTTGTGTGGATATCTGCATTGGTACGTTCCAGTGAGACAGGGAGGTCATGGAGGGGTACAGGTTCAGGGCATTTTTGTGTGGAGTTCTGCATTGGAACGTTCCAGTGAGACAGGGAGGTTATGGAGGGTACAGTTTCAGGGCATATTTGTGTGGAGTTCTGCATTGATGCGTTCCAGTGAGAGAGGGAAGTTATGGATGGTTACAGGTACAGGGCATATTTGTGTGCAGTTCTGCATTGATACCTTCCAGTGAGACAGGGAGGTTATGGAGGGTTACATTTTCAGGGCATATTTTTGTGGAGTTCTTCATTGGTACGTTCCACTGTGACAGGGAGGATATGGAGGGGTACAGGTTCAGGGCATATTTGTGTGGAGTTCTGCATTGGTACGTTCCAGTGAGACAGGGAGGTATAAGAGTGTACATGTTCAGGGCATATTTGTGTGGAGTTCCGCATTGGTACGTACCAGTGAGAAAGGGAGTTTATGGAGCGGTACAGGTTAAGGGCATATTTGTGTGGAGTTCTGCATGGGAACGTTCCAGTGAGGCAGGGTGTTTATGGAGGGGTACAGTTTCAGAGCATATTTATGTGGAGTTCTGCATTGGTACGTTCCAGTGAGACAGGGAGGTTATGGAGGGGTACAGGTTCAGGGCATAATTTTGTGGAGTTCTGCATTGCTACGTTCCTGTGAGACAGTGAGGTTATGCTGGGTACAGGTACAGGACATATTTGTGTGGAGTTCTGCATTGGTACGTTCCAGTGAGACAGGGAGGTTCTGGTGGTGTACAGGTTCAGGGTATATTTGTGTGGAGTTCTGCATTGGAACGTTCCAGTGAGACAGGGAGGTTATGGAGGGTTACATTTTCAGGGCATATTTATGTGGAGTTCTGCATTGGTACGTTCCAGTGAGACAGGGAGATTATGGAGCGGTACAGGTTCAGGGCATATTTGTGTGGAGTTCTGCATTCGTACGTTGCTGTGGGACAGCGAGGTATTAGAGTCTACATGTTCAGGGCATATTTGTGTGCATTTCTGCATTGGTACGTTCCAGTGAGACAGGGAGCTATTAGAGTGTACGGGTTCAGGGCATATTTGTTTGGAGTTCTGCATTGGTATGTTCCAGTGAGAAAGGGCGGTTATCGAGGTGTACAGAAACAGGATATTTTTGTGTGGAGTTCTGCATTGGTACGTTCCAGTGAGACAGGGACGTTATTGAGGGGTACAGGGTCAGGGCATATTTGTGTGGAGTTCTGCATTGGAACGTTCCAGTGAGACAGGCAGATTATGGAGGGGTACAGTTTCAGGCAATATTTATGTGGGGTTCTGCATTGGTACGTTCCAGTGAGACAGGGAGGTTATGGAGGGGTACAGGTTCAGGGCATTTTTGTGTGGAGTTCTGCATTGGAACGTTCCAGTGAGACAGGGAGGTTATTGATTGTTACAGGTTCAGGGCATATTTGTGTGCAGTTCTGCATTGATACGTTCCAGTGAGACAGGGAAGTTATGGAGGAGTACATGTTCAGGGCATATTTGTGTGGTGTTCTGCATTGGAATGTTCCAGTTAGACAGGGAGGTTATGGAGGGGTACAGTTTCAGGGCATATTTATGTGGAGTTCTGCATTGGTACGTTCCAGTGAGACAGGGTGGTTATGGAGCGGTACAGGTTCAGGGCATATTTGTGCGGAGTTCTGCATTGGGACGTTCAAGTGAGACAGGGAGGTTATGGAGGGGTATAGTTTCAGTGCATATTTATGTGGAGTTCTGCTTTGGTACGTTCCAGTGAGACAGGGAGGTTATAGAGGGGTACAGGTTCAGGGCATATTTGTGTGGAGTTCTGCATTGGTACTTTCCAGTGGGACAGGGAGGTATAAGAGTGTACATGTTCAGGGCATATTTGTGTGGAGTTCCGCATTGGTACGTACCAGTGAGAAAGGGAGTTTATGGAGCGGTACAGGTTAAGGGCATACTTGTGTGGAGTTCTGCATGGGAACGTTCCAGAGAGGCAGGGTGTTTATGGAGGGGTACAGTTTCAGAGCATATTTATGTGGAGTTCTGCATTGGTACGTTCCAGTGAGACAGGGAGGTTATGGAGGGGTACAGGTTCAGGGCATAATTTTGTGGAGTTCTGCATTGCTACGTTCCTGTGAGACAGTGAGGTTATGCTGGGTACAGGTACAGGACATATTTGTGTGGAGTTCTGCATTGGTACGTTCCAGTGAGACAGGGAGGTTCTGGTGGTGTACAGGTTCAGGGTATATTTGTGTGGAGTTCTGCATTGGAACGTTCCAGTGAGACAGGGAGGTTATGGAGGGTTACATTTTCAGGGCATATTTATGTGGAGTTCTGCATTGGTACGTTCCAGTGAGACAGGGAGATTATGGAGCGGTACAGGTTCAGGGCATATTTGTGTGGAGTTCTGCATTCGTACGTTGCTGTGGGACAGCGAGGTATTAGAGTCTACATGTTCAGGGCATATTTGTGTGCATTTCTGCATTGGTACGTTCCAGTGAGACAGGGAGCTATTAGAGTGTACGGGTTCAGGGCATATTTGTTTGGAGTTCTGCATTGGTATGTTCCAGTGAGAAAGGGCGGTTATCGAGGTGCACAGAAACAGGATATTTTTGTGTGGAGTTCTGCATTGGTACGTTCCAGTGAGACAGGGACGTTATTGAGGGGTACAGGTTCAGGGCATATTTGTGTGGAGTTCTGCATTGGAACGTTCCAGTGAGACAGGCAGATTATGGAGGGGTACAGTTTCAGGCAATATTTATGTGGGGTTCAGCATTGGTACGTTCCAGTGAGACAGGGAGGTTATGGAGGGGTACAGGTTCAGGGCATTTTTGTGTGGAGTTCTGCATTGGAACGTTCCAGTGAGACAGGGAGGTTATTGATGGTTACAGGTTCAGGGCATATTTGTGTGCAGTTCTGCATTGATACGTTCCAGTGAGACAGGGAAGGTATGGAGGAGTACATGTTCAGGGCATATTTGTGTGGTGTTCTGCATTGGAACGTTCCAGTTAGACAGGGAGGTTATGGAGGGGTACAGTTTCAGGGCATATTTATGTGGAGTTCTGCATTGGTACGTTCCAGTGAGACAGGGTGGTTATGGAGCGGTACAGGTTCAGGGCATATTTGTGCGGAGTTCTGCATTGGGACGTTCCAGTGAGACAGGGAGGTTATGGAGGGGTATAGTTTCAGGGCATATTTATGTGGAGTTCTGCTTTGGTACGTTCCAGTGAGACAGGGAGGTTATAGAGGGGTACATTTTCAGGGCATATTTTTGTGGAGTTCTTCATTGGTACGTTCCAGTGAGATCGGGAGGTAATGGTGGTGTACAGGTTCAGGGTATATTTGTGTGGATATCTGCATTGGTACGTTCCAGTGAGACAGGGAGGTTATGAAGGGGTACAGGTTCAGGGTATTTTTGTGTGGAGTTCTGCATTGGAACGTTGCAGTGAGACAGGGAGGTTATGGAGGGTACAGTTTCAGGGCATATTTGTGTGGAGTTCTGCGTTGAGACATTCCAGTGAGAGAGGATGTTTATGGATGTTTACAGGTTCAGGGCATATTTGTGTGCTGTTCTGCATTGATACGTTCCAGTGAGACAGGGAAGTTATGGAGGAGTACATGTTCAGGGCATATTTGTGTGGAGTTCCGCATTGGTACGTTCCAGTGAGACAGGGAGGTTATGGTGGCGTACAGGTTCAGAGTATATTTGTGTGGATATCAGCATTGGTACGTTCCAGTGAGACAGGGAGGTTATGGAGGTGTACAGGTTCAGGGCATTTTTGTGTGGAGTTCTGCATTGGAACGTTCCAGTGAGTCAGGGAGATTATGGAGGGTACAGTTTCAGGGCATATTTGTGTGGAGTTCTGCATTGGAACGTTCCAGTGAGACAGGGAGGTTATGGAGGGGTACAGTTTCAGTGCATATTTATGTGGAGTTCTGCATTGGTACGTTCCAGTGAGACAGGGAGATTATGGAGCAGTACAGGTTCAGGGCATATTTGTGTGGAGTTCTGCATTGGTACCTTGCAGTGGGACAGCGAGGTATTAGAGTCTACATGTTCAGGGCATATTTGTGTGCATTTCTGCATTGGTACGTTCCAGTGAGACAGGGAGCTATTAGAGTGTACGGGTTCAGGGCATATTTGTTTGGAGTTCTGCATTGGTACGTTCCAGTGAGTAAGGGAGGTTATTGAGGTGTACAGAAACAGGATATTTTTGTGTGGAGTTCAGCATTGGTACGTTCCAGTGAGACAGGGAGGTTATTGAGGGGTACAGTTTCAGGGCATATTTGTGTGGAGTTCTGCATTGGTACGTTCCAGTGAGACAGGGAGCTATTAGAGTGTACGGGTTCAGGGCATATTTGTTTGGAGTTCTGCATTGGAACGTTCCAGTGAGACAGGCAGATTATGGAGGGGTACAGTTTCAGGGCATATTTATGTGGGGTTCTGCATTGGTACGTTCCAGTGAGACAGGGAGGTTATGGAGGGGTACAGGTTCAGGGCATATTTGTGTGGAGTTCTGCATTGGTACGTTCCAGTGAGACAGGGAGGTTATGGTGGCGTACAGGTTCAGGGTATAATTGTGTGGATATCTGCATTGGTACGTTCCAGTGAGACAGGGAGGTCATGGACGGGTACAGGTTCAGGGCATTTTTGTGTGGAGTTCTGCATTGGAACGTTCCAGTGAGACAGGGAGGTTAGGGAGGGTACAGTTTCAGGGCATATTTGTGTGGAGTTCTGCATTGATACGTTCCAGTGAGAGACGGAAGTTATGGATGGTTACAGGTTCAGGGCATATTTGTGTGGAGTTCTGCATGGGAACGTTCCAGAGAGGCAGGGTGTTTATGGAGGGGTACAGTTTCAGAGCATATTTATGTGGAGTTCTGCATTGGTACGTTCCAGTGAGACAGGGAGGTTATGGAGGGGTACAGGTTCAGGGCATAATTTTGTGGAGTTCTGCATTGCTACGTTCCTGTGAGACAGTGAGGTTATGCTGGGTACAGGTACAGGACATATTTGTGTGGAGTTCTGCATTGGTACGTTCCAGTGAGACAGGGAGGTTCTGGTGGTGTACAGGTTCAGGGTATATTTGTGTGGAGTTCTGCATTGGAACGTTCCAGTGAGACAGGGAGGTTATGGAGGGTTACATTTTCAGGGCATATTTATGTGGAGTTCTGCATTGGTACGTTCCAGTGAGACAGGGAGATTATGGAGCGGTACAGGTTCAGGGCATATTTGTGTGGAGTTCTGCATTCGTACGTTGCTGTGGGACAGCGAGGTATTAGAGTCTACATGTTCAGGGCATATTTGTGTGCATTTCTGCATTGGTACGTTCCAGTGAGACAGGGAGCTATTAGAGTGTACGGGTTCAGGGCATATTTGTTTGGAGTTCTGCATTGGTATGTTCCAGTGAGAAAGGGCGGTTATCGAGGTGCACAGAAACAGGATATTTTTGTGTGGAGTTCTGCATTGGTACGTTCCAGTGAGACAGGGACGTTATTGAGGGGTACAGGTTCAGGGCATATTTGTGTGGAGTTCTGCATTGGAACGTTCCAGTGAGACAGGCAGATTATGGAGGGGTACAGTTTCAGGCAATATTTATGTGGGGTTCAGCATTGGTACGTTCCAGTGAGACAGGGAGGTTATGGAGGGGTACAGGTTCAGGGCATTTTTGTGTGGAGTTCTGCATTGGAACGTTCCAGTGAGACAGGGAGGTTATTGATGGTTACAGGTTCAGGGCATATTTGTGTGCAGTTCTGCATTGATACGTTCCAGTGAGACAGGGAAGGTATGGAGGAGTACATGTTCAGGGCATATTTGTGTGGTGTTCTGCATTGGAACGTTCCAGTTAGACAGGGAGGTTATGGAGGGGTACAGTTTCAGGGCATATTTATGTGGAGTTCTGCATTGGTACGTTCCAGTGAGACAGGGTGGTTATGGAGCGGTACAGGTTCAGGGCATATTTGTGCGGAGTTCTGCATTGGGACGTTCCAGTGAGACAGGGAGGTTATGGAGGGGTATAGTTTCAGGGCATATTTATGTGGAGTTCTGCTTTGGTACGTTCCAGTGAGACAGGGAGGTTATAGAGGGGTACATTTTCAGGGCATATTTTTGTGGAGTTCTTCATTGGTACGTTCCAGTGAGATCGGGAGGTAATGGTGGTGTACAGGTTCAGGGTATATTTGTGTGGATATCTGCATTGGTACGTTCCAGTGAGACAGGGAGGTTATGAAGGGGTACAGGTTCAGGGTATTTTTGTGTGGAGTTCTGCATTGGAACGTTGCAGTGAGACAGGGAGGTTATGGAGGGTACAGTTTCAGGGCATATTTGTGTGGAGTTCTGCGTTGAGACATTCCAGTGAGAGAGGATGTTTATGGATGTTTACAGGTTCAGGGCATATTTGTGTGCTGTTCTGCATTGATACGTTCCAGTGAGACAGGGAAGTTATGGAGGAGTACATGTTCAGGGCATATTTGTGTGGAGTTCCGCATTGGTACGTTCCAGTGAGACAGGGAGGTTATGGTGGCGTACAGGTTCAGAGTATATTTGTGTGGATATCAGCATTGGTACGTTCCAGTGAGACAGGGAGGTTATGGAGGTGTACAGGTTCAGGGCATTTTTGTGTGGAGTTCTGCATTGGAACGTTCCAGTGAGTCAGGGAGATTATGGAGGGTACAGTTTCAGGGCATATTTGTGTGGAGTTCTGCATTGGAACGTTCCAGTGAGACAGGGAGGTTATGGAGGGGTACAGTTTCAGTGCATATTTATGTGGAGTTCTGCATTGGTACGTTCCAGTGAGACAGGGAGATTATGGAGCAGTACAGGTTCAGGGCATATTTGTGTGGAGTTCTGCATTGGTACCTTGCAGTGGGACAGCGAGGTATTAGAGTCTACATGTTCAGGGCATATTTGTGTGCATTTCTGCATTGGTACGTTCCAGTGAGACAGGGAGCTATTAGAGTGTACGGGTTCAGGGCATATTTGTTTGGAGTTCTGCATTGGTACGTTCCAGTGAGTAAGGGAGGTTATTGAGGTGTACAGAAACAGGATATTTTTGTGTGGAGTTCAGCATTGGTACGTTCCAGTGAGACAGGGAGGTTATTGAGGGGTACAGTTTCAGGGCATATTTGTGTGGAGTTCTGCATTGGTACGTTCCAGTGAGACAGGGAGCTATTAGAGTGTACGGGTTCAGGGCATATTTGTTTGGAGTTCTGCATTGGAACGTTCCAGTGAGACAGGCAGATTATGGAGGGGTACAGTTTCAGGGCATATTTATGTGGGGTTCTGCATTGGTACGTTCCAGTGAGACAGGGAGGTTATGGAGGGGTACAGGTTCAGGGCATATTTGTGTGGAGTTCTGCATTGGTACGTTCCAGTGAGACAGGGAGGTTATGGTGGCGTACAGGTTCAGGGTATAATTGTGTGGATATCTGCATTGGTACGTTCCAGTGAGACAGGGAGGTCATGGACGGGTACAGGTTCAGGGCATTTTTGTGTGGAGTTCTGCATTGGAACGTTCCAGTGAGACAGGGAGGTTAGGGAGGGTACAGTTTCAGGGCATATTTGTGTGGAGTTCTGCATTGATACGTTCCAGTGAGAGACGGAAGTTATGGATGGTTACAGGTTCAGGGCATATTTGTGTGCAGTTCTGCATTGATACGTTCCAGTGAGACAGGGAGGTTATGGAGGGTTACATTTTCAGGGCATATTTATGTGGAGTTCTGCATTGGTACGTTCCAGTGAGACAGGGAGGTTATGGAGGGGTACAGGTTCAGGGCATAATTTTGTGGAGTTCTGCATTGCTACGTTCCTGTGAGACAGTGAGGTTATGCTGGTGACAGGTACAGGACATATTTGTGTGGAGTTCTGCATTGGTACGTTCCAGTGAGACAGGGAGGTTCTGGTGGTGTACAGGTTCAGGGTATATTTGTGTGGAGTTCTGCATTGGAACGTTCCAGTGAGACGGGGAGGTTATGGAGGGGTACAGTTTCAGGGCATATTTATGTGGAGTTCTGCATTGGTACGTTGCAGTGAGACAGGGAGATTATGGAGCGGTACAGGTTCAGGGCATATTTGTGTGGAGTTCTGCATTGGTACGTTGCAGTGGGACAGCGAGGTATTAGAGTCTACATGTTCAGGGCATATTTGTGTGCATTTCTGCATTGGTACGTTCCAGTGAGACAGGGAGCTATTTGAGTGTACGGGTTCAGGGCATATTTGTTTGGAGTTCTGCATTGGTACGTTCCAGTGAGTAAGGGAGGTTATCGAGGTGTACAGAAACAGGATATTTTTGTGTGGAGTTCTGCATTGGTACGTTCCAGTGAGACAGGGAGGTTATTGAGGGGTACAGTTTCAGGGCATATTTGTGTGGAGTTCTGCATTGGAACGTTCCAGTGAGACAGGCAGATTATGGAGGGGTACAGGTTCAGGGCATTTTTGTGTGGAGTTCTGCATTGGAACGTTCCAGTGAGAGAGGGAGGTTATGGTTGGTTACAGTTTCAGGGCATATATATGTGGGGTTCTGCATTGGTACGTTCCAGTGAGACAGGGAGGTTATGGAGGGGTACAGGTTCAGGGCATTTTTGTGTGGAGTTCTGCATTGGAACGTTCCAGTGAGAGAGGGAGGTTATGGTTGGTTATAGGTTCAGGGCATATTTGTGTGCAGTTCCTCATTGATACGTTCCAGTGAGACAGGGCAGTTATGGAGGAGTACATGTTCAGGGCATATTTGTGTGGTGTTCTGCATTGGAACGTTCCAGTGAGACAGGGAGGTTATGGAGCGGTACAGGTTCAGGGCATATTTGTGCGGAGTTCTGCATTGGAACGTTCCAGTGAGACAGGAGGTTATGGAGGGGTATAGTTTCAGGGCATATTTATGTGGTGTTCTGCTTTGGTACGTTCCAGTGATACAGGGAGGTTATGGAGGGTAACATTTTCAGGGCATATTTTTGTGGAGTTTTTCATTGGTACGTTCCAGTGAGACAGGGAGGTTATGGAGGGGTCCAGGTTCAGGGCATATTTGTGTGGAGTTCTGCATTGGTACGTTCCAGTGGGACAGGGAGGTATTAGAGTGCACATGTTCAGGGCATATTTGTGTGGAGTTCCGCATTGGTACGTACCAGTGAGAAAGGGAGTTTATGGAGCGGTACAGGTTAAGGGCATATTTGTGTGGAGTTCTGCATGGGAACGTTCCAGTGAGACAGGGTGTTTATGAAGGGGTACAGTTTCAGAGCATATTTATGTGGAGTTCTGCATTGGTACGTTCCAGTGAGACAGGGAGGTTATGGAGGGGTACAGGTTCGGGGCATATTTTTGTGGAGTTCTGCATTGCTACGTTCCTGTGAGACAGTGAGGTTATGCTGGGTACAGGTACAGGACATATTTGTGTGGAGTTCTGCATTGTTACGTTCCAGTGAGACAGGGAGGCTCTGGTGGTGTACAGGTTCAGGGTATATTTGTGTGGAGTTCGGCATTGGAACGTTCCAGTGAGACAGGGAGGTTATGGAGGGGTACAGTTTCAGGGCATATTTATGTGGAGTTCTGCATTGGTACGTTGCAGTGGGACAGCGAGGTATTAGAGTCTACATGTTCAGGGCATATCTGTGTGCATTTCTGCATTGGTACGTTCCAGTGAGACAGGGAGGTTATGGAGCGGTACAGGTTCAGGGCATATTTGTGTGGAGTTCTGCATTGGTACGTTCCAGTGAGACAGGGAGCTATTAGAGTGTACGGGTTCAGGGCATATTTGTTTGGAGTTTTGCATTGGTATGTTCCAGTGAGAAAGGGAGGTTATCGAGGTGTACAGAAACAGGATATTTTTGTGTGGAGTTCTGCATTGGTACGTTCCAGTGAGACAGGGAGGTTATTGAGGGGTACAGGTTCAGGGCATATTTGTGTGGAGTTCTGCATTGGAACGTTCCAGTGAGACAGGCAGATTATGGATGGGTAAAGTTTCAGGCAATATTTATGTGGGGTTCTGCATTGGTACGTTCCAGTGAGACAGGGAGGTTATGCTGGGTACATGTACAGGACATATTTGTGTGGAGTTCTTCATTGGTACGTTCCAGTGAGACAGGGCGGTTATCGAGGTGTACAGAAACAGGACATTTTTGTGTGGAGTTCTGCATTGGTACGTTCCAGTGAGACAGGGAGGTTATTGAGGGGTACAGGTTCAGGGCATATTTGTGTGGAGTTCTGCATTGGATCGTTCCAGTGAGACAGGCAGATTATGGATGGGTAAAGTTTCAGGCAATATTTATGTGGGGTTCTGCATTGGTACGTTCCTGTGAGACAGTGAGGTTATGCTGGGTACATGTACAGGACATATTTGTGTGGAGTTCTTCATTGGTACGTTCCAGTGAGACAGGCAGATTATGGATGGGTAAAGTTTCAGGCAATATTTATGTGGGGTTCTGCATTGGTACGTTCCAGTGAGACAGGGAGGTTATGCTGGGTACATGTACAGGACATATTTGTGTGGAGTTCTTCATTGGTACGTTCCAGTGAGACAGGGCGGTTATCGAGGTGTACAGAAACAGGATATTTTTGTGTGGAGTTCTGCATTGGTACGTTCCAGTGAGACAGGGAGGTTATTGAGGGGTACAGGTTCAGGGCATATTTGTGTGGAGTTCTGCATTGGAACGTTCCAGTGAGACAGGCAGATTATGGATGGGTAAAGTTTCAGGCAATATTTATGTGGGGTTCTGCATTGGTACGTTCCAGTGAGACAGGGAGGTTATGCTGGGTACATGTACAGGACATATTTGTGTGGAGTTCTTCATTGGTACGTTCCAGTGAGACAGGGCGGTTATCGAGGTGTACAGAAACAGGACATTTTTGTGTGGAGTTCTGCATTGGTACGTTCCACTGAGACAGGGAGGTTATGGAAGGGTACAGGTTCAGGGCATATTTGTGTGGAGTTCTGCATTGGTACGTTCCAGTGAGACAGGGAGGTTATGGTGGCGTACAGGTTCAGGGTATATTTGTGTGGATATCTGCATTGGTACGTTCCAGTGAGACAGGGAGGTTATGGAGGTGTACAGGTTCAGGGCATTTTTGTGTGGAGTTCTGCATTGGTACGTTCCAGTGGGACAGGGAGGTTATGGATGGTTACAGGTTCAGGGCATATTTGTGTGCAGTTCTGCATTGATACGTTCCAGTGAGAAAGGGAGTTTATGGAGCGGTACAGGTTAAGGGCATATTTCTGTGGAGTTCTGCATGGGAACGTTCCAGTGAGACAGGGTGTTTATGAAGGGGTACAGTTTCAGAGCATATTTATGTGGAGTTCTGCATTGATACGTTCCAGTGAGAGTGGGAGGTTATGGATGGTTACAGGTTCAGGGCATATTTGTGTGCAGTTCTGCATTGATACGTTCCAGTGAGACAGGGAAGTCATGGAGGAGTACATGTTCAGGGAATATTTGTGTGGAGTTCCGCATTGGTACGTTCCAGTGAGAAAGGGAGGTTATGGAGCGGTACAGGTTCAGGGCATAGTTGTGTGGAGTTCTGCATTGGTACGTTCCTGTGAGACAGGTAGTTTATGGAGCGGTATAGGTTCAGGGCATATTTGTGTGGAGTTCTGCATTGGTACGTTCCAGTGGGACAGGGAGGTATTAGAGTGTACATGTTCAGGGCATATTTGTGTGGAGTTCCGCATTGGTACGTACCAGTGAGAAAGGGAGTTTATGGAGCGGTACAAGTTAAGGGCATATTTGTGTGGAGTTCTGCATGGGAACATTCCAGTGAGACAGGGTGTTTATGGAGGGGTACAGTTTCAGAGCATATTTATGTGGAGTTCTGCATTGCTACGTTCCTGTGAGACAGTGAGGTTATGCTGGGTACAGGTACAGGTCATATTTGTGTAGAGTTCTGCATTGGAACGTTCCAGTGAGACAGGGAGGTGCTGGTGGTGTACAGGTTCAGGGTATATTTGTGTGGAGTTCTGCATTGGAACGTTCCAGTGAGACAAGGAGGTTATGGAGGGGTACAGTTTCAGTGCATATTTATGTGGAGTTCTGCATTGGTTCGTTCCAGTGAGACAGGGAGATTATGGAGCAGTACAGGTTCAGGGCATATTTGTGTGGAGTTCTGCATTGGTACGTTGCAGTGGGACAGCGAGGTATTAGAGTCTACATGTTCAGGGCATATTTGTGTGCATTTCTGCATGGGTACGTTCCAGTGAGACAGGGAGCTATTAGAGTGTATGGGTTCAGGGCATATTTGTTTGGAGTTCTGCATTGGTACGTTCCATTGAGTAAGGGAGGTTATTGAGGTGTACAGAAACAGGATATTTTTGTGTGGAGTTCAGCATTGGTACGTTCCAGTGAGACAGGGAGGTTATTGAGGGGTACAGCTTCAGGGCATATTTGTGTGGAGTTCTGCATTGGTACGTTCCAGTGAGACAGGGAGCTATTAGAGTGTACGGGTTCAGGGCATATTTGTTTGGAGTTCTGCATTGGAACGTTCCAGTGAGACAGGCAGATTATGGAGGGGTACAGTTTCAGGGCATATTTATGTGGGGTTCTGCATTGGTACGTTCCAGTGAGACAGGGAGGTTATGGAGGGGTACAGGTTCAGGGCATATTTGTGTGGAGTTCTGCATTGGAACGTTCCAGTGAGACAGGGAGGTTATGGTGGCGTACAGGTTCAGGGTATAATTGTGTGGATATCTGCATTGGTACGTTCCAGTGAGACAGGGAGGTCATGGAGGGGTACAGGTTCAGGGCATTTTTGTGTGGAGTTCTGCATTGGAACGTTCCAGTGAGACAGGGAGGTTATGGAGGGTACAGTTTCAGGGCATATTTGTGTGGAGTTCTGCATTGATACGTTCCAGTGAGAGAGGGAAGATATGGATGGTTAGAGGTTCAGGGCATATTTGTGTGCAGTTCTGCATTGATACGTTCCAGTGAGACAGGGAGGTTATGGAGGGTTACATTTTCAGGGCATATTTTTGTGGAGTTCTTCATTGGTACGTTCCACTGAGACAGGGAGGATATGGAGGGTTACAGGTTCAGGGCATATTTGTGTGGAGTACTGCATTGGTAAGTTCCAGTGGGACAGGGAGGTATTAGAGTGTACATGTTCAGGGCATATTTGTGTGGAGTTCCGCATTGGTACGTACCAGTGAGAAAGGGAGTTTATGGAGCGGTACAGGTTAAGGGCATATTTGTGTGGAGTTCTGCATGGGAACGTTCCAGTGAGGCAGGGTGTTTATGGAGGGGTACAGTTTCAGAGCATATTTATGTGGAGTTCTGCATTGGTACGTTCCAGTGAGACAGGGAGGTTATGGAGGGGTACAGGTTCAGGGCATAATTTTGTGGAGTTCTGCATTGCTACGTTCCTGTGAGACAGTGAGGTTATGCTGGTGACAGGTAAAGGACATATTTGTGTGGAGTTCTGCATTGGTACGTTCCAGTGAGACAGGGAGGTTCTGGTGGTGTACAGGTTCAGGGTATATTTGTGTGGAGTTCTGCATTGGAACGTTCCAGTGAGACAGGGAGGTTATGGAGGGTTACATTTTCAGGGCATATTTTTGTGGAGTTTTTCATTGGTACGTTCCAGTGAGACAGGGAGGTTATGGAGGGGTACAGGTTCAGGGCATATTTGTGTGGAGTTCTGCATTGGTACGTTCCAGTGGGACAGGGAGGTATTAGAGTGTACATGTTCAGGGCATATTTGTGTGGAGTTCCGCATTGGTACGTACCAGTGAGAAAGGGAGTTTATGGAGCGGTACAGGTTAAGGGCATATTTGTGTGGAGTTCTGCATGGGAACGTTCCAGCGAGACAGGGTGTTTATGAAGGGGTACAGTTTCAGAGCATATTTATGTGGAGTTCTGCATTGGTACGTTCCAGTGAGACAGGGAGGTTATGGAGGGGTACAGGTTCGGGGCATATTTTTGTGGAGTTCTGCATTGCTACGTTCCTGTGAGACAGTGAGGTTATGCTGGGTACAGGTACAGGACATATTTGTGTGGAGTTCTGCATTGGTACGTTCCAGTGAGACAGCGAGGCTCTGGTGGTGTACAGGTTCAGGGTATATTTGTGTGGAGTTCTGCATTGGAACGTTCCAGTGAGACAGGGAGGTTATGGAGGGGTACAGTTTCAGGGCATATTTATGTGGAGTTCTGCATTGGTACGTTGCAGTGGGAAAGCGAGGTATTAGAGTCTACATGTTCAGGGCATATTTGTGTGCATTTCTGCATTGGTACGTTCCAGTGAGACAGGGAGGTTATGGAGCGGTACAGGTTCAGGGCATATTTGGTGGAGTTCTGCATTGGTACGTTGCAGTGGGACAGCGAGGTATTAGAGTCTACATGTTCAGGGCATATTTGTGTGCATTTCTGCATTGGTACGTTCCAGTGAGACAGGGAGCTATTAGAGTGTACGGGTTCAGGGCATATTTGTTTGGAGTTCTGCATTGGTATGTTCCAGTGAGAAAGGGAGGTTATCGAGGTGTACAGAAACAGGATATTTTTGTGTGGAGTTCTGCATTGGTACGTTCCAGTGAGACAGGGAGGTTATTGAGGGGTACAGGTTCAAGGCATATTTGTGTGGAGTTCTGCATTGGAACGTTCCAGTGAGACAGGCAGATTATGGATGGGTACAGTTTCAGGCAATATTTATGTGGGGTTCTGCATTGGTACGTTCCAGTGAGACAGGGAGGTTATGGAGGGGTACAGGTTCAGGGCATATTTTTGTGGAGTTCTGCATTGCTACGTTCCTGTGAGACAGTGAGGTTATGCTGGGTACATGTACAGGACATATTTGTGTGGAGTTCTTCATTGGTACGTTCCAGTGAGACAGGGCGGTTATCGAGGTGTACAGAAACAGGACATTTTTGTGTGGAGTTCTGCATTGGTACGTTCCACTGAGACAGGGAGGTTATGGAGGGGTACAGGTTCAGGGCATATTTGTGTGGAGTTCTGCATTGGTACGTTCCAGTGAGACAGGGAGGTTATGGAGGAGTACATGTTCAGGGCATATTTGTGTGGAGTTCCGCATTGGTACGTTCCAGTGAGACAGGGAGGTTATGGTGGCGTACAGGTTCAGGGTATATTTGTGTGGATATCTGCATTGGTACGTTCCAGTGAGACAGGGAGGTTATGGAGGTGTACAGGTTCAGGGCATTTTTGTGTGGAGTTCTGCATTGGAACGTTCCAGTGAGACAGGGAGGTTATGGAGGGTACAGTTTCAGGGCATATTTGTGTGGAGTTCTGCATTGATACGTTCCAGTGAGAGTGGGAGGTTATGGATGGTTACAGGTTCAGGGCATATTTGTGTGCAGTTCTGCATTGATACGTTCCAGTGAGACAGGGAAGTCATGGAGGAGTACATGTTCACGGAATATTTGTGTGGAGTTCCGCATTGGTACGTTCCAGTGAGAAAGGGAGGTTATGGAGCGCTACAGGTTCAGGGCATAGTTGTGTGGAGTTCTGCATTGGTACGTTCCAGTGAGACAGGTAGGTTATGGAGCGGGATAGGTTCAGGGCATATTTGTGTGGAGTTCTGCATTGGTACGTTCCAGTGGGACATGGAGGTATTAGAGTGTACATGTTCAGGGCATATTTGTGTGGAGTTCCGCATTGGTACGTACCAGTGAGAAAGGGAGGTTATGGAGCGGTACAAGTTAAGGGCATATTTGTGTGGAGTTCTGCATTGGAACGTTCCAGTGAGACAAGGAGGTTATGGAGGGGTACAGTTTCAGTGCATATTTATGTGGAGTTCTGCATTGGTACGTTCCAGTGAGACAGGGAGATTATGGAGCAGTACAGGTTCAGGGCATATTTGTGTGGAGTTCTGCATTGGTACGTTGCAGTGGGACAGCGAGGTATTAGAGTCTACATGTTCAGGGCATATTTGTGTGCATTTCTGCATTGGTACGTTCCAGTGAGACAGGGAGCTATTAGAGTGTACGGGTTCAGGGCATATTTGTTTGCAGTTCTGCATTGGTACGTTCCATTGTGTAAGGGAGGTTATTGAGGTGTACAGAAACAGGATATTTTTGTGTGGAGTTCAGCATTGGTACGTTCCAGTGAGACAGGGAGGTTATTGAGGGGTACAGCTTCAGGGCATATTTGTGTGGAGTTCTGCATTGGTACGTTCCAGTGAGACAGGGAGCTATTAGAGTGTACGGGTTCAGGGCATATTTGTTTGGATTTCTGCATTGGAACGTTCCAGTGAGACAGGCAGAGTATGGAGGGGTACAGTTTCAGGGCATATTTATGTGGGTTTCTGCATTGGTACGTTCCAGTGAGACAGGGAGGTTATGGAGGGTTACAGGTTCAGGGCATATTTGTGTGGAGTTCCGCATTGGTACGTACCAGTGAGAAAGGGAGTTTATGGAGCGGTACAGGTTAAGGGCATATTTGTGTGGAGTTCTGCATGGGAAC
Organism: Hemitrygon akajei; assembly: GCF_048418815.1. Taxonomy (NCBI): domain Eukaryota; kingdom Metazoa; phylum Chordata; class Chondrichthyes; order Myliobatiformes; family Dasyatidae; genus Hemitrygon; species Hemitrygon akajei. Next base: position 7,834,779 of record NW_027331930.1, on the reverse strand, counting down.
GTTCCAGTGAGGCAGGGTGTTTATGGAGGGGTACAGTTTCAGAGCATATTTATGTGGAGTTCTGCATTGGTACGTTCCAGTGAGACAGGGAGGTTATGGAGGGGTACAGGTTCAGGGCATAATTTTGTGGAGTTCTGCATTGCTACGTTCCTGTGAGACAGTGAGGTTATGCTGGTGACAGGTAAAGGACATATTTGTGTGGAGTTCTGCATTGGTACGTTCCAGTGAGACAGGGAGGTTCTGGTGGTGTACAGGTTCAGGGTATATTTGTGTGGAGTTCTGCATTGGAACGTTCCAGTGAGACAGGGAGGTTATGGAGGGTTACATTTTCAGGGCATATTTTTGTGGAGTTTTTCATTGGTACGTTCCAGTGAGACAGGGAGGTTATGGAGGGGTACAGGTTCAGGGCATATTTGTGTGGAGTTCTGCATTGGTACGTTCCAGTGGGACAGGGAGGTATTAGAGTGTACATGTTCAGGGCATATTTGTGTGGAGTTCCGCATTGGTACGTACCAGTGAGAAAGGGAGTTTATGGAGCGGTACAGGTTAAGGGCATATTTGTGTGGAGTTCTGCATGGGAACGTTCCAGCGAGACAGGGTGTTTATGAAGGGGTACAGTTTCAGAGCATATTTATGTGGAGTTCTGCATTGGTACGTTCCAGTGAGACAGGGAGGTTATGGAGGGGTACAGGTTCGGGGCATATTTTTGTGGAGTTCTGCATTGCTACGTTCCTGTGAGACAGTGAGGTTATGCTGGGTACAGGTACAGGACATATTTGTGTGGAGTTCTGCATTGGTACGTTCCAGTGAGACAGCGAGGCTCTGGTGGTGTACAGGTTCAGGGTATATTTGTGTGGAGTTCTGCATTGGAACGTTCCAGTGAGACAGGGAGGTTATGGAGGGGTACAGTTTCAGGGCATATTTATGTGGAGTTCTGCATTGGTACGTTGCAGTGGGAAAGCGAGGTATTAGAGTCTACATGTTCAGGGCATATTTGTGTGCATTTCTGCATTGGTACGTTCCAGTGAGACAGGGAGGTTATGGAGCGGTACAGGTTCAGGGCATATTTGGTGGAGTTCTGCATTGGTACGTTGCAGTGGGACAGCGAGGTATTAGAGTCTACATGTTCAGGGCATATTTGTGTGCATTTCTGCATTGGTACGTTCCAGTGAGACAGGGAGCTGTTAGAGTGTACGGGTTCAGGGCATATTTGTTTGGAGTTCTGCATTGGTATGTTCCAGTGAGAAAGGGAGGTTATCGAGGTGTACAGAAACAGGATATTTTTGTGTGGAGTTCTGCATTGGTACGTTCCAGTGAGACAGGGAGGTTATTGAGGGGTACAGGTTCAAGGCATATTTGTGTGGAGTTCTGCATTGGAACGTTCCAGTGAGACAGGCAGATTATGGATGGGTACAGTTTCAGGCAATATTTATGTGGGGTTCTGCATTGGTACGTTCCAGTGAGACAGGGAGGTTATGGAGGGGTACAGGTTCAGGGCATATTTTTGTGGAGTTCTGCATTGCTACGTTCCTGTGAGACAGTGAGGTTATGCTGGGTACATGTACAGGACATATTTGTGTGGAGTTCTTCATTGGTACGTTCCAGTGAGACAGGGAGGTTATGGAGGGGTACAGGTTCAGGGCATATTTGTGTGGAGTTCTGCATTGGTACGTTCCAGTGAGACAGGGAGGTTATGGTGGGGTACAGGTTCAGGGCATATTTGTGTGGAGTTCTGCATTGGTACGTTCCAGTGAGACAGGGAGGTTATGGAGGAGTACATGTTCAGGGCATATTTGTGTGGAGTTCCGCATTGGTACGTTCCAGTGAGACAGGGAGGTTATGGTGGCGTACAGGTTCAGGGTATATTTGTGTGGATATCTGCATTGGTACGTTCCAGTGAGACAGGGAGGTTATGGAGGTGTACAGGTTCAGGGCATTTTTGTGTGGAGTTCTGCATTGGAACGTTCCATTGAGACAGGGAGGTTATGGAGGGTACAGTTTCAGGGCATATTTGTGTGGAGTTCTGCATTGATACGTTCCAGTGAGAGTGGGAGGTTATGGATGGTTACAGGTTCAGGGCATATTTGTGTGCAGTTCTGCATTGATACGTTCCAGTGAGACAGGGAAGTCATGGAGGAGTACATGTTCAGGGAATATTTGTGTGGAGTTCCGCATTGGTACGTTCCAGTGAGAAAGGGAGGTTATGGAGCGCTACAGGTTCAGGGCATAGTTGTGTGGAGTTCTGCATTGGTACGTTCCAGTGAGACAGGTAGGTTATGGAGCGGTATAGGTTCAGGGCATATTTGTGTGGAGTTCTGCATTGGTACGTTCCAGTGGGACATGCAGGTATTAGAGTGTACATGTTCAGGGCATATTTGTGTGGAGTTCCGCATTGGTACGTACCAGTGAGAAAGGGAGGTTATGGAGCGGTACAAGTTAAGGGCATATTTGTGTGGAGTTCTGCATTGGAACGTTCCAGTGAGACAAGGAGGTTATGGAGGGGTACAGTTTCAGTGCATATTTATGTGGAGTTCTGCATTGGTACGTTCCAGTGAGACAGGGAGATTATGGAGCAGTACAGGTTCAGGGCATATTTGTGTGGAGTTCTGCATTGGTACGTTGCAGTGGGACAGCGAGGTATTAGAGTCTACATGTTCAGGGCATATTTGTGTGCATTTCTGCATTGGTACGTTCCAGTGAGACAGGGTGCTATTAGAGTGTACGGGTTCAGGGCATATTTGTTTGCAGTTCTGCATTGGTACGTTCCATTGTGTAAGGGAGGTTATTGAGGTGTACAGAAACAGGATATTTTTGTGTGGAGTTCAGCATTGGTACGTTCCAGTGAGACAGGGAGGTTATTGAGGGGTACAGCTTCAGGGCATATTTGTGTGGAGTTCTGCATTGGTACGTTCCAGTGAGACAGGGAGCTATTAGAGTGTACGGGTTCAGGGCATATTTGTTTGGATTTCTGCATTGGAACGTTCCAGTGAGACAGGCAGATTATGGAGGGGTACAGTTTCAGGGCATATTTATGTGGGGTTCTGCATTGGTACGTTCCAGTGAGACAGGGAGGTTATGGAGGGTTACAGGTTCAGGGCATATTTGTGTGGAGTTCTGCATTGGTACGTTCCAGTGAGACAGGGAGGTTATGGTGGCGTACAGGTTCAGGGTATAATTGTGTGGATATCTGCATTGGTACGTTCCAGTGAGACAGGGAGGTCATGGAGGGGTTCAGGTTCAGGGCATTTTTGTGTGGAGTTCTGCATTGGAACGTTCCAGTGAGACAGTGAGGTTATGGAGGGTACAGTTTCAGGGCATATTTGTGTGGAGTTCTGCATTGATACGTTCCAGTGAGAGAGGGAAGATATGGATGGTTAGAGGTTCAGGGCATATTTGTGTGCAGTTCTGCATTGATACGTTCCAGTGAGACAGGGAGGATATGGAGGGGTACATGTTCAGGGCATATTTGTGTGGAGTTCTGCATTGGTACGTTCCAGTGGGACAGGGAGGTTATGGAGGGGTACAGGTTCAGGGCATATTTGTGTGGAGTTCTGCATTGGTACGTTCCAGTGAGACAGGGAGGTTATGGTGGGGTACAGGTTCAGGGCATATTTGTGTGGAGTTCTGCATTGGTACGTTCCAGTGAGACAGGGAGGTTATGGAGGAGTACATGTTCAGGGCATATTTGTGTGGAGTTCCGCATTGGTACGTTCCAGTGAGAGTGGGAGGTTATGGATGGTTACAGGTTCAGGGCATATTTGTGTGCAGTTCTGCATTGATACGTTCCAGTGAGACAGGGAAGTCATGGAGGAGTACATGTTCAGGGAATATTTGTGTGGAGTTCCGCATTGGTACGTTCCAGTGAGAAAGGGAGGTTATGGAGCGCTACAGGTTCAGGGCATAGTTGTGTGGAGTTCTGCATTGGTACGTTCCAGTGAGACAGGTAGGTTATGGAGCGGTATAGGTTCAGGGCATATTTGTGTGGAGTTCTGCATTGGTACGTTCCAGTGGGACATGCAGGTATTAGAGTGTACATGTTCAGGGCATATTTGTGTGGAGTTCCGCATTGGTACGTACCAGTGAGAAAGGGAGGTTATGGAGCGGTACAAGTTAAGGGCATATTTGTGTGGAGTTCTGCATTGGAACGTTCCAGTGAGACAAGGAGGTTATGGAGGGGTACAGTTTCAGTGCATATTTATGTGGAGTTCTGCATTGGTACGTTCCAGTGAGACAGGGAGATTATGGAGCAGTACAGGTTCAGGGCATATTTGTGTGGAGTTCTGCATTGGTACGTTGCAGTGGGACAGCGAGGTATTAGAGTCTACATGTTCAGGGCATATTTGTGTGCATTTCTGCATTGGTACGTTCCAGTGAGACAGGGTGCTATTAGAGTGTACGGGTTCAGGGCATATTTGTTTGCAGTTCTGCATTGGTACGTTCCATTGTGTAAGGGAGGTTATTGAGGTGTACAGAAACAGGAAATTTTTGTGTGGAGTTCAGCATTGGTACGTTCCAGTGAGACAGGGAGGTTATTGAGGGGTACAGCTTCAGGGCATATTTGTGTGGAGTTCTGCATTGGTACGTTCCAGTGAGACAGGGAGCTATTAGAGTGTACGGGTTCAGGGCATATTTGTTTGGATTTCTGCATTGGAACGTTCCAGTGAGACAGGCAGATTATGGAGGGGTACAGTTTCAGGGCATATTTATGTGGGGTTCTGCATTGGTACGTTCCAGTGAGACAGGGAGGTTATGGAGGGTTACAGGTTCAGGGCATATTTGTGTGGAGTTCTGCATTGGTACGTTCCAGTGAGACAGGGAGGTTATGGTGGCGTACAGGTTCAGGGTATAATTGTGTGGATATCTGCATTGGTACGTTCCAGTGAGACAGGGAGGTCATGGAGGGGTACAGGTTCAGGGCATTTTTGTGTGGAGTTCTGCATTGGAACGTTCCAGTGAGACAGTGAGGTTATGGAGGGTACAGTTTCAGGGCATATTTGTGTGGAGTTCTGCATTGATACGTTCCAGTGAGAGAGGGAAGATATGGATGGTTAGAGGTTCAGGGCATATTTGTGTGCAGTTCTGCATTGATACGTTCCAGTGAGACAGGGAGGATATGGAGGGGTACATGTTCAGGGCATATTTGTGTGGAGTTCTGCATTGGTACGTTCCAGTGGGACAGGGAGGTTATGGAGGGGTACAGGTTCAGGGCATATTTGTGTGGAGTTCTGCATTGGTACGTTCCAGTGAGACAGGGAGGTTATGGTGGGGTACAGGTTCAGGGCATATTTGTGTGGAGTTCTGCATTGGTACGTTCCAGTGAGACAGGGAGGTTATGGAGGAGTACATGTTCAGGGCATATTTGTGTGGAGTTCCGCATTGGTACGTTCCAGTGAGACAGGGAGGTTATGGTGGCGTACAGGTTCAGGGTATATTTGTGTGGATATCTGCATTGGTACGTTCCAGTGAGACAGGGAGGTTATGGAGGTGTACAGGTTCAGGGCATTTTTGTGTGGAGTTCTGCATTGGAACGTTCCAGTGAGACAGGGAGGTAATGGAGGGTACAGTTTCAGGGCATATTTGTGTGGAGTTCTGCATTGATACGTTCCAGTGAGAGTGGGAGGTTATGGATGGTTACAGGTTCAGGGCATATTTGTGTGCAGTTCTGCATTGATACGTTCCAGTGAGACAGGGAAGTCATGGAGGAGTACATGTTCAGGGAATATTTGTGTGGAGTTCCGCATTGGTACGTTCCAGTGAGAAAGGGAGGTTATGGAGCGCTACAGGTTCAGGGCATAGTTGTGTGGAGTTCTGCATTGGTACGTTCCAGTGAGACAGGTAGGTTATGGAGCGGTATAGGTTCAGGGCATATTTGTGTGGAGTTCTGCATTGGTACGTTCCAGTGGGACATGCAGGTATTAGAGTGTACATGTTCAGGGCATATTTGTGTGGAGTTCCGCATTGGTACGTACCAGTGAGAAAGGGAGGTTATGGAGCGGTACAAGTTAAGGGCATATTTGTGTGGAGTTCTGCATTGGAACGTTCCAGTGAGACAAGGAGGTTATGGAGGGGTACAGTTTCAGTGCATATTTATGTGGAGTTCTGCATTGGTACGTTCCAGTGAGACAGGGAGATTATGGAGCAGTACAGGTTCAGGGCATATTTGTGTGGAGTTCTGCATTGGTACGTTGCAGTGGGACAGCGAGGTATTAGAGTCTACATGTTCAGGGCATATTTGTGTGCATTTCTGCATTGGTACGTTCCAGTGAGACAGGGTGCTATTAGAGTGTACGGGTTCAGGGCATATTTGTTTGCAGTTCTGCATTGGTACGTTCCATTGTGTAAGGGAGGTTATTGAGGTGTACAGAAACAGGATATTTTTGTGTGGAGTTCAGCATTGGTACGTTCCAGTGAGACAGGGAGGTTATTGAGGGGTACAGCTTCAGGGCATATTTGTGTGGAGTTCTGCATTGGTACGTTCCAGTGAGACAGGGAGCTATTAGAGTGTACGGGTTCAGGGCATATTTGTTTGGATTTCTGCATTGGAACGTTCCAGTGAGACAGGCAGATTATGGAGGGGTACAGTTTCAGGGCATATTTATGTGGGGTTCTGCATTGGTACGTTCCAGTGAGACAGGGAGGTTATGGAGGGTTACAGGTTCAGGGCATATTTGTGTGGAGTTCTGCATTGGTACGTTCCAGTGAGACAGGGAGGTTATGGTGGCGTACAGGTTCAGGGTATAATTGTGTGGATATCTGCATTGGTACGTTCCAGTGAGACAGGGAGGTCATGGAGGGGTACAGGTTCAGGGCATTTTTGTGTGGAGTTCTGCATTGGAACGTTCCAGTGAGACAGTGAGGTTATGGAGGGTACAGTTTCAGGGCATATTTGTGTGGAGTTCTGCATTGATACGTTCCAGTGAGAGAGGGAAGATATGGATGGTTAGAGGTTCAGGGCATATTTGTGTGCAGTTCTGCATTGATACGTTCCAGTGAGACAGGGAGGATATGGAGGGGTACATGTTCAGGGCATATTTGTGTGGAGTTCTGCATTGGTACGTTCCAGTGGGACAGGGAGGTATTAGAGTGTACATGTTCAGGGCATATTTGTGTGGAGTTCCGCATTGGTACGTACCAGTGAGAAAGGGAGTTTATGGAGCGGTACAGGTTAAGGGCATATTTGTGTGGAGTTCTGCATGGGAACGTTCCAGTGAGGCAGGGTGTTTATGGAGGGGTACAGTTTCAGAGCATATTTATGTGGAGTTCTGCATTGGTACGTTCCAGTGAGACAGGGAGGTTATGGAGGGGTACAGGTTCAGGGCATAATTTTGTGGAGTTCTGCATTGCTACGTTCCTGTGAGACAGTGAGGTTATGCTGGTGACAGGTACAGGACATATTTGTGTGGAGTTCTGCATTGGTACGTTCCAGTGAGACAGGGAGGTTCTGGTGGTGTACAGGTTCAGGGTATATTTGTGTGGAGTTCTGCATTGGAACGTTCCAGTGAGACAGGGAGGTTATGGAGGGATACAGTTTCAGGGCATATTTATGTGGAGTTCTGCATTGGTACGTTCCAGTGAGACAGGGAGATTATGGAGCGGTACAGATTCAGGGCATATTTGTGTGCATTTCTGCATTGGTACGTTCCAGTGAGACAGGGAGCTATTAGAGTGTACGGGTTCAGGGCATATTTGTTTGGAGTTCTGCATTGGGACGTTCCAGTGAGTAAGGGAGGTTATCGAGGTGTACAGAAACAGGATATTTTTGTGTGGAGTTCTGCATTGGTACGTTCCAGTGAGACAGGGAGGTTATTGAGGGGTACAGGTTCAGGGCATATTTGTGTGGAGTTCTGCATTGGAACGTTCCAGTGAGACAGGCAGATTATGGAGGGGTACAGTTTCAGGGCATATTTATGTGGGGTTCTGCATTGGTACGTTCCAGTGATACAAGGAGGTTATGGAGGGGTACAGGTTCAGGGCATATTTTTGTGGAGTTCTTCATTGGTACGTTCCAGTGAGACAGGGCGGTTATCGAGATGTACAGAAACAGGACATTTTTGTGTGGAGTTCTGCATTGGTACGTTCCAGTGAGATAGGGAGGTGATGGAGGGGGACAGGTTCAGGGCATATTTGTGTGGAGTTCTGCATTGGTACGTTCCAGTGAGACAGGGAGTTTATGGAGGGGTACAGGTTCAGGGCATTTTTGTGTGGTGTTCTGCATTGGAACGTTCCAGTGAGACAGGGAGGTTATGGAGGGTTACATTTTCAGGGCATATTTTTGTGGACTTTTTCATTGGTACGTTCCAGTGAGACAGGGAGGTTATGGAGGGGTACAGGTTCAGGGCATATTTGTGTGGAGTTCTGCATTGGTACGTTCCAGTGGGACAGGGAGGTATTAGAGTGTACATGTTCAGGGCATGTTTGTGTGGAGTTCCGCATTGGTACGTACCAGTGAGAAAGGGAGTTTATGGAGCGGTACAGGTTAAGGGCATATTTGTGTGGAGTTCTGCATGGGAACGTTCCAGTGAGACAGGGTGTTTATGGAGGGGTAAAGTTTCAGAGCATATTTATGTGGAGTTCTGCATTGGTACGTTCCAGTGAGTCAGGGTGGTTATGGTGGGGTACAGGTTCAGGGCATATTTTTGTGGAGTTCTGCATTGCTACGTTCCTGTGAGACAGTGAGGTTATGCTGGGTACAGGTACAGGACATATTTGTGTGGAGTTCTGCATTGGTACGTTCCAGTGAGACACGGAGGTTATTGAGGGGTACAGGTTCAGGGCATATTTGTGTGCATTTCTGCATTGGTACGTTCCAGTGAGACAGGGAGATTATGGAGCGGTACAGGTTCAGGGCATATTTGTGTGGAGTTCTGCATTGGTACGTTGCAGTGGGACAGCGAGGTATTAGAGTCTACATGTTCAGGGCATATTTGTGTGCATTTCTGCATTGGTACGTTCCAGTGAGACAGGGAGCTATTAGAGTGTACGGGTTCAGGGCATATTTGTTTGGAGTTCTTCATTGGTATGTTCCAGTGAGAAAGGGAGGTTATCGAGGTGTACAGAAACAGGATATTTTTGTGTGGAGTTCTGCATTGGTACGTTCCAGTGAGACACGGAGGTTATTGAGGGGTACAGTTTCAGGGCATATTTGTGTGGAGTTCTGCATTGGTACGTTCCACTGAGACAGGGAGGTTATGGAGGGGTACAGGTTCAGGGCATATTTGTGTGGAGTTCTGCATTGGTACGTTCCAGTGACACAGGGAGGTTATGGTGACGTACAGGTTCAGGGTATATTTGTGTGGATATCTGCATTGGTACGTTCCAGTGAGACAGAGAGGTTCTGGTGGTGTACAGTTTCAGGGCATATTTATGTGGAGTTCTGCATTGGTACGTTCCAGTGAGACAGGGAGATTATGGAGCGGTACAGGTTCAGGGCATATTTGTGTGGAGTTCTGCATTGGTACGTTGCAGTGGGACAGCGAGCTATTAGAGTCTACATGTTCAGGGCATATTTGTGTGCATTTCTGCATTGGTACGTTCCAGTGAGACAGGGAGATTATGGAGCGGTACAGGTTCAGGGCATATTTGTGTGGAGTTCTGCATTGGTACGTTGCAGTGGGACAGCGAGGTATTAGAGTCTACATGCTCAGGGCATATTTGTGTGCATTTCTGCATTGGTACGTTCCAGTGAGACAGGGAGCTATTAGAGTGTACGGGTTCAGGGCATATTTGTTTGGAGTTCTGCATTGGTATGTTCCAGTGAGAAAGGGAGGTTATCGAGGTGTACAGAAACAGGATATTTTTGTGTGGAGTTCTGCATTGGTACGTTCCAGTGAGACAGGGAGGTTATTGAGGGGTACAGGTTCAGGGCATATTTGTGTTGAGTTCTGCATTGGAACGTTCCAGTGAGACAGGCAGATTATGGATGGGTACAGTTTCAGGCAATATTTATGTGGGGTTCTGCATTGGCACGTTCCAGTGAGACAGGGAGGTTATGGAGGGGTACAGGTTCAGGGCATATTTTTGTGGAGTTCTGCATTGCTACGTTCCTGTGAGACAGTGAGGTTATGCTGGGTACATGTACAGGACATATTTGTGTGGAGTTCTTCATTGGTACGTTACAGTGAGACAGGGAGGTTATGGTGACGTACAGGTTCAGGGTATATTTGTGTGGATATCTGCATTGGTACGTTCCAGTGAGACAGGGAGGTTATGGAGGGGTACAGGTTCAGGGCATTTTTGTGTGGAGTTCTGCATTGGAACGTTCCAGTGAGACAGGGAGGTTATGGAGGGGTACATTTTCAGGGCATATTTTTGTGGAGTTCTTCATTGGTACGTTCCAGTGAGTCAGGGATGTTATGGTGGTGTACAGGTTCAGGGTATATTTGTGTGGATGTCTGCATTGGTACGTTCCAGTGAGACAGGGAGGTTATGAAGTGGTACAGGTTCTGGGCCTATTTTTGTGGAGTTCTGCATTGCTACGTTCCTGTGAGACAGTGAGGTTATGCTGGGTACAGGTACAGGACATATTTGTGTGGAGTTCTGCATTGGTACGTTCCAGTGAGACAGGGAGGTTCTGGTGGTGTACAGGTTCAGGGTATATTTGTGTGGAGTTATGCATTGGTACGTTCCAGTGAGACAGGGAGGTGATGGAGGGGGACAGGTTCAGGGCATATTTGTGTGGAGTTCTGCATTGGTACGTTCCAGTGAGACAGGGAGGTTATGGTGGCGTATAGGTTCAGGGTATATTTGTGTGGATATCTGCATTGGTACGTTCCAGTGAGACAGGGAGGTTATGGAGGGGTACAGATTCAGGGCATTTTTGTGTGGAGTTCTGCATTGGAACGTTCCAGTGAGACAGGGAGGTAATGGAGGGTACAGTTTCAGGGCATATTTCTGTGGAGTTCTGCATTGATACGTTCCAGTGAGAGAGGGAGGTTATGGATGGTTACAGGTTAAGGGCATATTTGTGTGGAGTTCTGCATGGGAACGTTCCAGTGAGACAGGGTGTTTATGGAGGGGTACAGTTTCAGAGCATATTTATGTGGAGTTCTGCATTGGTACGTTCCAGTGAGACAGGGAGGTTATGGAGGGGTACAGGTTCAGGGCATATTTTTGTGGAGTTCTGCATTTCTACGTTCCTGTGAGACAGTGAGGTTATGCTGGGTACAGGTACAGGACATATTTGTGTGGAGTTCTGCATTGGTACGTTCCTGTGGGACAGGGAGTTTCTGGTGGTGTACAGGTTCAGGGTATATTTGTGTGGAGTTCTGCATTGGAACGTTCCAGTGAGACAGGGAGGTTATGGAGGGGTACAGTTGCAGGGCATATTTATGTGGAGTTCTGCATTGGTACGTTCCAGTGAGACAGGGAGATTATGGAGCGGTACAGGTTCAGGGCATATTTGTGTGGAGTTCTGCATTGGTACGTTGCAGTGGGACAGCGAGGTATTAGAGTCTACATGTTCAGGGCATATTTGTGTGCATTTCTGCATTGGTACGTTCCAGTGAGACAGGGAGGTTATGGAGCGGTACAGGTTCAGGGCATATTTGTGTGGAGTTCTGCATTGGTATGTTCCAGTGAGAAAGGGAGGTTATCGAGGTGTACAGAAACAGGATATTTTTGTGTGGAGTTCTGCATTGGTACGTTCCAGTGAGACAGGGAGGTTATTGAGGGGTACAGGTTCAGGGCATATTTGTGTGGATTTCTGCATTGGAACGTTCCAGTGAGACAGGCAGATTATGGATGGGTACAGTTTCAGGCAATATTTATTTGGGGTTCTGCATTGGTACGTTCCAGTGAGACAGGGAGGTTATGGAGGGGTACAGGTTCAGGGCATATTTTTGTGGAGTTCTGCATTGCTACGTTCCTGTGAGACAGTGAGGTTATGCTGGGTACATGTACAGGACATATTTGTGTGGAGTTCTTCATTGGTACGTTCCAGTGAGACAGGGCGGTTATCGAGGTGTACAGAAACAGGACATTTTTGTGTGGAGTTCTGCATTGGTACGTTCCACTGAGACAGGGAGGTTATGGAGGGGTACAGGTTCAGGGCATATTTGTGTGGAGTTCTGCATTGGTACGTTCCAGTGAGACAGGGATGTTATGGAGGGGTACATTTTCACGCATATTTTTGTGGAGTTCTTCTTTGGTACGTTCCAGTGAGTCAGGGAGGTTATGGTGGTGTACAGGTTCAGGGTATATTTGTGTGGAGTTCTGCATTGGTACGTTCCACTGAGACAGGGAGGTTATGGAGGGGTACAGGTTCAGGGCATTTTTGTGTGGAGCTCTGCATTGGAACGTTCCAGTGAGACAGTGAGGTTATGCTGGGTACAGGTACAGGACATATTTGTGCGGAGTTCTGCATTGGTACGTTCCAGTGAGACAGGGAGGTTCTGGTGGTGTACAGGTTCAGGGTATATTTGTGTGGAGTTCTGCATTGGTACGTTGCAGTGGGACAGCGAGTTATTAGAGTCTACATGTTCAGGGCATATTTGTGTGCATTTCTGCATTGGTACGTTCCAGTGAGACAGGGAGATTATGGAGCGGTACCAGTTCAGGGCATATTTGTGTGGAGTTCTGCATTGGTACGTTGCAGTGGGACAGCGAGGTATTAGAGTCTACATGTTCAGGGCATATTTGTGTGCATTTCTGCATTGGTACGTTCCAGTGAGACAGGGAGCTATTAGAGTGTACGGGTTCAGGGCATATTTGTTTGGAGTTCTGCATTGGTATGTTTTAGTGAGAAAGGGAGGTTATCGAGGTGTACAGAAACAGGATATTTTTGTGTGGAGTTCTGCATTGGTACTTTCCAGTGAGACAGGGAGGTTATTGAGGGGTACAGGTTCAGGGCATATTTGTGTGGAGTTCTGCATTGGAACGTTCCAGTGAGACAGGCAGATTATGGATGGGTACAGTTTCAGGCAATATTTATGTGGGGTTCTGCATTGGTACGTTCCAGTGAGACAGGGAGGTTATGGAGCGGTACAGGTTCAGGGCATATTTGTGTGGAGTTCTGCATTGGTACGTTGCAGTGGGACAGCGAGGTATTAGAGTCTACATGTTCAGGGCATATTTGTGTGCATTTCTGCATTGGTACGTTCCAGTGAGACAGGGAGCTATTAGAGTGTACGGGTTCAGGGCATATTTGTTTGGAGTTCTGCATTGGTATGTTCCAGTGAGAAAGGGAGGTTATCGAGGTGTACAGAAACAGGATATTTTTGTGTGGAGTTCTGCATTGGTACGTTCCAGTGAGACAGGGAGGTTATTGAGGGGTACAGGTTCAGGGCATATTTGTGTGGATTTCTGCATTGGAACGTTCCAGTGAGACAGGCAGATTATGGATGGGTACAGTTTCAGGCAATATTTATTTGGGGTTCTGCATTGGTACGTTCCAGTGAGACAGGGAGGTTATGGAGGGGTACAGGTTCAGGGCATATTTTTGTGGAGTTCTGCATTGCTACGTTCCTGTGAGACAGTGAGGTTATGCTGGGTACATGTACAGGACATATTTGTGTGGAGTTATTCATTGGTACGTTCCAGTGAGACAGGGCGGTTATCGAGGTGTACAGAAACAGGACATTTTTGTGTGGAGTTCTGCATTGGTACGTTCTACTGAGACAGGGAGGTTATGGAGGGGTACAGGTTCAGGGCATATTTGTGTGGAGTTCTGCATTGGTACGTTCCAGTGAGACAGGGATGTTATGGAGGGGTACATTTTCACGCATATTTTTGTGGAGTTCTTCATTGGTACGTTCCAGTGAGTCAGGGAGGTTATGGTGGTGTACAGGTTCAGGGTATATTTGTGTGGAGTTCTGCATTGGTACGTTCCACTGAGACAGGGAGGTTATGGAGGGGTACAGGTTCAGGGCATTTTTGTGTGGAGCTCTGCATTGGAACGTTCCAGTGAGACAGTGAGGTTATGCTGGGTACAGGTACAGGACATATTTGTGCGGAGTTCTGCATTGGTACGTTCCAGTGAGACAGGGAGGTTCTGGTGGTGTACAGGTTCAGGGTATATTTGTGTGGAGTTCTGCATTGGTACGTTGCAGTGGGACAGCGAGTTATTAGAGTCTACATGTTCAGGGCATATTTGTGTGCATTTCTGCATTGGTACGTTCCAGTGAGACAGGGAGATTATGGAGCGGTACAGGTTCAGGGCATATTTGTGTGGAGTTCTGCATTGGTACGTTGCAGTGGGACAGCGAGGTATTAGAGTCTACATGTTCAGGGCATATTTTTGTGCATTTCTGTATTGGTACGTTCCAGTGAGACAGGGAGCTATTAGAGTGTACGGGTTCAGGGCATATTTGTTTGGAGTTCTGCATTGGTATGTTTTAGTGAGAAAGGGAGGTTATCGAGGTGTACAGAAACAGGATATTTTTGTGTGGAGTTCTGCATTGGTACTTTCCAGTGAGACAGGGAGGTTATTGAGGGGTACAGGTTCAGGGCATATTTGTGTGGAGTTCTGCATTGGAACGTTCCAGTGAGACAGGCAGATTATGGATGGGTACAGTTTCAGGCAATATTTATGTGGGGTTCTGCATTGGTACGTTCCAGTGAGACAGGGAGGTTATGGAGCGGTACAGGTTCAGGGCATATTTGTGTGGAGTTCTGCATTGGTACGTTGCAGTGGGACAGCGAGGTATTAGAGTCTACATGTTTAGGGCATATTTGTGTACATTTCTGCATTGGTACGTTCCAGTGAGACAGGGAGCTATTAGAGTGTACGGGTTCAGGGCATATTTGTTTGGAGTTCTGCATTGGTATGTTCCAGTGAGAAAGGGAGGTTATCGAGGTGTACAGAAACAGGATATTTTTGTGTGGAGTTCTGCATTGGTACGGTCCAGTGAGACAGGGAGGTTATTGAGGGGTACAGGTTCAGGGCATATTTGTGTGGATTTCTGCATTGGAACGTTCCAGTGAGACAGGCAGATTATGGATGGGTACAGTTTCAGGCAATATTTATTTGGGGTTCTGCATTGGTACGTTCCAGTGAGACAGGGAGGTTATGGAGGGGTACAGGTTCAGGGCATATTTTTGTGGAGTTCTGCATTGCTACGTTCCTGTGAGACAGTGAGGTTATGCTGGGTACATGTACAGGACATATTTGTGTGGAGTTCTTCATTGGTACGTTCCAGTGAGACAGGGCGGTTATCGAGGTGTACAGAAACAGGACATTTTTGTGTGGAGTTCTGCATTGGTACGTTCCACTGAGACAGGGAGGTTATGGAGGGGTACAGGTTCAGGGCATATTTGTGTGGAGTTCTGCATTGGTACGTTCCAGTGAGACAGGGATGTTATGGAGGGGTACATTTTCACGCATATTTTTGTGGAGTTCTTCTTTGGTACGTTCCAGTGAGTCAGGGAGGTTATGGTGGTGTACAGGTTCAGGGTATATTTGTGTGGAGTTCTGCATTGGTACGTTCCACTGAGACAGGGAGGTTATGGAGGGGTACAGGTTCAGGGCATTTTTGTGTGGAGCTCTGCATTGGAACGTTCCAGTGAGACAGTGAGGTTATGCTGGGTACAGGTACAGGACATATTTGTGCGGAGTTCTGCATTGGTACGTTCCAGTGAGACAGGGAGGTTCTGGTGGTGTACAGGTTCAGGGTATATTTGTGTGGAGTTCTGCATTGGTACGTTGCAGTGGGACAGCGAGTTATTAGAGTCTACATGTTCAGGGCATATTTGTGTGCATTTCTGCATTGGTACGTTCCAGTGAGACAGGGAGATTATGGAGCGGTACAGGTTCAGGGCATATTTGTGTGGAGTTCTGCATTGGTACGTTGCAGTGGGACAGCGAGGTATTAGAGTCTACATGTTCAGGGCATATTTGTGTGCATTTCTGCATTGGTACGTTCCAGTGAGACAGGGAGCTATTAGAGTGTACGGGTTCAGGGCATATTTGTTTGGAGTTCTGCATTGGTATGTTTTAGTGAGAAAGGGAGGTTATCGAGATGTACAGAAACAGGATATTTTTGTGTGGAGTTCTGCATTGGTACTTTCCAGTGAGACAGGGAGGTTATTGAGGGGTACAGGTTCAGGCATATTTGTGTGGAGTTCTGCATTGGAACGTTCCAGTGAGACAGGCAGATTATGGATGGGTACAGTTTCAGGCAATATTTATGTGGGGTTCTGCATTGGTATGTTCCAGTGAGACAGGGAGGTTATGGAGCGGTACAGGTTCAGGGCATATTTGTGTGGAGTTCTGCATTGGTACGTTGCAGTGGGACAGCGAGGTATTAGAGTCTACATGTTCAGGGCATATTTGTGTGCATTTCTGCATTGGTACGTTCCAGTGAGACAGGGAGCTATTAGAGTGTACGGGTTCAGGGCATATTTGTTTGGAGTTCTGCATTGGTATGTTCCAGTGAGAAAGGGAGGTTATCGAGGTGTACAGAAACAGGATATTTTTGTGTGGAGTTCTGCATTGGTACGTTCCAGTGAGACAGGGAGGTTATTGAGGGGTACAGGTTCAGGGCATATTTGTGTGGATTTCTGCATTGGAACGTTCCAGTGAGACAGGCAGATTATGGATGGGTACAGTTTCAGGCAATATTTATTTGGGGTTCTGCATTGGTACGTTCCAGTGAGACAGGGAGGTTATGGAGGGGTACAGGTTCAGGGCATATTTTTGTGGAGTTCTGCATTGCTACGTTCCTGTGAGACAGTGAGGTTATGCTGGGTACATGTACAGGACATATTTGTGTGGAGTTATTCATTGGTACGTTCCAGTGAGACAGGGCGGTTATCGAGGTGTACAGAAACAGGACATTTTTGTGTGGAGTTCTGCATTGGTACGTTCTACTGAGACAGGGAGGTTATGGAGGGGTACAGGTTCAGGGCATATTTGTGTGGAATTCTGCATTGGTACGTTCCAGTGAGACAGGGATGTTATGGAGGGGTACATTTTCACGCATATTTTTGTGGAGTTCTTCATTGGTACGTTCCAGTGAGTCAGGGAGGTTATGGTGGTGTACAGGTTCAGGGTATATTTGTGTGGAGTTCTGCATTGGTACGTTCCACTGAGACAGGGAGGTTATGGAGGGGTACAGGTTCAGGGCATTTTTGTGTGGAGCTCTGCATTGGAACGTTCCAGTGAGACAGTGAGGTTATGCTGGGTACAGGTACAGGACATATTTGTGCGGAGTTCTGCATTGGTACGTTCCAGTGAGACAGGGAGGTTCTGGTGGTGTACAGGTTCAGGGTATATTTGTGTGGAGTTCTGCATTGGTACGTTGCAGTGGGACAGCGAGTTATTAGAGTCTACATGTTCAGGGCATATTTGTGTGCATTTCTGCATTGGTACGTTCCAGTGAGACAGGGAGATTATGGAGCGGTACAGGTTCAGGGCATATTTGTGTGGAGTTCTGCATTGGTACGTTGCAGTGGGACAGCGAGGTATTAGAGTCTACATGTTCAGGGCATATTTGTGTGCATTTCTGTATTGGTACGTTCCAGTGAGACAGGGAGCTATTAGAGTGTACGGGTTCAGGGCATATTTGTTTGGAGTTCTGCATTGGTATGTTTTAGTGAGAAAGGGAGGTTATCGAGGTGTACAGAAACAGGATATTTTTGTGTGGAGTTCTGCATTGGTACTTTCCAGTGAGACAGGGAGGTTATTGAGGGGTACAGGTTCAGGGCATATTTGTGTGGAGTTCTGCATTGGAACGTTCCAGTGAGACAGGCAGATTATGGATGGGTACAGTTTCAGGCAATATTTATGTGGGGTTCTGCATTGGTACGTTCCAGTGAGACAGGGAGGTTATGGAGCGGTACAGGTTCAGGGCATATTTGTGTGGAGTTCTGCATTGGTACGTTGCAGTGGGACAGCGAGGTATTAGAGTCTACATGTTTAGGGCATATTTGTGTACATTTCTGCATTGGTACGTTCCAGTGAGACAGGGAGCTATTAGAGTGTACGGGTTCAGGGCATATTTGTTTGGAGTTCTGCATTGGTATGTTCCAGTGAGAAAGGGAGGTTATCGAGGTGTACAGAAACAGGATATTTTTGTGTGGAGTTCTGCATTTTGTACGGTCCAGTGAGACAGGGAGGTTATTGAGGGGTACAGGTTCAGGGCATATTTGTGTGGAGTTCTGCATTGGAACGTTCCAGTGAGACAGGCAGATTATGGATGGGTACAGTTTCAGGCAATATTTATGTGGGGTTCTGCATTGGTACGTTCAAGTGAGACAGGGAGTTTATGGAGGGGTACAGGTTCAGGGCATATTTTTGTGGAGTTCTGCATTGCTACGTTCCTGTGAGACAGTGAGGTTATGCTGGGTACATGTACAGGACATATTTGTGTGGAGTTCTTCATTGGTACGTTCCAGTGAGACAGGGCGGTTATCGAGGTGTACAGAAACAGGACATTTTTGTGTGGAGTTCTGCATTGGTACGTTCCACTGAGACAGGGATGTTATGGAGGGGTACAGGTTCAGGGCATATTTGTGTGGAGTTCTGCATTGGTACGTTCCAGTGAGACAGGGAGGTTATGGTGACGTACAGGTTCAGGGTATATTTGTGTGGATATCTGCATTGGTACGTTCCAGTGTGACAGGGAGGTTATGGAGGGGTACAGGTTCAGGGCATTTTTGTGTGGAGTTCTGCATTGGAACGTTCCAGTGAGACAGGGAGGTTATGGAGGGGTACATTTTCAGGGCATCTTCTTGTGGAGTTCTTCATTGGTACGTTCCAGTGAGTCAGGGAGGTTATGGTGGTGTACAGGTTCAGGGTATATTTGTGTGGATATCTGCATTGGTACGTTCCAGTGAGACAGGGAGGTTATGAAGTGGTACAGGTTCGGGGCCTATTTTTGTGGAGTTCTGCATTGCTACGTTCCTGTGAGACAGTGAGGTTATGCTGGGTACAGGTACAGGACATATTTGTGTGGAGTTCTTCATTGGTACGTTCCAGTGAGACAAGGCGGTTATCGAGGTGTACAGAAACAGGACATTTTTGTGTGGAGTTCTGCATTGGTACGTTCCACTGAGACAGGGAGGTTATGGAGGGGTACAGGTTCAGGGCATATTTGTGTGGAGTTCTGCATTGGTACGTTCCAGTGAGACAGGGATGTTATGGTGACGTACAGGTTCAGGGTATATTTGTGTGGATATCTGCATTGGTACGTTCCAGTGAGACAGGGAGGTTATGGAGGGGTACAGGTTCAGGGCATTTTTGTGTGGAGTTCTGCATTGGAACGTTCCAGTGAGACAGGGAGGTTATGGAGGGGTACATTTTCAGCGCATATTTTTGTGGAGTTCTTCATTGGTACGTTCCAGTGAGTCAGGGAGGTTATGGTGGTGTACAGGTTCAGGGTATATTTGTGTGGATATCTGCATTGGTACGTTCCAGTGAGACAGGGAGGTTATGAAGTGGTACAGGTTCTGGGCATATTTTTGTGGAGTTCTGCATTGCTACGTTCCTGTGAGACAATGAGGTTATGCTGGGTACAGGTACAGGACATATTTGTGCGGAGTTCTGCATTGGTACGTTCCAGTGAGACAGGGAGGTTCTGGTGGTGTACAGGTTCAGGGTATATTTGTGTGGAGTTCTGCATTGGTACGTTGCAGTGGGACAGCGAGTTATTAGAGTCTACATGTTCAGGGCATATTTGTGTGCATTTATGCATTGGTACGTTCCAGTGAGACAGGGAGATTATGGAGCGGTACAGGTTCAGGGCATTTTTGTGTGGAGTTCTGCATTGGTACGTTGCAGTGGGACAGCGAGGTATTAGAGTCTACATGTTCAGGGCATATTTGTGTGCATTTCTGCATTGGTACGTTCCAGTGAGACAGGGAGCTATTAGAGTGTACGGGTTCAGGGCATATTTGTTTGGAGTTCTGCATTGGTATGTTTTAGTGAGAAAGGGAGGTTATCGAGGTGTACAGAAACAGGATATTTTTGTGTGGAGTTCTGCATTGGTACGTTCCAGTGAGACAGGGAGGTTATTGAGGGGTACAGGTTCAGGGCATATTTGTGTGGAGTTCTGCATTGGAACGTTCCAGTGAGACAGGCAGATTATGGATGGGTACAGTTTCAGGCAATATTTATGTGGGGTTCTGCATTGGTACGTTCCAGTGAGACAGGGAGGTTATGGAGCGGTACAGGTTCAGGGCATATTTGTGTGGAGTTCTGCATTGGTACGTTGCAGTGGGACAGCGAGGGATTAGAGTCTACATGTTCAGGGCATATTTGTGTGCATTTCTGCATTGGTACGTTCCAGTGAGACAGGGAGCTATTAGAGTGTACGGGTTCAGGGCATATTTGTTTGGAGTTCTGCATTGGTATGTTCCAGTGAGAAAGGGAGGTTATCGAGGTGTACAGAAACAGGATATTTTTGTGTGGAGTTCTGCATTGGTACGTTCCAGTGAGACAGGGAGGTTATTGAGGGGTACAGGTTCAGGGCATATTTGTGTGGAGTTCTGCATTGGAACGTTCCAGTGAGACAGGCAGATTATGGATGGGTACAGTTTCAGGCTATATTTATGTGGGGTTCTGCATTGGTACGTTCCAGTGAGACAGGGAGGTTATGGAGGGGTACAGGTTCAGGGCATATTTTTATGGAGTTCTGCATTGCTACGTTCCTGTGAGACAGTGAGGTTATGCTGGGTACATGTACAGGACATATTTGTGTGGAGTTCTTCATTGGTACGTTCCAGTGAGACAGGGCGGTTATCGAGGTGTACAGAAACAGGACATTTTTGTGTGGAGTTCTGCATTGGTACGTTCCACTGAGACAGGGATGTTATGGAGGGGTACAGGTTCAGGGCATATTTGTGTGGAGTTCTGCATTGGTACGTTCCAGTGAGACAGGGAGGTTATGGTGACGTACAGGTTCAGGGTATATTTGTGTGGATATCTGCATTGGTACGTTCCAGTGAGACAGGGAGGTTATGGAGGGGTACAGGTTCAGGGCATTTTTGTGTGGAGTTCTGCATTGGAACGTTCCAGTGAGACAGGGAGGTTATGGAGGGGTACATTTTCAGGGCATCTTTTTGTGGAGTTCTTCATTGGTACGTTCCAGTGAGTCAGGGAGGTTATGGTGGTGTACAGGTTCAGGGTATATTTGTGTGGATATCTGCATTGGTACGTTCCAGTGAGACAGGGAGGTTATGAAGTGGTACAGGTTCTGGGCCTATTTTTGTGGAGTTCTGCATTGCTACGTTCCTGTGAGACAGTGAGGTTATGCTGGGTACAGGTACAGGACATATTTGTGTGGAGTTCTGCATTGGTACGTTCCAGTGAGACAGGGAGGTTCTGGTGGTGTACAGGTTCAGGGTATATTTGTGTGGAGTTCTGCATTGGTACGTTCCAGTGAGACAGGGAGGTGATGGAGGGGGACAGGTTCAGGGCATATTTGTGTGGAGTTCTGCATTGGTACGTTCCAGTGAGACAGGGAGGTTATGGTGGCGTACAGGTTCAGGGTATATTTGTGTGGATATCTGCATTGGTACGTTCCAGTGAGACAGGGAGGTTATGGAGGGGTACAGATTCAGGGCATTTTTGTGTGGAGTTCTGCATTGGAACGTTCCAGTGAGACAGGGAGGTAATGGAGGGTACAGTTTCAGGGCATATTTGTGTGGAGTTCTGCATTGATACGTTCCAGTGAGAGAGGGAGGTTATGGATGGTTACAGGTTAAGGGCATATTTGTGTGGAGTTCTGCATGGGAACGTTCCAGTGAGACAGGGTGTTTATGGAGGGGTACAGTTTCAGAGCATATTTATGTGGAGTTCTGCATTGGTACGTTCCAGTGAGACAGGGAGGTTATGGAGGGGTACAGGTTCAGGGCATATTTTTGTGGAGTTCTGCATTGCTACGTTCCTGTGAGACAGTGAGGTTATGCTGGGTACAGGTACAGGACATATTTGTGTGGAGTTCTGCATTGGTACGTTCCAGTGAGACAGGGAGTTTCTGGTGGTGTACAGGTTCAGGGTATATTTGTGTGGAGTTCTGCATTGGAACGTTCCAGTGAGACAGGGAGGTTATGGAGGGGTACAGTTGCAGGGCATATTTATGTGGAGTTCTGCATTGGTACGTTCCAGTGAGACAGGGAGATTATGGAGCGGTACAGGTTCAGGGCATATTTGTGTGGAGTTCTGCATTGGTACGTTGCAGTGGGACAGCGAGGTATTAGAGTCTACATGTTCAGGGCATATTTGTGTGCATTTCTGCATTGGTACGTTCCAGTGAGACAGGGAGGTGATGGAGCGGTACAGGTTCAGGGCATATTTGTGTGGAGTTCTGCATTGGTACGTTGCAGTGGGACAGCGAGGTATTAGAGTCTACATGTTCAGGGCATATTTGTGTGCATTTCTGCATTGGTACGTTCCAGTGAGACAGGGAGCTATTAGAGTGTACGGGTTCAGGGCATATTTGTTTGGAGTTCTGCATTGGTATGTTCCAGTGAGAAAGGGAGGTTATCGAGGTGTACAGAAACAGGATATTTTTGTGTGGAGTTCTGCATTGGTACGTTCCAGTGAGACAGGGAGGTTATTCAGGGGTACAGGTTCAGGGCATATTTGTGTGGAATTCTGCATTGGAACGTTCCAGTGAGACAGGCAGATTATGGATGGGTACAGTTTCAGGCAATATTTATTTGGGGTTCTGCATTGGTACGTTCCAGTGAGACAGGGAGGTTATGGAGGGGTACAGGTTCAGGGCATATTTTTGTGGAGTTCTGCATTGCTACGTTCCTGTGAGACAGTGAGGTTATGCTGGGTACATGTACAGGACATATTTGTGTGGAGTTCTTCATTGGTACGTTCCAGTGAGACAGGGCGGTTATCGAGGTGTACAGAAACAGGACTTTTTTGTGTGGAGTTCTGCATTGGTACGTTCCACTGAGACAGGGAGGTTATGGTGGGGTACAGGTTCAGGGCATATTTGTGTGGAGTTCTGCATTGGTACGTTCCAGTGAGACAGGGATGTTATGGTGACGTACAGGTTCAGGGTATATTTGTGTGGATATCTGCATTGGTACGTTCCAGTGAGACAGGGAGGTTATGGAGGGGTACAGGTTCAGGGCATTTTTGTGTGGAGTTCTGCATTGGAACGTTCCAGTGAGACAGGGAGGTTATGGAGGGGTACATGTTCAGCGCATATTTTTGTGGAGTTCTTCATTGGTACGTTCCAGTGAGTCAGGGAGGTTATGGTGGTGTACAGGTTCAGGGTATATTTGTGTGGATATCTGCATTGGTACGTTCCAGTGAGACAGGGAGGTTATGAAGTGGTACAGGTTCTGGGCATATTTTTGTGGAGTTCTGCATTGCTACGATCCTGTGAGACAGGGAGGTTCTGGTGGTGTACAGGTTCAGGGTATATTTGTGTGGAGTTCTGCATTGGTACGTTGCAGTGGGACAGCGAGTTATTAGAGTCTACATGTTCAGGGCGTATTTGTGTGCATTTCTGCATTGGTACGTTCCAGTTAGACAGGGAGATTATGGAGCGGTACAGGTTCAGGGCATATTTGTGTGGAGTTCTGCATTGGTACGTTGCAGTGGGACAGCGAGGTATTAGAGTCTACATGTTCAGGGCATATTTGTGTGCATTTCTGCATTGGTACGTTCCAGTGAGACAGGGAGCTATTAGAGTTTACGGGTTCAGAGCATATTTGTTTGGAGTTCTGCATTGGTATGTTTTAGTGAGAAAGGGAGGTTATCGAGGTGTACAGAAACAGGATATTTTTGTGTGGAGTTCTGCATTGGTACGTTCCAGTGAGACAGGGAGGTTATTGAGGGGTACAGGTTCAGGGCATATTTGTGTGGAGTTCTGCATTGGAACGTTCCAGTGAGACAGGCAGATTATGGATGGGTACAGTTTCAGGCAATATTTATGTGGGGTTCTGCATTGGTACGTTCCAGTGAGACAGGGAGGTTATGGAGCGGTACAGGTTCAGGGCATATTTGTGTGGAGTTCTGCATTGGTACGTTGCAGTGGGACAGCGAGGTATTAGAGTCTACATGTTCAGGGCATATTTGTGTGCATTTCTGCATTGGTACGTTCCAGTGAGACAGGGAGCTATTAGAGTGTACGGGTTCAGGGCATATTTGTTTGGAGTTCTGCATTGGTATGTTCCAGTGAGAAAGGGAGGTTATCGAGGTGTACAGAAACAGGATATTTTTGTGTGGAGTTCTGCATTGGTACGTTCCAGTGAGACAGGGAGGTTATTGAGGGGTACAGGTTCAGGGCATATTTGTGTGGAGTTCTGCATTGGAACGTTCCAGTGAGACAGGCAGATTATGGATGGGTACAGTTTCAGGCAATATTTATGTGGGGTTCTGCATTGGTACGTTCCAGTGAGACAGGGAGGTTATGGAGGGGTACAGGTTCAGGGCATATTTTTGTGGAGATCTGCATTGCTACGTTCCTGTGAGACAGTGAGGTTATGCTGGGTACATGTAGAGGACATATTTGTGTGGAGTTCTTCATTGGTACGTTCCAGTGAGACAGAGCGGTTATCGAGGTGTACAGAAACAGGACATTTTTGTGTGGAGTTCTGCATTGGTACGTTCCACTGAGACAGGGATGTTATGGACGGGTACAGGTTCAGGGCATATTTGTGTGGAGTTCTGCATTGGTACGTTCCAGTGAGACAGGGAGGTTATGGTGACGTACAGGTTCAGGGTATATTTGTGTGGATATCTGCATTGGTACGTTCCAGTGAGACAGGGAGGTTATGGAGGGGTACAGGTTCAGGGCATTTTTGTGTGGAGTTCTGCATTGGAACGTTCCAGTGAGACAGGGAGGTTATGGTGGTGTACAGGTTCAGGGTATATTTGTGTGGATATCTGCATTGGTACGTTCCAGTGAGACAGGGAGGTTATGAAGTGGTACAGGTTCTGGGCCTATTTTTGTGGAGTTCTGCATTGCTACGTTCCTGTGAGACAGTGAGGTTATGCTGGGTACAGGTACAGGACATATTTGTGTGGAGTTCTGCATTGGTACGTTCCAGTGAGACAGGGAGGTTCTGGTGGTGTACAGGTTCAGGGTATATTTGTGTGGAGTTCTGCATTGGTACGTTCCAGTGAGACAGGGAGGTGATGGAGGGGGACAGGTTCAGGGCATATTTGTGTGGAGTTCTGCATTGATACGTTCCAGTGAGAGAGGGAGGTTATGGATGGTTACAGGTTAAGGACATATTTGTGTGGAGTTCTGCATGGGAACGTTCCAGTGAGACAGGGTGTTTATGGAGGGGTACAGTTTCAGAGCATATTTATGTGGAGTTCTGCATTGGTACGTTCCAGTGAGACAGGGAGGTTATGGAGGGGTACAGGTTCAGGGCATATTTTTGTGGAGTTCTGCATTGCTACGTTCCTGTGAGACAGTGAGGTTATGCTGGGTACAGGTACAGGACATATTTGTGTGGAGTTCTGCATTGGTACGTTCCAGTGAGACAGGGAGG
Source organism: Hemitrygon akajei (assembly GCF_048418815.1). Classification (NCBI taxonomy): domain Eukaryota; kingdom Metazoa; phylum Chordata; class Chondrichthyes; order Myliobatiformes; family Dasyatidae; genus Hemitrygon; species Hemitrygon akajei. Next base: position 7,809,378 of record NW_027331930.1, on the reverse strand, counting down.
TTCTGGTGGTGTACAGGTTCAGGGTATATTTGTGTGGAGTTCTGCATTGGAACGTTCCAGTGAGACAGGGAGGTTATGGAGGGGTACAGTTGCAGGGCATATTTATGTGGAGTTCTGCATTGGTACGTTCCAGTGAGACAGGGAGATTATGGAGCGGTACAGGTTCAGGGCATATTTGTGTGGAGTTCTGCATTGGTACGTTGCAGTGGGACAGCGAGGTATTAGAGTCTACATGTTCAGGGCATATTTGTGTGCATTTCTGCTTTGGTACGTTCCAGTGAGACAGGGAGGTAATGGAGCGGTACAGGTTCAGGGCATATTTGTGTGGAGTTCTGCATTGGTACGTTGCAGTGGGACAGCGAGGTATTAGAGTCTACATGTTCAGGGCATATTTGTGTGCATTTCTGCATTGGTACGTTCCAGTGAGACAGGGAGATTATGGAGCGGTACATGTTCAGGGCATATTTGTGTGGAGTTCTGCATTGGTACGTTGCAGTGGGACAGCGAGGTATTAGAGTCTACATGTTCAGGGCATATTTGTGTGCATTTCTGCATTGGTACGTTCCAGTGAGACAGGGAGCTATTAGAGTGTACGGGTTCAGGGCATATTTGTTTGGAGTTCTGCATTGGTATGTTCCAGTGAGAAAGGGAGGTTATCGAGGTGTACAGAAACAGGATATTTTTGTGTGGAGTTCTGCATTGGTACGTTCCAGTGAGACAGGGAGGTTATTGAGGGGTACAGGTTCAGGGCATATTTGTGTGGAGTTCTGCATTGGAACGTTCCAGTGAGACAGGCAGATTATGGATGGGTACAGTTTCAGGCAATATTTATGTGGGGTTCTGCATTGGTACGTTCCAGTGAGACAGGGAGGTTATGGAGGGGTACAGGTTCAGGGCATATTTTTGTGGAGTTCTGCATTGCTAAGTTCCTGTGAGACAGTGAGGTTATGCTGGGTACATGTACAGGACATATTTGTGTGGAGTTCTTCATTGGTACGTTCCAGTGAGACAGGGCGGTTATCGAGGTGTACAGAAACAGGACATTTTTGTGTGGAGTTCTGCATTGGTACGTTCCACTGAGACAGGGAGGTTTTGGAGGGGTACAGGTTCAGGGCATATTTGTGTGGAGTTCTGCATTGGTACGTTCCAGTGAGACAGGGATGTTATGATGACGTACAGGTTCAGGGTATATTTGTGTGGATATCTGCATTGGTACGTTCCAGTGAGTCAGGGAGGTTATGGTGGTGTACAGGTTCAGGGTATATTTGTGTGGATATCTGCATTGGTACGTTCCAGTGAGACAGGGAGGTTATGAAGTGGTACAGGTTCTGGGCATATTTTTGTGGAGTTCTGCATTGCTACGTTCCTGTGAGACAGTGAGGTTATGCTGGGTACAGGTACAGGACATATTTGTGCGGAGTTCTGCATTGGTACGTTCCAGTGAGACAGGGAGGTTCTGGTGGTGTACAGGTTCAGGGTATATTTGTGTGTAGTTCTGCATTGGTACGTTGCAGTGGGACAGCGACGTATTAGAGTCTACATGTTCAGGGCATATTTGTGTGCATTTCTGCATTGGTACGTTCCAGTGAGACAGGGAGATTATGGAGCGGTACAGGTTCAGGGCATATTTGTGTGGAGTTCTGCATTGGTACGTTGCAGTGGGACAGCGAGGTATTAGAGTCTACATGTTCAGGGCATATTTGTGTGCATTTCTGCATTGGTACGTTCCAGTGAGACAGGGAGCTATTAGAGTGTACGGGTTCAGGGCATATTTGTTTGGAGTTCTGCATTGGTATGTTCTAGTGAGAAAGGGAGGTTATCGAGGTGTACAGAAACAGGATATTTTTGTGTGGAGTTCTGCATTGGTACGTTCCAGTGAGACAGGGAGGTTATTGAGGGGTACAGGTTCAGGGCATATTTGTGTGGAGTTCTGCATTGGAACGTTCCAGTGAGACAGGCAGATTATGGATGGGTACAGTTTCAGGCAATATTTATGTGGGATCTGCATTGGTACATTCCAGTGAGACAGGGAGGTTATGGAGGGGTACAGGTTCAGGTCATATTTTTGTGGAGTTCTGCATTGCTAAGTTCCTGTGAGACAGTGAGGTTATGCTGGGTACATGTACAGGACATATTTGTGTGGAGTTCTTCATTGGTACGTTCCAGTGAGACAGGGCGGTTATCGAGGTGTACAGAAACAGGACATTTTTGTGTGGAGTTCTGCATTGGTACGTTCCACTGAGACAGGGAGGTTATGGAGGGGTACAGGTTCAGGGCATATTTGTGTGGAGTTCTGCATTGGTACGTTCCAGTGAGACAGGGAGGTTATGGTGACGTACAGGTTCAGGGTATATTTGTGTGGATATCTGCATTGGTACGTTCCAGTGAGACAGGGAGGTTATGGAGGGGTACAGGTTCAGGGCATTTTTGTGTGGAGTTCTGCATTGGAACGTTCCAGTGAGACAGGGAGGTTATGGAGGGGTACATTTTCGGGGCATATTTTTGTGGAGTTCTTCATTGGTACGTTCCAGTGAGTCAGGGAGGTTATGGTGGTGTACAGGTTCAGGGTATATTTATGTGGATATCTGCATTGGTACGTTCCAGTGAGACAGGGAGGTTATGAAGTGGTACAGGTTCTGGGCATATTTTTGTGGAGTTCTGCATTGCTACGTTCCTGTGAGAGAGTGAGGTTAAGCTGGGTACAGGTACAGGACATATTTGTGTGGAGTTCTGCATTGGTACGTTCCAGTGAGACAGGGAGGTTCTGGTGGTGTACAGGTTCAGGGTATATTTGTGTGGAGTTCTGCATTGGTACGTTCCAGTGAGACAGGGAGGTGATGGAGGGGGACAGGTTCAGGGCATATTTGTGTGGAGTTCTGCATTGGTACGTTCCAGTGAGACAGGGAGGTTATGGTGGCGTACAGGTTCAGGGTATATTTGTGTGGATATCTGCATTGGTACTTTCCAGTGAGACAGGGAGGTTATGGAGGGGTACAGATTCAGGGCATTTTTGTGTGGAGTTCTGCATTGGAACGTTCCAGTGAGACAGGGAGGTAATGGAGGGTACAGTTTCAGGGCATATTTGTGTGGAGTTCTGCATTGATACGTTCCAGTGAGAGAGGGAGGTTATGGATGGTTACAGGTTAAGGGCATATTTGTGTGGAGTTCTGCATGGGAACGTTCCAGTGAGACAGGGTGTTTATGGAGGGGTACAGTTTCAGAGCATATTGATGTGGAGTTCTGCATTGGTACGTTCCAGTGAGACAGGGAGGTTATGGAGGGGTACAGATTCAGGGCATATTTTTGTGGAGTTCTGCATTGCTACGTTCCTGTGAGACAGTGAGGTTATGCTGGGTACAGGTACAGGACATATTTGTGTGGAGTTCTGCATTGGTACGTTGCAGTGGGACAGCGAGGTATTAGAGTCTACATGTTCAGGGCATATTTGTGTGCATTTCTGCATTGGTACGTTCCAGTGAGACAGGGAGCTATTAGAGTGTACGGGTTCAGGGCATATTTGTTTGGAGTTCTGCATTGGTATGTTCCAGTGAGAAAGGGAGGTTATCGAGGTGTACAGAAACAGGATATTTTTGTGTGGAGTTCTGCATTGGTACGTTCCAGTGAGACAGGGAGGTTATTGAGGGGTACAGGTTCAGGGCATATTTGTGTGGAGTTCTGCATTGGAACGTTCCAGTGAGACAGGCAGATTATGGATGGGTACAGTTTCAGGCAATATTTATGTGGGGTTCTGCATTGGTACGTTCCAGTGAGACAGGGAGGTTATGGAGGGGTACAGGTTCAGGGCATATTTTTGTGGAGTTCTGCATTGCTAAGTTCCTGTGAGACAGTGAGGTTATGCTGGGTACATGTACAGGACATATTTGTGTGGAGTTCTTTATTGGTACGTTCCAGTGAGACAGGGCGGTTATCGAGGTGTACAGAAACAGGACATTTTTGTGTGGAGTTCTGCATTGGTACGTTCCACTGAGACAGGGAGGTTTTGGAGGGGTACAGGTTCAGGGCATATTTGTGTGGAGTTCTGCATTGGTACGTTCCAGTGAGACAGGGATGTTATGATGACGTACAGGTTCAGGGTATATTTGTGTGGATATCTGCATTGGTACGTTCCAGTGAGTCAGGGAGGTTATGGTGGTGTACAGGTTCAGGGTATATTTGTGTGGATATCTGCATTGGTACGTACCAGTGAGACAGGCAGGTTATGAAGTGGTACAGGTTCTGGGCATATTTTTGTGGAGTTCTGCATTGCTACGTTCCTGTGAGACAGTGAGGTTATGCTGGGTACAGGTACAGGACATATTTGTGCGGAGTTCTGCATTGGTACGTTCCAGTGAGACAGGGAGGTTCTGGTGGTGTACAGGTTCAGGGTATATTTGTGTGTAGTTCTGCATTGGTACGTTGCAGTGGGACAGCGACGTATTAGAGTCTACATGTTCAGGGCATATTTGTGTGCATTTCTGCATTGGTACGTTCCAGTGAGACAGGGAGATTATGGAGCGGTACAGGTTCAGGGCATATTTGTGTGGAGTTCTGCATTGGTACGTTGCAGTGGGACAGCGAGGTATTAGAGTCTACATGTTCAGGGCATATTTGTGTGCATTTCTGCATTGGTACGTTCCAGTGAGACAGGGAGCTATTAGAGTGTACGGGTTCAGGGCATATTTGTTTGGAGTTCTGCATTGGTATGTTCTAGTGAGAAAGGGAGTTTATCGAGGTGTACAGAAACAGGATATTTTTGTGTGGAGTTCTGCATTGGTACGTTCCAGTGAGACAGGGAGGTTATTGAGGGGTACAGGTTCAGGGCATATTTGTGTGGAGTTCTGCATTGGAACGTTCCAGTGAGACAGGCAGATTATGGATGGGTACAGTTTCAGGCAATATTTATGTGGGGTTCTGCATTGGTACATTCCAGTGAGACAGGGAGGTTATGGAGGGGTACAGGTTCAGGGCATATTTTTGTGGAGTTCTGCATTGCTAAGTTCCTGTGAGACAGTGAGGTTATGCTGGGTACATGTACAGGACATATTTGTGTGGAGTTCTTCATTGGTACGTTCCAGTGAGACAGGGCGGTTATCGAGGTGTACAGAAACAGGACATTTTTGTGTGGAGTTCTGCATTGGTACGTTCCACTGAGACAGGGAGGTTATGGAGGGGTACAGGTTCAGGGCATATTTGTGTGGAGTTCTGCATTGGTACGTTCCAGTGAGACAGGGAGGTTATGGTGACGTACAGGTTCAGGGTATATTTGTGTGGATATCTGCATTGGTACGTTCCAGTGAGACAGGGAGGTTATGGAGGGGTACAGGTTCAGGGCATTTTTGTGTGGAGTTCTGCATTGGAACGTTCCAGTGAGACAGGGAGGTTATGGAGGGGTACATTTTCGGGGCATATTTTTGTGGAGTTCTTCATTGGTACGTTCCAGTGAGTCAGGGAGGTTATGGTGGTGTACAGGTTCAGGGTATATTTATGTGGATATCTGCATTGGTACGTTCCAGTGAGACAGGGAGGTTATGAAGTGGTACAGGTTCTGGGCATATTTTTGTGGAGTTCTGCATTGCTACGTTCCTGTGAGAGAGTGAGGTTAAGCTGGGTACAGGTACAGGACATATTTGTGTGGAGTTCTGCATTGGTACGTTCCAGTGAGACAGGGAGGTTCTGGTGGTGTACAGGTTCAGGGTATATTTGTGTGGAGTTCTGCATTGGTACGTTCCAGTGAGACAGGGAGGTGATGGAGGGGGACAGGTTCAGGGCATATTTGTGTGGAGTTCTGCATTGGTACGTTCCAGTGAGACAGGGAGGTTATGGTGGCGTACAGGTTCAGGGTATATTTGTGTGGATATCTGCATTGGTACTTTCCAGTGAGACAGGGAGGTTATGGAGGGGTACAGATTCAGGGCATTTTTGTGTGGAGTTCTGCATTGGAACGTTCCAGTGAGACAGGGAGGTAATGGAGGGTACAGTTTCAGGGCATATTTGTGTGGAGTTCTGCATTGATACGTTCCAGTGAGAGAGGGAGGTTATGGATGGTTACAGGTTAAGGGCATATTTGTGTGGAGTTCTGCATGGGAACGTTCCAGTGAGACAGGGTGTTTATGGAGGGGTACAGTTTCAGAGCATATTGATGTGGAGTTCTGCATTGGTACGTTCCAGTGAGACAGGGAGGTTATGGAGGGGTACAGGTTCAGGGCATATTTTTGTGGAGTTCTGCATTGCTACGTTCCTGTGAGACAGTGAGGTTATGCTGGGTACAGGTACAGGACATATTTGTGTGGAGTTCTGCATTGGTACGTTCCAGTGAGACAGGGAGGTTCTGGTGGTGTACAGGTTCAGGGTATATTTGTGTGGAGTTCTGCATTGGAACGTTCCAGTGAGACAGGGAGGTTATGGAGGGGTACAGTTTCAGGGCATATTTGTGTGGAGTTCTGCATTGGTACGTTGCAGTGGGACAGCGAGGTATTAGAGTCTACATGTTCAGGGCATATTTGTGTGCATTTCTGCATTGGTACGTTCCAGTGAGACAGGGAGGTTATGGAGCGGTACAGGTTCAGGGCATATTTGTGTGGAGTTCTGCATTGGTACGTTGCAGTGGGACAGCGAGGTATTAGAGTCTACATGTTCAGGGCATATTTGTGTGCATTTCTGCATTGGTACGTTCCAGTGAGACAGGGAGCTATTAGAGTGTACGGGTTCAGGGCATATTTGTTTGGAGTTTTGCATTGGTATGTTCCAGTGAGAAAGGGAGGTTATCGAGGTTTACAGAAACAGGATATTTTTGTGTGTAGTTCTGCATTGGTACGTTCCAGTGAGACAGGGAGGTTATTGAGGGGTACAGGTTCAGGGCATATTTGTGTGGAGTTCTGCATTGGAACGTTCCAGTGAGACAGGCAGATTATGGATGGGTACAGTTTCAGGCAATATTTATGTGGGGTTCTGCATTGGTACGTTCCAGTGAGACAGGGAGGTTATGGAGGGGTACAGGTTCAGGGCATATTTTTGTGGAGTTCTGCATTGCTACGTTCCTGTGAGACAGTGAGGTTATGCTGGGTACATGTACAGGACATATTTGTGTGGAGTTCTTCATTGGTACGTTCCAGTGAGACAGGGCGGTTATCGAGGTGTACAGAAACAGGACATTTTTGTGTGGAGTTCTGCATTGGTACGTTCCACGGAGACAGGGAGGTTATGGAGGGGTACAGGTTCAGGGCATATTTGTGTGGAGTTCTGCATTGGTACGTTCCAGTGAGACAGGGAGGCTATGGTGACGTACAGGTTCAGGGTATATTTGTGTGGATATCTGCATTGGTACGTTCCAGTGAGACAGGGAGGTTATGGAGGGGTACAGGTTCAGGGCATTTTTGTGTGGAGTTCTGCATTGGAACGTTCCAGTGAGACAGGGAGGTTATGGAGGGGTACATTTTCAGGGCATATTTTTGTGGAGTTCTTCATTGGTACGTTCCAGTGAGTCAGGGAGGTTATGGTGGTGTACAGGTTCAGGGTATATTTGTGTGGATATCTGCATTGGTACGTTCCAGTGAGACAGGGAGGTTATGAAGTGGTACAGGTTCTGGGCATATTTTTGTGGAGTTCTGCATTGCTACGTTCCTGTGAGACAGTGAGGTTATGCTGGGTACAGGTACAGGACATATTTGTGTGGAGTTCTGCATTGATACGTTCCAGTGAGACAGGGAGGTTCGGTGGTGTACAGGTTCAGGGTATATTTGTGTGGAGTTCTGCATTGGAACGTTCCAGTGAGACAGGGAGGTTCTGGTGTTGTACAGGTTCAGGGTATATTTGTGTGGAGTTCTGCATTGGAACGTTCCAGTGAGACAGGGAGGTTATGGAGGGGTACAGTTTCAGGGCATATTTATGTGGAGTTCTGCATTGGTACGTTCCAGTGAGACAGGGAGATTATGCAGAAGTACAGGTTCAGGGCATATTTGTGTGCATTTCTGCATTGGTACGTTCCAGTGAGTAAGGGAGGTTATCGAGGTGTACAGAAACAGGATATTTTTGTGTGGAGTTCTGCATTGGTACGTTCCAGTGAGACAGGGAGGTTATTGAGGGGTACAGGTTCAGGGCATATTTGTGTGGAGTTCTGCATTGGAACGTTCCAGTGAGACAGGCAGATTATGGAGGGGTACAGTTTCAGGGCATATTTATGTGGGGTTCTGCATTGGTACGTTCCAGTGATACAGGGAGGTTATGGAGGGGTACAGGTTCAGGGCATATTTTTGTGGAGTTCTTCATTGGTACGTTCCAGTGAGACAGGGCGGTTATCGAGATGTACAGAAACAGGACATTTTTGTGTGGAGTTCTGCATTGGTACGTTCCAGTGAGACAGGGAGGTGATGGAGGGGGACAGGTTAAGGGCATATTTGTGTGGAGTTCTGCATTGGTACGTTCCAGTGAGACAGGGAGGTTATGGTGGGGTACAGTTTCAGAGCATATTTATGTGGAGTTCTGCATTGGTACGTTCCAGTGAGACAGGGAGGTTATGGAGGGGTACAGATTCAGGGCATATTTTTGTGGAGTTCTGCATTGCTACATTCCTGTGAGACAGTGAGGTTATGCTGGGTACAGGTACAGGACATACTTGTGTGGAGTTCTGCATTGGTACGTTGCAGTGGGACAGCGAGGTATTAGAGTCTACATGTTCAGGGCATATTTGTGTGCATTTCTGCATTGGTACGTTCCAGTGAGACAGGGAGGTTATGGAGCGGTACAGGTTCAGGGCATATTTGTGTGGAGTTCTGCATTGGTACGTTGCAGTGGGACAGCGAGGTATTAGAGTCTACATGTTCAGGGCATATTTGTGTGCATTTCTGCATTGGTACGTTCCAGTGAGACAGGGAGGTTCTGGTGGTGTACAGGTTCAGGGTATATTTGTGTGTAGTTCTGCATTGGTACGTTGCAGTGGGACAGCGACGTATTAGAGTCTACATGTTCAGGGCATATTTGTGTGCATTTCTGCATTGGTACGTTCCAGTGAGACAGGGAGATTATGGAGCGGTACAGGTTCAGGGCATATTTGTGTGGAGTTCTGCATTGGTACGTTGCAGTGGGACAGCGAGGTATTAGAGTCTACATGTTCAGGGCATATTTGTGTGCATTTCTGCATTGGTACGTTCCAGTGAGACAGGGAGGTTATGGAGCGGTACAGGTTCAGGGCATATTTGTGTGGAGTTCTGCATTGGTACGTTGCAGTGGGACAGCGAGGTATTAGAGTCTACATGTTCAGGGCATATTTGTGTGCATTTCTGCATTGGTACGTTCCAGTGAGACAGGGAGATTATGGAGCGGTACAGGTTCAGGGCATATTTGTGTGGAGTTCTGCTTTGGTACGTTGCAGTGGGACAGCGAGGTATTAGAGTCTACATGTTCAGGGCATATTTGTGTGCATTTCTGCATTGGTACGTTCCAGTGAGACAGGGAGCTATTAGAGTGTACGGGTTAGATAGATAGATAGATAGATAGATAGATAGATACTTTATTCATCCCCATGGGGAAATTCAGCATTTTTTTCCAATGTCCCATACACTTGTTGTAGCAAAAACTCATTACATACAATACAATACTTAACTCAGTAATAATATGATATGCATCTAAATCACTAGCTCAAAAATCATTAATAATAGCTTTAAAAAGTTTAAAAAGTTTTGTGTGGGCATATTTGTTTGGAGTTCTGCATTGGTATGTTCCAGTGAGAAAGGGAGGTTATCGAGGTGTACAGAAACAGGATATTTTTGTGTGGAGTTCTGCATTGGTACGTTCCAGTGAGACAGGGAGGTTATTGAGGGGTACAGGTTCAGGGCATATTTGTGTGGAGTTCTGCATTGGAACGTTCCAGTGAGACAGGCAGATTATGGATGGGTACAGTTTCAGGCAATATTTATGTGGGGTTCTGCATTGGTACATTCCAGTGAGACAGGGAGGTTATGGAGGGGTACAGGTTCAGGGCATATTTTTGTGGAGTTCTGCATTGCTAAGTTCCTGTGAGACAGTGAGGTTATGCTGGGTACATGTACAGGACATATTTGTGTGGAGTTCTTCATTGGTACGTTCCAGTGAGACAGGGCGGTTATCGAGGTGTACAGAAACAGGACATTTTTGTGTGGAGTTCTGCATTGGTACGTTCCACTGAGACAGGGAGGTTATGGAGGGGTACAGGTTCAGGGCATATTTGTGTGGAGTTCTGCATTGGTACGTTCCAGTGAGACAGGGAGGTTATGGTGACGTACAGGTTCAGGGTATATTTGTGTGGATATCTGCATTGGTACGTTCCAGTGAGACAGGGAGGTTATGGAGGGGTACAGGTTCAGGGCATTTTTGTGTGGAGTTCTGCATTGGAACGTTCCAGTGAGACAGGGAGGTTATGGAGGGGTACATTTTCGGGGCATATTTTTGTGGAGTTCTTCATTGGTACGTTCCAGTGAGTCAGGGAGGTTATGGTGGTGTACAGGTTCAGGGTATATTTATGTGGATATCTGCATTGGTACGTTCCAGTGAGACAGGGAGGTTATGAAGTGGTACAGGTTCTGGGCATATTTTTGTGGAGTTCTGCATTGCTACGTTCCTGTGAGAGAGTGAGGTTAAGCTGGGTACAGGTACAGGACATATTTGTGTGGAGTTCTGCATTGGTACGTTCCAGTGAGACAGGGAGGTTCTGGTGGTGTACAGGTTCAGGGTATATTTGTGTGGAGTTCTGCATTGGTACGTTCCAGTGAGACAGGGAGGTGATGGAGGGGGACAGGTTCAGGGCATATTTGTGTGGAGTTCTACATTGGTACGTTCCAGTGAGACAGGGAGGTTATGGTGGCGTACAGGTTCAGGGTATATTTGTGTGGATATCTGCATTGGTACTTTCCAGTGAGACAGGGAGGTTATGGAGGGGTACAGATTCAGGGCATTTTTGTGTGGAGTTCTGCATTGGAACGTTCCAGTGAGACAGGGAGGTAATGGAGGGTACAGTTTCAGGGCATATTTGTGTGGAGTTCTGCATTGATACGTTCCAGTGAGAGAGGGAGGTTATGGATGGTTACAGGTTAAGGGCATATTTGTGTGGAGTTCTGCATGGGAACGTTCCAGTGAGACAGGGTGTTTATGGAGGGGTACAGTTTCAGAGCATATTGATGTGGAGTTCTGCATTGGTACGTTCCAGTGAGACAGGGAGGTTATGGAGGGGTACAGGTTCAGGGCATATTTTTGTGGAGTTCTGCATTGCTACGTTCCTGTGAGACAGTGAGGTTATGCTGGGTACAGGTACAGGACATATTTGTGTGGAGTTCTGCATTGGTACGTTCCAGTGAGACAGGGAGGTTCTGGTGGTGTACAGGTTCAGGGTATATTTGTGTGGAGTTCTGCATTGGAACGTTCCAGTGAGACAGGGAGGTTATGGAGGGGTACAGTTTCAGGGCATATTTGTGTGGAGTTCTGCATTGGTACGTTGCAGTGGGACAGCGAGGTATTAGAGTCTACATGTTCAGGGCATATTTGTGTGCATTTCTGCATTGGTACGTTCCAGTGAGACAGGGAGGTTATGGAGCGGTACAGGTTCAGGGCATATTTGTGTGGAGTTCTGCATTGGTACGTTGCAGTGGGACAGCGAGGTATTAGAGTCTACATGTTCAGGGCATATTTGTGTGCATTTCTGCATTGGTACGTTCCAGTGAGACAGGGAGCTATTAGAGTGTACGGGTTCAGGGCATATTTGTTTGGAGTTCTGCATTGGTATGTTCCAGTGAGAAAGGGAGGTTATCGAGGTTTACAGAAACAGGATATTTTTGTGTGTAGTTCTGCATTGGTACGTTCCAGTGAGACAGGGAGGTTATTGAGGGGTACAGGTTCAGGGCATATTTGTGTGGAGTTCTGCATTGGAACGTTCCAGTGAGACAGGCAGATTATGGATGGGTACAGTTTCAGGCAATATTTATGTGGGGTTCTGCATTGGTACGTTCCAGTGAGACAGGGAGGTTATGGAGGGGTACAGGTTCAGGGCATATTTTTGTGGAGTTCTGCATTGCTACGTTCCTGTGAGACAGTGAGGTTATGCTGGGTACATGTACAGGACATATTTGTGTGGAGTTCTTCATTGGTACGTGCCAGTGAGACAGGGCGGTTATCGAGGTGTACAGAAACAGGACATTTTTGTGTGGAGTTCTGCATTGGTACGTTCCACTGAGACAGGGAGGTTATGGAGGGGTACAGGTTCAGGGCATATTTGTGTGGAGTTCTGCATTGGTACGTTCCAGTGAGACAGGGAGGCTATGGTGACGTACAGGTTCAGGGTATATTTGTGTGGATATCTGCATTGGTACGTTCCAGTGAGACAGGGAGGTTATGGAGGGGTACAGGTTCAGGGCATTTTTGTGTGGAGTTCTGCATTGGAACGTTCCAGTGAGACAGGGAGGTTATGGAGGGGTACATTTTCAGGGCATATTTTTGTGGAGTTCTTCATTGGTACGTTCCAGTGAGTCAGGGAGGTTATGGTGGTGTACAGGTTCAGGGTATATTTGTGTGGATATCTGCATTGGTACGTTCCAGTGAGACAGGGAGGTTATGAAGTGGTACAGGTTCTGGGCATATTTTTGTGGAGTTCTGCATTGCTACGTTCCTGTGAGACAGTGAGGTTATGCTGGGTACAGGTACAGGACATATTTGTGTGGAGTTCTGCATTGATACGTTCCAGTGAGACAGGGAGGTTCGGTGGTGTACAGGTTCAGGGTATATTTGTGTGGAGTTCTGCATTGGAACGTTCCAGTGAGACAGGGAGGTTCTGGTGTTGTACAGGTTCAGGGTATATTTGTGTGGAGTTCTGCATTGGAACGTTCCAGTGAGACAGGGAGGTTATGGAGGGGTACAGTTTCAGGGCATATTTATGTGGAGTTCTGCATTGGTACGTTCCAGTGAGACAGGGAGATTATGCAGAAGTACAGGTTCAGGGCATATTTGTGTGCATTTCTGCATTGGTACGTTCCAGTGAGTAAGGGAGGTTATCGAGGTGTACAGAAACAGGATATTTTTGTGTGGAGTTCTGCATTGGTACGTTCCAGTGAGACAGGGAGGTTATTGAGGGGTACAGGTTCAGGGCATATTTGTGTGGAGTTCTGCATTGGAACGTTCCAGTGAGACAGGCAGATTATGGAGGGGTACAGTTTCAGGGCATATTTATGTGGGGTTCTGCATTGGTACGTTCCAGTGATACAGGGAGGTTATGGAGGGGTACAGGTTCAGGGCATATTTTTGTGGAGTTCTTCATTGGTACGTTCCAGTGAGACAGGGCGGTTATCGAGATGTACAGAAACAGGACATTTTTGTGTGGAGTTCTGCATTGGTACGTTCCAGTGAGACAGGGAGGTGATGGAGGGGGACAGGTTCAGGGCATATTTGTGTGGAGTTCTGCATTGGTACGTTCCAGTGAGACAGGGAGGTTATGGTAGGGTACAGTTTCAGAGCATATTTATGTGGAGTTCTGCATTGGTACGTTCCAGTGAGACAGGGAGGTTATGGAGGGGTACAGGTTCAGGGCATATTTTTGTGGAGTTCTGCATTGCTACATTCCTGTGAGACAGTGAGGTTATGCTGGGTACAGGTACAGGACATACTTGTGTGGAGTTCTGCATTGGTACGTTGCAGTGGGACAGCGAGGTATTAGAGTCTACATGTTCAGGGCATATTTGTGTGCATTTCTGCATTGGTACGTTCCAGTGAGACAGGGAGGTTATGGAGCGGTACAGGTTCAGGGCATATTTGTGTGGAGTTCTGCATTGGTACGTTGCAGTGGGACAGCGAGGTATTAGAGTCTACATGTTCAGGGCATATTTGTGTGCATTTCTGCATTGGAACGTTCCAGTGAGACAGGGAGATTATGGAGCGGTACAGGTTCAGGGCATATTTGTGTGGAGTTCTGCTTTGGTACGTTGCAGTGGGACAGCGAGGTATTAGAGTCTACATGTTCAGGGCATATTTGTGTGCATTTCTGCATTGGTACGTTCCAGTGAGACAGGGAGCTATTAGAGTGTACGGGTTCAGGGCATATTTGTTTGGAGTTCTGCATTGGTATGTTCCAGTGAGAAAGGGAGGTTATCGAGGTGTACAGAAACAGGATATTTTTGTGTGGAGTTCTGCATTGGTACGTTCCAGTGAGACAGGGAGCTTATTGAGGTGTACAGGTTCAGGGCATATTTGTGTGGAGTTCTGCATTGGAACGTTCCAGTGAGACAGGCAGATTATGGATGGGTACAGTTTCAGGCAATATTTAAGTGGGGTTCTGCATTGGTACGTTCCAGTGAGACAGGGAGATTATGGAGGGATACAGGTTCAGGGCATATTTGTGTGGAGTTCTGCATTGGTACGTTCCAGTGAGACAGGGAGGCTATGCTGACGTACAGGTTCAGGGTATATTTGTGTGGATATCTGCATTGGTACGTTCCGGTGAGACAGGGAGGTTATGGAGGGGTACAGGTTCAGGGCATTTTTGTGTGGAGTTCTGCATTGGAACGTTCCAGTGAGACAGGGAGGTTATGGAGGGGTACATTTTCAGGGCATATTTTTGTGGAGTTCTTCATTGGTATGTTCCAGTGAGTCAGGGAGGTTATGGTGGTGTACAGGTTCAGGATATATTTGTGTGGATATCTGCATTGGTACGTTCCAGTGAGACAGGGATGTTATGAAGTGGTACAGGTTCTGTGCATATTTTTGTGGAGTTCTGCATTGCTACGTTCCTGTGAGACAGTGAGGTTATGCTGGGTACAGGTACAGGACATATTTGTGTGGAGTTCTGCATTGGTACGTTCCAGTGAGACAGGGAGGTTCCGGTGGTGTACAGGTTCAGGGTATATTTGTGTGGAGTTCTGCATTGGAACGTTCCAGTGAGACAGGGAGGTTCTGGTGGTGTACAGGTTCAGGGTATATTTGTGTGGAGTTCTGCATTGGAACGTTCCAGTGAGACAGGGAGGTTATGGAGGGGTACAGAAACAGGACATTTTTGTGTGGAGTTCTGCATTGGTACGTTCCACTGAGACAGGGAGGTTATGGAGGGGTACAGGTTCAGGGCATATTTGTGTGGAGTTCTGCATTGCTACGTTCCAGTGAGACAGGGAGGCTATGGTGACGTACAGGTTAAGGGTATATTTGTGTGGATATCTGCATTTGTACGTTCCAGTGAGACAGGGAGGTTATGGAGGGGTACAGGTTCAGGGCATTTTTGTGTGGAGTTCTGCATTGGAACGTTCCAGTGAGACAGGGAGGTTATGGAGGGGTACATTTTCAGGGCATATTTTTGTGGAGTTCTTCATTGGTATGTTCCAGTGAGTCAGGGAGGTTATGGTGGTGTACAGGTTCAGGGTATATTTGTGTGGATATCTGCATTGGTACGTTCCAGTGAGACAGGGAGGTTATGAAGTGGTACAGGTTCTGGGCATATTTTTGTGGAGTTCTGCATTGCTACGTTCCTGTGAGACAGTGAGGTTATGCTGGGTACAGGTACAGGACATATTTGTGTGGAGTTCTGCATTGGTCCGTTCCAGTGAGACAGGGAGGTTCCGGTGGTGTACAGGTTCAGGGTATATTTGTGTGGAGTTCTGCATTGGAACGTTCCAGTGAGACAGGGAGGTTCTGGTGGTGTACAGGTTCAGGGTATATTTGTGTGGAGTTCTGCATTGGTACGTTCCAGTGAGACAGGGAGGTTATGGTAGGGTACAGTTTCAGAGCATATTTATGTGGAGTTCTGCATTGGTACGTTCCAGTGAGACAGGGAGGTTATGGAGGGGTACAGGTTCAGGGCATATTTTTGTGGAGTTCTGCATTGCTACATTCCTGTGAGACAGTGAGGTTATGCTGGGTACAGGTACAGGACATACTTGTGTGGAGTTCTGCATTGGTACGTTGCAGTGGGACAGCGAGGTATTAGAGTCTACATGTTCAGGGCATATTTGTGTGCATTTCTGCATTGGTACGTTCCAGTGAGACAGGGAGGTTATGGAGCGGTACAGGTTCAGGGCATATTTGTGTGGAGTTCTGCATTGGTACGTTGCAGTGGGACAGCGAGGTATTAGAGTCTACATGTTCAGGGCATATTTGTGTGCATTTCTGCATTGGAACGTTCCAGTGAGACAGGGAGATTATGGAGCGGTACAGGTTCAGGGCATATTTGTGTGGAGTTCTGCTTTGGTACGTTGCAGTGGGACAGCGAGGTATTAGAGTCTACATGTTCAGGGCATATTTGTGTGCATTTCTGCATTGGTACGTTCCAGTGAGACAGGGAGCTATTAGAGTGTACGGGTTCAGGGCATATTTGTTTGGAGTTCTGCATTGGTATGTTCCAGTGAGAAAGGGAGGTTATCGAGGTGTACAGAAACAGGATATTTTTGTGTGGAGTTCTGCATTGGTACGTTCCAGTGAGACAGGGAGGTTATTGAGGGGTACAGGTTCAGGGCATATTTGTGTGGAGTTCTGCATTGGAACGTTCCAGTGAGACAGGCAGATTATGGATGGGTACAGTTTCAGGCAATATTTAAGTGGGGTTCTGCATTGGTACGTTCCAGTGAGACAGGGAGATTATGGAGGGATACAGGTTCAGGGCATATTTGTGTGGAGTTCTGCATTGGTACGTTCCAGTGAGACAGGGAGGCTATGCTGACGTACAGGTTCAGGGTATATTTGTGTGGATATCTGCATTGGTACGTTCCGGTGAGACAGGGAGGTTATGGAGGGGTACAGGTTCAGGGCATTTTTGTGTGGAGTTCTGCATTGGAACGTTCCAGTGAGACAGGGAGGTTATGGAGGGGTACATTTTCAGGGCATATTTTTGTGGAGTTCTTCATTGGTATGTTCCAGTGAGTCAGGGAGGTTATGGTGGTGTACAGGTTCAGGATATATTTGTGTGGATATCTGCATTGGTACGTTCCAGTGAGACAGGGATGTTATGAAGTGGTACAGGTTCTGTGCATATTTTTGTGGAGTTCTGCATTGCTACGTTCCTGTGAGACAGTGAGGTTATGCTGGGTACAGGTACAGGACATATTTGTGTGGAGTTCTGCATTGGTACGTTCCAGTGAGACAGGGAGGTTCCGGTGGTCTACAGGTTCAGGGTATATTTGTGTGGAGTTCTGCATTGGAACGTTCCAGTGAGACAGGGAGGTTCTGGTGGTGTACAGGTTCAGGGTATATTTGTGTGGAGTTCTGCATTGGAACGTTCCAGTGAGACAGGGAGGTTATGGAGGGGTACAGAAACAGGACATTTTTGTGTGGAGTTCTGCATTGGTACGTTCCACTGAGACAGGGAGGTTATGGAGGGGTACAGGTTCAGGGCATATTTGTGTGGAGTTCTGCATTGCTACGTTCCAGTGAGACAGGGAGGCTATGGTGACGTACAGGTTAAGGGTATATTTGTGTGGATATCTGCATTTGTACGTTCCAGTGAGACAGGGAGGTTATGGAGGGGTACAGGTTCAGGGCATTTTTGTGTGGAGTTCTGCATTGGAACGTTCCAGTGAGACAGGGAGGTTATGGAGGGGTACATTTTCAGGGCATATTTTTGTGGAGTTCTTCATTGGTATGTTCCAGTGAGTCAGGGAGGTTATGGTGGTGTACAGGTTCAGGGTATATTTGTGTGGATATCTGCATTGGTACGTTCCAGTGAGACAGGGAGGTTATGAAGTGGTACAGGTTCTGGGCATATTTTTGTGGAGTTCTGCATTGCTACGTTCCTGTGAGACAGTGAGGTTATGCTGGGTACAGGTACAGGACATATTTGTGTGGAGTTCTGCATTGGTCCGTTCCAGTGAGACAGGGAGGTTCCGGTGGTGTACAGGTTCAGGGTATATTTGTGTGGAGTTCTGCATTGGAACGTTCCAGTGAGACAGGGAGGTTCTGGTGGTGTACAGGTTCAGGGTATATTTGTGTGGAGTTCTGCATTGGTACGTTCCAGTGAGACAGGGAGGTTATGGTAGGGTACAGTTTCAGAGCATATTTATGTGGAGTTCTGCATTGGTACGTTCCAGTGAGACAGGGAGGTTATGGAGGGGTACAGGTTCAGGGCATATTTTTGTGGAGTTCTGCATTGCTACATTCCTGTGAGACAGTGAGGTTATGCTGGGTACAGGTACAGGACATACTTGTGTGGAGTTCTGCATTGG
Organism: Hemitrygon akajei; assembly: GCF_048418815.1. Lineage (NCBI taxonomy): Eukaryota > Metazoa > Chordata > Chondrichthyes > Myliobatiformes > Dasyatidae > Hemitrygon > Hemitrygon akajei. The sequence goes on along the minus strand of NW_027331930.1, from coordinate 7,791,226 downwards.
TACGTTGCAGTGGGACAGCGAGGTATTAGAGTCTACATGTTCAGGGCATATTTGTGTGCATTTCTGCATTGGTACGTTCCAGTGAGACAGGGAGGTTATGGAGCGGTACAGGTTCAGGGCATATTTGTGTGGAGTTCTGCATTGGTACGTTGCAGTGGGACAGCGAGGTATTAGAGTCTACATGTTCAGGGCATATTTGTGTGCATTTCTGCATTGGAACGTTCCAGTGAGACAGGGAGATTATGGAGCGGTACAGGTTCAGGGCATATTTGTGTGGAGTTCTGCTTTGGTACGTTGCAGTGGGACAGCGAGGTATTAGAGTCTACATGTTCAGGGCATATTTGTGTGCATTTCTGCATTGGTACGTTCCAGTGAGACAGGGAGCTATTAGAGTGTACGGGTTCAGGGCATATTTGTTTGGAGTTCTGCATTGGTATGTTCCAGTGAGAAAGGGAGGTTATCGAGGTGTACAGAAACAGGATATTTTTGTGTGGAGTTCTGCATTGGTACGTTCCAGTGAGACAGGGAGGTTATTGAGGGGTACAGGTTCAGGGCATATTTGTGTGGAGTTCTGCATTGGAACGTTCCAGTGAGACAGGCAGATTATGGATGGGTACAGTTTCAGGCAATATTTAAGTGGGGTTCTGCATTGGTACGTTCCAGTGAGACAGGGAGATTATGGAGGGATACAGGTTCAGGGCATATTTGTGTGGAGTTCTGCATTGGTACGTTCCAGTGAGACAGGGAGGCTATGCTGACGTACAGGTTCAGGGTATATTTGTGTGGATATCTGCATTGGTACGTTCCGGTGAGACAGGGAGGTTATGGAGGGGTACAGGTTCAGGGCATTTTTGTGTGGAGTTCTGCATTGGAACGTTCCAGTGAGACAGGGAGGTTATGGAGGGGTACATTTTCAGGGCATATTTTTGTGGAGTTCTTCATTGGTATGTTCCAGTGAGTCAGGGAGGTTATGGTGGTGTACAGGTTCAGGATATATTTGTGTGGATATCTGCATTGGTACGTTCCAGTGAGACAGGGATGTTATGAAGTGGTACAGGTTCTGTGCATATTTTTGTGGAGTTCTGCATTGCTACGTTCCTGTGAGACAGTGAGGTTATGCTGGGTACAGGTACAGGACATATTTGTGTGGAGTTCTGCATTGGTACGTTCCAGTGAGACAGGGAGGTTCCGGTGGTGTACAGGTTCAGGGTATATTTGTGTGGAGTTCTGCATTGGAACGTTCCAGTGAGACAGGGAGGTTCTGGTGGTGTACAGGTTCAGGGTATATTTGTGTGGAGTTCTGCATTGGAACGTTCCAGTGAGACAGGGAGGTTATGGAGGGGTACAGAAACAGGACATTTTTGTGTGGAGTTCTGCATTGGTACGTTCCACTGAGACAGGGAGGTTATGGAGGGGTACAGGTTCAGGGCATATTTGTGTGGAGTTCTGCATTGCTACGTTCCAGTGAGACAGGGAGGCTATGGTGACGTACAGGTTAAGGGTATATTTGTGTGGATATCTGCATTTGTACGTTCCAGTGAGACAGGGAGGTTATGGAGGGGTACAGGTTCAGGGCATTTTTGTGTGGAGTTCTGCATTGGAACGTTCCAGTGAGACAGGGAGGTTATGGAGGGGTACATTTTCAGGGCATATTTTTGTGGAGTTCTTCATTGGTATGTTCCAGTGAGTCAGGGAGGTTATGGTGGTGTACAGGTTCAGGGTATATTTGTGTGGATATCTGCATTGGTACGTTCCAGTGAGACAGGGAGGTTATGAAGTGGTACAGGTTCTGGGCATATTTTTGTGGAGTTCTGCATTGCTACGTTCCTGTGAGACAGTGAGGTTATGCTGGGTACAGGTACAGGACATATTTGTGTGGAGTTCTGCATTGGTCCGTTCCAGTGAGACAGGGAGGTTCCGGTGGTGTACAGGTTCAGGGTATATTTGTGTGGAGTTCTGCATTGGAACGTTCCAGTGAGACAGGGAGGTTCTGGTGGTGTACAGGTTCAGGGTATATTTGTGTGGAGTTCTGCATTGGAACGTTCCAGTGAGACAGGGAGGTTATGGAGGGGTACAGTTTCAGGGCATATTTATGTGGAGTTCTGCATTGGTACGTTCCAGTGAGACAGGGAGATTATGCAGAAGTACAGGTTCAGGGCATATTTGTGTGCATTTCTGCATTGGTACGTTCCAGTGAGTAAGGGAGGTTATCGAGGTGTACAGAAACAGGATATTTTTGTGTGGAGTTCTGCATTGGTACGTTCCAGTGAGACAGGGAGGTTATTGAGGGGTACAGGTTCAGGGCATATTTGTGTGGAGTTCTGCATTGGAACGTTCCAGTGAGACAGGCAGATTATGGAGGGGTACAGTTTCAGGGCATATTTATGTGGGGTTCTGCATTGGTACGTTCCAGTGATACAGGGAGGTTATTGAGGGGTACAGGTTCAGGGCATATTTGTGTGGAGTTCTGCATTGGAACGTTCCAGTGAGACAGGCAGATTATGGAGGGGTACAGTTTCAGGGCATATTTATGTGGGGTTCTGCATTGGTACGTTCCAGTGATACAGGGAGGTTATGGAGGAGTACATGTTCAGGGCATATTTTTGTGGAGTTTTTCATTGGTACGTTCTAGTGAGACAGGGAGGTATTAGAGTGTACATGTTCAGGGCATATTTGTGTGGAGTTCCGCATTGGTACGTACCAGTGAGAAAGGGAGTTTATGGAGAGGTACAGGTTAAGGGCATATTTGTGTGGAGTTCTGCATTGGTACGTTGCAGTGGGACAGCGAGGTATTAGAGTCTACATGTTCAGGGCATGTTTGTGTGCATTTCTGCATTGGTACGTTCCAGTGAGACAGGGAAGTTATGGAGGAGTACATGTTCAGGGCATATTTGTGTGGTGTTCTGCATTGGAACGTTCCAGTGAGACAGGGTGTTTATGGAGGGGTACAGTTTCAGAGCATATTTATGTGGAGTTCTGCATTGGTACGTTCCAGTGAGACAGGGAGGTTATGGAGGGGTACAGGTTCAGGGCATATTTTTGTGGAGTTCTGCATTGCTACGTTCCTGTGAGACAGTGAGGTTATGCTGGGTACAGGTACAGGACATATTTGTGTGTAGTTCTGCATTGGTACGTTCCAGTGAGACAGGGGTGTTCTGGTGGTGTACAGGTTCAGGGTATATTTGTGTGGAGTTCTGCATTGGAACGTTCCAGTGAGACAGGGAGGTTATGGAGGGGTACAGTTTCAGGGCATATTTATGTGGAGTTCTGCATTGCTACGTTCCAGTGAGACAGGGAGATTATGGAGCGGTACAGGTTCAGGGCATATTTGTGTGGAGTTCTGCATTGGTACGTTGCAGTGGGACAGCGAGGTATTAGAGTCTACATGTTCAGGGCATATTTGTGTGCATTTCTGCATTGGTACGTTCCAGTGAGACAGGGAGGTTATGGAGCGGTACAGGTTCAGGGCATATTTGTGTGGAGTTCTGCATTGGTACGTTCCAGTGAGACAGGGGTGTTCTGGTGGTGTACAGGTTCAGGGTATATTTGTGTGGAGTTCTGCATTGGAACGTTCCAGTGAGACAGGGAGGTTATGGAGGGGTACAGTTTCAGGGCATATTTATGTGGAGTTCTGCATTGCTACGTTCCAGTGAGACAGGGAGATTATGGAGCGGTACAGGTTCAGGGCATATTTGTGTGGAGTTCTGCATTGGTACGTTGCAGTGGGACAGCGAGGTATTAGAGTCTACATGTTCAGGGCATATTTGTGTGCATTTCTGCATTGGTACGTTCCAGTGAGACAGGGAGTTTATGGAGCGGTACAGGTTCAGGGCATATTTGTGTGGAGTTCTGCATTGGTAAGTTGCAGTGGGACAGCGAGGTATTAGAGTCTACATGTTCAGGGCATATTTGTGTGCATTTCTGCATTGGTACGTTCCAGTGAGACAGGGAGATTATGGAGCGGTACAGGTTCAGGGCATATTTGTGTGGAGTTCTGCTTTGGTACGTTGCAGTGGGACAGCGAGGTATTAGAGTCTACATGTTCAGGGCATATTTGTGTGCATTTCTGCATTGGTACGTTCCAGTGAGACAGGGAGCTATTAGAGTGTACGGGTTCAGGGCATATTTGTTTGGAGTTCTGCATTGGTATGTTCCAGTGAGAAAGGGAGGTTATCGAGGTGTACAGAAACAGGATCTTTTTGTGTGGAGTTCTGCATTGGTACGTTCCAGTGAGACAGGGAGGTTATTGAGGGGTACAGGTTCAGGGCATATTTGTGTGGAGTTCTGCATTGGAACGTTCCAGTGAGACAGGCAGATTATGGATGGGTACAGTTTCAGGCAATATTTATGTGGGGTTCTTCATTGGTACGTTCCAGTGAGACAGGGAGGTTATGGAGGGGTACAGGTTCAGGGCATATTTTTGTGGAGTTCTGCATTGCTACGTTCCTGTGAGACAGTGAGGTTATGCTGGGTACATGTACAGGACATATTTGTGTGGAGTTCTTCATTGGTACGTTCCAGTGAGACAGGGCGGTTATCGAGGTGTACAGAAACAGGACATTTTTGTGTGGAGTTCTGCATTGGTACGTTCCACTGAGACAGGGAGGTTATGGAGGGGTACAGGTTCAGGGCATATTTGTGTGGAGTTCTGCATTGGTACGTTCCAGTGAGACAGGGTGGCTATGGTGACGTACAGGTTCAGGGTATATTTGTGTGGATATCTGCATTGGTACGTTCCAGTGAGACAGGGAGGTTATGGAGGGGTACAGGTTCAGGGCATTTTTGTGTGGAGTTCTGCATTGGAACGTTCCAATGAGACAGGGAGGTTATGGAGGGGTACATTTTCAGGGCATATTTTTGTGGAGTTCTTCATTGGTATGTTCCAGTGAGTCAGGGAGGTTATGGTGGTGTACAGGTTCAGGGTATATTTGTGTGGATATCTGCATTGGTACGTTCCAGTGAGACAGGGAGGTTATGAAGTGGTACAGGTTCTGGGCATATTTTTGTGGAGTTCTGCATTGCTACGTTCCTGTGAGACAGTGAGATTATGCTGGGTACAGGTACAGGACATATTTGTGTGGAGTTCTGCATTGGTACGTTCCAGTGAGACAGGGAGGTTCCGGTGGTGTACAGGTTCAGGGTATATTTGTGTGGAGTTCTGCATTGGAACGTTCCAGTGAGACAGGGAGGTTATGGAGGGGTACAGAAACAGGACATTTTTGTGTGGAGTTCTGCATTGGTACGTTCCACTGAGACAGGGAGGTTATGGAGGGGTACAGGTTCAGGGCATATTTTTGTGGAGTTCTGCATTGCTACGTTCCTGTGAGACAGTGAGGTTATGCTGGGTACAGGTACAGGACATATTTGTGTGGAGTTCTGCATTGGTACGTTCCAGTGAGACAGGGAGGTTCCGGTGGTGTACAGGTTCAGGGTATATTTGTGTGGAGTTCTGCATTGGAACGTTCCAGTGAGACAGGGAGGTTATGGAGGGGTACAGAAACAGGACATTTTTGTGTGGAGTTCTGCATTGGTACGTTCCACTGAGACAGGGAGGTTATCGAGGTGTACAGAAACAGGACATTTTTGTGTGGAGTTCTGCATTGGTACGTTCCACTGAGACAGGGAGGTTATGGAGGGGTACAGGTTCAGGGCATATTTGTGTGGAGTTCTGCATTGGTACGTTCCAGTGAGACAGGGTGGCTATGGTGACGTACAGGTTCAGGGTATATTTGTGTGGATATCTGCATTGGTACGTTCCAGTGAGACAGGGAGGTTATGGAGGGGTACAGGTTCAGGGCATTTTTGTGTGGAGTTCTGCATTGGAACGTTCCAATGAGACAGGGAGGTTATGGAGGGGTACATTTTCAGGGCATATTTTTGTGGAGTTCTTCATTGGTATGTTCCAGTGAGTCAGGGAGGTTATGGTGGTGTACAGGTTCAGGGTATATTTGTGTGGATATCTGCATTGGTACGTTCCAGTGAGACAGGGAGGTTATGAAGTGGTACAGGTTCTGGGCATATTTTTGTGGAGTTCTGCATTGCTACGTTCCTGTGAGACAGTGAGGTTATGCTGGGTACAGGTACAGGACATATTTGTGTGGAGTTCTGCATTGGTACGTTCCAGTGAGACAGGGAGGTTCCGGTGGTGTACAGGTTCAGGGTATATTTGTGTGGAGTTCTGCATTGGAACGTTCCAGTGAGACAGGGAGGTTATGGAGGGGTACAGAAACAGGACATTTTTGTGTGGAGTTCTGCATTGGTACGTTCCACTGAGACAGGGAGGTTATGGAGGGGTACAGGTTCAGGGCATATTTGTGTGGAGTTCTGCATTGGTACGTTCAAGTGAGACAGGGAGGCTATGGTGACGTACAGGTTCAGGGTATATTTGTGTGGATATCTGCATTTGTACGTTCCAGTGAGACAGGGAGGTTATGGAGGGGTACAGGTTCAGGGCATTTTTGTGTGGAGTTCTGCATTGGAACGTTCCAGTGAGACAGGGAGGTTATGGAGGGGTACATTTTCAGGGCATATTTTTGTGGAGTTCTTCATTGGTATGTTCCAGTGAGTCAGGGAGGTTATGGTGGTGTACAGGTTCAGGGTATATTTGTGTGGATATCTGCATTGGTACGTTTCAGTGAGACAGGGAGGTTATGAAGTGGTACAGGTTCTGGGCATATTTTTGTGGAGTTCTGCATTGCTACGTTCCTGTGAGACAGTGAGGTTATGCTGGGTACAGGTACAGGACATATTTGTGTGGAGTTCTGCATTGGTCCGTTCCAGTGAGACAGGGAGGTTCCGGTGGTGTACAGGTTCAGGGTATATTTGTGTGGAGTTCTGCATTGGAACGTTCCAGTGAGACAGGGAGGTTCTGGTGGTGTACAGGTTCAGGGTATATTTGTGTGGAGTTCTGCATTGGAACGTTCCAGTGAGAAAGGGAGGTTATGGAGGGGTACAGTTTCAGGGCATATTTATGTGGAGTTCTGCATTGGTACGTTCCAGTGAGACAGGGAGATTATGCAGAAGTACAGGTTCAGGGCATATTTGTGTGCATTTCTGCATTGGTACGTTCCAGTGAGTAAGGGAGGTTATCGAGGTGTACAGAAACAGGATATTTTTGTGTGGAGTTCTGCATTGGTACGTTCCAGTGAGACAGGGAGGTTATTGAGGGGTACAGGTTCAGGGCATATTTGTGTGGAGTTCTGCATTGGAACGTTCCAGTGAGACAGGCAGATTATGGAGGGGTACAGTTTCAGGGCATATTTATGTGGGGTTCTGCATTGGTACGTTCCAGTGATACAGGGAGGTTATGGAGGGGTACAGGTTCAGGGCATATTTTTGTGGAGTTCTTCATTGGTACGTTCCAGTGAGACAGGGCGGTTATCGAGATGTACAGAAACAGGACATTTTTGTGTGGAGTTCTGCATTGGTACGTTCCAGTGAGACAGGGAGGTGATGGAGGGGGACAGGTTCAGGGCATATTTGTGTGGAGTTCTGCATTGGTACGTTCCAGTGAGACAGGGAGGTTATGGTTTCGTACAGGTTCAGGGTATATTTGTGTGGATATCTGCATTGGTACGTTCCAGTGAGACAGGGAGGTTATGGAGGGGTACAGATTCAGGGCATTTTTGTGTGGAGTTCTGCATTGGAACCTTCCAGTGAGACAGGGAGGTAATTGAGGGTACAGTTTCAGGGCATATTTGTGTGGAGTTCTGCATTGATACGTTCCAGTGAGAGAGGGAGGTTATGGATGGTTACAGGTTCAGGGCATATTTGTGTGCAGTTCCTCATTGATACGTTCCAGTGAGACAGGGAAGTTATGGAGGAGTACATGTTCAGGGCATATTTGTGCGGAGTTCTGCATTGGAACGTTCCAGTGAGACAGGAGGTTATGGAGGGTTATAGTTTCTGGGCATATTTATGTGGAGTTCTGCTTTGGTACGTTCCAGTGAGACAGGGAGGTTATGGAGGGTTACATTTTCAGGGCATATTTTTGTGGAGTTTTTCATTGGTACGTTCCTGTGAGACAGTGAGGTTATGCTGGGTACAGGTACAGGACATATTTGTGTGGAGTTCTGCATTGGTACGTTCCAGTGAGACAGGGGTGTTCTGGTGGTGTACAGGTTCAGGGTATATTTGTGTGGAGTTCTGCATTGGAACGTTCCAGTGAGACAGGGAGGTTATGGAGGGGTACAGTTTCAGGGCATATTTATGTGGAGTTCTGCATTGCTACGTTCCAGTGAGACAGGGAGATTATGGAGCGGTACAGGTTCAGGGCATATTTGTGTGGAGTTCTGCATTGGTACGTTGCAGTGGGACAGCGAGGTATTAGAGTCTACATGTTCAGGGCATATTTGTGTGCATTTCTGCATTGGTACGTTCCAGTGAGACAGGGAGGTTATGGAGCGGTACAGGTTCAGGGCATATTTGTGTGGAGTTCTGCATTGGTACGTTCCAGTGAGACAGGGGTGTTCTGGTGGTGTACAGGTTCAGGGTATATTTGTGTGGAGTTCTGCATTGGAACGTTCCAGTGAGACAGGGAGGTTATGGAGGGGTACAGTTTCAGGGCATATTTATGTGGAGTTCTGCATTGCTACGTTCCAGTGAGACAGGGAGATTATGGAGCGGTACAGGTTCAGGGCATATTTGTGTGGAGTTCTGCATTGGTACGTTGCAGTGGGACAGCGAGGTATTAGAGTCTACATGTTCAGGGCATATTTGTGTGCATTTCTGCATTGGTACGTTCCAGTGAGACAGGGAGGTTATGGAGCGGTACAGGTTCAGGGCATATTTGTGTGGAGTTCTGCATTGGTACGTTGCAGTGGGACAGCGAGGTATTAGAGTCTACATGTTCAGGGCATATTTGTGTGCATTTCTGCATTGGTACGTTCCAGTGAGACAGGGAGATTATGGAGCGGTACAGGTTCAGGGCATATTTGTGTGGAGTTCTGCTTTGGTACGTTGCAGTGGGACAGCGAGGTATTAGAGTCTACATGTTCAGGGCATATTTGTGTGCATTTTTGCATTGGTACGTTCCAGTGAGACAGGGAGCTATTAGAGTGTACGGGTTCAGGGCATATTTGTTTGGAGTTCTGCATTGGTATGTTCCAGTGAGAAAGGGAGGTTATCGAGGTGTACAGAAACAGGATATTTTTGTGTGGAGTTCTGCATTGGTACGTTCCAGTGAGACAGGGAGGTTATTGAGGGGTACAGGTTCAGGGCATATTTGTGTGGAGTTCTGCATTGGAACGTTCCAGTGAGACAGGCAGATTATGGATGGGTACAGTTTCAGGCAATATTTATGTGGGGTTCTTCATTGGTACGTTCCAGTGAGACAGGGAGGTTATGGAGGGGTACAGGTTCAGGGCATATTTTTGTGGAGTTCTGCATTGCTACGTTCCTGTGAGACAGTGAGGTTATGCTGGGTACATGTACAGGACATATTTGTGTGGAGTTCTTCATTGGTACGTTCCAGTGAGACAGGGCGGTTATCGAGGTGTACAGAAACAGGACATTTTTGTGTGGAGTTCTGCATTGGTACGTTCCACTGAGACAGGGAGGTTATGGAGGGGTACAGGTTCAGGGCATATTTGTGTGGAGTTCTGCATTGGTACGTTCCAGTGAGACAGGGTGGCTATGGTGACGTACAGGTTCAGGGTATATTTGTGTGGATATCTGCATTGGTACGTTCCAGTGAGACAGGGAGGTTATGGAGGGGTACAGGTTCAGGGCATTTTTGTGTGGAGTTCTGCATTGGAACGTTCCAATGAGACAGGGAGGTTATGGAGGGGTACATTTTCAGGGCATATTTTTGTGGAGTTCTTCATTGGTATGTTCCAGTGAGTCAGGGAGGTTATGGTGGTGTACAGGTTCAGGGTATATTTGTGTGGATATCTGCATTGGTACGTTCCAGTGAGACAGGGAGGTTATGAAGTGGTACAGGTTCTGGGCATATTTTTGTGGAGTTCTGCATTGCTACGTTCCTGTGAGACAGTGAGGTTATGCTGGGTACAGGTACAGGACATATTTGTGTGGAGTTCTGCATTGGTACGTTCCAGTGAGACAGGGAGGTTCCGGTGGTGTACAGGTTCAGGGTATATTTGTGTGGAGTTCTGCATTGGAACGTTCCAGTGAGACAGGGAGGTTCTGGTGGTGTACAGGTTCAGGGTATATTTGTGTGGAGTTCTGCATTGGAACGTTCCAGTGAGACAGGGAGGTTATGGAGGGGTACAGAAACAGGACATTTTTGTGTGGAGTTCTGCATTGGTACGTTCCACTGAGACAGGGAGGTTATGGAGGGGTACAGGTTCAGGGCATATTTGTGTGGAGTTCTGCATTGGTACGTTCCAGTGAGACAGGGAGGCTATGGTGACGTACAGGTTCAGGGTATATTTGTGTGGATATCTGCATTTGTACGTTCCAGTGAGACAGGGAGGTTATGGAGGGGTACAGGTTCAGGGCATTTTTGTGTGGAGTTCTGCATTGGAACGTTCCAGTGAGACAGGGAGGTTATGGAGGGGTACATTTTCAGGGCATATTTTTGTGGAGTTCTTCATTGGTATGTTCCAGTGAGTCAGGGAGGTTATGGTGGTGTACAGGTTCAGGGTATATTTGTGTGGATATCTGCATTGGTACGTTTCAGTGAGACAGGGAGGTTATGAAGTGGTACAGGTTCTGGGCATATTTTTGTGGAGTTCTGCATTGCTACGTTCCTGTGAGACAGTGAGGTTATGCTGGGTACAGGTACAGGACATATTTGTGTGGAGTTCTGCATTGGTCCGTTCCAGTGAGACAGGGAGGTTCCGGTGGTGTACAGGTTCAGGGTATATTTGTGTGGAGTTCTGCATTGGAACGTTCCAGTGAGACAGGGAGGTTCTGGTGGTGTACAGGTTCAGGGTATATTTGTGTGGAGTTCTGCATTGGAACGTTCCAGTGAGAAAGGGAGGTTATGGAGGGGTACAGTTTCAGGGCATATTTATGTGGAGTTCTGCATTGGTACGTTCCAGTGAGACAGGGAGATTATGCAGAAGTACAGGTTCAGGGCATATTTGTGTGCATTTCTGCATTGGTACGTTCCAGTGAGTAAGGGAGGTTATCGAGGTGTACAGAAACAGGATATTTTTGTGTGGAGTTCTGCATTGGTACGTTCCAGTGAGACAGGGAGGTTATTGAGGGGTACAGGTTCAGGGCATATTTGTGTGGAGTTCTGCATTGGAACGTTCCAGTGAGACAGGCAGATTATGGAGGGGTACAGTTTCAGGGCATATTTATGTGGGGTTCTGCATTGGTACGTTCCAGTGATACAGGGAGGTTATGGAGGGGTACAGGTTCAGGGCATATTTTTGTGGAGTTCTTCATTGGTACGTTCCAGTGAGACAGGGCGGGTATCGAGATGTACAGAAACAGGACATTTTTGTGTGGAGTTCTGCATTGGTACGTTCCAGTGAGACAGGGAGGTGATGGAGGGGGACAGGTTCAGGGCATATTTGTGTGGAGTTCTGCATTGGTACGTTCCAGTGAGACAGGGAGGTTATGGTTTCGTACAGGTTCAGGGTATATTTGTGTGGATATCTGCATTGGTACGTTCCAGTGAGACAGGGAGGTTATGGAGGGGTACAGATTCAGGGCATTTTTGTGTGGAGTTCTGCATTGGAACCTTCCAGTGAGACAGGGAGGTAATTGAGGGTACAGTTTCAGGGCATATTTGTGTGGAGTTCTGCATTGATACGTTCCCGTGAGAGAGGGAGGTTATGGATGGTTACAGGTTCAGGGCATATTTGTGTGCAGTTCCTCATTGATACGTTCCAGTGAGACAGGGAAGTTATGGAGGAGTACATGTTCAGGGCATATTTGTGCGGAGTTCTGCATTGGAACGTTCCAGTGAGACAGGAGGTTATGGAGGGTTATAGTTTCTGGGCATATTTATGTGGAGTTCTGCTTTGGTACGTTCCAGTGAGACAGGGAGGTTATGGAGGGTTACATTTTCAGGGCATATTTTTGTGGAGTTTTTCATTGGTACGTTCCAGTGAGACAGGGAGGTATTAGAGCGTACATGTTCAGGGCATATTTGTGTGGAGTTCCGCATTTGGTACGTACCAGTGAGAAAGGGAGTTTATGGAGCGGTACAGGTTAAGGGCATATTTGTGTGGAGTTCTGCATTGGTACGTTGCAGTGGGACAGCGAGGTATTAGAGTCTACATGTTCAGGGCATATTTGTGTGCATTTCTGCATTGGTACGTTCCAGTGAGACAGGGAAGTTATGGAGGAGTACATGTTCAGGGCATATTTGTGTGGAGTTCTGCATTGGTACGTTCCAGTGAGACAGGGAAGTTATGGAGGGGTACAGGTTCAGGGCATATTTTTGTGGAGTTCTGCATTGCTACGTTCCTGTGAGACAGTGAGGTTATGCTGGGTACAGGTACAGGACATATTTGTGTGGAGTTCTGCATTGGTACGTTCCAGTGAGACAGGGGTGTTCTGGTGGTGTACAGGTTCAGGGTATATTTGTGTGGAGTTCTGCATTGGAACGTTCCAGTGAGACAGGGAGGTTATGGAGGGGTACCGTTTCAGGGCATATTTATGTGGAGTTCTGCATTGCTACGTTCCAGTGAGACAGGGAGATTATGGAGCGGTACAGGTTCAGGGCATATTTGTGTGGAGTTCTGCTTTGGTACGTTGCAGTGGGACAGCGAGGTATTAGAGTCTACATGTTCAGGGCATATTTGTGTGCATTTCTGCATTGGTACGTTCCAGTGAGACAGGGAGGTTATGGAGCGGTACAGGTTCAGGGCATATTTGTGTGGAGTTCTGCATTGGTACGTTGCAGTGGGACAGCGAGGTATTAGAGTCTACATGTTCAGGGCATATTTGTGTGCATTTCTGCATTGGTACGTTCCAGTGAGACAGGGAGATTATGGAGCGGTACAGGTTCAGGGGATATTAGTGTGGAGTTCTGCATTGGTACGTTGCAGTGGGACAGCGAGGTATTAGAGTCTACATGTTCAGGGCATATTTGTGTGCATTTCTGCATTGGTACGTTCCAGTGAGACAGGGAGCTATTAGAGTGTACGGGTTCAGGGCATATTTGTTTGGAGTTCTGCATTGGTATGTTCCAGTGAGAAAGGGAGGTTATCGAGGTGTACAGAAACAGGATATTTTTGTGTGGAGTTCTGCTTGGGACGTTCCAGTGAGACAGGGAGGTTATTGAGGGGTACAGGTTCAGGGCATATTTGTGTGGAGTTCTGCATTGGAACGTTCCAGTGAGACAGGCAGATTATGGATGGGTACAGTTTCAGGCAATATTTATGTGGGGTTCTGCATTGGTACGTTCCAGTGAGACAGGGAGGTTATGGAGGGGTACAGGTTCAGGGCATATTTTTGTGGAGTTCTGCATTGCTACGTTCCTGTGAGACAGTGAGGTTATGCTGGGTACATGTACAGGACATATTTGTGTGGAGTTCCTCATTGGTACGTTCCAGTGAGACAGGGCGGTTATCGAGGTGTACAGAAACAGGACATTTTTGTGTGGAGTTCTGCATTGGTACGTTCCACTGAGACAGGGAGGTTATGGAGGGGTACAGGTTCAGGGCATATTTGTGTGGAGTTCTGCATTGGTACGTTCCAGTGAGACAGGGAGGCTATGGTGACGTACAGGTTCAGGGTATCTTTGTGTGGATATCTGCATTGGTACGTTCCAGTGAGACAGGGAGGTTATGGAGGGGTACAGGTTCAGGGCATTTTTGTGTGGAGTTCTGCATTGGAACGTTCCAGTGAGACAGGGAGGTTATGGAGGGGTACATTTTCAGGGCATATTTTTGTGGAGTTCTTCATTGGTACGTTCCAGTGAGTCAGGGAGGTTATGGTGGTGTACATGTTCAGGGTATATTTGTGTGGATATCTGCATTGGTACGTTCCAGTGAGACAGGGAGGTTATGAAGTGGTACAGGTTCTGGGCATATTTTCGTGGAGTTCTGCATTGCTACGTTCCTGTGAGACAGTGAGGTTATGCTGGGTACAGGTAGGGGACATATTTGTGTGGAGTTCTGCATTGGTACGTTCCAGTGAGACAGGGAGGTTCCGGTGGTGTACAGGTTCAGGGTATATTTCTGTGGAGTTCTGCATTGGAATGTTCCAGTGAGAAAGGGAGGTTATCGAGGTGTACAGAAACAGGATATTTTTGTGTGGAGTTCTGCATTGGTACGTTCCAGTGAGACAGGGAGGTTATTGAGGGGTACAGGTTCAGGGCATATTTGTGTGGAGTTCTGCATTGGAACGTTCCAGTGAGACAGGCAGATTATGGAGGGGTACAGTTTCAGGGCATATTTAAGTGGGGATCTGCATTGGTACGTTCCAGTGATACAGGGAGGTTATGGAGGGGTACAGGTTCAGGGCATATTTTTGTGGAGTTCTTCATTGGTACGTTCCAGTGAGACAGGGCGGTTATCGAGATGTACAGAAACAGGACATTTTTGTGTGGAGTTCTGCATTGGTACGTTCCAGTGAGACAGGGAGGTGATGGAGAGGGACAGGTTCAGGGCATATTTGTGTGGAGTTCTGCATTGGTACATTCCAGTGAGACAGGGAGGTTATGGTGGCGTACAGGTTCAGAGTATATTTGTATGGATATCTGCATTGGTACGTTCCAGTGAGACAGGGAGGTTATGGAGGGGTACAGATTCAGGGCATTTTTGTGTGGAGTTCTGCATTGGAACGTTCCAGTGAGACAGGGAGGTAATGGAGGGTACAGTTTCAGGGCATATTTGTGTGGAGTTCTGCATTGATACGTTCCAGTGAGAGAGGGAGGTTATGGATGGTTACAGGTTAAGGGCATATTTGTGTGGAGTTCTGCATGGGAACGTTCCAGTGAGACAGGGTGTTTATGGAGGGGTACAGTTTCAGAGCATATTTATGTGGAGTTCTGCATTGGTACGTTCCAGTGAGACAGGGAGGTTATGGAGGGGTACAGGTTCAGGGCATATTTTTGTGGAGTTCTGCATTGCTACGTTCCTGTGAGACAGGGTGTTTATGGAGGGGTACAGTTTCAGAGCATATTTATGTGGAGTTCTGCATTGGTACGTTCCAGTGAGACAGGGAGGTTATGGAGGGGTACAGGTTCAGGGCATATTTTTGTGGAGTTCTGCATTGCTACGTTCCTGTGAGACAGTGAGGTTATGCTGGGTACAGGTACAGGACATATTTGTGTGGAGTTCTGCATTGGTACGTTGCAGTGGGACAGCGAGGTATTAGAGTCTACATGTTCAGGACATATTTGTGTGCATTTCTGCATTGGTACGTTCCAGTGAGAGAGGGAGGTTATGGAGCGGTACAGGTTCAGGGCATATTTGTGTGGAGTTCTGCATTGGTACGTTGCAGTGGGACAGCGAGGTATTAGAGTCTACATGTTCAGGGCATATTTGTGTGCATTTCTGCATTGGTACGTTCCAGTGAGACAGGGAGCTATTAGAGTGTACGGGTTCAGGGCATATTTGTTTGGAGTTCTGCATTGGTATGTTCCAGTGAGAAAGGGAGGTTATCGAGGTGTACAGAAACAGGATATTTTTGTGTGGAGTTCTGCATTGATACGTTCCAGTGAGACAGGGATGTTATTGAGGGGTACAGGTTCAGGGCATATTTGTGTGGAGTTCTGCATTGGAACGTTCCAGTGAGACAGGCAGATTATGGATGGGTACAGTTTCAGGCAATATTTATGTGGGGTTCTGCATTGGTACGTTCCAGTGAGACAGGGAGGTTATGCTGGGTACATGTACAGGACATATTTGTGTGGAGTTCTTCATTGGTACGTTCCAGTGAGACAGGGCGGTTATCGAGGTGTACAGAAACAGGACATTTTTGTGTGGAGTTCTGCATTGGTACGTTCCAGTGAGACAGGGAGGCTATGGTGACGTACAGGTTCAGGGTATATTTGTGTGGATATCGGCATTGGTACGTTCCAGTGAGACAGGGAGGTTATGGAGGGGTACAGGTTCAGGGCATTTTTGTGTGGAGTTCTGCATTGGAACGTTCCAGTGAGACAGGGAGGTTATGGAGGGGTACATTTTCAGGGCATATTTTTGTGGAGTTCTTCATTGGTATGTTCCAGTGAGTCAGGGAGGTTATGGTGGTGTACAGGTTCAGGGTATATTTGTGTGGATATCTGCATTGGTACGTTCCAGTGAGACAGGGAGGTTATGAAGTGGTACAGGTTCTGGGCATATTTTTGTGGAGTTCTGCATTGCTACGTTCCTGTGAGACAGTGAGGTTATGCTGGGTACAGGTACAGGACATATTTGTGTGGAGTTCTGCATTGGTACGTTCCAGTGAGACAGGGAGGTTCCGGTGGTGTACAGGTTCAGGGTATATTTGTGTGGAGTTCTGCATTGGAACGTTCCAGTGAGACAGGGAGGTTCTGGTGGTGTACAGGTTCAGGGTATATTTGTGTGGAGTTCTGCATTGGAACGTTCCAGTGAGACAGGGAGGTTATGGAGGGGTACAGTTTCAGGGCATATTTATGTGGAGTTCTGCATTGGTACGTTCCAGTGAGACAGGGAGATTATGCAGAAGTACAGGTTCAGGGCATATTTGTGTGCATTTCTGCATTGGTACGTTCCAGTGAGTAAGGGAGGTTATCGAGGTGTACAGAAACAGGATATTTTTGTGTGGAGTTCTGCATTGGTACGTTCCAGTGAGACAGGGAGGTTATTGAGGGGTACAGGTTCAGGGCATATTTGTGTGGAGTTCTGCATTGGAACGTTCCAGTGAGACAGGCAGATTATGGAGGGGTACAGTTTCAGGGCATATTTATGTGGGGTTCTGCATTGGTACGTTCCAGTGATACAGGGAGGTTATGGAGGGGTACAGGTTCAGGGCATATTTTTGTGGAGTTCTTCATTGGTACGTTCCAGTGAGACAGGGCGGTTATCGAGATGTACAGAAACAGGACATTTTTGTGTGGAGTTCTGCATTGGTACGTTCCAGTGAGACAGGGAGGTGATGGAGGGGGACAGGTTCAGGGCATATTTGTGTGGAGTTCTGCATTGGTACGTTCCAGTGAGACAGGGAGGTTATGGTGGCGTACAGGTTCAGGGTATATTTGTGTGGATATCTGCATTGGTACGTTCCAGTGAGACAGGGAGGTTATGGAGGGGTACAGATTCAGGGCATTTTTGTGTGGAGTTCAGCATTGGAACGTTCCAGTGAGACAGGGAGGTAATTGAGGGTACAGTTTCAGGGCATATTTGTGTGGAGTTCTGCATTGATACGTTCCAGTGAGAGAGGGAGGTTATGGATGGTTACAGGTTCAGGGCATATTTGTGTGCAGTTCCTCATTGATACGTTCCAGTGAGACAGGGAAGTTATGGAGGAGTACATGTTCAGGGCATATTTGTGCGGAGTTCTGCATTGGAACGTTCCAGTGAGACATGAGGTTATGGAGGGTTATAGTTTCTGGGCATATTTATGTGGAGTTCTGCATTGCTACGTTCCTGTGAGACAGTGAGGTTATGCTGGGTACAGGTACAGGACATATTTGTGTGGAGTTCTGCATTGGTACGTTCCAGTGAGACAGGGAGGTTCCGGTGGTGTACAGGTTCAGGGTATATTTGTGTGGAGTTCTGCATTGGAACGTTCCAGTGAGACAGGGAGGTTCTGGTGGTGTACAGGTTCAGGGTATATTTGTGTGGAGTTCTGCATTGGAACGTTCCAGTGAGACAGGGAGGTTATGGAGGGGTACAGTTTCAGGGCATATTTATGTGGAGTTCTGCATTGGTACGTTCCAGTGAGACAGGGAGATTATGCAGAAGTACAGGTTCAGGGCATATTTGTGTGCATTTCTGCATTGGTACGTTCCAGTGAGTAAGGGAGGTTATCGAGGTGTACAGAAACAGGATATTTTTGTGTGGAGTTCTGCATTGGTACGTTCCAGTGAGACAGGGAGGTTATTGAGGGGTACAGGTTCAGGGCATATTTGTGTGGAGTTCTGCATTGGAACGTTCCAGTGAGACAGGCAGATTATGGAGGGGTACAGTTTCAGGGCATATTTATGTGGGGTTCTGCATTGGTACGTTCCAGTGATACAGGGAGGTTATGGAGGGGTACAGGTTCAGGGCATATTTTTGTGGAGTTCTTCATTGGTACGTTCCAGTGAGACAGGGCGGTTATCGAGATGTACAGAAACAGGACATTTTTGTGTGGAGTTCTGCATTGGTACGTTCCAGTGAGACAGGGAGGTGATGGAGGGGGACAGGTTCAGGGCATATTTGTGTGGAGTTCTGCATTGGTACGTTCCAGTGAGACAGGGAGGTTATGGTGGCGTACAGGTTCAGGGTATATTTGTGTGGATATCTGCATTGGTACGTTCCAGTGAGACAGGGAGGTTATGGAGGGGTACAGATTCAGGGCATTTTTGTGTGGAGTTCAGCATTGGAACGTTCCAGTGAGACAGGGAGGTAATTGAGGGTACAGTTTCAGGGCATATTTGTGTGGAGTTCTGCATTGATACGTTCCAGTGAGAGAGGGAGGTTATGGATGGTTACAGGTTCAGGGCATATTTGTGTGCAGTTCCTCATTGATACGTTCCAGTGAGACAGGGAAGTTATGGAGGAGTACATGTTCAGGGCATATTTGTGCGGAGTTCTGCATTGGAACGTTCCAGTGAGACATGAGGTTATGGAGGGTTATAGTTTCTGGGCATATTTATGTGGAGTTCTGCTTTGGTACGTTCCAGTGAGACAGGGAGGTTATGGAGGGTTACATTTTCAGGGCATATTTTTGTGGAGTTTTTCATTGGTACGTTCCAGTGAGACAGGGAGGTATTAGAGTGTACATGTTCAGGGCATATTTGTGTGGAGTTCCGCATTGGTACGTACCAGTGAGAAAGGGATTTTATGGAGCGGTACAGGTTAAGGGCATATTTGTGTGGAGTTCTGCATTGGTACGTTGCAGTGGGACAGCGAGGTATTAGAGTCTACATGTTCAGGGCATATTTGTGTGCATTTCTGCATTGGTACGTTCCAGTGAGACAGGGAGGTTATGGAGGAGTACATGTTCAGGGCATATTTGTGTGGTGTTCTGCATTGGAACGTTCCAGTGAGACAGGGTGTTTATGGAGGGGTACAGTTTCAGAGCATATTTATGTGGAGTTCTGCATTGGTACGTTCCAGTGAGACAGGGAGGTTATGGAGGGGTACAGGTTCAGGGCATATTTTTGTGGAGTTCTGCATTGCTACGTTCCTGTGAGACAGTGAGGTTATGCTGGGTACAGGTACAGGACATATTTGTGTGGAGTTCTGCATTGGTACGTTCCAGTGAGACAGGGGTGTTCTGGTGGTGTACAGGTTCAGGGTATATTTGTGTGGAGTTCTGCATTGGAACGTTCCAGTGAGACAGGGAGGTTATGGAGGGGTACCGTTTCAGGGCATATTTATGTGGAGTTCTGCATTGCTACGTTCCAGTGAGACAGGGAGATTATGGAGCGGTACAGGTTCAGGGCATATTTGTGTGGAGTTCTGCATTGGTACGTTGCAGTGGGACAGCGAGGTATTAGAGTCTACATGTTCAGGGCATATTTGTGTGCATTTCTGCATTGGTACGTTCCAGTGAGACAGGGAGGTTATGGAGCGGTACAGGTTCAGGGCATATTTGTGTGGAGTTCTGCATTGGTACGTTGCAGTGGGACAGCGAGGTATTAGAGTCTACATGTTCAGGGCATATTTGTGTGCATTTCTGCATTGGTACGTTCCAGTGAGACAGGGAGATTATGGAGCGGTACAGGTTCAGGGGATATTAGTGTGGAGTTCTGCATTGGTACGTTGCAGTGGGACAGCGAGGTATTAGAGTCTACATGTTCAGGGCATATTTGTGTGCATTTCTGCATTGGTACGTTCCAGTGAGACAGGGAGCTATTAGAGTGTACGGGTTCAGGGCATATTTGTTTGGAGTTCTGCATTGGAATGTTCCAGTGAGAAAGGGAGGTTATCGAGGTGTACAGAAACAGGATATTTTTGTGTGGAGTTCTGCATTGGTACGTTCCAGTGAGACAGGGAGGTTATTGAGGGGTACAGGTTCAGGGCATATTTGTGTGGAGTTCTGCATTGGAACGTTCCAGTGAGACAGGCAGGTTATGGATGGGTACAGTTTCAGGCAATATTTATGTGGGGTTCTGCATTGGTACGTTCCAGTGAGACAGGGAGGTTATGGAGGGGTACAGGTTCAGGGCATATTTTTGTGGAGTTCTGCATTGCTACGTTCCTGTGAGACAGTGAGGTTATGCTGGGTACATGTACAGGACATATTGTGTGGAGTTCTTCATTGGTACGTTCCAGTCAGACAGGGCGGTTATCGAGGTGTACAGAAACAGGACATTTTTGTGTGGAGTTCTGCATTGGTACGTTCCAGTGAGACAGGGAGCTTATGGAGGGGTACATTTTCAGGGCATATTTTTGTGGAGTTCTTCATTGGTACGTTCCAGTGAGTCAGGGAGGTTATGGTGGTGTACAGGTTCAGGGTATATTTGTGTGGAGTTCTGCATTGGAACGTTCCAGTGAGACAGGGAGGTTATGGAGGGGTACAGTTTCAGGGCATATTTATGTGGAGTTCTGCATTGGTACGTTCCAGTGAGACAGGGTGGTTATGGAGCGGTACAGGTTCAGGGCATATTTGTGCGGAGTTCTGCATTGGAACGTTCCAGTGAGACAGGGAGGTTATGGAGGGGTATAGTTTCAGGGCATATTTATGTGGAGTTCTGCTTTGGTACGTTCCAGTGAGACAGGAAGGTTATGGAGGGGTACATTTTCAGGGCATATTTTTGTGGAGTTCTTCATTGGTACGTTCCAGTGAGACAGGGAGGTTATGGTGGTTTACAGGTTCAGGGTATATTTGTGTGGATATCTGCATTGGTACGTTCCAGTGAGACAGGGAGGTTATGAAGGGGTACAGGTTCAGGGCATTTTTGTGTGGAGTTCTGCACTGGAACGTTGCAGTGAGACAGGGAGGTTATGGAGGGTACAGTTTCAGGGCATATTTGTGTGGAGTTCTGCATTGGTACGTTCCAGTGAGACAGGGCGGTTATGGAGGGGTAGTGGAAGAGGGCATATTTGTGTGGATTTCTGCATTGTTACGTTCCATGGAGACAGGGAGTTTATTGACGGTTACAGTGTCAGGGCATATTTGTGTGGAGTTCTGCATTGGTACGTTCCAGTGAGACAGGGAGGTTATGGAGCGGTACAGTTTCAGGGCATATTTATGTGGAGTTCTGCATTGGTACGTTCCAGTGAGACAAGGAGGTTATGGAGTGGTACAGGTTCAGGGCATATTTTTGCGGAGTTCTTCATTGGTACGTTCCAGAGAGACAGGGAGTTTATTGAGGGGTACAGTGTCAGGGCATATTTGTGTGGAGTTCTGCATTGCTACGTACCTGTGAGACAGGGAGGTTATGCAGGGTACAGGTACAGGGCATATTTGTGTGGAGTTCTGCATTGGTACGTTCCAGTGAGACAGGGAGGTTATGGTGGCGTACAGGTTCAGGGTATATTTGTGTGGATATCTGCATTGGTACGTTCCAGTGAGACAGGGAGGTTATGGAGGTGTACAGGTTCATGGCATTTTTGTGTGGAGTTCTGCATTGGAACGTTCCAGTGAGACAGGGAGGTTATGGAGGGTACAGTTTCAGGGCATATTTGTGTGGAGTTCTGCATTGAAACGTTCCTGTGAGAGTGGGAGGTTATGGATGGTTACAGGTTCAGTGCATATTTGTGTGCATTTCTGCATTGGTACGTTCCAGTGAGACAGGGAAGTTATGGAGGAGTACATGTTCAGGGCATATTTGTGTGGTGTTCTGCATTGGAACGTTCCAGTGAGACAGGGTGTTTATGGAGGGGTACAGTTTCAGAGCATATTTATGTGGAGTTCTGCATTGGTACGTTCCAGTGAGACAGGGAGGTTATGGAGGGGTACAGGTTCAGGGCATATTTTTGTGGAGTTCTGCATTGCTACGTTCCTCTGAGACAGTGAGGTTATGCTGGGTACAGGTACAGGACATATTTGTGTGGAGTTTTGCATTGGTACGTTCCAGTGAGACAGGGAGGTTCTGGTGGTGTACAGGTTCAGGTTATATTTGTGTGGAGTTCTGCATTGGAACGTTCCAGTGAGACAGGGAGGTTATGGAGGGGAACCGTTTCAGGGCATATTTATGTGGAGTTCTGCATTGCTACGTTCCAGTGAGACAGGGAGATTATGGAGCGGTACAGGTTCAGGGGATATTTGTGTGGAGTTCTGCATTGGTACGTTGCAGTGGGACAGCGAGGTATTAGAGTCTACATGTTCAGGGCATATTTGTGTGCATTTCTGCATTGGTACGTTCCAGTGAGACAGGGAGGTTATGGAGCGGTACAGGTTCAGGGCATATTTGTGTGGAGTTCTGCATTGGTACGTTGCAGTGGGACAGCGAGGTATTAGAGTATACATGTTCAGTGCATATTTGTGTGCATTTCTGCATTGGTACGTTCCAGTGAGACAGGGAGATTATGGAGCGGTACAGGTTCAGGGGATATTTGTGTGGAGTTCTGCATTGGTACGTTGCAGTGGGACAGCGAGGTATTAGAGTCTACATGTTCAGGGCATATTTGTGTGCATTTCTGCATTGGTACGTTCCAGTGAGACAGGGAAGTTATGGAGGAGTACATGTTCAGGGCATATTTGTGTGGTGTTCTGCATTGGAACGTTCCAGTGAGACAGGTTGTTTATGGAGGGGTACAGTTTCAGAGCATATTTATGTGGAGTTCTGCATTGGTACGTTCCAGTGAGACAGGGAGGTTATGGAGGGGTACAGGTTCAGGGCATATTTTTGTGGAGTTCTGCATTGCTACGTTCCTGTGAGACAATGAGTTTATGCTGGGTACAGGTACAGGACATATTTGTGTGGAGTTCTGCATTGGTACGTTCCAGTGAGACAGGGGGGTTCTGGTGGTGTACAGGTTCAGGTTATATTTGTGTGGATATCTGCATTGGTACGTTCCAGTGAGACAGGGAAGTTATGGAGGAGGACATGTTCAGGGCATATTTGTGTGGTGTTCTGCATTGGAACGTTCCAGTGAGACAGGGTGTTTATGGAGGGTACAGTTTCAGGGCATATTTGTGTGGAGTTCTGCATTGATACGTTCCTGTGAGAGTGGGAGGTTATGGATGGTTACAGGTTCAGGGCATATTTGTGTGCAGTTCTGCATTGATACGTTCCAGTGAGACAGGGAAGTCATGGAGGAGTACATGTTCAGGGAATATTTGTGTGGAGTTCCGCAGTGGTACGTTCCAGTGGGACAGGGAGGTATTAGAGTGTACATGTTCAGGGCATATTTGTGTGGAGTTCCGCATTGGTACGTACCAGTGAGAAAGGGAGTTTATGGTGCGGTACAGGTTAAGGGCATATTTGTGTGGAGTTCTGCATGGGAACGTTCCAGTGAGACATGGTGTTTATGGAGGGGTACAGTTTCTGAGCATATTTATGTGGAGTTCAGCATTGGTACGTTCCAGTGAGACAGGGAGGTTATGGAGGGGTACAGGTTCAGGGCATATTTTTGTGGAGTTCTGCATTGCTACGTTCCTGTGAGACAGTGAGGTTATGCTGGTTACAGGTACAGGACATATTTGTGTAGAGTTCTGCATTGGTACGTTCCAGTGAGACAGGGAGGTTCTGGAGGGGTACAGTTTCAGGGCATATATATGTGGAGTTCTGCATTGGTACGTTCCAGTGAGACAGGGAGATTATGGAGCGGTACAGGTTCAGGGCATATTTGTGTGGAGTTCTGCATTGGTACGTTGCAGTGGGACAGCGAGGTATTAGAGTCTACATGTTCAGGGCATATTTGTGTGCATTTCTGCATTGGTACGTTCCAGTGAGACAGGGAGCTATTAGAGTGTACGGGTTCAGGGCATATTTGTTTGGAGTTCTGCATTGGTACGTTCCAGTGAGAAAGGGAGGTTATCGAGGTGTACAGAAACAGGATATTTTTGTGTGGAGTTCTGCTTTGGTACGTTCCAGTGAGACAGGGAGGTTATGGAGGTGTACAGGTTCAGGGCATTTTTGTGTGGAGTTCTGCATTGGAACGTTCCAGTGAGACAGGGAGGTTATGGAGGGTACAGTTTCAGGGCATATTTGTGTGGAGTTCTGCATTGATACGTTCCAGTGAGAGTGGGAGGTTATGGATGGTTACAGGTTCAGGGCATATTTGTGTGCAGTTCTGCATTGATACTTTCAAGTGAGACAGGGAAGTCATGGAGGAGTACATGTTCAGGGAATATTTGTGTGGAGTTCCGCAGTGGTACGTTCCAGTGAGAAAGGGAGGTTATGGAGCGGTAAAGGTTCAGGGCATAGTTGTGTGGAGTTCTGCATTGGTACGTTCCAGTGAGACAGGTAGGTTATGGAGCGGTATAGGTTCAGGGCATATTTGTGTGGAGTTCTGCATTGGTACGTTCCAGTGGGACAGGGAGGTATTAGAGTGTACATGTTCAGGGCATATTTGTGTGGAGTTCCGCATTGGTACGTACCAGTGAGAAAGGGAGTTTATGGAGCGGTACAGGTTAAGGGCATATTTGTGTGGAGTTCTGCATGGGAACGTTCCAGTGAGACAGGGAGGTTATCGAGGTGTACAGAAACAGGATATTTTTGTGTGGAGTTCTGCTTTGGTACGTTCCAGTGAGACAGGGAGGTTATGGAGGGGTACATTTTCAGGGCATATTTTTGTGGAGTTCTTCATTGGTACGTTCCAGTGAGACAGGGAGGTTATGGTGGTGTACAGGTTCAGGGTATATTTGTGTGGATATCTGCATTGGTACGTTCCAGTGAGACAGGGAGGTTATGAAGGGGTACAGGTTCAGGGCATTTTTGTGTGGAGTTCTGCATTGAAACGTTGCAGTGAGACAGGGAGGTTTTGGAGGGTACAGTTTCAGGGCATATTTGTGTGGAGTTCTGCGTTGATACATTCCAGTGAGAGAGGATGGTTATGGATGTTTACAGGTTCAGGGCATATTTGTGTGCTGTTCTGCATTGATACGTTCCAGTGAGACAGGGAAGTTATGGAGGAGTACATGTTCAGGGCATATTTGTGTGGAGTTCCGCATTGGTACGTTCCAGTGAGAAAGGGAGGTTATGGTGCGGTACAGGTTCAGGGCATATTTGTGTGGAGTTCTGCATTGGAACGTTCCAGTGAGACAGGGTGTTTATGGAAGGGTACAGTTTCAGCGAATATTTATGTTGAGTTCTGCATTGGTACGTTCCAGTGAGACAGGGAGGTTATGGAGGGGTACAGGTTCAGGGTACATTTGTGTGGAGTTCTGCATTGGTACGTTCCAGTGAGTCAGGGAGGTTATGGATGGGTACAGGTTCAGGGCATATTTTTGTGGATTTCTTCATTGGTACGTTCCAGTGAGTCAGGGCTGTGATGGAGGGTTAGAGGAACAGGGCATATTTGTGTGGAGTTCTGCATTGGTACGTTCCAGTGAGATAGGGAGGTTATGGAGGGGTACAGGTTCAGGGCATATTTTTGTGGAGTTCTTCATTGGTACGTTCCAGTGAGACAGGGAGTTTATTGAGGGTTACAGTGTCAGGGCATATTTGTGTGGAGTTCTGCATTGGTACGTTCCAGTGAGACAGGGAGGTTATGGAGCGGTACAGTTTCAGGGCATA
The DNA here is from genome assembly GCF_048418815.1 of Hemitrygon akajei. Taxonomy (NCBI): domain Eukaryota; kingdom Metazoa; phylum Chordata; class Chondrichthyes; order Myliobatiformes; family Dasyatidae; genus Hemitrygon; species Hemitrygon akajei. Next base: position 7,765,557 of record NW_027331930.1, on the reverse strand, counting down.
TTTATGTGGAATTCTGCATTGGTACGTTCCAGTGTGACAAGGGGGTTATGGAGTGGTACAGGTTCAGGGCATATTTTTGCGGAGTTCTTCATTGGTACGTTCCAGAGAGACAGGGAGTTTATTGAGGGGTACAGTGTCAGGGCATATTTGTGTGGAGTTCTGCATTGCTACGTACCTGTGAGACAGGGAGTTTATGCAGGGTACAGGTACAGGGCATATTTGTGTGGAGTTCTGCATTGGTACGTTCCAGTGAGACAGGGAGGTTATGGTGGCGTACAGGTTCAGGGTATATTTGTGTGGATATCTGCATTGGTACGTTCCAGTGAGACAGGGAGGTTATGGAGGTGTACAGGTTCAGGGCATTTTTGTGTGGAGTTCTGCATTGGAAAGTTCCAGTGAGACAGGGAGGTTATGGAGGATACAGTTTCAGGGCATATTTGTGTGGAGTTCTGCATTGATACGTTCCAGTGAGAGTGGGAGGTTATGGATGGTTACAGGTTCAGGGCATATTTGTGTGCAGTTCTGCATTGATACGTTCCAGTGAGACAGGGAAGTCATGGAGGAGTACATGTTCAGGGAATATTTGTGTGGAGTTCCGCAGTGGTACGTTCCAGTTTGAAAGGGAGGTTATGGAGCGGTACAGGTTCAGGGCATAGTTGTGTGGAGTTCTGCATTGGTACGTTCCAGTGGGACAGGGAGGTATTAGAGTGTACATGTTCAGGGCATATTTGTGTGGAGTTCCGCATTGGTACGTACCAGTGAGAAAGGGAGTTTATGGAGCGGTACAGGTTAAGGGCATATTTGTGTGGAGTTCTGCATATGAACGTTCCAGTGAGACAGGGTGTTTATGGAGGGGTACAGTTTCAGAGCATATTTATGTGGAGTTCAGCATTGGTACGTTCCAGTGAGACAGGGAGGTTATGGAGGGGTACAGGTTCAGGGCATATTTTTGTGGAGTTCTGCATTGCTACGTTCCTGTGAGACAGTGAGGTTATGCTGGGTACAGGTACAGGACATATTTGTGTAGAGTTCTGCATTGGTACGTTCCAATGAGACAGGGAGGTTCTGGTGGTGTACAGGTTCAGGGTATATTTGTGTGGAGTTCTGCATTGGAACGTTCCAGTGAGACAGGGAGGTTATGGAGGGGTACAGTTTCAGGGCATATATATGTGGAGTTCTGCATTGGTACGTTCCAGTGAGACAGGGAGATTATGGAGCGGTATAGGTTCAGGGCATATTTGTGTGGAGTTCTGCATTGGTACGTTGCAGTGGGACAGCGAGGTATTAGAGTCTACATGTTCAGGGCATATTTGTGTGCATTTCTGCATTGGTACGTTCCAGTGAGACAGGGAGCTATTAGAGTGTACGGGTTCAGGGCATATTTGTTTGGAGTTCTGCATTGGTATGTTCCAGTGAGAAAGGGAGGTTATCGAGGTGTACAGAAACAGGATATTTTTGTGTGGAGTTCTGCTTTGGTACGTTCCAGTGAGACAGGGAGGTTATGGAGGGGTACATTTTCAGGGCATATTTTTGTGGAGTTCTTCATTGGTACGTTCCAGTGAGACAGGGAGGTTATGAAGTGTACAGGTTCAGGGTATATTTGTGTGGATATCTGCATTGGTACGTTCCAGTGAGACAGGGGGGTTATGAAGGGGTACAGGTTCAGGGCATTTTTGTGTGGAGTTCTGCATTGAAACGTTGCAGTGAGACAGGGAGGTTATGGAGGGTACAGTTTCAGGGCATATTTGTGTGGAGTTCTCCGTTGATAAATTCCAGTGAGAGAGGATGGTTATGGATGTTTACAGGTTCAGGGCATATTTGTGTGCTGTTCTGCATTGATACGTTCCAGTGAGACAGGGAAGTTATGGAGGAGTACATGTTCAGGGCATATTTGTTTGGAGTTCCGCATTGGTACGTTCCAGTGAGAAAGGGAGGTTATGGTGCGGTACAGGTTCAGGGCATATTTGTGTGGAGTTCTGCATTGGAACGTTCCAGTGAGACAGGGTGTTTATGGAAGGGTACAGTTTCAGGGAATATTTATGTTGAGTTCTGCATTGGTACGTTCCAGTGAGACAGGGAGGTTATGGAGGGGTACAGGTTCAGGGTACATTTGTGTGGAGTTCTGCATTGGTACGTTCCAGTGAGTCAGGGAGGTTATGGATGGGTACAGGTTCAGGGCATATTTTTGTGGATTTCTTCATTGGTACGTTCCAGTGAGTCAGGGCTGTGATGGAGGGTTAGAGGAACAGGGCATATTTGTGTGGAGTTCTGCATTGGTACGTTCCAGTGAGATAGGGAGGTTATAGAGGGGTACAGGTTCAGGGCATATTTTTGTGGAGTTCTTCATTGGTACGTTCCAGTGAGACAGGGAGTTTATTGAGGGTTACAGTGTCAGGGCATATTTGTGTGGAGTTCTGCATTGGTACGTTCCAGTGAGACAGGGAGGTTATGGAGCGGTACAGTTTCAGGGCATATTTATGTGGAATTCTGCATTGGTACGTTCCAGTGTGACAAGGGGGTTATGGAGTGGTACAGGTTCAGGGCATATTTTTGCGGAGTTCTTCATTGGTACGTTCCAGAGAGACAGGGAGTTTATTGAGGGGTACAGTGTCAGGGCATATTTGTGTGGAGTTCTGCATTGCTACGTACCTGTGAGACAGGGAGTTTATGCAGGGTATAGGTACAGGGCATATTTGTGTGGAGTTCTGCATTGGTACGTTCCAGTGAGACAGGGAGGTTATGGTGGCGTACAGGTTCAGGGTATATTTGTGTGGATATCTGCATTGGTACGTTCCAGTGAGACAGGGAGGTTATGGAGGTGTACAGGTTCAGGGCATTTTTGTGTGGAGTTCTGCATTGGAACGTTCCAGTGAGACAGGGAGGTTATGGAGGATACAGTTTCAGGGCATATTTGTGTGGAGTTCTGCATTGATACGTTCCAGTGAGAGTGGGAGGTTATGGATGGTTACAGGTTCAGGGCATATTTGTGTGCAGTTCTGCATTGATACGTTCCAGTGAGACAGGGAAGTCATGGAGGAGTACATGTTCAGGGAATATTTGTGTGGAGTTCCGCAGTGGTACGTTCCAGTGAGAAAGGGAGGTTATGGAGCGGTACAGGTTCAGGGCATAGTTGTGTGGAGTTCTGCATTGGTACGTTCCAGTGAGACAGGTAGGTTATGGAGCGGTATAGGTTCAGGGCATATTTGTGTGGAGTTCTGCATTGGTACGTTCCAGTGGGACAGGGAGGTATTAGAGTGTACATGTTCAGGGCATATTTGTGTGGAGTTCCGCATTGGTACGTACCAGTGAGAAAGGGAGTTTATGGAGCGGTACAGGTTAAGGGCATATTTGTGTGGAGTTCTGCATGGGAACGTTCCAGTGAGACAGGGTGTTTATGGAGGGGTACAGTTTCAGAGCATATTTATGTGGAGTTCAGCATTGGTACGTTCCAGTGAGACAGGGAGGTTATGGAGGGGTACAGGTTCAGGGCATATTTTTGTGGAGTTCTGCATTGCTACGTTCCTGTGAGACAGTGAGGTTATGCTGGGTACAGGTACAGGACATATTTGTGTAGAGTTCTGCATTGGTACGTTCCAATGAGACAGGGAGGTTCTGGTGGTGTACAGGTTCAGGGTATATTTGTGTGGAGTTCTGCATTGGAACGTTCCAGTGAGACAGGGAGGTTATGGAGGGGTACAGTTTCAGGGCATATATATGTGGAGTTCTGCATTGGTACGTTCCAGTGAGACAGGGAGATTATGGAGCGGTATAGGTTCAGGGCTTATTTGTGTGGAGTTCTGCATTGGTACGTTGCAGTGGGACAGCGAGGTATTAGAGTCTACATGTTCAGGGCATATTTGTGTGCATTTCTGCATTGGTACGTTCCAGTGAGACAGGGAGCTATTAGAGTGTACGGGTTCAGGGCATATTTGTTTGGAGTTCTGCATTGGTATGTTCCAGTGAGAAAGGGAGGTTATCGAGGTGTACAGAAACAGGATATTTTTGTGTGGAGTTCTGCTTTGGTACGTTCCAGTGAGACAGGGAGGTTATGGAGGGGTACATTTTCAGGGCATATTTTTGTGGAGTTCTGCGTTGATAAATTCCAGTGAGAGAGGATGGTTATGGATGTTTACAGGTTCAGGGCATATTTGTGTGCTGTTCTGCATTGATACGTTCCAGTGAGACAGGGAAGTTATGGAGGAGTACATGTTCAGGGCATATTTGTTTGGAGTTCCGCATTGGTACGTTCCAGTGAGAAAGGGAGGTTATGGTGCGGTACAGGTTCAGGGCATATTTGTGTGGAGTTCTGCATTGGAACGTTCCAGTGAGACAGGGTGTTTATGGAAGGGTACAGTTTCAGGGAATATTTATGTTGAGTTCTGCATTGGTACGTTCCAGTGAGACAGGGAGGTTATGGAGGGGTACAGGTTCAGGGTACATTTGTGTGGAGTTCTGCATTGGTACGTTCCAGTGAGTCAGGGAGGTTATGGATGGGTACAGGTTCAGGGCATATTTTTGTGGATTTCTTCATTGGTACGTTCCAGTGAGTCAGGGCTGTGATGGAGGGTTAGAGGAACAGGGCATATTTGTGTGGAGTTCTGCATTGGTACGTTCCAGTGAGATAGGGAGGTTATGGAGGGGTACAGGTTCAGGGCATATTTTTGTGGAGTTCTTCATTGGTACGTTCCAGTGAGACAGGGAGTTTATTGAGGGTTACAGTGTCAGGGCATATTTGTGTGGAGTTCTGCATTGGTACGTTCCAGTGAGACAGGGAGGTTATGGAGCGGTACAGTTTCAGGGCATATTTATGTGGAATTCTGCATTGGTACGTTCCAGTGTGACAAGGGGGTTATGGAGTGGTACAGGTTCAGGGCATATTTTTGCGGAGTTCTTCATTGGTACGTTCCAGAGAGACAGGGAGTTTATTGAGGGGTACAGTGTCAGGGCATATTTGTGTGGAGTTCTGCATTGCTACGTACCTGTGAGACAGGGAGTTTATGCAGGGTACAGGTACAGGGCATATTTGTGTGGAGTTCTGCATTGGTACGTTCCAGTGAGACAGGGAGGTTATGGTGGCGTACAGGTTCAGGGTATATTTGTGTGGATATCTGCATTGGTACGTTCCAGTGAGACAGGGAGGTTATGGAGGTGTACAGGTTCAGGGCATTTTTGTGTGGAGTTCTGCATTGGAACGTTCCAGTGAGACAGGGAGGTTATGGAGGATACAGTTTCAGGGCATATTTGTGTGGAGTTCTGCATTGATACGTTCCAGTGAGAGTGGGAGGTTATGGATGGTTACAGGTTCAGGGCATATTTGTGTGCAGTTCTGCATTGATACGTTCCAGTGAGACAGGGAAGTCATGGAGGAGTACATGTTCAGGGAATATTTGTGTGGAGTTCCGCAGTGGTACGTTCCAGTGAGAAAGGGAGGTTATGGAGCGGTACAGGTTCAGGGCATAGTTGTGTGGAGTTCTGCATTGGTACGTTCCAGTGAGACAGGTAGGTTATGGAGCGGTATAGGTTCAGGGCATATTTGTGTGGAGTTCTGCATTGGTACGTTCCAGTGGGACAGGGAGGTATTAGAGTGTACATGTTCAGGGCATATTTGTGTGGAGTTCCGCATTGGTACGTACCAGTGAGAAAGGGAGTTTATGGAGCGGTACAGGTTAAGGGCATATTTGTGTGGAGTTCTGCATGGGAACGTTCCAGTGAGACAGGGTGTTTATGGAGGGGTACAGTTTCAGGGCATATTTTTGTGGAGTTCTGCATTGCTACGTTCCTGTGAGACAGTGAGGTTATGCTGGGTACAGGTACAGGACATATTTGTGTAGAGTTCTGCATTGGTACGTTCCAATGAGACAGGGAGTTTCTGGTGGTGTACAGGTTCAGGGTATATTTGTGTGGAGTTCTGCATTGGAACGTTCCAGTGAGACAGGGAGGTTATGGAGGGGTACAGTTTCAGGGCATATATATGTGGAGTTCTGCATTGGTACATTCCAGTGAGACAGGGAGATTATGGAGCGGTATAGGTTCAGGGCATATTTGTGTGGAGTTCTGCATTGGTACGTTGCAGTGGGACAGCGAGGTATTAGAGTCTACATGTTCAGGGCATATTTGTGTGCATTTCTGCATTGGTACGTTCCAGTGAGACAGGGAGCTATTAGAGTGTACGGGTTCAGGGCATATTTGTTTGGAGTTCTGCATTGGTATGTTCCAGTGAGAAAGGGAGGTTATCGAGGTGTACAGAAACAGGATATTTTTGTGTGGAGTTCTGCTTTGGTACGTTCCAGTGAGACAGGGAGGTTATGGAGGGGTACATTTTCAGGGCATATTTTTGTGGAGTTCTTCATTGGTACGTTCCAGTGAGACAGGGAGGTTATGGTGGTGTACAGGTTCAGGGTATATTTGTGTGGATATCTGCATTGGTACGTTCCAGTGAGACAGGGGGGTTATGAAGGGGTACAGGTTCAGGGCATTTTTGTGTGGAGTTCTGCATTGAAACGTTGCAGTGAGACAGGGAGGTTATGGAGGGTACAGTTTCAGGGCATATTTGTGTGGAGTTCTCCGTTGATAAATTCCAGTGAGAGAGGATGGTTATGGATGTTTACAGGTTCAGGGCATATTTGTGTGCTGTTCTGCATTGATACGTTCCAGTGAGACAGGGAAGTTATGGAGGAGTACATGTTCAGGGCATATTTGTTTGGAGTTCCGCATTGGTACGTTCCAGTGAGAAAGGGAGGTAATGGTGCGGTACAGGTTCAGGGCATATTTGTGTGGAGTTCTGCATTGGAACGTTCCAGTGAGACAGGGTGTTTATGGAAGGGTACAGTTTCAGGGAATATTTATGTTGAGTTCTGCATTGGTACGTTCCAGTGAGACAGGGATGTTATGGAGGGGTACAGGTTCAGGGTACATTTGTGTGGAGTTCTGCATTGGTACGTTCCAGTGAGTCAGGGAGGTTATGGATGGGTACAGGTTCAGGGCATATTTTTGTGGATTTCTTCATTGGTACGTTCCAGTGAGTCAGGGCTGTGATGGAGGGTTAGAGGAACAGGGCATATTTGTGTGGAGTTCTGCATTGGTACGTTCCAGTGAGACAGGGAGGTTATGGAGCGGTACAGATTCAGGGCATATTTATGTGGAATTCTGCATTGGTACGTTCCAGTGTGACAAGGAGGTTATGGAGTGGTACAGGTTCAGGGCATATTTTTGCGGAGTTCTTCATTGGTACGTTCCAGAGAGACAGGGAGTTTATTGAGGGGTACAGTGTCAGGGCATATTTGTGTGGAGTTCTGCATTGCTACGTACCTGTGAGACAGGGAGTTTATGCAGGGTACAGGTACAGGGCATATTTGTGTGGAGTTCTGCATTGGTACGTTCCAGTGAGACAGGGAGGTTATGGTGGCGTACAGGTTCAGGGTATATTTGTGTGGATATCTGCATTGGTACGTTCCAGTGAGACAGGGAGGTTATGGAGGTGTACAGGTTCAGGGCATTTTTGTGTGGAGTTCTGCATTGGAACGTTCCAGTGAGACAGGGAGGTTATGGAGGATACAGTTTCAGGGCATATTTGTGTGGAGTTCTGCATTGATACGTTCCAGTGAGAGTGGGAGGTTATGGATGGTTACAGGTTCAGGGCATATTTGTGTGCAGTTCTGCATTGATACGTTCCAGTGAGACAGGGAGGTTATGGATGGGTACAGGTTCAGGGCATATTTTTGTGGATTTCTTCATTGGTACGTTCCAGTGAGTCAGGGCTGTGATGGAGGGTTAGAGGAACAGGGCATATTTGTGTGGAGTTCTGCATTGGTACGTTCCAGTGAGATAGGGAGGTTATGGAGGGGTACAGGTTCAGGGCATATTTTTGTAGAGTTCTTCATTGGTACGTTCCAGTGAGACAGGGAGTTTATTGAGGGTTACAGTGTCAGGGCATATTTGTGTGGAGTTCTGCATTGGTACGTTCCAGTGAGACAGGGAGGTTATGGAGCGGTACAGTTTCAGGGCATATTTATGTGGAATTCTGCATTGGTACGTTCCAGTGTGACAAGGGGGTTATGGAGTGGTACAGGTTCAAGGCATATTTGTGTGGAGTTCTGCATTGCTACGTACCTGTGAGACAGGGAGTTTATGCAGGGTACAGGTACAGGGCATATTTGTGTGGAGTTCTGCATTGGTACGTTCCAGTGAGACAGGGAGGTTATGGTGGCGTACAGGTTCAGGGTATATTTGTGTGGATATCTGCATTGGTACGTTCCAGTGAGACAGGGAGGTTATGGAGGTGTACAGGTTCAGGGCATTTTTGTGTGGAGTTCTGCATTGGAACGTTCCAGTGAGACAGGGATGTTATGGAGGATACAGTTTCAGGGCATATTTGTGTGGAGTTCTGCATTGATACGTTCCAGTGAGAGTGGGAGGTTATGGATGGTTACAGGTTCAGGGCATATTTGTGTGCAGTTCTGCATTGATACGTTCCAGTGAGACAGGGAAGTCATGGAGGAGTACATGTTCAGGGAATATTTGTGTGGAGTTCCGCAGTGGTACGTTCCAGTGAGAAAGGGAGGTTATGGAGCGGTACAGGTTCAGGGCATAGTTGTGTGGAGTTCTGCATTGGTACGTTCCAGTGAGACAGGTAGGTTATGGAGCGGTATAGGTTCAGGGCATATTTGTGTGGAGTTCTGCATTGATACGTTCCAGTGAGAGTGGGAGGTTATGGATGGTTACAGGTTCAGGGCATATTTGTGTGCAGTTCTGCATTGATACGTTCCAGTGAGACAGGGAAGTCATGGAGGAGTACATGTTCAGGGCATATTTGTGTGGAGTTCCGCATTGGTACGTACCAGTGAGAAAGGGAGTTTATGGAGCGGTACAGGTTAAGGGCATATTTGTGTGGAGTTCTGCATGGGAACGTTCCAGTGAGACAGGGTGTTTATGGAGGGGTACAGTTTCAGAGCATATTTATGTGGAGTTCAGCATTGGTACGTTCCAGTGAGACAGGGAGGTTATGGAGGGGTACAGGTTCAGGGCATATTTTTGTGGAGTTCTGCATTGCTACGTTCCTGTGAGACAGTGAGTTTATGCTGGGTACAGGTACAGGACATATTTGTGTAGAGTTCTGCATTGGTACGTTCCAATGAGACAGGGAGGTTCTGGTGGTGTACAGGTTCAGGGTATATTTGTGTGGAGTTCTGCATTGGAACGTTCCAGTGAGACAGGGAGGTTATGGAGGGGTACAGTTTCAGGGCATATATATGTGGAGTTCTGCATTGGTACGTTCCAGTGAGACAGGGAGATTATGGAGCGGTATAGGTTCAGGGCATATTTGTGTGGAGTTCTGCATTGGTACGTTGCAGTGGGACAGCGAGGTATTAGAGTCTACATGTTCAGGGCATATTTGTGTGCATTTCTGCATTGGTACGTTCCAGTGAGACAGGGAGCTATTAGAGTGTACGGGTTCAGGGCATATTTGTTTGGAGTTCTGCATTGGTATGTTCCAGTGAGAAAGGGAGGTTATCGAGGTGTACAGAAACAGGATATTTTTGTGTGGATTTCTGCTTTGGTACGTTCCAGTGAGACAGGGAGGTTATGGAGGGGTACATTTTCAGGGCATATTTTTGTGGAGTTCTTCATTGGTACGTTCCAGTGAGACAGGGAGGTTATGGTGGTGTACAGGTTCAGGGTATATTTGTGTGGATATCTGCATTGGTACGTTCCAGTGAGACAGGGGGGTTATGAAGGGGTACAGGTTCAGGGCATTTTTGTGTGGAGTTCTGCATTGAAACGTTGCAGTGAGACAGGGAGGTTATGGAGGGTACAGTTTCAGGGCATATTTGTGTGGAGTTCTGCGTTGATAAATTCCAGTGAGAGAGGATGGTTATGGATGTTTACAGGTTCAGGGCATATTTGTGTGCTGTTCTGCATTGATACGTTCCAGTGAGACAGGGAAGTTATGGAGGAGTACATGTTCAGGGCATATTTGTTTGGAGTTCCGCATTGGTACGTTCCAGTGAGAAAGGGAGGTTATGGTGCGGTACAGGTTCAGGGCATATTTTTGTGGAGTTCTTCATTGGTACGTTCCAGTGAGACAGGGTGTTTATGGAAGGGTACAGTTTCAGGGAATATTTATGTTGAGTTCTGCATTGGTACGTTCCAGTGAGACAGGGAGGTTATGGAGGGGTACAGGTTCAGGGTACATTTGTGTGGAGATCTGCATTGGTACGTTCCAGTGAGTCAGGGAGGTTATGGATGGGTACAGGTTCAGGGCATATTTTTGTGGATTTCTTCATTGGTACGTTCCAGTGAGTCAGGGCTGTGATGGAGGGTTAGAGGACCAGGGCATATTTGTGTGGAGTTCTGCATTGGTACGTTCCAGTGAGATAGGGAGGTTATGGAGGGGTACAGGTTCAGGGCATATTTTTGTGGAGTTCTTCATTGGTACGTTCCAGTGAGACAGGTCGGTTATGGATGGGTAGTGGAACAGGGCATATTTGTGTGGATTTCTGCATTGTTACGTTCCATGGAGACAGGGAGTTTATTGAGGGTTACAGTGTCAGGGCATATTTGTGTGGAGTTCTGCATTGGTACGTTCCAGTGAGACAGGGAGGTTATGGAGCGGTACAGGTTCAGGGCATATTTTTGCGGAGTTCTTCATTGGTACGTTCCAGAGAGACAGGGAGTTTATTGAGGGGTACAGTGTCAGGGCATATTTGTGTGGAGTTCTGCATTGCTACGTACCTGTGAGACAGGGAGTTTATGCAGGGTACAGGTACAGGGCATATTTGTGTGGAGTTCTGCATTGGTACGTTCCAGTGAGACAGGGAGGTTATGGTGGCGTACAGGTTCAGGGTATATTTGTGTGGATATCTGCATTGGTACGTTCCAGTGAGACAGGGAGGTTATGGAGGTGTACAGGTTCAGGGCATTTTTGTGTGGAGTTCTGCATTGGAACGTTCCAGTGAGACAGGGAGGTTATGGAGGATACAGTTTCAGGGCATATTTGTGTGGAGTTCTGCATTGATACGTTCCAGTGAGAGTGGGAGGTTATGGATGGTTACAGGTTCAGGGCATATTTGTGTGCAGTTCTGCATTGATACGTTCCAGTGAGACAGGGAAGTCGTGGAGGAGTACATGTTCAGGGAATATTTGTGTGGAGTTCCGCATTGGTACGTTCCAGTGAGAAAGGGAGGTTATGGAGCGGTACAGGTTCAGGGCATAGTTGTGTGGAGTTCTGCATTGGTACGTTCCAGTGAGACAGGTAAGTTATGGAGCGGTAAAGGTTCAGGGCATATTTGTGTGGAGTTCTGCATTGGTATGTTCCAGTGAGAAAGGGAGGTTATCGAGGTGTACAGAAACAGGATATTTTTGTGTGGAGTTCTGCTTTGGTACGTTCCAGTGAGACAGGGAGGTTATGGAGGTGTACATTTTCAGGGCATATTTTTGTGGAGTTCTTCATTGGTACGTTCCAGTAAGACAGGGAGGTTATGGTGGTGTACAGGTTCAGGGTATATTTGTGTGGATATCTGCATTGGTACGTTCCAGTGAGACAGGGAGGTTATGAAGGGGTACAGGTTCAGGGCATTTTTGTGTGGAGTTCTGCATTGGAACGTTGCAGTGAGACAGGGAGGTTATGGAGAGGTACAGGTTCAGGGCATATTTTTGTGGAGTTCTGCATTGCTACGTTCCTGTGAGACAGTGAGGTTATGCTGGGTACAGGTACAGGACATATTTGTGTAGAGTTCTGCATTGGTACGTTCCAGTGAGACAGGGAGGTTCTGGTGGTGTTCAGGTTCAGGGTATATTTGTGTGGAGTTCTGCATTGGTACGTTCCAGTGAGACAGGGAGATTATGGAGCGGTATAGGTTCAGGGCATATTTGTGTGGAGTTCTGCATTGGTACGTTGCAGTGGGACAGCGAGGTATTAGAGTCTACATGTTCAGGGCATATTTGTGTGCATTTCTGCATTGGTACGTTCCAGTGAGACAGGGAGCTATTAGAGTGTACGGGTTCAGGGCATATTTGTTTGGAGTTCTGCATTGGTATGTTCCAGTGAGAAAGGGAGGTTATCGAGGTGTACAGAAACAGGATATTTTTGTGTGGAGTTCTGCTTTGGTACGTTCCAGTGAGACAAGGAGGTTATGGAGGGGTACATTTTCAGGGCATATTTTTGTGGGGTTCTTCTTTGGTACGTTCCAGTGAGACAGGGAGGTTATGGTGGTGTACAGGTTCAGGGTATATTTGTGTGGATATCTGCATTGGTACGTTCCAGTGAGACAGGGAGGTTATGAAGGGGTACAGGTTCAGGGCATTTTTGTGTGGAGTTCTGCATTGGAACGTTGCAGTGAGACAGGGAGGTTATGGAGGGTACAGTTTCAGGGCATATTTGTGTGGAGTTCTGCGTTGATACATTCCAGTGAGAGAGGATGGTTATGGATGTTTACAGGTTCAGGGCATATTTGTGTGCTGTTCTGCATTGATACGTTCCAGTGAGACAGGGAAGTTATGGAGGAGTACATGTTCAGGGCATATTTGTGTGGAGTTCCGCATTGGTACGTTCCAGTGAGAAAGGGAGGTTATGGTGCGGTACAGGTGCAGGGCATATTTGTGTGGAGTTCTGCATTGGAACGTTCCAGTGAGACAGGGTGTTTATGGAAGGGTACAGTTTCAGGGAATATTTATGTTGAGTTCTGCATTGGTACGTTCCAGTGAGACAGGGAGGTTATGGAGGGGTACAGGTTCAGGGTACATTTGTGTGGAGTTCTGCATTGGTACGTTCCAGTGAGTCAGGGAGGTTATGGATGGGTACAGGTTCAGGGCATATTTTTGTGGATTTCTTCATTGGTACGTTCCAGTGAGTCAGGGCTGTGATGGAGGGTTAGAGGAACAGGGCATATTTGTGTGGAGTTCTGCATTGGTACGTTCCAGTGAGATAGGGAGGTTATGGAGGGGTACAGTTTCAGGGCATATTTTTGTGGAGTTCTTCATTGGTACGTTCCAGTGAGACAGGGCGGTTATGGAGGGGTAGTGGAACAGGGCATATTTGTGTGGATTTCTGCATTGTTACGTTCCATGGAGACAGGGAGTTTATTGAGGGTTACAGTGTCAGGGCATATTTGTGTGGAGTTCTGCATTGGTACGTTCCAGTGAGACAGGGAGGTTATGGAGCGGTACAGTTTCAGGGCATATTTATGTGGAATTCTGCATTGGTACGTTCCAGTGTGACAAGGAGGTTATGGAGTGGTACAGGTTCAGGGCATATTTTTGCGGAGTTCTTCATTGGTACGTTCCAGAGAGACAGGGAGTTTATTGAGGGGTACAGTGTCAGGGCATATTTGTGTGGAGTTCTGCATTGCTACGTACCTGTGAGACAGGGAGTTTATGCAGGGTACATGTACAGGGCATATTTGTGTGGAGTTCTGCATTGGTACGTTCCAGTGAGACAGGGAGGTTATGGTGGCGTACAGGTTCAGGGTATATTTGTGTGGATATCTGCATTGGTACGTTCCAGTGAGACAGGGAGGTTATGGAGGTGTACAGGTTCAGGGCATTTTTGTGTGGAGTTCTGCATTGGAACGTTCCAGTGAGACAGGGAGGTTATGGAGGATACAGTTTCAGGGCATATTTGTGTGGAGTTCTGCATTGATACGTTCCAGTGAGAGTGGGAGGTTATGGATGGTTACAGGTTCAGGGCATATTTGTGTGCAGTTCTGCATTGATACGTTCCAGTGAGACAGGGAAGTCATGGAGGAGTACATGTTCCGGGAATATTTGTGTGGAGTTCCGCATTGGTACGTTCCAGTGAGAAAGGGAGGTTATGGAGCGGTACAGGTTCAGGGCATAGTTGTGTGGAGTTCTGCATTGGTACGTTCCAGTGAGACAGGTAAGTTATGGAGCGGTAAAGGTTCAGGGCATATTTGTGTGGAGTTCTGCATTGGTATGTTCCAGTGAGAAAGGGAGGTTATCGAGGTGTACAGAAACAGGATATTTTTGTGTGGAGTTCTGCTTTGGTACGTTCCAGTGAGACAGGGAGGTTATGGAGGTGTACATTTTCAGGGCATATTTTTGTGGAGTTCTTCATTGGTACGTTCCAGTGAGACAGGGAGGTTATGGTGGTGTACAGGTTCAGGGTATATTTGTGTGGATATCTGCATTGGTACGTTCCAGTGAGACAGGGAGGTTATGAAGGGGTACAGGTTCAGGGCATTTTTGTGTGGAGTTCTGCATTGGAACGTTGCAGTGAGACAGGGAGGTTATGGAGGGTACAGTTTCAGGGCATATTTTTGTGGAGTTCTGCGTTGATACATTCCCATGAGAGAGGATGGTTATGGATGTTTACAGGTTCAGGGCATATTTGTGTGCTGTTCTTCATTGATACGTTCCAGTGAGACAGGGAAGTTATGGAGGAGTACATGTTCAGGGCATATTTGTGTGGAGTTCCGCATTGGTACGTACCAGTGAGAAAGGGAGTTTATGGAGCGGTACAGGTTAAGGGCATATTTGTGTGGAGTTCTGCATGGGAACGTTCCAGTGAGACAGGGTGTTTATGGAGGGGTACAGTTTCAGAGCATATTTATGTGGAGTTCAGCATTGGTACGTTCCTGTGAGACAGTGAGTTTATGCTGGGTACAGGTACAGGACATATTTCTGTAGATTTCTGCATTGGTACGTTCCAGTGAGACAGGGAGTTTCTGGTGGTGTACAGGTTCAGGGTATATTTGTGTGGAGTTCTGCATTGGAACGTTCCAGTGAGACAGGGAGGTTATGGAGCGGTATAGGTTCAGGGCATATATATGTGGAGTTCTGCATTGGTACGTTCCAGTGAGACAGGGAGATTATGGAGCGGTATAGGTTCAGGGCATATTTGTGTGGAGTTCTGCATTGGTACGTTGCAGTGGGACAGCGAGGTATTAGAGTCTACATGTTCAGGGCATATTTGTGTGCATTTCTGCATTGGTACGTTCCAGTGAGACAGGGAGGTTATGGATGGTTACAGGTTCAGGGCATATTTGTGTGCAGTTCTGCATTGATACGTTCCAGTGAGACAGGGAAGTCATGGAGGAGTACATGTTCAGGGAATATTTGTGTGGAGTTCCGCATTGGTACGTTCCAGTGAGAAAGGGAGGTTATGGAGCGGTACAGGTTCAGTGCATAGTTGTGTGGAGTTCTGCATTGGTACATTCCAGTGAGACAGGTAAGTTATGGAGCGCAAAAGGTTCAGGGCATATTTGTGTGGAGTTCTGCATTGGTATGTTCCAGTGAGAAAGGGAGGTTATCGAGGTGTACAGAAACAGGATATTTTTGTGTGGAGTTCTGCTTTGGTACGTTCCAGTGAGACAGGGAGGTTATGGAGGTGTACATTTTCAGGGCATATTTTTGTGGAGTTCTTCATTGGTACGTTCCAGTGAGACAGGGAGGTTATGGTGGTGTACAGGTTCAGGGTATATTTGTGTGGATATCTGCATTGGTACGTTCCAGTGAGACAGGGAGGTTATGAAGGGGTACAGGTTCAGGGCATATTTGTGTGGAGTTCCGCATTGGTACGTACCAGTGAGAAATGGAGTTTATGGAGCGGTACAGTTTAAGGGCATATTTGTGTGGAGTTCTGCATGGGAACGTTCCAGTGAGACAGGGTGTTTATGGAGGGGTACAGTTTCAGAGCATATTTATGTGGAGTTCAGCATTGGTACGTTCCAGTGAGACAGGGAGGTTATGGAGGGGTACAGGTTCAGGGCATATTTTTGTGGAGTTCTGCATTGCTACGTTCCTGTGAGACAGTGAGGTTATGCTGGGTACAGGTACAGGACATATTTGTGTAGAGTTCTGCATTGGTACGTACCAGTGAGACAGGGAGGTTATGGAGGGGTACAGGTTCAGGGTATATTTGTGTGGAGTTCTGCATTGGAACGTTCCAGTGAGACAGGGAGGTTATGGAGGGGTACAGTTTCAGGGCATATATATGTGGAGTTCTGCATTGGTACGTTCCAGTGAGACAGGGAGATTATGGAGCGGTATAGGTTCAGGGCATATTTGTGTGGAGTTCTGCATTGGTACGTTGCAGTGGGACAGCGAGGTATTAGAGTCTACATGTTCAGGGCATAGTTGTGTGCATTTCTGCATTGGTACGTTCCAGTGAGACAGGGAGCTATTAGAGTGTACGGGTTCAGGGCATATTTGTTTGGAGTTCTGCATTGGTATGTTCCAGTGAGAAAGGGAGGTTATCGAGGTGTACAGAAACAGGATATTTTTGTGTGGAGTTCTGCTTTGGTACGTTCCAGTGAGACAGGGAGGTTATGGAGGGGTACATTTTCAGGGCATATTTTTGTGGAGTTCTTCATTGGTACGTTCCAGTGAGACAGGGAGGTTATGGTGGTGTACAGGTTCAGGGTATATTTGTGTGGATATCTGCATTGGTACGTTCCAGTGAGACAGGGAGGTTATGAAGGGGTACAGGTTCAGGGCATTTTTGTGTGGAGTTCTGCATTGGAACGTTGCAGTGAGACAGGGAGGTTATGGAGGGTACAGTTTCAGGGCATATTTGTGTGGAGTTCTGCGTTGATACATTCCAGTGAGAGAGGATGGTTATGGATGTTTACAGGTTCAGGGCATATTTGTGTGCTGTTCTGCATTGATACGTTCCAGTGAGTCAGGGAGGTTATGGATGGGTACAGGTTCAGGGCATATTTTTGTGGATTTCTTCATTGGTACGTTCCAGTGAGTCAGGGCTGTGATGGAGGGTTAGAGGAACAGGGCATATTTGTGTGGAGTTCTGCATTGGTACGTTCCAGTGAGATTAGGAGGTTATGGAGGGGTACAGGTTCAGGGCATATTTTTGTGGAGTTCTTCATTGGTACGTTCCAGTGAGACAGGGCGGTTGTGGAGGGGTAGTGGAACAGGGCATATTTGTGTGGATTTCTGCATTGTTACGTTCCATGGAGACAGGGAGTTTATTGAGGGGTACAGTTTCAGAGCATATTTATGTGGAGTTCTGCATTGGTACGTTCCAGTGAGACAGGGAGGTTATGGAGGGGTACAGGTTCAGGGCATAATTTTGTGGAGTTCTGCATTGCTACGTTCCTGTGAGACAGTGAGGTTATGCTGGGTACAGGTACAGGGAATATTTGTGTGGAGTTCCGCAGTGGTACGTTCCAGTGAGAAAGGGAGGTTATGGAGCGGTACAGGTTCAGGGCATAGTTGTGTGGAGTTCTGCATTGGTACGTTCCAGTGAGACAGGTAGGTTATGGAGCGGTATAGGTTCAGGGCATATTTGTGTGGAGTTCTGCATTGGTACGTTCCAGTGGGACAGGGAGGTATTAGAGTGTACATGTTCAGGGCATATTTGTGTGGAGTTCCGCTTTGGTACGTACCAGTGAGAAAGGGAGTTTATGGAGCGGTACAGGTTAAGGGCATATTTGTGTGGAGTTCTGCATGGGAACGTTCCAGTGAGACAAGGTGTTTATGGAGGGGTACAGTTTCAGAGCATATTTATGTGGAGTTCAGCATTGGTACGTTCCAGTGAGACAGGGAGGTTATGGAGGGGTACAGGTTCAGGGCATATTTTTGTGGAGTTCTGCATTGCTACGTTCCTGTGAGACAGTGAGGTTATGCTGGGTACAGGTACAGGACATATTTGTGTAGAGTTCTGCATTGGTACGTTCCAATGAGACAGGGAGGTTCTGGTGATGTACAGGTTCAGGGTATATTTGTGTGGAGTTCTGCATTGGAACGTTCCAGTGAGACAGGGAGGTTATGGAGGGGTACAGTTTCAGGGCATATATATGTGGAGTTCTGCATTGGTACGTTCCAGTGAGACAGGGAGATTATGGAGCGGTATAGGTTCAGGGCATATTTGTGTGGAGTTCTGCATTGGTACGTTGCATTGGGACAGCGAGGTATTAGAGTCTACATGTTCAGGGCATATTTGTGTGCATTTCTGCATTGGTACGTTCCAGTGAGACAGGGAGCTATTAGAGTGTACGGGTTCAGGGCATATTTGTTTGGAGTTCTGCATTGGTATGTTCCAGTGAGAAAGGGAGGTTATCGAGGTGTACAGAAACAGGATATTTTTGTGTGGAGTTCTGCTTTGGTACGTTCCAGTGAGACAGGGAGGTTATGGAGGGGTACATTTTCAGGGCATATTTTTGTGGAGTTCTTCATTGGTACGTTCCAGTGAGACAGGGAGGTTATGGTGGTGTACAGGTTCAGGGTATATTTGTGTGGATATCTGCATTGGTACGTTCCAGTGAGACAGGGAGGTTATGAAGGGGTACAGGTTCAGGGCATTTTTGTGTGGAGTTCTGCATTGAAACGTTGCAGTGAGACAGGGAGGTTATGGAGGGTACAGTTTCAGGGCATATTTGTGTGGAGTTCTGCGTTGATACATTCCAGTGAGAGAGGATGGTTATGGATGTTTACAGGTTCAGGGCATATTTGTGTGCTGTTCTGCATTGATACGTTCCAGTGAGACAGGGAAGTTATGGAGGAGTACATGTTCAGGGCATATTTGTGTGGAGTTCCGCATTGGTACGTTCCAGTGAGAAAGGGAGGTTATGGTGCGGTACAGGTTCAGGGCATATTTGTGTGGAGTTCTGCATTGGAACGTTCCAGTGAGACAGGGTGTTTATGGAAGGGTACAGTTTCAGCGAATATTTATGTTGAGTTCTGCATTGGTACGTTCCAGTGAGACAGGGAGGTTATGGAGGGGTACAGGTTCAGGGTACATTTGTGTGGAGTTCTGCATTGGTACGTTCCAGTGAGTCAGGGAGGTTATGGATGGGTACAGGTTCAGGGCATATTTTTGTGGATTTCTTCATTGGTACGTTCCAGTGAGTCAGGGCTGTGATGGAGGGTTAGAGGAACAGGGCATATTTGTGTGGAGTTCTGCATTGGTACGTTCCAGTGAGATAGGGAGGTTATGGAGGGGTACAGGTTCAGGGCATATTTTTGTAGAGTTCTTCATTGGTACGTTCCAGTGAGACAGGGAGTTTATGGAGCGGTACAGTTTCAGGGCATATTTATGTGGAATTCTGCATTGGTACGTTCCAGTGTGACAAGGGGGTTATGGAGTGGTACAGGTTCAAGGCATATTTGTGTGGAGTTCTGCATTGCTACGTACCTGTGAGACAGGGAGTTTATGCAGGGTACAGGTACAGGGCATATTTGTGTGGAGTTCTGCATTGGTACGTTCCAGTGAGACAGGGAGGTTATGGTGGCGTACAGGTTCAGGGTATATTTGTGTGGATATCTGCATTGGTACGTTCCAGTGAGACAGGGAGGTTATGGAGGTGTACAGGTTCAGGGCATTTTTGTGTGGAGTTCTGCATTGGAACGTTCCAGTGAGACAGGGATGTTATGGAGGATACAGTTTCAGGGCATATTTGTGTGGAGTTCTGCATTGATACGTTCCAGTGAGAGTGGGAGGTTATGGATGGTTACAGGTTCAGGGCATATTTGTGTGCAGTTCTGCATTGATACGTTCCAGTGAGACAGGGAAGTCATGGAGGAGTACATGTTCAGGGAATATTTGTGTGGAGTTCCGCAGTGGTACGTTCCAGTGAGAAAGGGAGGTTATGGAGCGGTACAGGTTCAGGGCATAGTTGTGTGGAGTTCTGCATTGGTACGTTCCAGTGAGACAGGTAGGTTATGGAGCGGTATAGGTTCAGGGCATATTTGTGTGGAGTTCTGCATTGATACGTTCCAGTGAGAGTGGGAGGTTATGGATGGTTACAGGTTCAGGGCATATTTGTGTGCAGTTCTGCATTGATACGTTCCAGTGAGACAGGGAAGTCATGGAGGAGTACATGTTCAGGGCATATTTGTGTGGAGTTCCGCATTGGTACGTACCAGTGAGAAAGGGAGTTTATGGAGCGGTACAGGTTAAGGGCATATTTGTGTGGAGTTCTGCATGGGAACGTTCCAGTGAGACAGGGTGTTTATGGAGGGGTACAGTTTCAGAGCATATTTATGTGGAGTTCAGCATTGGTACGTTCCAGTGAGACAGGGAGGTTATGGAGGGGTACAGGTTCAGGGCATATTTTTGTGGAGTTCTGCATTGCTACGTTCCTGTGAGACAGTGAGTTTATGCTGGGTACAGGTACAGGACATATTTGTGTAGAGTTCTGCATTGGTACGTTCCAATGAGACAGGGAGGTTCTGGTGGTGTACAGGTTCAGGGTATATTTGTGTGGAGTTCTGCATTGGAACGTTCCAGTGAGACAGGGAGGTTATGGAGGGGTACAGTTTCAGGGCATATATATGTGGAGTTCTGCATTGGTACGTTCCAGTGAGACAGGGAGATTATGGAGCGGTATAGGTTCAGGGCATATTTGTGTGGAGTTCTGCATTGGTACGTTGCAGTGGGACAGCGAGGTATTAGAGTCTACATGTTCAGGGCATATTTGTGTGCATTTCTGCATTGGTACGTTCCAGTGAGACAGGGAGGTTATCGAGGTGTACAGAAACAGGATATTTTTGTGTGGAGTTCTGCTTTGGTACGTTCCAGTGAGACAGGGAGGTTATGGAGGGGTACATTTTCAGGGCATATTTTTGTGGAGTTCTTCATTGGTACGTTCCAGTGAGACAGGGAGGTTATGGTGGTGTACAGGTTCAGGGTATATTTGTGTGGATATCTGCATTGGTACGTTCCAGTGAGACAGGGGGGTTATGAAGGGGTACAGGTTCAGGGCATTTTTGTGTGGAGTTCTGCATTGAAACGTTGCAGTGAGACAGGGAGGTTATGGAGGGTACAGTTTCAGGGCATATTTGTGTGGAGTTCTGCGTTGATAAATTCCAGTGAGAGAGGATGGTTATGGATGTTTACAGGTTCAGGGCATATTTGTGTGCTGTTCTGCATTGATACGTTCCAGTGAGACAGGGAAGTTATGGAGGAGTACATGTTCAGGGCATATTTGTTTGGAGTTCCGCATTGGTACGTTCCAGTGAGAAAGGGAGGTTATGGTGCGGTACAGGTTCAGGGCATATTTTTGTGGAGTTCTTCATTGGTACGTTCCAGTGAGACAGGGTGTTTATGGAAGGGTACAGTTTCAGGGAATATTTATGTTGAGTTCTGCATTGGTACGTTCCAGTGAGACAGGGAGGTTATGGAGGGGTACAGGTTCAGGGTACATTTGTGTGGAGATCTGCATTGGTACGTTCCAGTGAGTCAGGGAGGTTATGGATGGGTACAGGTTCAGGGCATATTTTTGTGGATTTCTTCATTGGTACGTTCCAGTGAGTCAGGGCTGTGATGGAGGGTTAGAGGAACACGGCATATTTGTGTGGAGTTCTGCATTGGTACGTTCCAGTGAGATAGGGAGGTTATGGAGGGGTACAGGTTAAGGGCATATTTTTGTGGAGTTCTTCATTGGTACGTTCCAGTGAGACAGGTCGGTTATGGAGGGGTAGTGGAACAGGGCATATTTGTGTGGATTTCTGCATTGTTACGTTCCATGGAGACAGGGAGTTTATTGAGGGTTACAGTGTCAGGGCATATTTGTGTGGAGTTCTGCATTGGTACGTTCCAGTGAGACAGGGAGGTTATGGAGCGGTACAGGTTCAGGGCATATTTTTGCGGAGTTCTTCATTGGTACGTTCCAGAGAGACAGGGAGTTTATTGAGGGGTACAGTGTCAGGGCATATTTGTGTGGAGTTCTGCATTGCTACGTACCTGTGAGACAGGGAGTTTATGCAGGGTACAGGTACAGGGCATATTTGTGTGGAGTTCTGCATTGGTACGTTCCAGTGAGACAGGGAGGTTATGGTGGCGTACAGGTTCAGGGTATATTTGTGTGGATATCTGCATTGGTACGTTCCAGTGAGACAGGGAGGTTATGGAGGTGTACAGGTTCAGGGCATTTTTGTGTGGAGTTCTGCATTGGAACGTTCCAGTGAGACAGGGAGGTTATGGAGGATACAGTTTCAGGGCATATTTGTGTGGAGTTCTGCATTGATACGTTCCAGTGAGAGTGGGAGGTTATGGATGGTTACAGGTTCAGGGCATATTTGTGTGCAGTTCTGCATTGATACGTTCCAGTGAGACAGGGAAGTCGTGGAGGAGTACATGTTCAGGGAATATTTGTGTGGAGTTCCGCATTGGTACGTTCCAGTGAGAAAGGGAGGTTATGGAGCGGTACAGGTTCAGGGCATAGTTGTGTGGAGTTCTGCATTGGTACGTTCCAGTGAGACAGGTAAGTTATGGAGCGGTAAAGGTTCAGGGCATATTTGTGTGGAGTTCTGCATTGGTATGTTCCAGTGAGAAAGGGAGGTTATCGAGGTGTACAGAAACAGGATATTTTTGTGTGGAGTTCTGCTTTGGTACGTTCCAGTGAGACAGGGAGGTTATGGAGGTGTACATTTTCAGGGCATATTTTTGTGGAGTTCTTCATTGGTACGTTCCAGTAAGACAGGGAGGTTATGGTGGTGTACAGGTTCAGGGTATATTTGTGTGGATATCTGCATTGGTACGTTCCAGTGAGACAGGGAGGTTATGAAGGGGTACAGGTTCAGGGCATTTTTGTGTGGAGTTCTGCATTGGAACGTTGCAGTGAGACAGGGAGGTTATGGAGAGGTACAGGTTCAGGGCATATTTTTGTGGAGTTCTGCATTGCTACGTTCCTGTGAGACAGTGAGGTTATGCTGGGTACAGGTACAGGACATATTTGTGTAGAGTTCTGCATTGGTACGTTCCAGTGAGACAGGGAGGTTCTGGTGGTGTTCAGGTTCAGGGTATATTTGTGTGGAGTTCTGCATTGGAACGTTCCAGTGAGACAGGGAGGTTATGGAGGGGTACAGTTTCAGGGCATATATATGTGGAGTTCTGCATTGGTACGTTCCAGTGAGACAGGGAGATTATGGAGCGGTATAGGTTCAGGGCATATTTGTGTGGAGTTCTGCATTGGTACGTTGCAGTGGGACAGCGAGGTATTAGAGTCTACATGTTCAGGGCATATTTGTGTGCATTTCTGCATTGGTACGTTCCAGTGAGACAGGGAGCTATTAGAGTGTACGGGTTCAGGGCATATTTGTTTGGAGTTCTGCATTGGTATGTTCCAGTGAGAAAGGGAGGTTATCGAGGTGTACAGAAACAGGATATTTTTGTGTGGAGTTCTGCTTTGGTACGTTCCAGTGAGACAAGGAGGTTATGGAGGGGTACATTTTCAGGGCATATTTTTGTGGAGTTCTTCTTTGGTACGTTCCAGTGAGACAGGGAGGTTATGGTGGTGTACAGGTTCAGGGTATATTTGTGTGGATATCTGCATTGGTACGTTCCAGTGAGACAGGGAGGTTATGAAGGGGTACAGGTTCAGGGCATTTTTGTGTGGAGTTCTGCATTGGAACGTTGCAGTGAGACAGGGAGGTTATGGAGGGTACAGTTTCAGGGCATATTTGTGTGGAGTTCTGCGTTGATACATTCCAGTGAGAGAGGATGGTTATGGATGTTTACAGGTTCAGGGCATATTTGTGTGCTGTTCTGCATTGATACGTTCCAGTGAGACAGGGAAGTTATGGAGGAGTACATGTTCAGGGCATATTTGTGTGGAGTTCCGCATTGGTACGTTCCAGTGAGAAAGGGAGGTTATGGTGCGGTACAGGTGCAGGGCATATTTGTGTGGAGTTCTGCATTGGAACGTTCCAGTGAGACAGGGTGTTTATGGAAGGGTACAGTTTCAGGGAATATTTATGTTGAGTTCTGCATTGGTACGTTCCAGTGAGACAGGGAGGTTATGGAGGGGTACAGGTTCAGGGTACATTTGTGTGGAGTTCTGCATTGGTACGTTCCAGTGAGTCAGGGAGGTTATGGATGGGTACAGGTTCAGGGCATATTTTTGTGGATTTCTTCATTGGTACGTTCCAGTGAGTCAGGGCTGTGATGGAGGGTTAGAGGAACAGGGCATATTTGTGTGGAGTTCTGCATTGGTACGTTCCAGTGAGATAGGGAGGTTATGGAGGGGTACAGGTTCAGGGCATATTTTTGTGGAGTTCTTCATTGGTACGTTCCAGTGAGACAGGGCGGTTATGGAGGGGTAGTGGAACAGGGCATATTTGTGTGGATTTCTGCATTGTTACGTTCCATGGAGACAGGGAGTTTATTGAGGGTTACAGTGTCAGGGCATATTTGTGTGGAGTTCTGCATTGGTACGTTCCAGTGAGACAGGGAGGTTATGGAGCGGTACAGTTTCAGGGCATATTTATGTGGAATTCTGCATTGGTACGTTCCAGTGTGACAAGGAGGTTATGGAGTGGTACAGGTTCAGGGCATATTTTTGCGGAGTTCTTCATTGGTACGTTCCAGAGAGACAGGGAGTTTATTGAGGGGTACAGTGTCAGGGCATATTTGTGTGGAGTTCTGCATTGCTACGTACCTGTGAGACAGGGAGTTTATGCAGGGTACATGTACAGGGCATATTTGTGTGGAGTTCTGCATTGGTACGTTCCAGTGAGACAGGGAGGTTATGGTGGCGTACAGGTTCAGGGTATATTTGTGTGGATATCTGCATTGGTACGTTCCAGTGAGACAGGGAGGTTATGGAGGTGTACAGGTTCAGGGCATTTTTGTGTGGAGTTCTGCATTGGAACGTTCCAGTGAGACAGGGAGGTTATGGAGGATACAGTTTCAGGGCATATTTGTGTGGAGTTCTGCATTGATACGTTCCAGTGAGAGTGGGAGGTTATGGATGGTTACAGGTTCAGGGCATATTTGTGTGCAGTTCTGCATTGATACGTTCCAGTGAGACAGGGAAGTCATGGAGGAGTACATGTTCAGGGAATATTTGTGTGGAGTTCCGCATTGGTACGTTCCAGTGAGAAAGGGAGGTTATGGAGCGGTACAGGTTCAGGGCATAGTTGTGTGGAGTTCTGCATTGGTACGTTCCAGTGAGACAGGTAAGTTATGGAGCGGTAAAGGTTCAGGGCATATTTGTGTGGAGTTCTGCATTGGTATGTTCCAGTGAGAAAGGGAGGTTATCGAGGTGTACAGAAACAGGATATTTTTGTGTGGAGTTCTGCTTTGGTACGTTCCAGTGAGACAGGGAGGTTATGGAGGTGTACATTTTCAGGGCATATTTTTGTGGAGTTCTTCATTGGTACGTTCCAGTGAGACAGGGAGGTTATGGTGGTGTACAGGTTCAGGGTATATTTGTGTGGATATCTGCATTGGTACGTTCCAGTGAGACAGGGAGGTTATGAAGGGGTACAGGTTCAGGGCATTTTTGTGTGGAGTTCTGCATTGGAACGTTGCAGTGAGACAGGGAGGTTATGGAGGGTACAGTTTCAGGGCATATTTTTGTGGAGTTCTGCGTTGATACATTCCCATGAGAGAGGATGGTTATGGATGTTTACAGGTTCAGGGCATATTTGTGTGCTGTTCTTCATTGATACGTTCCAGTGAGACAGGGAAGTTATGGAGGAGTACATGTTCAGGGCATATTTGTGTGGAGTTCCGCATTGGTACGTACCAGTGAGAAAGGGAGTTTATGGAGCGGTACAGGTTAAGGGCATATTTGTGTGGAGTTCTGCATGGGAACGTTCCAGTGAGACAGGGTGTTTATGGAGGGGTACAGTTTCAGAGCATATTTATGTGGAGTTCAGCATTGGTACGTTCCTGTGAGACAGTGAGGTTATGCTGGGTACAGGTACAGGACATATTTCTGTAGAGTTCTGCATTGGTACGTTCCAGTGAGACAGGGAGGTTCTGGTGGTGTACAGGTTCAGGGTATATTTGTGTGGAGTTCTGCATTGGAACGTTCCAGTGAGACAGGGAGGTTATGGAGCGGTATAGGTTCAGGGCATATATATGTGGAGTTCTGCATTGGTACGTTCCAGTGAGACAGGGAGATTATGGAGCGGTATAGGTTCAGGGCATATTTGTGTGGAGTTCTGCATTGGTACGTTGCAGTGGGACAGCGAGGTATTAGAGTCTACATGTTCAGGGCATATTTGTGTGCATTTCTGCATTGGTACGTTCCAGTGAGACAGGGAGGTTATGGATGGTTACAGGTTCAGGGCATATTTGTGTGCAGTTCTGCATTGATACGTTCCAGTGAGACAGGGAAGTCATGGAGGAGTACATGTTCAGGGAATATTTGTGTGGAGTTCCGCATTGGTACGTTCCAGTGAGAAAGGGAGGTTATGGAGCGGTACAGGTTCAGGGCATAGTTGTGTGGAGTTCTGCATTGGTACGTTCCAGTGAGACAGGTAAGTTATGGAGCGGTAAAGGTTCAGGGCATATTTGTGTGGAGTTCTGCATTGGTATGTTCCAGTGAGAAAGGGAGGTTATCGAGGTGTACAGAAACAGGATATTTTTGTGTGGAGTTCTGCTTTGGTACGTTCCAGTGAGACAGGGAGGTTATGGAGGTGTACATTTTCAGGGCATATTTTTGTGGAGTTCTTCATTGGTACGTTCCAGTGAGACAGGGAGGTTATGGTGGTGTACAGGTTCAGGGTATATTTGTGTGGATATCTGCATTGGTACGTTCCAGTGAGACAGGGAGGTTATGAAGGGGTACAGGTTCAGGGCATATTTGTGTGGAGTTCCGCATTGGTACGTACCAGTGAGAAATGGAGTTTATGGAGCGGTACAGTTTAAGGGCATATTTGTGTGGAGTTCTGCATGGGAACGTTCCAGTGAGACAGGGTGTTTATGGAGGGGTACAGTTTCAGAGCATATTTATGTGGAGTTCAGCATTGGTACGTTCCAGTGAGACAGGGAGGTTATGGAGGGGTACAGGTTCAGGGCATATTTTTGTGGAGTTCTGCATTGCTACGTTCCTGTGAGACAGTGAGGTTATGCTGGGTACAGGTACAGGACATATTTGTGTAGAGTTCTGCATTGGTACGTACCAGTGAGACAGGGAGGTTATGGAGGGGTACAGGTTCAGGGTATATTTGTGTGGAGTTCTGCATTGGAACGTTCCAGTGAGACAGGGAGGTTATGGAGGGGTACAGTTTCAGGGCATATATATGTGGAGTTCTGCATTGGTACGTTCCAGTGAGACAGGGAGATTATGGAGCGGTATAGGTTCAGGGCATATTTGTGTGGAGTTCTGCATTGGTACGTTGCAGTGGGACAGCGAGGTATTAGAGTCTACATGTTCAGGGCATAGTTGTGTGCATTTCTGCATTGGTACGTTCCAGTGAGACAGGGAGCTATTAGAGTGTACGGGTTCAGGGCATATTTGTTTGGAGTTCTGCATTGGTATGTTCCAGTGAGAAAGGGAGGTTATCGAGGTGTACAGAAACAGGATATTTTTGTGTGGAGTTCTGCTTTGGTACGTTCCAGTGAGACAGGGAGGTTATGGAGGGGTACATTTTCAGGGCATATTTTTGTGGAGTTCTTCATTGGTACGTTCCAGTGAGACAGGGAGGTTATGGTGGTGTACAGGTTCAGGGTATATTTGTGTGGATATCTGCATTGGTACGTTCCAGTGAGACAGGGAGGTTATGAAGGGGTACAGGTTCAGGGCATTTTTGTGTGGAGTTCTGCATTGGAACGTTGCAGTGAGACAGGGAGGTTATGGAGGGTACAGTTTCAGGGCATATTTGTGTGGAGTTCTGCGTTGATACATTCCAGTGAGAGAGGATGGTTATGGATGTTTACAGGTTCAGGGCATATTTGTGTGCTGTTCTGCATTGATACGTTCCAGTGAGTCAGGGAGGTTATGGATGGGTACAGGTTCAGGGCATATTTTTGTGGATTTCTTCATTGGTACGTTCCAGTGAGTCAGGGCTGTGATGGAGGGTTAGAGGAACAGGGCATATTTGTGTGGAGTTCTGCATTGGTACGTTCCAGTGAGATTAGGAGGTTATGGAGGGGTACAGGTTCAGGGCATATTTTTGTGGAGTTCTTCATTGGTACGTTCCAGTGAGACAGGGCGGTTGTGGAGGGGTAGTGGAACAGGGCATATTTGTGTGGATTTCTGCATTGTTACGTTCCATGGAGACAGGGAGTTTATTGAGGGTTACAGTGTCAGGGCATATTTATGTGGAATTCTGCATTGGTACGTTCCAGTGTGACAAGGAGGTTATGGAGTGGTACAGGTTCAGGGCATATTTTTGCGGAGTTCTTCATTGGTACGTTCCAGAGAGACAGGGAGTTTATTGAGGGGTACAGCGTCAGGGCATATTTGTGTGGAGTTCTGCATTGCTACGTACCTGTGAGACAGGGAGTTTATGCAGGGTACAGGTACAGGGCATATTTGTGTGGAGTTCTGCATTGGTACGTTCCAGTGAGACAGGGAGGTTATGGTGGCGTACAGGTTCAGGGTATATTTGTGTGGATATCTGCATTGGTACGTTCCAGTGAGACAGGGAGGTTATGGAGGTGTACAGGTTCAGGGTATATTTGTGTGGAGTTCTGCATTGGAACGTTCCAGTGAGAGTGGGAGGTTATGGATGGTTACAGGTTTATGGCATATTTGTGTGCAGTTCTGCATTGATACGTTCCAGTGAGACAGGGAAGTCATGGAGGAGTACATGTTCAGGGAATATTTGTGTGGAGTTCCGCATTGGTACGTTCCAGTGAGAAAGGGAGGTTATGGAGCGGTACAGGTTCAGGGCATAGTTGTGTGGAGTTCTGCATTGGTACGTTCCAGTGAGACAGGTAAGTTATGGAGCGGTAAAGGTTCAGGGCATATTTGTGTGGATTTCTGCATTGGTTTGTTCCAGTGAGAAAGGGAGGTTATCGAGGTGTACAGAAACAGGATATTTTTGTGTGGAGTTCTGCTTTGGTACGTTCCAGTGAGACAGGGAGGTTATGGAGGGGTACATTTTCAGGGCATATTTTTGTGGAGTTCTTCATTGGTACGTTCCAGTGAGACAGGGAGGTTATGGTGGTGTACAGGTTCAGGGTATATTTCTGTGGATATCTGCATTGGTACGTTCCAGTGAGACAGGGAGGTTATGAAGGGGTACAGGTTCAGGGCATTTTTGTGTGGAGTTCTGCATTGGAACGTTGCAGTGAGACAGGGAGGTTATGGAGGGTACAGTTTCAGGGCATATTTGTGTGGAGTTCTGCGTTGATACATTCCAGTGAGAGAGGATGGTTATGGATGTTTACAGGTTCAGGGCATATTTGTGTGCCGTTCTGCATTGATACGTTCCAGTGAGACAGGGAAGTTATGGAGGAGTACATGTTCAGGGCATATTTGTGTGGAGCTCCGCATTGGTACGTTCCAGTGAGAAAGGGAGGTTATGGCGCGGTACAGGTTCAGGGCATATTTGTGTGGAGTTCTGCATTGGAAAGTTCCAGTGAGACAGGGTGTTTATGGAAGGGTACAGTTTCAGGGAATATTTATGTTGAGTTCTGCATTGGTACGTTCCAGTGAGACAGGGAGGTTATGGAGGGGTACAGGTTCAGGGTACATTTGTGTGGAGTTCTGCATTGGTACGTTCCAGTGAGATAGGGAGGTTATGGAGGGGTACAGGTTCAGGGCATATTTTTGTGGAGTTCTTCATTGGTACGTTCCAGTGAGACAGGGCGGTTATGGAGGGGTAGTGGAACAGGGCATATTTGTGTGGATTTCTGCATTGTTACGTTCCATGGAGACAGGGAGTTTATTGAGGGTTACAGTGTCAGGGCATATTTGTGTGGAGTTCTGCATTGGTACGTTCCAGTGAGCCAGGGAGGTTATGGAGCGGTACAGTTTCAGGGCATATTTATGTGGAATTCTGCATTGGTACGTTCCAGTGTGACAAGGAGGTTCTGGAGTGGTACAGGTTCAGGGCATATTTTTGCGGAGTTCTTCATTGGTACGTTCCAGAGAGACAGGGAGTTTATTGAGGGGTACAGTGTCAGGGCATATTTGTGTGGAGTTCTGCATTGCTACGTACCTGTGAGACAGGGAGTTTATGCAGGGTACAGGTACAGGGCATATTTGTGTGGAGTTCTGCATTGGTACGTTCCAGTGAGACAGGTAAGTTATGGAGCGGTAAAGGTTCAGGGCATATTTGTGTGGAGTTCTGCATTGGTATGTTCCAGTGAGAAAGGGAGGTTATCGAGGTGTACAGAAACAGGATATTTTTGTGTGGAGTTCTGCTTTGGTACGTTCCAGTGAGACAGGGAGGTTATGGAGGTGTACATTTTCAGGGCATATTTTTGTGGAGTTCTTCATTGGTACGTTCCAGTGAGACAGGGAGGTTATGGTGGTGTACAGGTTCAGGGTATATTTGTGTGGATATCTGCATTGGTACGTTCCAGTGAGACAGGGAGGTTATGAAGGGGTACAGGTTCAGGGCATTTTTGTGTGGAGTTCTGCATTGGAACGTTGCAGTGAGACAGGGAGGTTATGGAGGGTACAGTTTCAGGGCATATTTTTGTGGAGTTCTGCGTTGATACATTCCAGTGAGAGAGGATGGTTATGGATGTTTACAGGTTCAGGGCATATTTGTGTGCTGTTCTGCATTGATACGTTCCAGTGAGACAGGGAAGTTATGGAGGAGTACATGTTCAGGGCATATTTGTGTGGAGTTCCGCATTGGTACGTACCAGTGAGAAAGGGAGTTTATGGAGCGGTACAGGTTAAGGGCATATTTGTGTGGAGTTCTGCATGGGAACGTTCCAGTGAGACAGGGTGTTTATGGAGGGGTACAGTTTCAGAGCATATTTATGTGGAGTTCAGCATTGGTACGTTCCAGTGAGACAGGGAGGTTATGGAGGGGTACAGGTTCAGGGCATATTTTTGTGGAGTTCTGCATTGCTCCGTTCCTGTGAGACAGTGAGGTTATGCTGGGTACAGGTACAGGACATATTTGTGTAGAGTTCTGCATTCTTACGTACCAGTGAGACAGGGAGGTTCTGGTGGTGTACAGGTTCAGGGTATATTTGTGTGGAGTTCTGCATTGGAACGTTCCAGTGAGACAGGGAGGTTATGGAGGGGTACAGTTTCAGGGCATATATATGTGGAGTTCTGCATTGGTACGTTCCAGTGAGACAGGGAGATTATGGAGCGGTATAGGTTCAGGGCATATTTGTGTGGAGATCTGCATTGGTACGTTGCAGTGGGACAGCGAGGTATTAGAGTCTACATGTTCAGGGCATAGTTGTGTGCATTTCTGCATTGGAACGTTGCAGTGAGACAGGGAGGTTATGGTTGTGTACAGGTTCAGGGTATATTTGTGTGGATATCTGCATTGGTACGTTCCAGTGAGACAGGGAGGTTATGAAGGGGTACAGGTTCAGGGCATTTTTGTGTGGAGTTCTGCATTGGAACGTTGCATTGAGACAGGGAGGTTATGGAGGGTACAGTTTCAGGGCATATTTGTGTGGAGTTCTGCGTTGATACATTCCAGTGAGAGAGGATGGTTATGGATGTTTACAGGTTCAGGGCATATTTGTGTGCTGTTCTGCATTGATACGTTCCAGTGAGACAGGGAAGTTATGGAGGAGTACATGTTCAGGGCATATTTGTGTGGAGTTCCGCATTGGTACGTTCCAGTGAGAAAGGGAGGTTATGGTGCGGTACAGGTTCAGGGCATATTTGTGTGGAGTTCTGCATTGGAACGTTCCAGTGAGACAGGGTGTTTATGGAAGGGTACAGTTTCAGGGAATATTTATGTTGAGTTCTGCATTGGTACGTTCCAGTGAGACAGGGAGGTTATGGAGGGGTACAGGTTCAGGGTACATTTGTGTGGAGTTCTGCATTGGTACGTTCCAGTGAGTCAGGGAGGTTATGGATGGGTACAGGTTCAGGGCATATTTTTGTGGATTTCTTCATTGGTACGTTCCAGTGAGTCAGGGCTGTGATGGAGGGTTAGAGGAACAGGGCATATTTGTGTGGAGTTCTGCATTGGTACGTTCCAGTGAGATAGGGAGGTTATGGAGGGGTACAGGTTCAGGGCATATTTTTGTGGAGTTCTTCATTGGTACGTTCCAGTGAGACAGGGCGGTTATGGAGGGGTAGTGGAACAGGGCATATTTGTGTGGATTTCTAAATTGTTACGTTCCATGGAGACAGGGAGTTTATTGAGGGTTACAGTGTCAGGGCATATTTGTGTGGAGTTCTGCATTGGTACGTTCCAGTAAGACAGGGAGGTTATGGATGGTTACAGGTTCAGGGCATATTTGTGTGCAGTTCTGCATTGATACGTTCCAGTGAGACAGGGAAGTCATGGAGGAGTACATGTTCAGGGAATATTTGTGTGGAGTTCCGCATTGGTACGTTCCAGTGAGAAAGGGAGGTTATGGAGCGGTACAGGTTCAGGGCATAGTTGTGTGGAGTTCTGCATTGGTACGTTCCAGTGAGACAGGTAAGTTATGGAGCGGTAAAGGTTCAGGGCATATTTGTGTGGAGTTCTGCATTGGTATGTTCCAGTGAGAAAGGGAGGTTATCGAGGTGTACAGAAACAGGATATTTTTGTGTGGAGTTCTGCTTTGGTACGTTCCAGTGAGACAGGGAGGTTATGGAGGTGTACATTTTCAGGGCATATTTTTGTGGAGTTCTTCATTGGTACGTTCCAGTGAGACAGGGAGGTTATGGTGGTGTACAGGTTCAGGGTATATTTGTGTGGATATCTGCATTGGTACGTTCCAGTGAGACAGGGAGGTTATGAAGGGGTACAGGTTCAGGGCATATTTGTGTGGAGTTCCGCATTGGTACGTACCAGTGAGAAATGGAGTTTATGGAGCGGTACAGTTTAAGGGCATATTTGTGTGGAGTTCTGCATGGGAACGTTCCAGTGAGACAGGGTGTTTATGGAGGGGTACAGTTTCAGAGCATATTTATGTGGAGTTCAGCATTGGTACGTTCCAGTGAGACAGGGAGGTTATGGAGGGGTACAGGTTCAGGGCATATTTTTGTGGAGTTCTGCATTGCTACGTTCCTGTGAGACAGTGAGGTTATGCTGGGTACAGGTACAGGACATATTTGTGTAGAGTTCTGCATTGGTACGTACCAGTGAGACAGGGAGGTTATGGAGGGGTACAGGTTCAGGGTATATTTGTGTGGAGTTCTGCATTGGAACGTTCCAGTGAGACAGGGAGGTTATGGAGGGGTACAGTTTCAGGGCATATATATGTGGAGTTCTGCATTGGTACGTTCCAGTGAGACAGGGAGATTATGGAGCGGTATAGGTTCAGGGCATATTTGTGTGGAGTTCTGCATTGGTACGTTGCAGTGGGACAGCGAGGTATTAGAGTCTACATGTTCAGGGCATAGTTGTGTGCATTTCTGCATTGGTACGTTCCAGTGAGACAGGGAGCTATTAGAGTGTACGGGTTCAGGGCATATTTGTTTGGAGTTCTGCATTGGTATGTTCCAGTGAGAAAGGGAGGTTATCGAGGTGTACAGAAACAGGATATTTTTGTGTGGAGTTCTGCTTTGGTACGTTCCAGTGAGACAGGGAGGTTATGGAGGGGTACATTTTCAGGGCATATTTTTGTGGAGTTCTTCATTGGTACGTTCCAGTGAGACAGGGAGGTTATGGTGGTGTACAGGTTCAGGGTATATTTGTGTGGATATCTGCATTGGTACGTTCCAGTGAGACAGGGAGGTTATGAAGGGGTACAGGTTCAGGGCATTTTTGTGTGGAGTTCTGCATTGGAACGTTGCAGTGAGACAGGGAGGTTATGGAGGGTACAGTTTCAGGGCATATTTGTGTGGAGTTCTGCGTTGATACATTCCAGTGAGAGAGGATGGTTATGGATGTTTACAGGTTCAGGGCATATTTGTGTGCTGTTCTGCATTGATACGTTCCAGTGAGTCAGGGAGGTTATGGATGGGTACAGGTTCAGGGCATATTTTTGTGGATTTCTTCATTGGTACGTTCCAGTGAGTCAGGGCTGTGATGGAGGGTTAGAGGAACAGGGCATATTTGTGTGGAGTTCTGCATTGGTACGTTCCAGTGAGATTAGGAGGTTATGGAGGGGTACAGGTTCAGGGCATATTTTTGTGGAGTTCTTCATTGGTACGTTCCAGTGAGACAGGGCGGTTGTGGAGGGGTAGTGGAACAGGGCATATTTGTGTGGATTTCTGCATTGTTACGTTCCATGGAGACAGGGAGTTTATTGAGGGTTACAGTGTCAGGGCATATTTATGTGGAATTCTGCATTGGTACGTTCCAGTGTGACAAGGAGGTTATGGAGTGGTACAGGTTCAGGGCATATTTTTGCGGAGTTCTTCATTGGTACGTTCCAGAGAGACAGGGAGTTTATTGAGGGGTACAGCGTCAGGGCATATTTGTGTGGAGTTCTGCATTGCTACGTACCTGTGAGACAGGGAGTTTATGCAGGGTACAGGTACAGGGCATATTTGTGTGGAGTTCTGCATTGGTACGTTCCAGTGAGACAGGGAGGTTATGGTGGCGTACAGGTTCAGGGTATATTTGTGTGGATATCTGCATTGGTACGTTCCAGTGAGACAGGGAGGTTATGGAGGTGTACAGGTTCAGGGTATATTTGTGTGGAGTTCTGCATTGGAACGTTCCAGTGAGAGTGGGAGGTTATGGATGGTTACAGGTTTATGGCATATTTGTGTGCAGTTCTGCATTGATACGTTCCAGTGAGACAGGGAAGTCATGGAGGAGTACATGTTCAGGGAATATTTGTGTGGAGTTCCGCATTGGTACGTTCCAGTGAGAAAGGGAGGTTATGGAGCGGTACAGGTTCAGGGCATAGTTGTGTGGAGTTCTGCATTGGTACGTTCCAGTGAGACAGGTAAGTTATGGAGCGGTAAAGGTTCAGGGCATATTTGTGTGGATTTCTGCATTGGTTTGTTCCAGTGAGAAAGGGAGGTTATCGAGGTGTACAGAAACAGGATATTTTTGTGTGGAGTTCTGCTTTGGTACGTTCCAGTGAGACAGGGAGGTTATGGAGGGGTACATTTTCAGGGCATATTTTTGTGGAGTTCTTCATTGGTACGTTCCAGTGAGACAGGGAGGTTATGGTGGTGTACAGGTTCAGGGTATATTTCTGTGGATATCTGCATTGGTACGTTCCAGTGAGACAGGGAGGTTATGAAGGGGTACAGGTTCAGGGCATTTTTGTGTGGAGTTCTGCATTGGAACGTTGCAGTGAGACAGGGAGGTTATGGAGGGTACAGTTTCAGGGCATATTTGTGTGGAGTTCTGCGTTGATACATTCCAGTGAGAGAGGATGGTTATGGATGTTTACAGGTTCAGGGCATATTTGTGTGCCGTTCTGCATTGATACGTTCCAGTGAGACAGGGAAGTTATGGAGGAGTACATGTTCAGGGCATATTTGTGTGGAGCTCCGCATTGGTACGTTCCAGTGAGAAAGGGAGGTTATGGCGCGGTACAGGTTCAGGGCATATTTGTGTGGAGTTCTGCATTGGAAAGTTCCAGTGAGACAGGGTGTTTATGGAAGGGTACAGTTTCAGGGAATATTTATGTTGAGTTCTGCATTGGTACGTTCCAGTGAGACAGGGAGGTTATGGAGGGGTACAGGTTCAGGGTACATTTGTGTGGAGTTCTGCATTGGTACGTTCCAGTGAGATAGGGAGGTTATGGAGGGGTACAGGTTCAGGGCATATTTTTGTGGAGTTCTTCATTGGTACGTTCCAGTGAGACAGGGCGGTTATGGAGGGGTAGTGGAACAGGGCATATTTGTGTGGATTTCTGCATTGTTACGTTCCATGGAGACAGGGAGTTTATTGAGGGTTACAGTGTCAGGGCATATTTGTGTGGAGTTCTGCATTGGTACGTTCCAGTGAGCCAGGGAGGTTATGGAGCGGTACAGTTTCAGGGCATATTTATGTGGAATTCTGCATTGGTACGTTCCAGTGTGACAAGGAGGTTCTGGAGTGGTACAGGTTCAGGGCATATTTTTGCGGAGTTCTTCATTGGTACGTTCCAGAGAGACAGGGAGTTTATTGAGGGGTACAGTGTCAGGGCATATTTGTGTGGAGTTCTGCATTGCTACGTACCTGTGAGACAGGGAGTTTATGCAGGGTACAGGTACAGGGCATATTTGTGTGGAGTT
The DNA here is from genome assembly GCF_048418815.1 of Hemitrygon akajei. Classification (NCBI taxonomy): domain Eukaryota; kingdom Metazoa; phylum Chordata; class Chondrichthyes; order Myliobatiformes; family Dasyatidae; genus Hemitrygon; species Hemitrygon akajei. Next base: position 7,729,639 of record NW_027331930.1, on the reverse strand, counting down.
CTGCATTGGTACGTTCCAGTGAGACAGGTAAGTTATGGAGCGGTAAAGGTTCAGGGCATATTTGTGTGGAGTTCTGCATTGGTATGTTCCAGTGAGAAAGGGAGGTTATCGAGGTGTACAGAAACAGGATATTTTTGTGTGGAGTTCTGCTTTGGTACGTTCCAGTGAGACAGGGAGGTTATGGAGGTGTACATTTTCAGGGCATATTTTTGTGGAGTTCTTCATTGGTACGTTCCAGTGAGACAGGGAGGTTATGGTGGTGTACAGGTTCAGGGTATATTTGTGTGGATATCTGCATTGGTACGTTCCAGTGAGACAGGGAGGTTATGAAGGGGTACAGGTTCAGGGCATTTTTGTGTGGAGTTCTGCATTGGAACGTTGCAGTGAGACAGGGAGGTTATGGAGGGTACAGTTTCAGGGCATATTTTTGTGGAGTTCTGCGTTGATACATTCCAGTGAGAGAGGATGGTTATGGATGTTTACAGGTTCAGGGCATATTTGTGTGCTGTTCTGCATTGATACGTTCCAGTGAGACAGGGAAGTTATGGAGGAGTACATGTTCAGGGCATATTTGTGTGGAGTTCCGCATTGGTACGTACCAGTGAGAAAGGGAGTTTATGGAGCGGTACAGGTTAAGGGCATATTTGTGTGGAGTTCTGCATGGGAACGTTCCAGTGAGACAGGGTGTTTATGGAGGGGTACAGTTTCAGAGCATATTTATGTGGAGTTCAGCATTGGTACGTTCCAGTGAGACAGGGAGGTTATGGAGGGGTACAGGTTCAGGGCATATTTTTGTGGAGTTCTGCATTGCTCCGTTCCTGTGAGACAGTGAGGTTATGCTGGGTACAGGTACAGGACATATTTGTGTAGAGTTCTGCATTCTTACGTACCAGTGAGACAGGGAGGTTCTGGTGGTGTACAGGTTCAGGGTATATTTGTGTGGAGTTCTGCATTGGAACGTTCCAGTGAGACAGGGAGGTTATGGAGGGGTACAGTTTCAGGGCATATATATGTGGAGTTCTGCATTGGTACGTTCCAGTGAGACAGGGAGATTATGGAGCGGTATAGGTTCAGGGCATATTTGTGTGGAGATCTGCATTGGTACGTTGCAGTGGGACAGCGAGGTATTAGAGTCTACATGTTCAGGGCATAGTTGTGTGCATTTCTGCATTGGAACGTTGCAGTGAGACAGGGAGGTTATGGTTGTGTACAGGTTCAGGGTATATTTGTGTGGATATCTGCATTGGTACGTTCCAGTGAGACAGGGAGGTTATGAAGGGGTACAGGTTCAGGGCATTTTTGTGTGGAGTTCTGCATTGGAACGTTGCATTGAGACAGGGAGGTTATGGAGGGTACAGTTTCAGGGCATATTTGTGTGGAGTTCTGCGTTGATACATTCCAGTGAGAGAGGATGGTTATGGATGTTTACAGGTTCAGGGCATATTTGTGTGCTGTTCTGCATTGATACGTTCCAGTGAGACAGGGAAGTTATGGAGGAGTACATGTTCAGGGCATATTTGTGTGGAGTTCCGCATTGGTACGTTCCAGTGAGAAAGGGAGGTTATGGTGCGGTACAGGTTCAGGGCATATTTGTGTGGAGTTCTGCATTGGAACGTTCCAGTGAGACAGGGTGTTTATGGAAGGGTACAGTTTCAGGGAATATTTATGTTGAGTTCTGCATTGGTACGTTCCAGTGAGACAGGGAGGTTATGGAGGGGTACAGGTTCAGGGTACATTTGTGTGGAGTTCTGCATTGGTACGTTCCAGTGAGTCAGGGAGGTTATGGATGGGTACAGGTTCAGGGCATATTTTTGTGGATTTCTTCATTGGTACGTTCCAGTGAGTCAGGGCTGTGATGGAGGGTTAGAGGAACAGGGCATATTTGTGTGGAGTTCTGCATTGGTACGTTCCAGTGAGATAGGGAGGTTATGGAGGGGTACAGGTTCAGGGCATATTTTTGTGGAGTTCTTCATTGGTACGTTCCAGTGAGACAGGGCGGTTATGGAGGGGTAGTGGAACAGGGCATATTTGTGTGGATTTCTAAATTGTTACGTTCCATGGAGACAGGGAGTTTATTGAGGGTTACAGTGTCAGGGCATATTTGTGTGGAGTTCTGCATTGGTACGTTCCAGTAAGACAGGGAGGTTATGGATGGTTACAGGTTCAGGGCATATTTGTGTGCAGTTCTGCATTGATACGTTCCAGTGAGACAGGGAAGTCATGGAGGAGTACATGTTCAGGGAATATTTGTGTGGAGTTCCGCATTGGTACGTTCCAGTGAGAAAGGGAGGTTATGGAGCGGTACAGGTTCAGGGCATAGTTGTGTGGAGTTCTGCATTGGTACGTTCCAGTGAGACAGGTAAGTTATGGAGCGGTAAAGGTTCAGGGCATATTTGTGTGGAGTTCTGCATTGGTATGTTCCAGTGAGAAAGGGAGGTTATCGAGGTGTACAGAAACAGGATATTTTTGTGTGGAGTTCTGCTTTGGTATGTTCCAGTGAGACAGGGAGGTTATGGAGGTGTACATTTTCAGGGCATATTTTTGTGGAGTTCTTCATTGGTACGTTCCAGTGAGACAGGGAGGTTATGGTGGTGTACAGGTTCAGGGTATATTTGTGTGGATATCTGCATTGGTACGTTCCAGTGAGACAGGGAGGTTATGAAGGGGTACAGGTTCAGGGCATATTTGTGTGGAGTTCCGCATTGGTACGTACCAGTGAGAAATGGAGTTTATGGAGCGGTACAGTTTAAGGGCATATTTGTGTGGAGTTCTGCATGGGAACGTTCCAGTGAGACAGGGTGTTTATGGAGGGGTACAGTTTCAGAGCATATTTATGTGGAGTTCAGCATTGGTACGTTCCAGTGAGACAGGGAGGTTATGGAGGGGTACAGGTTCAGGGCATATTTTTGTGGAGTTCTGCATTGCTACGTTCCTGTGAGACAGTGAGGTTATGCTGGGTACAGGTACAGGACATATTTGTGTAGAGTTCTGCATTGGTACGTACCAGTGAGACAGGGAGGTTATGGAGGGGTACAGGTTCAGGGTATATTTGTGTGGAGTTCTGCATTGGAACGTTCCAGTGAGACAGGGAGGTTATGGAGGGGTACAGTTTCAGGGCATATATATGTGGAGTTCTGCATTGGTACGTTCCAGTGAGACAGGGAGATTATGGAGCGGTATAGGTTCAGGGCATATTTGTGTGGAGTTCTGCATTGGTACGTTGCAGTGGGACAGCGAGGTATTAGAGTCTACATGTTCAGGGCATAGTTGTGTGCATTTCTGCATTGGTACGTTCCAGTGAGACAGGGAGCTATTAGAGTGTACGGGTTCAGGGCATATTTGTTTGGAGTTCTGCATTGGTATGTTCCAGTGAGAAAGGGAGGTTATCGAGGTGTACAGAAACAGGATATTTTTGTGTGGAGTTCTGCTTTGGTACGTTCCAGTGAGACAGGGAGGTTATGGAGGGGTACATTTTCAGGGCATATTTTTGTGGAGTTCTTCATTGGTACGTTCCAGTGAGACAGGGAGGTTATGGTGGTGTACAGGTTCAGGGTATATTTGTGTGGATATCTGCATTGGTACGTTCCAGTGAGACAGGGAGGTTATGAAGGGGTACAGGTTCAGGGCATTTTTGTGTGGAGTTCTGCATTGGAACGTTGCAGTGAGACAGGGAGGTTATGGAGGGTACAGTTTCAGGGCATATTTGTGTGGAGTTCTGCGTTGATACATTCCAGTGAGAGAGGATGGTTATGGATGTTTACAGGTTCAGGGCATATTTGTGTGCTGTTCTGCATTGATACGTTCCAGTGAGTCAGGGAGGTTATGGATGGGTACAGGTTCAGGGCATATTTTTGTGGATTTCTTCATTGGTACGTTCCAGTGAGTCAGGGCTGTGATGGAGGGTTAGAGGAACAGGGCATATTTGTGTGGAGTTCTGCATTGGTACGTTCCAGTGAGATTAGGAGGTTATGGAGGGGTACAGGTTCAGGGCATATTTTTGTGGAGTTCTTCATTGGTACGTTCCAGTGAGACAGGGCGGTTGTGGAGGGGTAGTGGAACAGGGCATATTTGTGTGGATTTCTGCATTGTTACGTTCCATGGAGACAGGGAGTTTATTGAGGGTTACAGTGTCAGGGCATATTTATGTGGAATTCTGCATTGGTACGTTCCAGTGTGACAAGGAGGTTATGGAGTGGTACAGGTTCAGGGCATATTTTTGCGGAGTTCTTCATTGGTACGTTCCAGAGAGACAGGGAGTTTATTGAGGGGTACAGCGTCAGGGCATATTTGTGTGGAGTTCTGCATTGCTACGTACCTGTGAGACAGGGAGTTTATGCAGGGTACAGGTACAGGGCATATTTGTGTGGAGTTCTGCATTGGTACGTTCCAGTGAGACAGGGAGGTTATGGTGGCGTACAGGTTCAGGGTATATTTGTGTGGATATCTGCATTGGTACGTTCCAGTGAGACAGGGAGGTTATGGAGGTGTACAGGTTCAGGGTATATTTGTGTGGAGTTCTGCATTGGAACGTTCCAGTGAGAGTGGGAGGTTATGGATGGTTACAGGTTTATGGCATATTTGTGTGCAGTTCTGCATTGATACGTTCCAGTGAGACAGGGAAGTCATGGAGGAGTACATGTTCAGGGAATATTTGTGTGGAGTTCCGCATTGGTACGTTCCAGTGAGAAAGGGAGGTTATGGAGCGGTACAGGTTCAGGGCATAGTTGTGTGGAGTTCTGCATTGGTACGTTCCAGTGAGACAGGTAAGTTATGGAGCGGTAAAGGTTCAGGGCATATTTGTGTGGATTTCTGCATTGGTTTGTTCCAGTGAGAAAGGGAGGTTATCGAGGTGTACAGAAACAGGATATTTTTGTGTGGAGTTCTGCTTTGGTACGTTCCAGTGAGACAGGGAGGTTATGGAGGGGTACATTTTCAGGGCATATTTTTGTGGAGTTCTTCATTGGTACGTTCCAGTGAGACAGGGAGGTTATGGTGGTGTACAGGTTCAGGGTATATTTCTGTGGATATCTGCATTGGTACGTTCCAGTGAGACAGGGAGGTTATGAAGGGGTACAGGTTCAGGGCATTTTTGTGTGGAGTTCTGCATTGGAACGTTGCAGTGAGACAGGGAGGTTATGGAGGGTACAGTTTCAGGGCATATTTGTGTGGAGTTCTGCGTTGATACATTCCAGTGAGAGAGGATGGTTATGGATGTTTACAGGTTCAGGGCATATTTGTGTGCCGTTCTGCATTGATACGTTCCAGTGAGACAGGGAAGTTATGGAGGAGTACATGTTCAGGGCATATTTGTGTGGAGCTCCGCATTGGTACGTTCCAGTGAGAAAGGGAGGTTATGGCGCGGTACAGGTTCAGGGCATATTTGTGTGGAGTTCTGCATTGGAAAGTTCCAGTGAGACAGGGTGTTTATGGAAGGGTACAGTTTCAGGGAATATTTATGTTGAGTTCTGCATTGGTACGTTCCAGTGAGACAGGGAGGTTATGGAGGGGTACAGGTTCAGGGTACATTTGTGTGGAGTTCTGCATTGGTACGTTCCAGTGAGATAGGGAGGTTATGGAGGGGTACAGGTTCAGGGCATATTTTTGTGGAGTTCTTCATTGGTACGTTCCAGTGAGACAGGGCGGTTATGGAGGGGTAGTGGAACAGGGCATATTTGTGTGGATTTCTGCATTGTTACGTTCCATGGAGACAGGGAGTTTATTGAGGGTTACAGTGTCAGGGCATATTTGTGTGGAGTTCTGCATTGGTACGTTCCAGTGAGCCAGGGAGGTTATGGAGCGGTACAGTTTCAGGGCATATTTATGTGGAATTCTGCATTGGTACGTTCCAGTGTGACAAGGAGGTTCTGGAGTGGTACAGGTTCAGGGCATATTTTTGCGGAGTTCTTCATTGGTACGTTCCAGAGAGACAGGGAGTTTATTGAGGGGTACAGTGTCAGGGCATATTTGTGTGGAGTTCTGCATTGCTACGTACCTGTGAGACAGGGAGTTTATGCAGGGTACAGGTACAGGGCATATTTGTGTGGAGTTCTGCATTGGTACGTTCCAGTGAGACAGGTAAGTTATGGAGCGGTAAAGGTTCAGGGCATATTTGTGTGGAGTTCTGCATTGGTATGTTCCAGTGAGAAAGGGAGGTTATCGAGGTGTACAGAAACAGGATATTTTTGTGTGGAGTTCTGCTTTGGTACGTTCCAGTGAGACAGGGAGGTTATGGAGGTGTACATTTTCAGGGCATATTTTTGTGGAGTTCTTCATTGGTACGTTCCAGTGAGACAGGGAGGTTATGGTGGTGTACAGGTTCAGGGTATATTTGTGTGGATATCTGCATTGGTACGTTCCAGTGAGACAGGGAGGTTATGAAGGGGTACAGGTTCAGGGCATTTTTGTGTGGAGTTCTGCATTGGAACGTTGCAGTGAGACAGGGAGGTTATGGAGGGTACAGTTTCAGGGCATATTTTTGTGGAGTTCTGCGTTGATACATTCCAGTGAGAGAGGATGGTTATGGATGTTTACAGGTTCAGGGCATATTTGTGTGCTGTTCTGCATTGATACGTTCCAGTGAGACAGGGAAGTTATGGAGGAGTACATGTTCAGGGCATATTTGTGTGGAGTTCCGCATTGGTACGTACCAGTGAGAAAGGGAGTTTATGGAGCGGTACAGGTTAAGGGCATATTTGTGTGGAGTTCTGCATGGGAACGTTCCAGTGAGACAGGGTGTTTATGGAGGGGTACAGTTTCAGAGCATATTTATGTGGAGTTCAGCATTGGTACGTTCCAGTGAGACAGGGAGGTTATGGAGGGGTACAGGTTCAGGGCATATTTTTGTGGAGTTCTGCATTGCTCCGTTCCTGTGAGACAGTGAGGTTATGCTGGGTACAGGTACAGGACATATTTGTGTAGAGTTCTGCATTCTTACGTACCAGTGAGACAGGGAGGTTCTGGTGGTGTACAGGTTCAGGGTATATTTGTGTGGAGTTCTGCATTGGAACGTTCCAGTGAGACAGGGAGGTTATGGAGGGGTACAGTTTCAGGGCATATATATGTGGAGTTCTGCATTGGTACGTTCCAGTGAGACAGGGAGATTATGGAGCGGTATAGGTTCAGGGCATATTTGTGTGGAGATCTGCATTGGTACGTTGCAGTGGGACAGCGAGGTATTAGAGTCTACATGTTCAGGGCATAGTTGTGTGCATTTCTGCATTGGAACGTTGCAGTGAGACAGGGAGGTTATGGTTGTGTACAGGTTCAGGGTATATTTGTGTGGATATCTGCATTGGTACGTTCCAGTGAGACAGGGAGGTTATGAAGGGGTACAGGTTCAGGGCATTTTTGTGTGGAGTTCTGCATTGGAACGTTGCATTGAGACAGGGAGGTTATGGAGGGTACAGTTTCAGGGCATATTTGTGTGGAGTTCTGCGTTGATACATTCCAGTGAGAGAGGATGGTTATGGATGTTTACAGGTTCAGGGCATATTTGTGTGCTGTTCTGCATTGATACGTTCCAGTGAGACAGGGAAGTTATGGAGGAGTACATGTTCAGGGCATATTTGTGTGGAGTTCCGCATTGGTACGTTCCAGTGAGAAAGGGAGGTTATGGTGCGGTACAGGTTCAGGGCATATTTGTGTGGAGTTCTGCATTGGAACGTTCCAGTGAGACAGGGTGTTTATGGAAGGGTACAGTTTCAGGGAATATTTATGTTGAGTTCTGCATTGGTACGTTCCAGTGAGACAGGGAGGTTATGGAGGGGTACAGGTTCAGGGTACATTTGTGTGGAGTTCTGCATTGGTACGTTCCAGTGAGTCAGGGAGGTTATGGATGGGTACAGGTTCAGGGCATATTTTTGTGGATTTCTTCATTGGTACGTTCCAGTGAGTCAGGGCTGTGATGGAGGGTTAGAGGAACAGGGCATATTTGTGTGGAGTTCTGCATTGGTACGTTCCAGTGAGATAGGGAGGTTATGGAGGGGTACAGGTTCAGGGCATATTTTTGTGGAGTTCTTCATTGGTACGTTCCAGTGAGACAGGGCGGTTATGGAGGGGTAGTGGAACAGGGCATATTTGTGTGGATTTCTAAATTGTTACGTTCCATGGAGACAGGGAGTTTATTGAGGGTTACAGTGTCAGGGCATATTTGTGTGGAGTTCTGCATTGGTACGTTCCAGTAAGACAGGGAGGTTATGGATGGTTACAGGTTCAGGGCATATTTGTGTGCAGTTCTGCATTGATACGTTCCAGTGAGACAGGGAAGTCATGGAGGAGTACATGTTCAGGGAATATTTGTGTGGAGTTCCGCATTGGTACGTTCCAGTGAGAAAGGGAGGTTATGGAGCGGACAGGTTCAGGGCATAGTTGTGTGGAGTTCTGCATTGGTACGTTCCAGTGAGACAGGTAAGTTATGGAGCGGTAAAGGTTCAGGGCATATTTGTGTGGAGTTCTGCATTGGTATGTTCCAGTGAGAAAGGGAGGTTATCGAGGTGTACAGAAACAGGATATTTTTGTGTGGAGTTCTGCTTTGGTACGTTCCAGTGAGACAGGGAGGTTATGGAGGTGTACATTTTCAGGGCATATTTTTGTGGAGTTTTGCAATGGTACGTTCCAGTGAGAGAGGGAGTTTATGGAGGGGTACAGTTTCAGGGCATATTTGTGTGGAGTTCTGCATTGGTACGTTCCACTGAGACAGGGAGGTTATGTAGGCATACATGTTCAGGGCATATTTGTGTGTTTTTCTGCATTGGTACGTTCCAGTGAGACAGGGAGGTTATGGAGGGGTACAGGTTCAGGGCATATTTTTGTGGAGTTCTGCATTGCTCCGTTCCTGTGAGACAGTGAGGTTATGCTGGGTACAGGTACAGGACATATTTGTGTAGAGTTCTGCATTCTTACGTACCAGTGAGACAGGGAGGTTCTGGTGGTGTACAGGTTCAGGGTATATTTGTGTGGAGTTCTGCATTGGAACGTTCCAGTGAGACAGGGAGGTTATGGAGGGGTACAGTTTCAGGGCATATATATGTGGAGTTCTGCATTGGTACGTTCCAGTGAGACAGGGAGATTATGGAGCGGTATAGGTTCAGGGCATATTTGTGTGGAGATCTGCATTGGTACGTTGCAGTGGGACAGCGAGGTATTAGAGTCTACATGTTCAGGGCATAGTTGTGTGCATTTCTGCATTGGAACGTTGCAGTGAGACAGGGAGGTTATGGTTGTGTACAGGTTCAGGGTATATTTGTGTGGATATCTGCATTGGTACGTTCCAGTGAGACAGGGAGGTTATGAAGGGGTACAGGTTCAGGGCATTTTTGTGTGGAGTTCTGCATTGGAACGTTGCATTGAGACAGGGAGGTTATGGAGGGTACAGTTTCAGGGCATATTTGTGTGGAGTTCTGCGTTGATACATTCCAGTGAGAGAGGATGGTTATGGATGTTTACAGGTTCAGGGCATATTTGTGTGGTGTTCTGCATTGATACGTTCCAGTGAGACAGGGAAGTTATGGAGGAGTACATGTTCAGGGCATATTTGTGTGGAGTTCCGCATTGGTACGTTCCAGTGAGAAAGGGAGGTTATGGTGCGGTACAGGTTCAGGGCATATTTGTGTGGAGTTCTGCATTGGAACGTTCCAGTGAGACAGGGTGTTTATGGAAGGGTACAGTTTCAGGGAATATTTATGTTGAGTTCTGCATTGGTACGTTCCAGTGAGACAGGGAGGTTATGGAGGGGTACAGGTTCAGGGTACATTTGTGTGGAGTTCTGCATTGGTACGTTCCAGTGAGTCAGGGAGGTTATGGATGGGTACAGGTTCAGGGCATATTTTTGTGGATTTCTTCATTGGTACGTTCCAGTGAGTCAGGGCTGTGATGGAGGGTTAGAGGAACAGGGCATATTTGTGTGGAGTTCTGCATTGGTACGTTCCAGTGAGATAGGGAGGTTATGGAGGGGTACAGGTTCAGGGCATATTTTTGTGGAGTTCTTCATTGGTACGTTCCAGTGAGACAGGGCGGTTATGGAGGGGTAGTGGAACAGGGCATATTTGTGTGGATTTCTAAATTGTTACGTTCCATGGAGACAGGGAGTTTATTGAGGGTTACAGTGTCAGGGCATATTTGTGTGGAGTTCTGCATTGGTACGTTCCAGTGAGACAGGGAGGTTATGGATGGTTACAGGTTCAGGGCATATTTGTGTGCAGTTCTGCATTGATACGTTCCAGTGAGACAGGGAAGTCATGGAGGAGTACATGTTCAGGGAATATTTGTGTGGAGTTCCGCATTGGTACGTTCCAGTGAGAAAGGGAGGTTATGGAGCGGACAGGTTCAGGGCATAGTTGTGTGGAGTTCTGCATTGGTACGTTCCAGTGAGACAGGTAAGTTATGGAGCGGTAAAGGTTCAGGGCATATTTGTGTGGAGTTCTGCATTGGTATGTTCCAGTGAGAAAGGGAGGTTATCGAGGTGTACAGAAACAGGATATTTTTGTGTGGAGTTCTGCTTTGGTACGTTCCAGTGAGACAGGGAGGTTATGGAGGTGTACATTTTCAGGGCATATTTTTGTGGAGTTCTTCATTGGTACGTTCCAGTGAGACAGGGAGGTTATGGTGGTGTACAGGTTCAGGGTATATTTGTGTGGATATCTGCATTGGTACGTTCCAGTGAGACAGGGAGGTTATGAAGGGGTACAGGTTCAGGGCATTTTTGTGTGGAGTTCTGCATTGGAACGTTGCAGTGAGACAGGGAGGTTATGGAGGGTACAGTTTCAGGGCATATTTTTGTGGAGTTCTGCGTTGATACATTCCAGTGAGAGAGGATGGTTATGGATGTTTACAGGTTCAGGGCATATTTGTGTGCTGTTCTGCATTGATACGTTCCAGTGAGACAGGGAAGTTATGGAGGAGTACATGTTCAGGGCATATTTGTGTGGAGTTCCGCATTGGTACGTACCAGTGAGAAAGGGAGTTTATGGAGCGGTACAGGTTAAGGGCATATTTGTGTGGAGTTCTGCATTGGAACGTTCCAGTGAGACAGGGTGTTTATGGAGGGGTACAGTTTCAGAGCATATTTATGTGGAGTTCAGCATTGGTACGTTCCAGTGAGACAGGGAGGTTATGGAGGGGTACAGGTTCAGGGCATATTTTTGTGGAGTTCTGCATTGCTACGTTCCTGTGAGACAGTGAGGTTATGCTGGGTACAGGTACAGGACATATTTGTGTAGAGTTCTGCATTGGTACGTACCAGTGAGACAGGGAGCTTCTGGTGGTGTACAGGTTCAGGGTATATTTGTGTAGAGTTCTGCATTGGAACGTTCCAGTGAGACAGGGAGGTTATGGAGGGGTACAGTTTCAGGGCATATATATGTGGAGTTCTGCATTGGTACGTTCCAGTGAGACAGGGAGATTATGGAGCGGTATAGGTTCAGGGCATATTTGTGTGGAGTTCTGCATTGGTACGTTGCAGTGGGACAGCGAGGTATTAGAGTCTACATGTTCAGGGCATAGTTGTGTGCATTTCTGCATTGGTACGTTCCAGTGAGACAGGGAGCTATTAGAGTGTACGGGTTCAGGGCATGTTTTTTTGGAGTTCTGCATTGGTATGTTCCAGTGAGAAAGGGAGGTTATCGAGGTGTACAGAAACAGGAAATTTTTGTGTGGAGTTCTGCTTTGGTACGTTCCAGTGAGACAGGGAGGTTATGGAGGGGTACATTTTCAGGGCATATTTTTGTGGAGTTCTTCATTGGTACGTTCCAGTGAGACAGGGAGGTTATGGTGGTGTACAGGTTCAGGGTATATTTGTGTGGATATCTGCATTGGTACGTTCCAGTGAGACAGGGAGGTTATGAAGGGGTACAGGTTCAGGGCATTTTTGTGTGGAGTTCTGCATTGGAACGTTGCATTGAGACAGGGAGGTTATGGAGGGTACAGTTTCAGGGCATATTTGTGTGGAGTTCTGCGTTGATACATTCCAGTGAGAGAGGATGGTTATGGATGTTTACAGGTTCAGGGCATATTTGTGTGCTGTTCTGCATTGATACGTTCCAGTGAGACAGGGAAGTTATGGAGGAGTACATGTTCAGGGCATATTTGTGTGGAGTTCCGCATTGGTACGTTCCAGTGAGAAAGGGAGGTTATGGTGCGGTACAGGTTCAGGGCATATTTGTGTGGAGTTCTGCATTGGAACGTTCCAGTGAGACAGGGTGTTTATGGAAGGGTACAGTTTCAGGGAATATTTATGTTGAGTTCTGCATTGGTACGTTCCAGTGAGACAGGGAGGTTATGGAGGGGTACAGGTTCAGGGTACATTTGTGTGGAGTTCTGCATTGGTACGTTCCAGTGAGTCAGGGAGGTTATGGATGGGTACAGGTTCAGGGCATATTTTTGTGGATTTCTTCATTGGTACGTTCCAGTGAGTCAGGGCTGTGATGGAGGGTTTGAGGAACAGGGCATATTTGTGTGGAGTTCTGCATTGGTACGTTCCAGTGAGATAGGGAGGTTATGGAGGGGTACAGGTTCAGGGCATATTTTTGTGGAGTTCTTCATTGGTACGTTCCAGTGAGACAGGGCGGTTATGGAGGGGTAGTGGAACAGGGCATATTTGTGTGGATTTCTAAATTGTTACGTTCCATGGAGACAGGGAGTTTATTGAGGGTTACAGTGTCAGGGCATATTTGTGTGGAGTTCTGCATTGGTACGTTCCAGTAAGACAGGGAGGTTATGGATGGTTACAGGTTCAGGGCATATTTGTGTGCAGTTCTGCATTGATACGTTCCAGTGAGACAGGGAAGTCATGGAGGAGTACATGTTCAGGGAATATTTGTGTGGAGTTCCGCATTGGTACGTTCCAGTGAGAAAGGGAGGTTATGGAGCGGACAGGTTCAGGGCATAGTTGTGTGGAGTTCTGCATTGGTACGTTCCAGTGAGACAGGTAAGTTATGGAGCGGTAAAGGTTCAGGGCATATTTGTGTGGAGTTCTGCATTGGTATGTTCCAGTGAGAAAGGGAGGTTATCGAGGTGTACAGAAACAGGATATTTTTGTGTGGAGTTCTGCTTTGGTACGTTCCAGTGAGACAGGGAGGTTATGGAGGTGTACATTTTCAGGGCATATTTTTGTGGAGTTTTGCAATGGTACGTTCCAGTGAGAGAGGGAGTTTATGGAGGGGTACAGTTTCAGGGCATATTTGTGTGGAGTTCTGCATTGGTACGTTCCACTGAGACAGGGAGGTTATGTAGGCATACATGTTCAGGGCATATTTGTGTGTTTTTCTGCATTGGTACGTTCCAGTGAGACAGGGAGGTTATGGAGGGGTACAGGTTCAGGGCATATTTTTGTGGAGTTCTGCATTGCTCCGTTCCTGTGAGACAGTGAGGTTATGCTGGGTACAGGTACAGGACATATTTGTGTAGAGTTCTGCATTCTTACGTACCAGTGAGACAGGGAGGTTCTGGTGGTGTACAGGTTCAGGGTATATTTGTGTGGAGTTCTGCATTGGAACGTTCCAGTGAGACAGGGAGGTTATGGAGGGGTACAGTTTCAGGGCATATATATGTGGAGTTCTGCATTGGTACGTTCCAGTGAGACAGGGAGATTATGGAGCGGTATAGGTTCAGGGCATATTTGTGTGGAGATCTGCATTGGTACGTTGCAGTGGGACAGCGAGGTATTAGAGTCTACATGTTCAGGGCATAGTTGTGTGCATTTCTGCATTGGAACGTTGCAGTGAGACAGGGAGGTTATGGTTGTGTACAGGTTCAGGGTATATTTGTGTGGATATCTGCATTGGTACGTTCCAGTGAGACAGGGAGGTTATGAAGGGGTACAGGTTCAGGGCATTTTTGTGTGGAGTTCTGCATTGGAACGTTGCATTGAGACAGGGAGGTTATGGAGGGTACAGTTTCAGGGCATATTTGTGTGGAGTTCTGCGTTGATACATTCCAGTGAGAGAGGATGGTTATGGATGTTTACAGGTTCAGGGCATATTTGTGTGGTGTTCTGCATTGATACGTTCCAGTGAGACAGGGAAGTTATGGAGGAGTACATGTTCAGGGCATATTTGTGTGGAGTTCCGCATTGGTACGTTCCAGTGAGAAAGGGAGGTTATGGTGCGGTACAGGTTCAGGGCATATTTGTGTGGAGTTCTGCATTGGAACGTTCCAGTGAGACAGGGTGTTTATGGAAGGGTACAGTTTCAGGGAATATTTATGTTGAGTTCTGCATTGGTACGTTCCAGTGAGACAGGGAGGTTATGGAGGGGTACAGGTTCAGGGTACATTTGTGTGGAGTTCTGCATTGGTACGTTCCAGTGAGTCAGGGAGGTTATGGATGGGTACAGGTTCAGGGCATATTTTTGTGGATTTCTTCATTGGTACGTTCCAGTGAGTCAGGGCTGTGATGGAGGGTTAGAGGAACAGGGCATATTTGTGTGGAGTTCTGCATTGGTACGTTCCAGTGAGATAGGGAGGTTATGGAGGGGTACAGGTTCAGGGCATATTTTTGTGGAGTTCTTCATTGGTACGTTCCAGTGAGACAGGGCGGTTATGGAGGGGTAGTGGAACAGGGCATATTTGTGTGGATTTCTAAATTGTTACGTTCCATGGAGACAGGGAGTTTATTGAGGGTTACAGTGTCAGGGCATATTTGTGTGGAGTTCTGCATTGGTACGTTCCAGTGAGACAGGGAGGTTATGGATGGTTACAGGTTCAGGGCATATTTGTGTGCAGTTCTGCATTGATACGTTCCAGTGAGACAGGGAAGTCATGGAGGAGTACATGTTCAGGGAATATTTGTGTGGAGTTCCGCATTGGTACGTTCCAGTGAGAAAGGGAGGTTATGGAGCGGACAGGTTCAGGGCATAGTTGTGTGGAGTTCTGCATTGGTACGTTCCAGTGAGACAGGTAAGTTATGGAGCGGTAAAGGTTCAGGGCATATTTGTGTGGAGTTCTGCATTGGTATGTTCCAGTGAGAAAGGGAGGTTATCGAGGTGTACAGAAACAGGATATTTTTGTGTGGAGTTCTGCTTTGGTACGTTCCAGTGAGACAGGGAGGTTATGGAGGTGTACATTTTCAGGGCATATTTTTGTGGAGTTCTTCATTGGTACGTTCCAGTGAGACAGGGAGGTTATGGTGGTGTACAGGTTCAGGGTATATTTGTGTGGATATCTGCATTGGTACGTTCCAGTGAGACAGGGAGGTTATGAAGGGGTACAGGTTCAGGGCATTTTTGTGTGGAGTTCTGCATTGGAACGTTGCAGTGAGACAGGGAGGTTATGGAGGGTACAGTTTCAGGGCATATTTTTGTGGAGTTCTGCGTTGATACATTCCAGTGAGAGAGGATGGTTATGGATGTTTACAGGTTCAGGGCATATTTGTGTGCTGTTCTGCATTGATACGTTCCAGTGAGACAGGGAAGTTATGGAGGAGTACATGTTCAGGGCATATTTGTGTGGAGTTCCGCATTGGTACGTACCAGTGAGAAAGGGAGTTTATGGAGCGGTACAGGTTAAGGGCATATTTGTGTGGAGTTCTGCATTGGAACGTTCCAGTGAGACAGGGTGTTTATGGAGGGGTACAGTTTCAGAGCATATTTATGTGGAGTTCAGCATTGGTACGTTCCAGTGAGACAGGGAGGTTATGGAGGGGTACAGGTTCAGGGCATATTTTTGTGGAGTTCTGCATTGCTACGTTCCTGTGAGACAGTGAGGTTATGCTGGGTACAGGTACAGGACATATTTGTGTAGAGTTCTGCATTGGTACGTACCAGTGAGACAGGGAGCTTCTGGTGGTGTACAGGTTCAGGGTATATTTGTGTGGAGTTCTGCATTGGAACGTTCCAGTGAGACAGGGAGGTTATGGAGGGGTACAGTTTCAGGGCATATATATGTGGAGTTCTGCATTGGTACGTTCCAGTGAGACAGGGAGATTATGGAGCGGTATAGGTTCAGGGCATATTTGTGTGGAGTTCTGCATTGGTACGTTGCAGTGGGACAGCGAGGTATTAGAGTCTACATGTTCAGGGCATAGTTGTGTGCATTTCTGCATTGGTACGTTCCAGTGAGACAGGGAGCTATTAGAGTGTACGGGTTCAGGGCATGTTTTTTTGGAGTTCTGCATTGGTATGTTCCAGTGAGAAAGGGAGGTTATCGAGGTGTACAGAAACAGGAAATTTTTGTGTGGAGTTCTGCTTTGGTACGTTCCAGTGAGACAGGGAGGTTATGGAGGGGTACATTTTCAGGGCATATTTTTGTGGAGTTCTTCATTGGTACGTTCCAGTGAGACAGGGAGGTTATGGTGGTGTACAGGTTCAGGGTATATTTGTGTGGATATCTGCATTGGTACGTTCCAGTGAGACAGGGAGGTTATGAAGGGGTACAGGTTCAGGGCATTTTTGTGTGGAGTTCTGCATTGGAACGTTGCAGTGAGACAGGGAGGTTATGGAGGGTACAGTTTCAGGGCATATTTGTGTGGAGTTCTGCGTTGATACATTCCAGTGAGAGAGGATGGTTATGGATGTTTACAGGTTCAGGGCATATTTGTGTGCTGTTCTGCATTGATACGTTCCAGTGAGACAGGGAAGTTATGGAGGAGTACATGTTCAGGGCATATTTGTGTGGAGTTCCGCATTGGTACGTTCCAGTGAGAAAGGGAGGTTATGGTGCGGTACAGGTTCAGGGCATATTTGTGTGGAGTTCTGCATTGGAACGTTCCAGTGAGACAGGGTGTTTATGGAAGGGTACAGTTTCAGGGAATATTTATGTTGAGTTCTGCATTGGTACGTTCCAGTGAGACAGGGAGGTTATGGAGGGGTACAGGTTCAGGGTACATTTGTGTGGAGTTCTGCATTGGTACGTTCCAGTGAGTCAGGGAGGTTATGGATGGGTACAGGTTCAGGGCATATTTTTGTGGATTTCTTCATTGGTACGTTCCAGTGAGTCAGGGCTGTGATGGAGGGTTAGAGGAACAGGGCATATTTGTGTGGAGTTCTGCATTGGTACGTTCCAGTGAGATTAGGAGGTTATGGAGGGGTACAGGTTCAGGGCATATTTTTGTGGAGTTCTTCATTGGTACGTTCCAGTGAGACAGGGCGGTTATGGAGGGGTAGTGGAACAGGGCATATTTGTGTGGATTTCTGCATTGTTACGTTCCATGGAGACAGGGAGGTTATGGAGGGGTACAGTGTCAGGGCATATTTGTGTGGAGTTCTGCATTGGTACGTTCCAGTGAGACAGGGAGGTTATGGAGCGGTACAGTTTCAGGGCATATTTATGTGGAATTCTGCATTGGTACGTTCCAGTGTGACAAGGAGGTTATGGAGTGGTACAGGCTCAGGGCATATTTTTGCGGAGTTCTTCATTGGTACGTTCCAGAGAGACAGGGAGTTTATTGAGGGGTACAGCGTCAGGGCATATTTGTGTGGAGTTCTGCATTGCTACGTACCTGTGAGACAGGGAGTTTATGCAGGGTACAGAAACAGGATATTTTTGTGTGGAGTTCTGCTTTGGTACGTTCCAGTGAGACAGGGAGGTTATGGAGGGGTACATTTTCAGGGCATATTTTTGTGGAGTTCTTCATTGGTACGTTCCAGTGAGACAGGGAGGTTATGGTGGTGTACAGGTTCAGGGTATATTTGTGTGGATATCTGCATTGGTTCGTTCCAGTGAGACAGGGAGGTTATGAAGGGGTACAGGTTCAGGGCATTTTTGTGTGGAGTTCTGCATTGGAACGTTGCAGTGAGACAGGGAGGTTATGGAGGGTACAGTTTCAGGGCATATTTGTGTGGAGTTCTGCGTTGATACATTCCAGTGAGAGAGGATGGTTATGGATTTTTACAGGTTCAGGGCATATTTGTGTGCTGTTCTGCATTGATACGTTCCAGTGAGACAGGGAAGTTATGGAGGAGTACATGTTCAGGGCATATTTGTGTGGAGTTCCGCATTGGTACGTTCCAGTGAGAAAGGGAGGTTATGGTGCGGTACAGGTTCAGGGCATATTTGTGTGGAGTTCTGCATTGGAACGTTCCAGTGAGACAGGGTGTTTATGGAAGGGTACAGTTTCAG
This sequence comes from Hemitrygon akajei, assembly GCF_048418815.1. Lineage (NCBI taxonomy): Eukaryota > Metazoa > Chordata > Chondrichthyes > Myliobatiformes > Dasyatidae > Hemitrygon > Hemitrygon akajei. The sequence goes on along the minus strand of NW_027331930.1, from coordinate 7,711,591 downwards.
GGAATATTTATGTTGAGTTCTGCATTGGTACGTTGCAGTGAGACAGGGAGGTTATGGAGGGGTACAGGTTCAGGGTACATTTGTGTGGAGTTCTGCATTGGTACGTTCCAGTGAGTCAGGGAGGTTATGGATGGGTACAGGTTCAGGGCATATTTTTGTGGATTTCTTCATTGGTACGTTCCAGTGAGTCAGGGCTGTGATGGAGGGTTAGAGGAACAGGGCATATTTGTGTGGAGTTCTGCATTGGTACGTTCCAGTGAGATTAGGAGGTTATGGAGGGGTACAGGTTCAGGGCATATTTTTGTGGAGTTCTTCATTGGTACGTTCCAGTGAGACAGGGCGGTTATGGAGGGGTAGTGGAACAGGGCATATTTGTGTGGATTTCTGCATTGTTACGTTCCATGGAGACAGGGAGTTTATTGAGGGTTACAGTGTCAGGGCATATTTGTGTGGAGTTCTGCATTGGTACGTTCCAGAGAGACAGGGAGGTTATGGAGCGGTACAGTTTCAGGGCATATTTATGTGGAATTCTGCATTGGTACGTTCCAGTGTGACAAGGAGGTTATGGAGTGGTACAGGTTCAGGGCATATTTTTGCGGAGTTCTTCATTGGTACGTTCCAGAGAGACAGGGAGTTTATTGAGGGGTACAGCGTCAGGGCATATTTGTGTGGAGTTCTGCATTGCTACGTACCTGTGAGACAGGGAGTTTATGCAGGGTACAGGTACAGGGCTTATTTGTGTGGAGTTCTGCATTGGTACGTTCCAGTGAGACAGGGAGGTTATGGTGGCGTACAGGTTCAGGGTATATTTGTGTGGATATCTGCATTGGTACGTTCCAGTGAGATAGGGAGGTTATGGAGGGGTACAGGTTCAGGGCATATTTTTGTGGAGTTCTTCATTGGTACGTTCCAGTGAGACAGGGCGGTTATGGAGGGGTAGTGGAACAGGGCATATTTGTGTGGATTTCTAAATTGTTACGTTCCATGGAGACAGGGAGTTTATTGAGGGTTACAGTGTCAGGGCATATTTGTGTGGAGTTCTGCATTGGTACGTTCCAGTGAGACAGGGAGGTTATGGATGGTTACAGGTTCAGGGCATATTTGTGTGCAGTTCTGCATTGATACGTTCCAGTGAGACAGGGAAGTCATGGAGGAGTACATGTTCAGGGAATATTTGTGTGGAGTTCCGCATTGGTACGTTCCAGTGAGAAAGGGAGGTTATGGAGCGGTACAGGTTCAGGGCATAGTTGTGTGGAGTTCTGCATTGGTACGTTCCAGTGAGACAGGTAAGTTATGGAGCGGTAAAGGTTCAGGGCATATTTGTGTGGAGTTCTGCATTGGTATGTTCCAGTGAGAAAGGGAGGTTATCGAGGTGTACAGAAACAGGATATTTTTGTGTGGAGTTCTGCTTTGGTACGTTCCAGTGAGACAGGGAGGTTATGGAGGGTTACATTTTCAGGGCATATTTTTGTGGAATTCTTCATTGGTACGTTCCAGTGAGACAGGGAGGTTATGGAGGGGTACAGGTTCAGGGCATATTTGTGTGGAGTTCTGCATTGGTACGTTCCAGTGGGACAGGGAGGTATTAGAGTGTACATGTTCAGGGCATATTTGTGTGGAGTTCCGCATTGGTACGTACCAGTGAGAAAGGGAGTTTATGGAGCGGTACAGGTTAAGGGCATATTTGTGTGGAGTTCTGCATGGGAACGTTCCAGTGAGACAGGGTGTTTATGGAGGGGTACAGTTTCAGAGCATATTTATGTGGAGTTCTGCATTGGTACGTTCCAGTGAGACAGGGAGGTTATGGAGGGGTACAGGTTCAGGGCATATTTTTCTGGAGTTCTGCATTGCTACGTTCCTGTGAGACAGTGAGGTTATGCTGGGTACAGGTACAGGACATATTTCTGTGGAGTTCTGCATTTGTACGTTCCAGTGAGACAGGGAGGTTCTGGTGGTGTACAGGTTCAGGGTATATTTGTGTGGAGTTCTGCATTGGAACGTTCCAGTGAGACAGGGAGGTTATGGAGGGGTACAGTTTCAGGGCATATTTATGTGGAGTTCTGCATTGGTACGTTCCAGTGAGACAGCGAGATTATGGAGCGGTACAGGTTCAGGGCATATTTGTGTGGAGTTCTGCATTGGTACGTTGCAGTGGGACAGCGAGGTATTAGAGTCTACATGTTCAGGGCATATTTGTGTGTATTTCTGCATTGGTACGTTCCAGTGAGACAGGGAGCTATTAGAGTGTACGGGTTCAGGGCATATTTGTTTGGAGTTCTGCATTAGTACGTTCCAGTGAGAAAGGGAGGTTATCGAGGTGTACAGAAACAGGATATTTTTGTGTGGAGTTCTGCATTGGTACGTTCCAGTGAGACAGGGAGGTTATTGAGGGGTACAGGTTCAGGGCATATTTGTGTGGAGTTCTGCATTGGAACGTTCCAGTGAGACAGGCAGATTATGGAGGGGTACAGTTTCAGGCAATATTTATGTGGGGTTCTGCATTGGTACGTTCCAGTGAGACAGGGAGGTTATGGAGGGGTACAGGTTCAGGGCATATTTTTGTGGAGTTCTGCATTGCTACGTTCCTGTGAAACAGTGAGGTTATGCTGGGTACAGGTACAGGACATATTTGTGTAGAGTTCTGCATTGGTACGTTCCAGTGAGACAGGGAGGTTCTGGTGGTGTACAGGTTCAGGGTATATTTGTGTGGAGTTCTGCATTGGAACGTTCCAGTGAAACAGGGAGGTTATGGAGGGGTACAGTTTCAGGGCATATTTATGTGGAGTTCTGCATTGGTACGTTCCAGTGAGACAGGGAGATTATGGAGCGGTACAGGTTCAGGGCATATTTGTATGGAGTTCTGCATTGGTACGTTGCAGTGGGACAGCGAGGTATTAGAGTCTACATGTTCAGGGCATATTTGTGTGCATTTCTGCATTGGTACGTTCCAGTGAGACAGGGAGCTATTAGAGTGTACGGGTTCAGGGCATATTTGTTTGGAGTGCTGCATTGGTACGTTCCAGTGAGAAAGGGAGGTTATCGAGGTGTACAGGTTCAGGGCATATTTCTGTGGAGTCCTGCATTGGAACGTTCCAGTGAGACAGGCAGATTATGGAGGGGTACAGTTTCAGGGCATATTTATGTGGGGTTCTGCATTGGTACGTTCCAGCGAGACAGGGAGGTTATGGAGGGCTACACGTTCAGTGCATATTTTTGTGGCGTTCTTCATTGGTACGTTGCAGTGAGACAGGGCGGTTATCGAGGTGTACAGAAACAGGATATTTTTCTGTGGAGTTCTGCATTGGTACGTTCCAGTGAGACAGGGAGGTTATGGAGGGGTACAGGTTCAGGGCATTTTTGTGTGGAGTTCTTCATTGGTACGTTCCAGTGAGTCAGGGCTGTGATGGAGGGTTAGAGGAACAGGGCATATTTGTGTGGAGTTCTGCATTGGTACGTTCCAGTGAGATAGGGAGGTTATGGAGGGGTACAGGTTCAGGGCATATTTTTGTGGAGTTCTTCATTGGTACGTTCCAGTGAGACAGGGCGGTTATGGAGGGGTAGTGGAACAGGGCATATTTGTGTGGATTTCTAAATTGTTACGTTCCATGGAGACAGGGAGTTTATTGAGGGTTACAGTGTCAGGGCATATTTGTGTGGAGTTCTGCATTGGTACGTTCCAGTAAGACAGGGAGGTTATGGATGGTTACAGGTTCAGGGCATATTTGTGTGCAGTTCTGCATTGATACGTTCCAGTGAGACAGGGAAGTCATGGAGGAGTACATGTTCAGGGAATATTTGTGTGGAGTTCCGCATTGGTACGTTCCAGTGAGAAAGGGAGGTTATGGAGCGGTACAGGTTCAGGGCATAGTTGTGTGGAGTTCTGCATTGGTACGTTCCAGTGAGACAGGTAAGTTATGGAGCGGTAAAGGTTCAGGGCATATTTGTGTGGAGTTCTGCATTGGTATGTTCCAGTGAGAAAGGGAGGTTATCGAGGTGTACAGAAACAGGATATTTTTGTGTGGAGTTCTGCTTTGGTACGTTCCAGTGAGACAGGGAGGTTATGGAGGTGTACATTTTCAGGGCATATTTTTGTGGAGTTCTTCATTGGTACGTTCCAGTGAGACAGGGAGGTTATGGTGGTGTACAGGTTCAGGGTATATTTGTGTGGATATCTGCATTGGTACGTTCCAGTGAGACAGGGAGGTTATGAAGGGGTACAGGTTCAGGGCATATTTGTGTGGAGTTCCGCATTGGTACGTACCAGTGAGAAATGGAGTTTATGGAGCGGTACAGTTTAAGGGCATATTTGTGTGGAGTTCTGCATGGGAACGTTCCAGTGAGACAGGGTGTTTATGGAGGGGTACAGTTTCAGAGCATATTTATGTGGAGTTCAGCATTGGTACGTTCCAGTGAGACAGGGAGGTTATGGAGGGGTACAGGTTCAGGGCATATTTTTGTGGAGTTCTGCATTGCTACGTTCCTGTGAGACAGTGAGGTTATGCTGGGTACAGGTACAGGACATATTTGTGTAGAGTTCTGCATTGGTACGTACCAGTGAGACAGGGAGGTTATGGAGGGGTACAGGTTCAGGGTATATTTGTGTGGAGTTCTGCATTGGAACGTTCCAGTGAGACAGGGAGGTTATGGAGGGGTACAGTTTCAGGGCATATATATGTGGAGTTCTGCATTGGTACGTTCCAGTGAGACAGGGAGATTATGGAGCGGTATAGGTTCAGGGCATATTTGTGTGGAGTTCTGCATTGGTACGTTGCAGTGGGACAGCGAGGTATTAGAGTCTACATGTTCAGGGCATAGTTGTGTGCATTTCTGCATTGGTACGTTCCAGTGAGACAGGGAGCTATTAGAGTGTACGGGTTCAGGGCATATTTGTTTGGAGTTCTGCATTGGTATGTTCCAGTGAGAAAGGGAGGTTATCGAGGTGTACAGAAACAGGATATTTTTGTGTGGAGTTCTGCTTTGGTACGTTCCAGTGAGACAGGGAGGTTATGGAGGGGTACATTTTCAGGGCATATTTTTGTGGAGTTCTTCATTGGTACGTTCCAGTGAGACAGGGAGGTTATGGTGGTGTACAGGTTCAGGGTATATTTGTGTGGATATCTGCATTGGTACGTTCCAGTGAGACAGGGAGGTTATGAAGGGGTACAGGTTCAGGGCATTTTTGTGTGGAGTTCTGCATTGGAACGTTGCAGTGAGACAGGGAGGTTATGGAGGGTACAGTTTCAGGGCATATTTGTGTGGAGTTCTGCGTTGATACATTCCAGTGAGAGAGGATGGTTATGGATGTTTACAGGTTCAGGGCATATTTGTGTGCTGTTCTGCATTGATACGTTCCAGTGAGTCAGGGAGGTTATGGATGGGTACAGGTTCAGGGCATATTTTTGTGGATTTCTTCATTGGTACGTTCCAGTGAGTCAGGGCTGTGATGGAGGGTTAGAGGAACAGGGCATATTTGTGTGGAGTTCTGCATTGGTACGTTCCAGTGAGATTAGGAGGTTATGGAGGGGTACAGGTTCAGGGCATATTTTTGTGGAGTTCTTCATTGGTACGTTCCAGTGAGACAGGGCGGTTGTGGAGGGGTAGTGGAACAGGGCATATTTGTGTGGATTTCTGCATTGTTACGTTCCATGGAGACAGGGAGTTTATTGAGGGTTACAGTGTCAGGGCATATTTATGTGGAATTCTGCATTGGTACGTTCCAGTGTGACAAGGAGGTTATGGAGTGGTACAGGTTCAGGGCATATTTTTGCGGAGTTCTTCATTGGTACGTTCCAGAGAGACAGGGAGTTTATTGAGGGGTACAGCGTCAGGGCATATTTGTGTGGAGTTCTGCATTGCTACGTACCTGTGAGACAGGGAGTTTATGCAGGGTACAGGTACAGGGCATATTTGTGTGGAGTTCTGCATTGGTACGTTCCAGTGAGACAGGGAGGTTATGGTGGCGTACAGGTTCAGGGTATATTTGTGTGGATATCTGCATTGGTACGTTCCAGTGAGACAGGGAGGTTATGGAGGTGTACAGGTTCAGGGTATATTTGTGTGGAGTTCTGCATTGGAACGTTCCAGTGAGAGTGGGAGGTTATGGATGGTTACAGGTTTATGGCATATTTGTGTGCAGTTCTGCATTGATACGTTCCAGTGAGACAGGGAAGTCATGGAGGAGTACATGTTCAGGGAATATTTGTGTGGAGTTCCGCATTGGTACGTTCCAGTGAGAAAGGGAGGTTATGGAGCGGTACAGGTTCAGGGCATAGTTGTGTGGAGTTCTGCATTGGTACGTTCCAGTGAGACAGGTAAGTTATGGAGCGGTAAAGGTTCAGGGCATATTTGTGTGGATTTCTGCATTGGTTTGTTCCAGTGAGAAAGGGAGGTTATCGAGGTGTACAGAAACAGGATATTTTTGTGTGGAGTTCTGCTTTGGTACGTTCCAGTGAGACAGGGAGGTTATGGAGGGGTACATTTTCAGGGCATATTTTTGTGGAGTTCTTCATTGGTACGTTCCAGTGAGACAGGGAGGTTATGGTGGTGTACAGGTTCAGGGTATATTTCTGTGGATATCTGCATTGGTACGTTCCAGTGAGACAGGGAGGTTATGAAGGGGTACAGGTTCAGGGCATTTTTGTGTGGAGTTCTGCATTGGAACGTTGCAGTGAGACAGGGAGGTTATGGAGGGTACAGTTTCAGGGCATATTTGTGTGGAGTTCTGCGTTGATACATTCCAGTGAGAGAGGATGGTTATGGATGTTTACAGGTTCAGGGCATATTTGTGTGCCGTTCTGCATTGATACGTTCCAGTGAGACAGGGAAGTTATGGAGGAGTACATGTTCAGGGCATATTTGTGTGGAGCTCCGCATTGGTACGTTCCAGTGAGAAAGGGAGGTTATGGCGCGGTACAGGTTCAGGGCATATTTGTGTGGATTTCTGCATTGGAAAGTTCCAGTGAGACAGGGTGTTTATGGAAGGGTACAGTTTCAGGGAATATTTATGTTGAGTTCTGCATTGGTACGTTCCAGTGAGACAGGGAGGTTATGGAGGGGTACAGGTTCAGGGTACATTTGTGTGGAGTTCTGCATTGGTACGTTCCAGTGAGATAGGGAGGTTATGGAGGGGTACAGGTTCAGGGCATATTTTTGTGGAGTTCTTCATTGGTACGTTCCAGTGAGACAGGGCGGTTATGGAGGGGTAGTGGAACAGGGCATATTTGTGTGGATTTCTGCATTGTTACGTTCCATGGAGACAGGGAGTTTATTGAGGGTTACAGTGTCAGGGCATATTTGTGTGGAGTTCTGCATTGGTACGTTCCAGTGAGCCAGGGAGGTTATGGAGCGGTACAGTTTCAGGGCATATTTATGTGGAATTCTGCATTGGTACGTTCCAGTGTGACAAGGAGGTTCTGGAGTGGTACAGGTTCAGGGCATATTTTTGCGGAGTTCTTCATTGGTACGTTCCAGAGAGACAGGGAGTTTATTGAGGGGTACAGTGTCAGGGCATATTTGTGTGGAGTTCTGCATTGCTACGTACCTGTGAGACAGGGAGTTTATGCAGGGTACAGGTACAGGGCATATTTGTGTGGAGTTCTGCATTGGTACGTTCCAGTGAGACAGGTAAGTTATGGAGCGGTAAAGGTTCAGGGCATATTTGTGTGGAGTTCTGCATTGGTATGTTCCAGTGAGAAAGGGAGGTTATCGAGGTGTACAGAAACAGGATATTTTTGTGTGGAGTTCTGCTTTGGTACGTTCCAGTGAGACAGGGAGGTTATGGAGGTGTACATTTTCAGGGCATATTTTTGTGGAGTTCTTCATTGGTACGTTCCAGTGAGACAGGGAGGTTATGGTGGTGTACAGGTTCAGGGTATATTTGTGTGGATATCTGCATTGGTACGTTCCAGTGAGACAGGGAGGTTATGAAGGGGTACAGGTTCAGGGCATTTTTGTGTGGAGTTCTGCATTGGAACGTTGCAGTGAGACAGGGAGGTTATGGAGGGTACAGTTTCAGGGCATATTTTTGTGGAGTTCTGCGTTGATACATTCCAGTGAGAGAGGATGGTTATGGATGTTTACAGGTTCAGGGCATATTTGTGTGCTGTTCTGCATTGATACGTTCCAGTGAGACAGGGAAGTTATGGAGGAGTACATGTTCAGGGCATATTTGTGTGGAGTTCCGCATTGGTACGTACCAGTGAGAAAGGGAGTTTATGGAGCGGTACAGGTTAAGGACATATTTGTGTGGAGTTCTGCATGGGAACGTTCCAGTGAGACAGGGTGTTTATGGAGGGGTACAGTTTCAGAGCATATTTATGTGGAGTTCAGCATTGGTACGTTCCAGTGAGACAGGGAGGTTATGGAGGGGTACAGGTTCAGGGCATATTTTTGTGGAGTTCTGCATTGCTCCGTTCCTGTGAGACAGTGAGGTTATGCTGGGTACAGGTACAGGACATATTTGTGTAGAGTTCTGCATTCTTACGTACCAGTGAGACAGGGAGGTTCTGGTGGTGTACAGGTTCAGGGTATATTTGTGTGGAGTTCTGCATTGGAACGTTCCAGTGAGACAGGGAGGTTATGGAGGGGTACAGTTTCAGGGCATATATATGTGGAGTTCTGCATTGGTACGTTCCAGTGAGACAGGGAGATTATGGAGCGGTATAGGTTCAGGGCATATTTGTGTGGAGATCTGCATTGGTACGTTGCAGTGGGACAGCGAGGTATTAGAGTCTACATGTTCAGGGCATAGTTGTGTGCATTTCTGCATTGGAACGTTGCAGTGAGACAGGGAGGTTATGGTTGTGTACAGGTTCAGGGTATATTTGTGTGGATATCTGCATTGGTACGTTCCAGTGAGACAGGGAGGTTATGAAGGGGTACAGGTTCAGGGCATTTTTGTGTGGAGTTCTGCATTGGAACGTTGCATTGAGACAGGGAGGTTATGGAGGGTACAGTTTCAGGGCATATTTGTGTGGAGTTCTGCGTTGATACATTCCAGTGAGAGAGGATGGTTATGGATGTTTACAGGTTCAGGGCATATTTGTGTGCTGTTCTGCATTGATACGTTCCAGTGAGACAGGGAAGTTATGGAGGAGTACATGTTCAGGGCATATTTGTGTGGAGTTCCGCATTGGTACGTTCCAGTGAGAAAGGGAGGTTATGGTGCGGTACAGGTTCAGGGCATATTTGTGTGGAGTTCTGCATTGGAACGTTCCAGTGAGACAGGGTGTTTATGGAAGGGTACAGTTTCAGGGAATATTTATGTTGAGTTCTGCATTGGTACGTTCCAGTGAGACAGGGAGGTTATGGAGGGGTACAGGTTCAGGGTACATTTGTGTGGAGTTCTGCATTGGTACGTTCCAGTGAGTCAGGGAGGTTATGGATGGGTACAGGTTCAGGGCATATTTTTGTGGATTTCTTCATTGGTACGTTCCAGTGAGTCAGGGCTGTGATGGAGGGTTAGAGGAACAGGGCATATTTGTATGGAGTTCTGCATTGGTACGTTCCAGTGAGATAGGGAGGTTATGGAGGGGTACAGGTTCAGGGCATATTTTTGTGGAGTTCTTCATTGGTACGTTCCAGTGAGACAGGGCGGTTATGGAGGGGTAGTGGAACAGGGCATATTTGTGTGGATTTCTAAATTGTTACGTTCCATGGAGACAGGGAGTTTATTGAGGGTTACAGTGTCAGGGCATATTTGTGTGGAGTTCTGCATTGGTACGTTCCAGTAAGACAGGGAGGTTATGGATGGTTACAGGTTCAGGGCATATTTGTGTGCAGTTCTGCATTGATACGTTCCAGTGAGACAGGGAAGTCATGGAGGAGTACATGTTCAGGGAATATTTGTGTGGAGTTCCGCATTGGTACGTTCCAGTGAGAAAGGGAGGTTATGGAGCGGACAGGTTCAGGGCATAGTTGTGTGGAGTTCTGCATTGGTACGTTCCAGTGAGACAGGTAAGTTATGGAGCGGTAAAGGTTCAGGGCATATTTGTGTGGAGTTCTGCATTGGTATGTTCCAGTGAGAAAGGGAGGTTATCGAGGTGTACAGAAACAGGATATTTTTGTGTGGAGTTCTGCTTTGGTACGTTCCAGTGAGACAGGGAGGTTATGGAGGTGTACATTTTCAGGGCATATTTTTGTGGAGTTTTGCAATGGTACGTTCCAGTGAGAGAGGGAGTTTATGGAGGGGTACAGTTTCAGGGCATATTTGTGTGGAGTTCTGCATTGGTACGTTCCACTGAGACAGGGAGGTTATGTAGGCATACATGTTCAGGGCATATTTGTGTGTTTTTCTGCATTGGTACGTTCCAGTGAGACAGGGAGGTTATGGAGGGGTACAGGTTCAGGGCATATTTTTGTGGAGTTCTGCATTGCTCCGTTCCTGTGAGACAGTGAGGTTATGCTGGGTACAGGTACAGGACATATTTGTGTAGAGTTCTGCATTCTTACGTACCAGTGAGACAGGGAGGTTCTGGTGGTGTACAGGTTCAGGGTATATTTGTGTGGAGTTCTGCATTGGAACGTTCCAGTGAGACAGGGAGGTTATGGAGGGGTACAGTTTCAGGGCATATATATGTGGAGTTCTGCATTGGTACGTTCCAGTGAGACAGGGAGATTATGGAGCGGTATAGGTTCAGGGCATATTTGTGTGGAGATCTGCATTGGTACGTTGCAGTGGGACAGCGAGGTATTAGAGTCTACATGTTCAGGGCATAGTTGTGTGCATTTCTGCATTGGAACGTTGCAGTGAGACAGGGAGGTTATGGTTGTGTACAGGTTCAGGGTATATTTGTGTGGATATCTGCATTGGTACGTTCCAGTGAGACAGGGAGGTTATGAAGGGGTACAGGTTCAGGGCATTTTTGTGTGGAGTTCTGCATTGGAACGTTGCATTGAGACAGGGAGGTTATGGAGGGTACAGTTTCAGGGCATATTTGTGTGGAGTTCTGCGTTGATACATTCCAGTGAGAGAGGATGGTTATGGATGTTTACAGGTTCAGGGCATATTTGTGTGGTGTTCTGCATTGATACGTTCCAGTGAGACAGGGAAGTTATGGAGGAGTACATGTTCAGGGCATATTTGTGTGGAGTTCCGCATTGGTACGTTCCAGTGAGAAAGGGAGGTTATGGTGCGGTACAGGTTCAGGGCATATTTGTGTGGAGTTCTGCATTGGAACGTTCCAGTGAGACAGGGTGTTTATGGAAGGGTACAGTTTCAGGGAATATTTATGTTGAGTTCTGCATTGGTACGTTCCAGTGAGACAGGGAGGTTATGGAGGGGTACAGGTTCAGGGTACATTTGTGTGGAGTTCTGCATTGGTACGTTCCAGTGAGTCAGGGAGGTTATGGATGGGTACAGGTTCAGGGCATATTTTTGTGGATTTCTTCATTGGTACGTTCCAGTGAGTCAGGGCTGTGATGGAGGGTTAGAGGAACAGGGCATATTTGTGTGGAGTTCTGCATTGGTACGTTCCAGTGAGATAGGGAGGTTATGGAGGGGTACAGGTTCAGGGCATATTTTTGTGGAGTTCTTCATTGGTACGTTCCAGTGAGACAGGGCGGTTATGGAGGGGTAGTGGAACAGGGCATATTTGTGTGGATTTCTAAATTGTTACGTTCCATGGAGACAGGGAGTTTATTGAGGGTTACAGTGTCAGGGCATATTTGTGTGGAGTTCTGCATTGGTACGTTCCAGTGAGACAGGGAGGTTATGGATGGTTACAGGTTCAGGGCATATTTGTGTGCAGTTCTGCATTGATACGTTCCAGTGAGACAGGGAAGTCATGGAGGAGTACATGTTCAGGGAATATTTGTGTGGAGTTCCGCATTGGTACGTTCCAGTGAGAAAGGGAGGTTATGGAGCGGACAGGTTCAGGGCATAGTTGTGTGGAGTTCTGCATTGGTACGTTCCAGTGAGACAGGTAAGTTATGGAGCGGTAAAGGTTCAGGGCATATTTGTGTGGAGTTCTGCATTGGTATGTTCCAGTGAGAAAGGGAGGTTATCGAGGTGTACAGAAACAGGATATTTTTGTGTGGAGTTCTGCTTTGGTACGTTCCAGTGAGACAGGGAGGTTATGGAGGTGTACATTTTCAGGGCATATTTTTGTGGAGTTCTTCATTGGTACGTTCCAGTGAGACAGGGAGGTTATGGTGGTGTACAGGTTCAGGGTATATTTGTGTGGATATCTGCATTGGTACGTTCCAGTGAGACAGGGAGGTTATGAAGGGGTACAGGTTCAGGGCATTTTTGTGTGGAGTTCTGCATTGGAACGTTGCAGTGAGACAGGGAGGTTATGGAGGGTACAGTTTCAGGGCATATTTTTGTGGAGTTCTGCGTTGATACATTCCAGTGAGAGAGGATGGTTATGGATGTTTACAGGTTCAGGGCATATTTGTGTGCTGTTCTGCATTGATACGTTCCAGTGAGACAGGGAAGTTATGGAGGAGTACATGTTCAGGGCATATTTGTGTGGAGTTCCGCATTGGTACGTACCAGTGAGAAAGGGAGTTTATGGAGCGGTACAGGTTAAGGGCATATTTGTGTGGAGTTCTGCATTGGAACGTTCCAGTGAGACAGGGTGTTTATGGAGGGGTACAGTTTCAGAGCATATTTATGTGGAGTTCAGCATTGGTACGTTCCAGTGAGACAGGGAGGTTATGGAGGGGTACAGGTTCAGGGCATATTTTTGTGGAGTTCTGCATTGCTACGTTCCTGTGAGACAGTGAGGTTATGCTGGGTACAGGTACAGGACATATTTGTGTAGAGTTCTGCATTGGTACGTACCAGTGAGACAGGGAGCTTCTGGTGGTGTACAGGTTCAGGGTATATTTGTGTGGAGTTCTGCATTGGAACGTTCCAGTGAGACAGGGAGGTTATGGAGGGGTACAGTTTCAGGGCATATATATGTGGAGTTCTGCATTGGTACGTTCCAGTGAGACAGGGAGATTATGGAGCGGTATAGGTTCAGGGCATATTTGTGTGGAGTTCTGCATTGGTACGTTGCAGTGGGACAGCGAGGTATTAGAGTCTACATGTTCAGGGCATAGTTGTGTGCATTTCTGCATTGGTACGTTCCAGTGAGACAGGGAGCTATTAGAGTGTACGGGTTCAGGGCATGTTTTTTTGGAGTTCTGCATTGGTATGTTCCAGTGAGAAAGGGAGGTTATCGAGGTGTACAGAAACAGGAAATTTTTGTGTGGAGTTCTGCTTTGGTACGTTCCAGTGAGACAGGGAGGTTATGGAGGGGTACATTTTCAGGGCATTTTTGTGTGGAGTTCTGCATTGGAACGTTGCAGTGAGACAGGGAGGTTATGGAGGGTACAGTTTCAGGGCATATTTGTGTGGAGTTCTGCGTTGATACATTCCAGTGAGAGAGGATGGTTATGGATGTTTACAGGTTCAGGGCATATTTGTGTGCTGTTCTGCATTGATACGTTCCAGTGAGACAGGGAAGTTATGGAGGAGTACATGTTCAGGGCATATTTGTGTGGAGTTCCGCATTGGTACGTTCCAGTGAGAAAGGGAGGTTATGGTGCGGTACAGGTTCAGGGCATATTTGTGTGGAGTTCTGCATTGGAACGTTCCAGTGAGACAGGGTGTTTATGGAAGGGTACAGTTTCAGGGAATATTTATGTTGAGTTCTGCATTGGTACGTTCCAGTGAGACAGGGAGGTTATGGAGGGGTACAGGTTCAGGGTACATTTGTGTGGAGTTCTGCATTGGTACGTTCCAGTGAGTCAGGGAGGTTATGGATGGGTACAGGTTCAGGGCATATTTTTGTGGATTTCTTCATTGGTACGTTCCAGTGAGTCAGGGCTGTGATGGAGGGTTAGAGGAACAGGGCATATTTGTGTGGAGTTCTGCATTGGTACGTTCCAGTGAGATTAGGAGGTTATGGAGGGGTACAGGTTCAGGGCATATTTTTGTGGAGTTCTTCATTGGTACGTTCCAGTGAGACAGGGCGGTTATGGAGGGGTAGTGGAACAGGGCATATTTGTGTGGATTTCTGCATTGTTACGTTCCATGGAGACAGGGAGGTTATGGAGGGGTACAGTGTCAGGGCATATTTGTGTGGAGTTCTGCATTGGTACGTTCCAGTGAGACAGGGAGGTTATGGAGCGGTACAGTTTCAGGGCATATTTATGTGGAATTCTGCATTGGTACGTTCCAGTGTGACAAGGAGGTTATGGAGTGGTACAGGCTCAGGGCATATTTTTGCGGAGTTCTTCATTGGTACGTTCCAGAGAGACAGGGAGTTTATTGAGGGGTACAGCGTCAGGGCATATTTGTGTGGAGTTCTGCATTGCTACGTACCTGTGAGACAGGGAGTTTATGCAGGGTACAGAAACAGGATATTTTTGTGTGGAGTTCTGCTTTGGTACGTTCCAGTGAGACAGGGAGGTTATGGAGGGGTACATTTTCAGGGCATATTTTTGTGGAGTTCTTCATTGGTACGTTCCAGTGAGACAGGGAGGTTATGGTGGTGTACAGGTTCAGGGTATATTTGTGTGGATATCTGCATTGGTTCGTTCCAGTGAGACAGGGAGGTTATGAAGGGGTACAGGTTCAGGGCATTTTTGTGTGGAGTTCTGCATTGGAACGTTGCAGTGAGACAGGGAGGTTATGGAGGGTACAGTTTCAGGGCATATTTGTGTGGAGTTCTGCGTTGATACATTCCAGTGAGAGAGGATGGTTATGGATTTTTACAGGTTCAGGGCATATTTGTGTGCTGTTCTGCATTGATACGTTCCAGTGAGACAGGGAAGTTATGGAGGAGTACATGTTCAGGGCATATTTGTGTGGAGTTCCGCATTGGTACGTTCCAGTGAGAAAGGGAGGTTATGGTGCGGTACAGGTTCAGGGCATATTTGTGTGGAGTTCTGCATTGGAACGTTCCAGTGAGACAGGGTGTTTATGGAAGGGTACAGTTTCAGGGAATATTTATGTTGAGTTCTGCATTGGTACGTTCCAGTGAGACAGGGAGGTTATGGAGGGGTACAGGTTCAGGGTACATTTGTGTGGAGTTCTGCATTGGTACGTTCCAGTGAGTCAGGGAGGTTATGGATGGGTACAGGTTCAGGGCATATTTTTGTGGATTTCTTCATTGGTACGTTCCAGTGAGTCAGGGCTGTGATGGAGGGTTAGAGGAACAGGGCATATTTGTGTGGAGTTCTGCATTGGTACGTTCCAGTGAGATTAGGAGGTTATGGAGGGGTACAGGTTCAGGGCATATTTTTGTGGAGTTCTTCATTGGTACGTTCCAGTGAGACAGGGCGGTTATGGAGGGGTAGTGGAACAGGGCATATTTGTGTGGATTTCTGCATTGTTACGTTCCATGGAGACAGGGAGTTTATTGAGGGTTACAGTGTCAGGGCATATTTGTGTGGAGTTCTGCATTGGTACGTTCCAGAGAGACAGGGAGGTTATGGAGCGGTACAGTTTCAGGGCATATTTATGTGGAATTCTGCATTGGTACGTTCCAGTGTGACAAGGAGGTTATGGAGTGGTACAGGTTCAGGGCATATTTTTGCGGAGTTCTTCATTGGTACGTTCCAGAGAGACAGGGAGTTTATTGAGGGGTACAGCGTCAGGGCATATTTGTGTGGAGTTCTGCATTGCTACGTACCTGTGAGACAGGGAGTTTATGCAGGGTACAGGTACAGGGCTTATTTGTGTGGAGTTCTGCATTGGTACGTTCCAGTGAGACAGGGAGGTTATGGTGGCGTACAGGTTCAGGGTATATTTGTGTGGATATCTGCATTGGTACGTTCCAGTGAGATAGGGAGGTTATGGAGGGGTACAGGTTCAGGGCATATTTTTGTGGAGTTCTTCATTGGTACGTTCCAGTGAGACAGGGCGGTTATGGAGGGGTAGTGGAACAGGGCATATTTGTGTGGATTTCTAAATTGTTACGTTCCATGGAGACAGGGAGTTTATTGAGGGTTACAGTGTCAGGGCATATTTGTGTGGAGTTCTGCATTGGTACGTTCCAGTGAGACAGGGAGGTTATGGATGGTTACAGGTTCAGGGCATATTTGTGTGCAGTTCTGCATTGATACGTTCCAGTGAGACAGGGAAGTCATGGAGGAGTACATGTTCAGGGAATATTTGTGTGGAGTTCCGCATTGGTACGTTCCAGTGAGAAAGGGAGGTTATGGAGCGGTACAGGTTCAGGGCATAGTTGTGTGGAGTTCTGCATTGGTACGTTCCAGTGAGACAGGTAAGTTATGGAGCGGTAAAGGTTCAGGGCATATTTGTGTGGAGTTCTGCATTGGTATGTTCCAGTGAGAAAGGGAGGTTATCGAGGTGTACAGAAACAGGATATTTTTGTGTGGAGTTCTGCTTTGGTACGTTCCAGTGAGACAGGGAGGTTATGGAGGGTTACATTTTCAGGGCATATTTTTGTGGAATTCTTCATTGGTACGTTCCAGTGAGACAGGGAGGTTATGGAGGGGTACAGGTTCAGGGCATATTTGTGTGGAGTTCTGCATTGGTACGTTCCAGTGGGACAGGGAGGTATTAGAGTGTACATGTTCAGGGCATATTTGTGTGGAGTTCCGCATTGGTACGTACCAGTGAGAAAGGGAGTTTATGGAGCGGTACAGGTTAAGGGCATATTTGTGTGGAGTTCTGCATGGGAACGTTCCAGTGAGACAGGGTGTTTATGGAGGGGTACAGTTTCAGAGCATATTTATGTGGAGTTCTGCATTGGTACGTTCCAGTGAGACAGGGAGGTTATGGAGGGGTACAGGTTCAGGGCATATTTTTGTGGAGTTCTGCATTGCTACGTTCCTGTGAGACAGTGAGGTTATGCTGGGTACAGGTACAGGACATATTTCTGTGGAGTTCTGCATTTGTACGTTCCAGTGAGACAGGGAGGTTCTGGTGGTGTACAGGTTCAGGGTATATTTGTGTGGAGTTCTGCATTGGAACGTTCCAGTGAGACAGGGAGGTTATGGAGGGGTACAGTTTCAGGGCATATTTATGTGGAGTTCTGCATTGGTACGTTCCAGTGAGACAGCGAGATTATGGAGCGGTACAGGTTCAGGGCATATTTGTGTGGAGTTCTGCATTGGTACGTTGCAGTGGGACAGCGAGGTATTAGAGTCTACATGTTCAGGGCATATTTGTGTGTATTTCTGCATTGGTACGTTCCAGTGAGACAGGGAGCTATTAGAGTGTACGGGTTCAGGGCATATTTGTTTGGAGTTCTGCATTAGTACTTTCCAGTGAGAAAGGGAGGTTATCGAGGTGTACAGAAACAGGATATTTTTGTGTGGAGTTCTGCATTGGTACGTTCCAGTGAGACAGGGAGGTTATTGAGGGGTACAGGTTCAGGGCATATTTGTGTGGAGTTCTGCATTGGAACGTTCCAGTGAGACAGGCAGATTATGGAGGGGTACAGTTTCAGGCAATATTTATGTGGGGTTCTGCATTGGTACGTTCCAGTGAGACAGGGAGGTTATGGAGGGGTACAGGTTCAGGGCATATTTTTGTGGAGTTCTGCATTGCTACGTTCCTGTGAAACAGTGAGGTTATGCTGGGTACAGGTACAGGACATATTTGTGTAGAGTTCTGCATTGGTACGTTCCAGTGAGACAGGGAGGTTCTGGTGGTGTACAGGTTCAGGGTATATTTGTGTGGAGTTCTGCATTGGAACGTTCCAGTGAAACAGGGAGGTTATGGAGGGGTACAGTTTCAGGGCATATTTATGTGGAGTTCTGCATTGGTACGTTCCAGTGAGACAGGGAGATTATGGAGCGGTACAGGTTCAGGGCATATTTGTATGGAGTTCTGCATTGGTACGTTGCAGTGGGACAGCGAGGTATTAGAGTCTACATGTTCAGGGCATATTTGTGTGCATTTCTGCATTGGTACGTTCCAGTGAGACAGGGAGCTATTAGAGTGTACGGGTTCAGGGCATATTTGTTTGGAGTGCTGCATTGGTACGTTCCAGTGAGAAAGGGAGGTTATCGAGGTGTACAGGTTCAGGGCATATTTCTGTGGAGTCCTGCATTGGAACGTTCCAGTGAGACAGGCAGATTATGGAGGGGTACAGTTTCAGGGCATATTTATGTGGGGTTCTGCATTGGTACGTTCCAGCGAGACAGGGAGGTTATGGAGGGCTACACGTTCAGTGCATATTTTTGTGGCGTTCTTCATTGGTACGTTGCAGTGAGACAGGGCGGTTATCGAGGTGTACAGAAACAGGATATTTTTCTGTGGAGTTCTGCATTGGTACGTTCCAGTGAGACAGGGAGGTTATGGAGGGGTACAGGTTCAGGGCATTTTTGTGTGGAGTTCTGCATTGGAACGTTCCAGTGAGACAGGGAGGTTATGGTGGCGTACAGGTTCAGGGTATATTTGTGTGGATATCTGCATTGGTACGTTCCAGTGAGACAGGGAGGTTATGGAGGGGTACAGGTTCAGGGCATTTTTGTGTGGAGTTCTGCATTGGAACGTTCCAGTGAGACAGGGAGGTTATGGAGGGTACAGTTTCAGGGAATATTTGTGTGGAGTTCTGCATTGATACGTTCCAGTGAGAGAGGGAGGTTATGGATGGTTACAGGTTCAGGGCATATTTGTGTGCAGTACTGCATTGATACGTTCCAGTGAGACAGGGAAGTTATGGAGGAGTACATGTTCAGGGCATATTTTTGTGGAGTTCTGCATTGGTACGTTGCAGTGGGACAGCGAGGTATTAGAGTCTACATGTTCAGGGCATATTTGTGTGCATTTCTGCATTGGTAAGTTCCAGTGAGACAGGGAGCTATTAGAGTGTACGGGTTCAGGGCATATTTGTTTGGAGTTCTGCATTAGTACGTTCCAGTGAGAAAGGGAGGTTATCGAGGTGTACAGAAACAGGATATTTTTGTGTGGAGTTCTGCATTGGTACGTTCCAGTGAGACAGGGAGGTTATTGAGGGGTACAGGTTCAGGGCATATTTGTGTGGAGTTCTGCATTGGAACGTTCCAGTGAGACAGGCAGATTATGGAGGGGTACAGTTTCAGGCAATATTTATGTGGGGTTCTGCATTGGTACGTTCCAGTGAGACAGGGAGGTTATGGAGGGGTACAGGTTCAGGGCATATTTTTGTGGAGTTCTGCATTGCTACGTTCCTGTGAGACAGTGAGGTTATGCTGGGTACAGGTACAGGACATATTTGTGTAGAGTTCTGCATTGGTATGTTCCAGTGAGACAGGGAGGTTATGGAGGGTACAGTTTCAGGGAATATTTGTGTGGAGTTCTGCATTGATACGTTCCAGTGAGAGAGGGAGATTATGGATGGTTACAGGTTCAGGGCATATTTGTGTGCAGTACTGCATTGATACGTTCCAGTGAGACAGGGAAGTTATGGAGGAGTACATGTTCAGGGCATATTTTTGTGGAGTTCTGCATTGGTACGTTGCAGTGGGACAGCGAGGTATTAGAGTCTACATGTTCAGGTCATATTTGTGTGCATTTCTGCATTGGTACGTTCCAGTGAGACAGGGAGCTATTAGAGTGTACGGGTTCAGGGCATATTTGTTTGGAGTTCTGCATTAGTACGTTCCAGTGAGAAAGGGAGGTTATCGAGGTGTACAGAAACAGGATATTTTTGTGTGGAGTTCTGCATTGGTACGTTCCAGTGAGACAGGGAGGTTATGCTGGGTACAGGTACAGGACATATTTGTGTGGAGTTCTGCATTGGTACGTTCCAGTGAGACAGGGAAGTTCTGGTGGTGTACAGGTTCAGAGTATATTTGTGTGGAGTTCTGCATTGGAACGTTCCAGTGAGACAGGGAGGTTATGGAGGGGTACAGTTTCAGGGCATATTTATGTGGAGTTCTGCATTGGTACGTTCCAGTGAGACAGGGAGATTATGGAGCGGTACAGGTTCAGGGCATATTTGTGTGGAGTTCTGCATTGTTACGTTGCAGTGGGACAGCGAGGTATTAGAGTCTACATGTTCAGGGCATATTTGTGTGCATTTCTGCATTGGTACGTTCCAGTGAGACAGGGAGCTATTAGAGTGTACGGGTTCAGGGCATATTTGTTTGGAGTTCTGCATTAGTACGTTCCAGTGAGAAAGGGAGGTTATCGAGGTGTACAGAAACAGGATATTTTTGTGTGGAGTTCTGCATTGGTACGTTCCAGTGAGACAGGGAGGTTATTGAGGGGTACAGGTTCAGGGCATATTTGTGTGGAGTTCTGCATTGGAACGTTCCAGTGAGACAGGCAGATTATGGAGGGGTACAGTTTCAGGCAATATTTATGTGGGTTTCTGCATTGGTACGTTCCAGTGAGACAGGGAGGTTATGGTGGCGTACAGGTTCAGGGTATATTTGTGTGGATATCTGCATTGGTACGTTCCAGTGAGACAGGGAGGTTATGGAGGGGTACAGGTTCATGGCATTTTTGTGTGGAGTTCTGCATTGATACGTTCCAGTGAGAGAGGGAGGTTATGGATGGTTACAGGTTCAGGGCATATTTGTGTGCAGTTCTGCATTGATACGTTCCAGTGAGACAGGGAAGTTATGGAGGAGTACATGTTCAGGGCATATTTGTGTGGTGTTCTGCATTGGTACGTTCCAGTGCGACAGGGTGGTTATGGAGCGGTACAGGTTCAGGGCATATTTGTGCTGAGTTCTGCATTGGAACGTTCCAGTGAGACAGGGAGGTTATGGAGGGGTATAGTTTCAGGGCATATTTATGTGGAGTTCTGCTTTGGTACGTTACAGTGAGACAGGGAGGTTATCGAGGTGTACAGAAACAGGATATTTTTGTGTGGAGTTCTGCATTGGTACGTTCCAGTGAGACAGGGAGGTTATTGAGGGTGTTACGAAAACCCCGTAACCAGGTAACTTACCAGCAAAGATAGATGGATCAGCTGAGTCGGATGCTACTATTTTCAAACGTTTTATTCAATAAGGGCACAAACGTATGGTTAATACAAAACATTCAAATCGTCAAAACTCAATCTAAAACACCGGTGTAACCATAATCAATCAGAAATAGGCTCTTTCGTTGTCTAGGGTATATAATACTGAGTCCAATTGGAAATATAAAGAGTCACTCTGAAGTCTGCAGGCTTTCGGTTTCACGTGTTGGAGAGAGAGAGAGATAAAACGGAAAAACTTGCCGTTTACATCCGTGTAATCAGGGGAGCGATCTTCCCCGTTGTTAGTTAAAAGCGATCTTCCGTTGGTTCCAGCCACAAACCCCGCATTCGGAATTTAACGCACGTGGCTTATTTCAAAATGGCTTCCCGTTCCCACGGGAAGCGTTATCGTGCTTCTTGGTGTCTCCTTGGTGCGTCTGAGGGTCGTCCTCTTTCAGACCCTTCTTTATACTGCCTCACGAGATCTCAGGTGTCAATCAGGTTGCAGGTGGTGCAATCTCTCTCTCAACCAGCCCACTTTGCCCGAGGGCTTTACAATGTCCCTGCGAGTTGGCACGTCTGCAGTTCCCAGGTGTCTCCTGAGAACAATGCCACAGTCACCAGCTTTTGTCCCAGTGGAATGTCTTTCCATTTCCTGTGTCCATTCAGCCTGTCTCTCTCTCTCTCTTTTGGGTCATTGACCCCCCCCTTTTCTAGGGCTCTTGCAATTCTCACAAAGGAGGGGGCTGGTATCATAACACCTCCCCTCTTAAAAAGGTTTTTACCAGCGGTTAAAACCCAGAGTGGTACAGTCTTACAGAAATTTTGAATCTAATACAGAGTAATACAGTTATACATTCAAGTCAGCATCTAAACAGTTAACAAGTACAGTGCCCCTTTCCTTTAATACCTTAACCTCGTGTGCCCTACTAACGCCTGGTAGCATCAAACTTCAGCTCAATAACCACCTTATTTATTTGCTTTCTTCGGCAACATAACTAAGGAGGTGTGATCTTAGCTTACATACATCTACAAAGGTTCATGCAAAAGACAAATTTTTATGCTACTTTCAAACTTAACAGTCAAGCTTCCATGGGTGTTGTCTTTATTATTCACATACTTTGTCAAAATCCCTTAAAACCGGCTTCTGCTATTTTAAAAATCGCGCCCCCATTAACCCTCGCCTTTTTTCCGGTTAATTCCCTCATGGCGATCTTGGGCACCCTGGCGAAATAAGCTTTCGCCCGCTCCTTTCATAGGAGTTATTTTGTCAGCGTGTTCCAAACTTAGACCACCCAATTCCTTAATTTTAGGCCATTTGTCGTTTTCCTCTTCAGGACCCGTCATGCTATTAGTTTCCAATTTAAGATCCGCAAGCGATCTCGCTTTGTTCAGACAGCATTTCAAATTCTGCCTTTTCACAGCACCCTCTTGAATAACAATAGCGTGTGGGGCACCTTTACATTCCAAATCAACCTGTAATTGATTCGCAGGCACCGTGTTACCAAGCCATTGTCTCTGCAGCCTGGTTGCTGCTTCTGACATCAATCCAGACCTTAAATTTTCTTCCTTTGATTTGGGAATTACAGATTTCCCGTCTCCCTCCACAACAACAGTTATCTCCCCATTCGTAAACTCCACATTAACTCTGAAGACCCCCTTCTGTACAACCCTCTGGGAACTCACACTTCCCAAGGTTAACCCCTTTTTCCCCGAACCAGGTCTATCTGACTCACGAGGACGGCCGCCCCGTCCCCCTGAATCAAACACCTCAGACTTCCCCTGAGCTCTGTTACCAGGTTCAGCACCACGTGCGCCCCCATCTTGGACACACTCAAACGGGACATTGGCCCCTTCCAGGCTTTCAATACCCGTACCTTTTTCAAATTCTAACGTCCCCCGATCCTTCCAGTTACTCTCTAGGCAGCCCCCCGTTGGGGAAGGCGCAACCCTGCGAGCTGAAACAACCTCCTCGGCCATTTCAGCTGACTTCTCCACGGCAAGGGTACCCTTCTCCTCTAAGACTGCCCTCATTTCACTCTCGGGACCATCGAGAACATCTTTAGAACTCTCAACTTCTCCAAACAATTCTGCCAAACCAGACAGATCAACCACGTCCAACTCTGGACGTTTTAACAGCTTTATCCGTTTCTCATCTTTATTTCCTACCTCTAGGACCTTTCTCTTCACTAAGGGGAGGGTTATCTCCTTACCCTTACCCCATTTTACTTTACTACCTTCCGTTTTACCACCCTCTGAACCCTCGTGGTGTAGGGTCGGTAAAAACGTCTGGGCCAATTTCAAACTGCGCGCGGTCCCAGTCGCCGCTCTCGACAGGCTGCGAGTGACCGCGCATGCGCGATAGCTCGGGGACTCCATGGGCGGGGCCTCAACTATCAGGGCGGTTCCCATCTTCCCACCCGCGAGGTCATTACCCAACAGGAGGTCCACGCCCTCCCCCGGTAACTCCGGCAGGACTCCTAGCTCCACAGGTCCCGACACCAACTCGCAATCGAGAAAGACCCTATGCAAAGGCACGACCATGATCTGGTTCCCGATTCCTCTCAGGGCAACCTCCCCCGTCCGAGGGCCGAAATTTAACACATTACGGCTAATTAACGATAGTTCCGCCCCCGTGTCTCTCCAAATTCGTACAGGGATGGGGGGGTCCCCTTCCCTCAAAGACACGGTTCCTTCGGAACTAAATGTCTCCCGCCCCTCCGGTACTCCATCTACCTGGGGCCCTCTTGTCAACGTCCTGATTACCACTGAACGCCCGATAGGGATCGCTGCTCTCTCCCTCTCTGGCTCCTTTCTCAGAGCAAAGCACATTGATGCAATATGTCCCACCTTTCCACAATTAAAACAGTTTAAACCAGGAGATCTCCAGGTTTCCTGTCTGTTATCCTCACTTTTTGTGCTAGCTCCCGGTGGAGTCTCTCCCTTAGCCGGCGGACTGTCCCTACCATTCCGACGGTCTCTCGGGTAACTTTTTGGCGAGGAAAACTTTGTCTTGTGGGTTAGGGCATATTCATCTGCGAGCCTAGCCATCTCTGAGATGGACTGATTCGTCCTCTCATTTAAATACATTCGGATCTCTTCCGGAACGCAACTTTTAAATTCCTCAATCAAAACTAGCTCCCTGAGACGCCCATAGTCCTCGGCCACCTTTTCAGCTGTGCACCAACGATTCAAGAGCACACCCTTCTCATGGGCTAGCTCGGTATACGTTTGATTCCACCCTCTTTTTAAATTTCGGAACCTTTGTCTATACGCCTCAGGTACTAACTCGTAACCTCGGAGAATGGCCTCCTTTACTTGATCATAATTCCCGTCCCTTTCTGTGGGCAGCGCGGCATATACCCGCTGTGCTTTTCCTCGTAACACACTTTGTAACAACGCCACCCATTGCTCTCTGGGCCACTGCTGATTCTCTGCCACCTTTTCAAAGAGCAAGAAATAACTATCAACATCCGTCTCCTCGAACGGGGGGACCAACCTCAACGCCCGACTAATATCAAACCCCTCTTTCTCTCCCCCTTGAGTTCTTCGCTCTTGTTTTCGCCTGTCCAGCTCCAATTCATAGTTCCTCTGTTTCTCTCTCTCTTCTGCTTCTAGCTGCTTTAGTTTGAACACCTGCTCTCTTTCCCTCTCGGCTTCTCTTGCCCTCTCGGCTTCTCTTGCCCTCTCGGCTTCTCTCTCTGCAGCCTTCTGAGCTGCGTCTATTTCTAGCTGCTTTATTTTAAACTCATGTTCCAGCCTTGCTTTCTCCAACTCTGCCTGATTTGTCCCACTCACTAATCTCCTTTCGGGAATATTTTCCAAATCCTCAGCTGTAAACACCTTCTTCCCAACGTAGTGCTGTTGTATGACCCTTAGCACTTCCTGCTTTTTCATTGCTGGCTTCACCGCTGTGAGGTCTAAGGCCTGCGCCAAACTTACTAAGTCTGATTTTGTAGCCTTCCCTAGCGCCTCTACCGTCGGGTTTCTCATGAATTCACCCACATCCATCTTTGCTGGTTTCCCGTCTGACTACCTGCGTAACCAGATTTAAGTTTGGAATTACAGCCCGATTGACTGACCTCCCCCTTTTTGGTGTCAAATCCCGAGACGAGAACCCCACTTGTTACGAAAACCCCGTAACCAGGTAACTTACCAGCAAAGATAGATGGATCAGCTGAGTCGGATGCTACTATTTTCAAACGTTTTATTCAATAAGGGCACAAACGTATGGTTAATACAAAACATTCAAATCGTCAAAACTCAATCTAAAACACCGGTGTAACCATAATCAATCAGAAATAGGCTCTTTCGTTGTCTAGGGTATATAATACTGAGTCCAATTGGAAATATAAAGAGTCACTCTGAAGTCTGCAGGCTTTCGGTTTCACGTGTTGGAGAGAGAGAGAGATAAAACGGAAAAACTTGCCGTTTACATCCGTGTAATCAGGGGAGCGATCTTCCCCGTTGTTAGTTAAAAGCGATCTTCCGTTGGTTCCAGCCACAAACCCCGCATTCGGAATTTAACGCACGTGGCTTATTTCAAAATGGCTTCCCGTTCCCACGGGAAGCGTTATCGTGCTTCTTGGTGTCTCCTTGGTGCGTCTGAGGGTCGTCCTCTTTCAGACCCTTCTTTATACTGCCTCACGGGATCTCAGGTGTCAATCAGGTTGCAGGTGGTGCAATCTCTCTCTCAACCAGCCCACTTTGCCCGAGGGCTTTACAATGTCCCTGCGAGTTGGCACGTCTGCAGTTCCCAGGTGTCTCCTGAGAACAATGCCACAGTCACCAGCTTTTGTCCCAGTGGAATGTCTTTCCATTTCCTGTGTCCATTAAGCCTGTCTCTCTCTCTCTCTTTTGGGTCATTGACCCCCCCTTTTCTAGGGCTCTTGCAATTCTCACAAAGGAGGGGGCTGGTATCATAACAAGGGGTACAGGTTCAGGGCATATTTGTGTGGAGTTCTGCATTGGAACGTTCCAGTGAGACAGGCAGATTATGGAGGGGTACAGTTTCAGGGCATATTTATGTGGGGTTCTGCATTGGTACGTTCCAGTGAGACAGGGAGGTTATGGAGGGCTACACGATCAGTGCATATATTTGTGGAGTTCTTCATTGGTACGTTGCAGTGAGACAGGGCGGTTATCGAGGTGTCCAGAAACAGGATATTTTTCTGTGGAGTTCTGCATTGGTACGTTCCAGTGAGACAGGGAGGTTATGGAGGGTTACAGGTTCAGGGCATATTTGTGTGGAGTTCTGCATTGGTACGTTCCAGTGAGACAGGGAGGTTATGGTGGCGTACAGGTTCAGGGTATATTTGTGTGGATATCTGCATTGGTACGTTCCAGTGAGACAGGGAGGTTATGGAGGGGTACAAGTTCAGGGCATTTTTGTGTGGAGTTCTGCATTGGAACGTTCCAGTGAGACAGGGAGGTTATGGTGGCGTACAGGTTCAGGGTATATTTGTGTGGATATCTGCATTGGTACGTTCCAGTCAGACAGGGAGGTTATGGAGGGGTACAGGTTCAGGGCATTTTTGTGTGGAGTTCTGCATTGGAACGTTCCAGTGAGACAGGGAGGTTATGGAGGTTACAGTTTCAGGGAATATTTGTGTGGAGTTCTGCATTGATACGTTCCAGTGAGAGTGGGAGGTTATGGATGGTTACAGGTTCAGGGCATATTTGTGTGCAGTACTGCATTGATACGTTCCAGTGAGACAGGGAAGTTATGGAGGAGTACATGTTCAGGGCATATTTTTGTGGTGTTCTGCATTGGAACGTTCCAGTGAGACAGGGAGGTTATGGAGCGGTACAGGTTCAGGGCATATTTGTGCGGAGTTCTGCATTGGAACGTTCCAGTGAGACAGGGAGGTTATGGAGGGGTGTAGTTTCAGGGCATATTTATGTGGAGTTCTGCTTTGGTACGTTCCAGTGAGACAGGGAGGTTATGGAGGGTTACATTTTCAGTGCATATGTTTGTGGAATTCTTCATTGGTACGTTCCAGTGAGACAGGGAGGTTATGGAGGGGTACAGGTTCAGGGCATATTTGTGTGGAGTTCTGCATTGGTACGTTCCAGTGGGACAGGGAGGTATTAGAGTGTACATGTTCAGGGCATATTTGTGTGGAGTTCCG
Organism: Hemitrygon akajei; assembly: GCF_048418815.1. Classification (NCBI taxonomy): domain Eukaryota; kingdom Metazoa; phylum Chordata; class Chondrichthyes; order Myliobatiformes; family Dasyatidae; genus Hemitrygon; species Hemitrygon akajei. Next base: position 7,684,599 of record NW_027331930.1, on the reverse strand, counting down.
CATTGGTACGTACCAATGAGAAAGGGAGTTTATGGAGCGGTACAGGTTAAGGGCATATTTGTGTGGAGTTCTGCATGGGAACGTTCCAGTGAGACAGGGTGTTTATGGAGGGGTACAGTTTCAGTGCATATTTATGTGGAGTTCTGCATTGGTACGTTCCAGTGAGACAGGGAGGTTATGGAGGGGTACAGGTTCAGGGCATATTTTTGTGGAGTTCTGCATTGCTACGTTCATGTGAGACAGTGAGGTTATGCTGGGTACAGGTACAGGACATATTTGTGTGGAGTTCTGCATTGGTACGTTCCAGTGAGACAGGGAGGTTCTGGTGGTGTACAGGTTCAGGGTATATTTGTGTGGAGTTCTGCATTGGAACGTTCCAGTGAGACAGGGAGGTTATGGAGGGGTACAGTTTCAGGGCATATTTATGTGGAGTTCTGCATTGGAACGTTCCAGTGAGACAGGCAGATTATGGAGGGGTACAGTTTCAGGCAATATTTATGTGGGGTTCTGCATTGGTACGTTCCAGTGAGACAGGGAGGTTATGGAGGGGTACAGGTTCAGGGCATATTTTTGTGGAGTTCTGCATTGCTACGTTCCTGTGAGACAGTGAGGTTATGCTGGGTACAGGTACAGGACATATTTGTGTAGAGTTCTGCATTGGTACGTTCCAGTGAGACAGGGAGGTTCTGGTGGTGTACAGGTTCAGGGTATATTTGTGTGGAGTTCTGCATTGGAACGTTCCAGTAAAACAGGGAGGTTATGGAGGGGTACAGTTTCAGGGCATATTTATGTGGAGTTCTGCATTGGTACGTTCCAGTGAGTCAGGGAGATTATGGAGCGGTACAGGTTCAGGGCATATTTGTGTGGAGTTCTGCATTGGTACGTTGCAGTGGGACAGCGAGGTATTAGAGTCTACATGTTCAGGGCATATTTGTGTGCATTTCTGCATTGGTACGTTCCAGTGAGACAGGGAGCTATTAGAGTGTACGGGTTCAGGGCATATTTGTTTGGAGTGCTGCATTGGTACGTTCCAGTGAGAAAGGGAGGTTATCGAGGTGTACAGAAACAGGATATTTTTGTGTGGAGTTCTGCATTGGTACCTTCCAGTGAGACAGGGAGGTTATTGAGGGGTACAGGTTCAGGGCATATTTGTGTGGAGTTCTGCATTGGTACGTTCCAGTGAGACAGGGAGGTTATGGTGCCGTACAGGTTCAGGGTATATTTGTGTGGATATCTGCATTGGTACGTTCCAGTGAGACAGGGAGGTTATGGAGGGGTACAGGTTCAGGGCATTTTTGTGTGGAGTTCTGCATTGGAACGTTCCAGTGAGACAGGGAGGTTATGGAGGGTACAGTTTCAGGGAATATTTGTGTGGAGTTCTGCATTGATACGTTCCAGTGAGAGAGGGAGGTTATGGATGGTTACAGGTTCAGGGCATATTTGTGTGCAGTACTGCATTGATACGTTCCAGTGAGACAGGGAAGTTATGGAGGAGTACATGTTCAGGGCATATTTGTGTGGTGTTCTGCATTGGAACGTTCCAGTGAGACAGGGAGGTTATGGAGCGGTACAGGTTCAGGGCATATTTGTGCGGAGTTCTGCATTGGAACGTTCCAGTGAGACAGGGAGGTTATGGAGGGGTATAGTTTCAGGGCATATTTATGTGGAGTTCTGCTTTGGTACGTTCCAGTGAGACAGGGAGGTTATGGAGGGTTACATTTTCAGTGCATATTTTTGTGGAATTCTTCATTGGTACGTTCCAGTGAGACAGGGAGGTTATGGAGGGGTACAGGTTCAGGGCATATTTGTGTGGAGTTCTGCATTGGTATGTTCCAGTGGGACAGGGAGGTATTAGAGTGTACATGTTCAGGGCATATTTGTGTGGAGTTCCGCATTGGTACGTACCAGTGAGAAAGGGAGTTTATGGAGCTGTACAGGTTAAGGGCATATTTGTGTGGAGTTCTGCATGGGAACGTTCCTGTGAGACAGGGTGTTTATGGAGGGGTTCAGTTTCAGAGCATATTTATGTGGAGTTCTGCATTGGTACGTTCCAGTGAGACAGGGAGGTTATGGAGGGGTACAGGTTCAGGGCATATTTTTGTGGAGTTCTGCATTGCTACGTTCCTGTGACACAGTGAGGTTATGCTGGGTACAGGTACAGGACATATTTGTGTGGAGTTCTGCATTGGTACGTTCCAGTGAGACAGGGAAGTTCTGGTGGTGTACAGGTTCAGAGTATATTTGTGTGGAGTTCTGCATTGGAACGTTCCAGTGAGACAGGGAGGTTATGGAGGGGTACAGTTTCAGGGCATATTTATGTGGAGTTCTGCATTGGTACGTTCCAGTGAGACAGGGAGATTATGGAGCGGTACAGGTTCAGGGCATATTTGTGTGGAGTTCTGCATTGGTACGTTGCAGTGGGACAGCGAGGTATTAGAGTCTACATGTTCAGGGCATATTTGTGTGCATTTCTGCATTGGTACGTTCCAGTGAGACAGGGAGCTATTAGAGTGTACGGGTTCAGGGCATATTTGTTTGGAGTTCTGCATTAGTACGTTCCAGTGAGAAAGGGAGGTTATCGAGGTGTACAGAAACAGGATATTTTTGTGTGGAGTTCTGCATTGGTACGTTCCAGTGAGAAAGGGAGGTTATTGAGGGGTACAGGTTCAGGGCATATTTGTGTGGAGTTCTGCATTGGAACGTTCCAGTGAGACAGGCAGATTATGGAGGGGTACAGTTTCAGGCAATATATTTATGTGGGGTTCTGCATTGGTACGTTCCAGTGAGACAGGGAGGTTATGGAGGGGTACAGGTTCAGGGCATATTTTTGTGGAGTTCTTCATTGGTACGTTCCAGTGAGACAGGGCGGTTATCGAGGTGTACGGAAACAGGACATTTTTGTGCGGAGTTCTGCATTGGTACGTTCCAGTGAGACAGGGAGGTTATGGAGGGGTACAGGTTCAGGGCATATTTGTGTGGAGTTCTGCATTGGTACGTTCCAGTGAGACAGGGAGGTTATGGTGGCGTACAGGTTCAGGGTATATTTGTGTGGATATCTGCATTGGTACGTTCCAGTGAGACAGGGAGGTTATGGAGGGGTACAGGTTCAGGGCATTTTTGTGTGGAGTTCTGCATTGATACGTTCCAGTGAGAGAGGGAGGTTATGGATGGTTACAGGTTCAGGGCATATTTGTGTGCAGTTCTGCATTGATACGTTCCAGTGAGACAGGGAAGTTATGGAGGAGTACATGTTCAGGGCATATTTGTGTGGTGTTCTGCATTGGTACGTTCCAGTGAGACAGGGTGGTTATGGAGCGGTACAGGTTCAGGGCATATTTGTGCTGAGTTATGCATTGGAATGTTCCAGTGAGACAGGGAGGTTATGGAGGGGTATAGTTTCAGGGCATATTTATGTGGAGTTCTTCATTGGTACGTTCCAGTGAGACAGGGAGGTTATGGAGGGGTACAGGTTCAGGGCATATTTGTGTGGAGTTCTGCATTGGTACGTTCCAGTGTAAAAGGGCGCTAATGGAGGGGTACAGGTTCAGGGCATATATGTGTGGAGTTCTGCATTGGTACATTCCAGTGTGACAGGGAGGTTTTGCAGGGGAACTGATTCAGGGCATATTTGTATGGAGTTCTGCATTGGTACATTCTAGTGAGACAGGGGGGTTATGGAGGATACGGGTTCAGGGCATATTTGTGTTGAGTTCTGAATTGGTACGTTCCAGTGAGACAGGGAGGTTTTGCAGGGGAACTGATTCAGGGCATATTTGTATGGAGTTCTGCATTGGTACATTCTAGTGAGACAGATACGTTATCGAGGGGTACAGAAACAGAACATTTTTGTGTGGAGTTCTGCATTGGTACGTTCCAGTGGGACAGGGAGGTATTAGAGTGTACATGTTCAGGGCATATTTGTGTGGAGTTCCGCATTGGTACGTACCAGTGAGAAAGGGAGTTTATGGAGCGGTACAGGTTAAGGGCATATTTGTGTGGAGTTCTGCATGGGAACGTTCCAGTGAGACAGGGTGTTTATGGAGGGGTACAGTTTCAGAGCATATTTATGTGGAGTTCTGCATTGGTACGTTCCAGTGAGACAGGGAGGTTATGGAGGGTTACATTTTCAGGGCATATGTTTGTGGAATTCTTCATTGGTACGTTCCAGTGAGACAGGGAGGTTATGGAGGGGTACAGGTTCAGGGCATATTTGTGTGGAGTTCTGCATTGGTACGTTCCAGTGGGACAGGGAGGTATTAGAGTGTACATGTTCAGGGCATATTTGTGTGGAGTTCCGCATTGGTACGTACCAATGAGAAAGGGAGTTTATGGAGCGGTACAGGTTAAGGGCATATTTGTGTGGAGTTCTGCATGGGAACGTTCCAGTGAGACAGGGTGTTTATGGAGGGGTACAGTTTCAGTGCATATTTATGTGGAGTTCTGCATTGGTACGTTCCAGTGAGACAGGGAGGTTATGGAGGGGTACAGGTTCAGGGCATATTTTTGTGGAGTTCTGCATTGCTACGTTCATGTGAGACAGTGAGGTTATGCTGGGTACAGGTACAGGACATATTTGTGTGGAGTTCTGCATTGGTACGTTCCAGTGAGACAAGGAGGTTCTGGTGGTGTACAGGTTCAGGGTATATTTGTGTGGAGTTCTGCATTGGAACGTTCCAGTGAGACAGGGAGGTTATGGAGGGGTACAGTTTCAGGGCATATTTATGTGGAGTTCTGCATTGGAACGTTCCAGTGAGACAGGCAGATTATGGAGGGGTACAGTTTCAGGCAATATTTATGTGGGGTTCTGCATTGGTACGTTCCAGTGAGACAGGGAGGTTATGGAGGGCTACAGGTTCAGGGCATATTTTTGTGGAGTTCTGCATTGCTACGTTCCTGTGAGACAGTGAGGTTATGCTGGGTACAGGTACAGGACATATTTGTGTAGAGTTCTGCATTGGTACGTTCCAGTGAGACAGGGAGGTTCTGGTGGTGTACAGGTTCAGGGTATATTTGTGTGGAGTTCTGCATTGGAACGTTCCAGTGAAACAGGGAGGTTATGGAGGGGTACAGTTTCAGGGCATATTTATGTGGAGTTCTGCATTGGTACGTTCCAGTGAGTCAGGGAGATTATGGAGCGGTACAGGTTCAGGGCATATTTGTGTGGAGTTCTGCATTGGTACGTTGCAGTGGGACAGGGAAGTTATGGAGGAGTACATGTTCAGGGCATATTTGTGTGGTGTTCTGCATTGGAACGTTCCAGTGAGACAGGGAGGTTATGGAGCGGTACAGGTTCAGGGCATATTTGTGCGGAGTTCTGCATTGGAACGTTCCAGTGAGACAGGGAGGTTATGGAGGGGTATAGTTTCAGGGCATATTTATGTGGAGTTCTGCTTTGGTACGTTCCAGTGAGACAGGGAGGTTATGGAGGGTTACATTTTCAGTGCATATTTTTGTGGAATTCTTCATTGGTACGTTCCAGTGAGACAGGGAGGTTATGGAGGGGTACAGGTTCAGGGCATATTTGTGTGGAGTTCTGCATTGGTATGTTCCAGTGGGACAGGGAGGTATTAGAGTGTACATGTTCAGGGCATATTTGTGTGGAGTTCCGCATTGGTACGTACCAGTGAGAAAGGGAGTTTATGGAGCTGTACAGGTTAAGGGCATATTTGTGTGGAGTTCTGCATGGGAACGTTCCAGTGAGACAGGGTGTTTATGGAGGGGTTCAGTTTCAGAGCATATTTATGTGGAGTTCTGCATTGGTACGTTCCAGTGAGACAGGGAGGTTATGGAGGGGTACAGGTTCAGGGCATATTTTTGTGGAGTTCTGCATTGCTACGTTCCTGTGACACAGTGAGGTTATGCTGGGTACAGGTACAGGACATATTTGTGTGGAGTTCTGCATTGGTACGTTCCAGTGAGACAGGGAAGTTCTGGTGGTGTACAGGTTCAGAGTATATTTGTGTGGAGTTCTGCATTGGAACGTTCCAGTGAGACAGGGAGGTTATGGAGGGGTACAGTTTCAGGGCATATTTATGTGGAGTTCTGCATTGGTACGTTCCAGTGAGACAGGGAGATTATGGAGCGGTACAGGTTCAGGGCATATTTGTGTGGAGTTCTGCATTGGTACGTTGCAGTGGGACAGCGAGGTATTAGAGTCTACATGTTCAGGGCATATTTGTGTGCATTTCTGCATTGGTACGTTCCAGTGAGACAGGGAGCTATTAGAGTGTACGGGTTCAGGGCATATTTGTTTGGAGTTCTGCATTAGTACGTTCCAGTGAGAAAGGGAGGTTATCGAGGTGTACAGAAACAGGATATTTTTGTGTGGAGTTCTGCATTGGTACGTTCCAGTGAGAAAGGGAGGTTATTGAGGGGTACAGGTTCAGGGCATATTTGTGTGGAGTTCTGCATTGGAACGTTCCAGTGAGACAGGCAGATTATGGAGGGGTACAGTTTCAGGCAATATATTTATGTGGGGTTCTGCATTGGTACGTTCCAGTGAGACAGGGAGGTTATGGAGGGGTACAGGTTCAGGGCATATTTTTGTGGAGTTCTTCATTGGTACGTTCCAGTGAGACAGGGCGGTTATCGAGGTGTACGGAAACAGGACATTTTTGTGCGGAGTTCTGCATTGGTACGTTCCAGTGAGACAGGGAGGTTATGGAGGGGTACAGGTTCAGGGCATATTTGTGTGGAGTTCTGCATTGGTACGTTCCAGTGAGACAGGGAGGTTATGGTGGCGTACAGGTTCAGGGTATATTTGTGTGGATATCTGCATTGGTACGTTCCAGTGAGACAGGGAGGTTATGGAGGGGTACAGGTTCAGGGCATTTTTGTGTGGAGTTCTGCATTGATACGTTCCAGTGAGAGAGGGAGGTTATGGATGGTTACAGGTTCAGGGCATATTTGTGTGCAGTTCTGCATTGATACGTTCCAGTGAGACAGGGAAGTTATGGAGGAGTACATGTTCAGGGCATATTTGTGTGGTGTTCTGCATTGGTACGTTCCAGTGAGACAGGGTGGTTATGGAGCGGTACAGGTTCAGGGCATATTTGTGCTGAGTTATGCATTGGAATGTTCCAGTGAGACAGGGAGGTTATGGAGGGGTATAGTTTCAGGGCATATTTATGTGGAGTTCTTCATTGGTACGTTCCAGTGAGACAGGGAGGTTATGGAGGGGTACAGGTTCAGGGCATATTTGTGTGGAGTTCTGCATTGGTACGTTCCAGTGTAAAAGGGCGCTAATGGAGGGGTACAGGTTCAGGGCATATATGTGTGGAGTTCTGCATTGGTACATTCCAGTGTGACAGGGAGGTTTTGCAGGGGAACTGATTCAGGGCATATTTGTATGGAGTTCTGCATTGGTACATTCTAGTGAGACAGGGGGGTTATGGAGGATACGGGTTCAGGGCATATTTGTGTTGAGTTCTGAATTGGTACGTTCCAGTGAGACAGGGAGGTTTTGCAGGGGAACTGATTCAGGGCATATTTGTATGGAGTTCTGCATTGGTACATTCTAGTGAGACAGATACGTTATCGAGGGGTACAGAAACAGAACATTTTTGTGTGGAGTTCTGCATTGGTACGTTCCAGTGGGACAGGGAGGTATTAGAGTGTACATGTTCAGGGCATATTTGTGTGGAGTTCCGCATTGGTACGTACCAGTGAGAAAGGGAGTTTATGGAGCGGTACAGGTTAAGGGCATATTTGTGTGGAGTTCTGCATGGGAACGTTCCAGTGAGACAGGGTGTTTATGGAGGGGTACAGTTTCAGAGCATATTTATGTGGAGTTCTGCATTGGTACGTTCCAGTGAGACAGGGAGGTTATGGAGGGTTACATTTTCAGGGCATATGTTTGTGGAATTCTTCATTGGTACGTTCCAGTGAGACAGGGAGGTTATGGAGGGGTACAGGTTCAGGGCATATTTGTGTGGAGTTCTGCATTGGTACGTTCCAGTGGGACAGGGAGGTATTAGAGTGTACATGTTCAGGGCATATTTGTGTGGAGTTCCGCATTGGTACGTACCAATGAGAAAGGGAGTTTATGGAGCGGTACAGGTTAAGGGCATATTTGTGTGGAGTTCTGCATGGGAACGTTCCAGTGAGACAGGGTGTTTATGGAGGGGTACAGTTTCAGTGCATATTTATGTGGAGTTCTGCATTGGTACGTTCCAGTGAGACAGGGAGGTTATGGAGGGGTACAGGTTCAGGGCATATTTTTGTGGAGTTCTGCATTGCTACGTTCATGTGAGACAGTGAGGTTATGCTGGGTACAGGTACAGGACATATTTGTGTGGAGTTCTGCATTGGTACGTTCCAGTGAGACAAGGAGGTTCTGGTGGTGTACAGGTTCAGGGTATATTTGTGTGGAGTTCTGCATTGGAACGTTCCAGTGAGACAGGGAGGTTATGGAGGGGTACAGTTTCAGGGCATATTTATGTGGAGTTCTGCATTGGAACGTTCCAGTGAGACAGGCAGATTATGGAGGGGTACAGTTTCAGGCAATATTTATGTGGGGTTCTGCATTGGTACGTTCCAGTGAGACAGGGAGGTTATGGAGGGCTACAGGTTCAGGGCATATTTTTGTGGAGTTCTGCATTGCTACGTTCCTGTGAGACAGTGAGGTTATGCTGGGTACAGGTACAGGACATATTTGTGTAGAGTTCTGCATTGGTACGTTCCAGTGAGACAGGGAGGTTCTGGTGGTGTACAGGTTCAGGGTATATTTGTGTGGAGTTCTGCATTGGAACGTTCCAGTGAAACAGGGAGGTTATGGAGGGGTACAGTTTCAGGGCATATTTATGTGGAGTTCTGCATTGGTACGTTCCAGTGAGTCAGGGAGATTATGGAGCGGTACAGGTTCAGGGCATATTTGTGTGGAGTTCTGCATTGGTACGTTGCAGTGGGACAGGGAAGTTATGGAGGAGTACATGTTCAGGGCATATTTGTGTGGTGTTCTGCATTGGAACGTTCCAGTGAGACAGGGAGGTTATGGAGCGGTACAGGTTCAGGGCATATTTGTGCGGAGTTCTGCATTGGAACGTTCCAGTGAGACAGGGAGGTTATGGAGGGGTATAGTTTCAGGGCATATTTATGTGGAGTTCTGCTTTGGTACGTTCCAGTGAGACAGGGAGGTTATGGAGGGTTACATTTTCAGTGCATATTTTTGTGGAATTCTTCATTGGTACGTTCCAGTGAGACAGGGAGGTTATGGAGGGGTACAGGTTCAGGGCATATTTGTGTGGAGTTCTGCATTGGTATGTTCCAGTGGGACAGGGAGGTATTAGAGTGTACATGTTCAGGGCATATTTGTGTGGAGTTCCGCATTGGTACGTACCAGTGAGAAAGGGAGTTTATGGAGCTGTACAGGTTAAGGGCATATTTGTGTGGAGTTCTGCATGGGAACGTTCCAGTGAGACAGGGTGTTTATGGAGGGGTTCAGTTTCAGAGCATATTTATGTGGAGTTCTGCATTGGTACGTTCCAGTGAGACAGGGAGGTTATGGAGGGGTACAGGTTCAGGGCATATTTTTGTGGAGTTCTGCATTGCTACGTTCCTGTGACACAGTGAGGTTATGCTGGGTACAGGTACAGGACATATTTGTGTGGAGTTCTGCATTGGTACGTTCCAGTGAGACAGGGAAGTTCTGGTGGTGTACAGGTTCAGAGTATATTTGTGTGGAGTTCTGCATTGGAACGTTCCAGTGAGACAGGGAGGTTATGGAGGGGTACAGTTTCAGGGCATATTTATGTGGAGTTCTGCATTGGTACGTTCCAGTGAGACAGGGAGATTATGGAGCGGTACAGGTTCAGGGCATATTTGTGTGGAGTTCTGCATTGGTACGTTGCAGTGGGACAGCGAGGTATTAGAGTCTACATGTTCAGGGCATATTTGTGTGCATTTCTGCATTGGTACGTTCCAGTGAGACAGGGAGCTATTAGAGTGTACGGGTTCAGGGCATATTTGTTTGGAGTTCTGCATTAGTACGTTCCAGTGAGAAAGGGAGGTTATCGAGGTGTACAGAAACAGGATATTTTTGTGTGGAGTTCTGCATTGGTACGTTCCAGTGAGAAAGGGAGGTTATTGAGGGGTACAGGTTCAGGGCATATTTGTGTGGAGTTCTGCATTGGAACGTTCCAGTGAGACAGGCAGATTATGGAGGGGTACAGTTTCAGGCAATATATTTATGTGGGGTTCTGCATTGGTACGTTCCAGTGAGACAGGGAGGTTATGGAGGGGTACAGGTTCAGGGCATATTTTTGTGGAGTTCTTCATTGGTACGTTCCAGTGAGACAGGGCGGTTATCGAGGTGTACGGAAACAGGACATTTTTGTGCGGAGTTCTGCATTGGTACGTTCCAGTGAGACAGGGAGGTTATGGAGGGGTACAGGTTCAGGGCATATTTGTGTGGAGTTCTGCATTGGTACGTTCCAGTGAGACAGGGAGGTTATGGTGGCGTACAGGTTCAGGGTATATTTGTGTGGATATCTGCATTGGTACGTTCCAGTGAGACAGGGAGGTTATGGAGGGGTACAGGTTCAGGGCATTTTTGTGTGGAGTTCTGCATTGATACGTTCCAGTGAGAGAGGGAGGTTATGGATGGTTACAGGTTCAGGGCATATTTGTGTGCAGTTCTGCATTGATACGTTCCAGTGAGACAGGGAAGTTATGGAGGAGTACATGTTCAGGGCATATTTGTGTGGTGTTCTGCATTGGTACGTTCCAGTGAGACAGGGTGGTTATGGAGCGGTACAGGTTCAGGGCATATTTGTGCTGAGTTATGCATTGGAATGTTCCAGTGAGACAGGGAGGTTATGGAGGGGTATAGTTTCAGGGCATATTTATGTGGAGTTCTTCATTGGTACGTTCCAGTGAGACAGGGAGGTTATGGAGGGGTACAGGTTCAGGGCATATTTGTGTGGAGTTCTGCATTGGTACGTTCCAGTGTAAAAGGGCGCTAATGGAGGGGTACAGGTTCAGGGCATATTTGTGTGGAGTTCTGCATTGGTACATTCCAGTGTGACAGGGAGGTTTTGCAGGGGAACTGATTCAGGGCATATTTGTATGGAGTTCTGCATTGGTACGTTCCAGTGAGACAGGGAGGTTATGGAGGGGTACAGGTTCAGGGCATATTTTTGTGGAGTTCTGCATTGCTACGTTCCTGTGACACAGTGAGGTTATGCTGGGTACAGGTACAGGACATATTTGTGTGGAGTTCTGCATTGGTACGTTCCAGTGAGACAGGGAAGTTCTGGTGGTGTACAGGTTCAGAGTATATTTGTGTGGAGTTCTGCATTGGAACGTTCCAGTGAGACAGGGAGGTTATGGAGGGGTACAGTTTCAGGGCATATTTATGTGGAGTTCTGCATTGGTACGTTCCAGTGAGACAGGGAGATTATGGAGCGGTACAGGTTCAGGGCATATTTGTGTGGAGTTCTGCATTGGTACGTTGCAGTGGGACAGCGAGGTATTAGAGTCTACATGTTCAGGGCATATTTGTGTGCATTTCTGCATTGGTACGTTCCAGTGAGACAGGGAGCTATTAGAGTGTACGGGTTCAGGGCATATTTGTTTGGAGTTCTGCATTAGTACGTTCCAGTGAGAAAGGGAGGTTATCGAGGTGTACAGAAACAGGATATTTTTGTGTGGAGTTCTGCATTGGTACGTTCCAGTGAGAAAGGGAGGTTATTGAGGGGTACAGGTTCAGGGCATATTTGTGTGGAGTTCTGCATTGGAACGTTCCAGTGAGACAGGCAGATTATGGAGGGGTACAGTTTCAGGCAATATATTTATGTGGGGTTCTGCATTGGTACGTTCCAGTGAGACAGGGAGGTTATGGAGGGGTACAGGTTCAGGGCATATTTTTGTGGAGTTCTTCATTGGTACGTTCCAGTGAGACAGGGCGGTTATCGAGGTGTACGGAAACAGGACATTTTTGTGCGGAGTTCTGCATTGGTACGTTCCAGTGAGACAGGGAGGTTATGGAGGGGTACAGGTTCAGGGCATATTTGTGTGGAGTTCTGCATTGGTACGTTCCAGTGAGACAGGGAGGTTATGGTGGCGTACAGGTTCAGGGTATATTTGTGTGGATATCTGCATTGGTACGTTCCAGTGAGACAGGGAGGTTATGGAGGGGTACAGGTTCAGGGCATTTTTGTGTGGAGTTCTGCATTGATACGTTCCAGTGAGAGAGGGAGGTTATGGATGGTTACAGGTTCAGGGCATATTTGTGTGCAGTTCTGCATTGATACGTTCCAGTGAGACAGGGAAGTTATGGAGGAGTACATGTTCAGGGCATATTTGTGTGGTGTTCTGCATTGGTACGTTCCAGTGAGACAGGGTGGTTATGGAGCGGTACAGGTTCAGGGCATATTTGTGCTGAGTTATGCATTGGAATGTTCCAGTGAGACAGGGAGGTTATGGAGGGGTATAGTTTCAGGGCATATTTATGTGGAGTTCTTCATTGGTACGTTCCAGTGAGACAGGGAGGTTATGGAGGGGTACAGGTTCAGGGCATATTTGTGTGGAGTTCTGCATTGGTACGTTCCAGTGTAAAAGGGCGCTAATGGAGGGGTACAGGTTCAGGGCATATTTGTGTGGAGTTCTGCATTGGTACATTCCAGTGTGACAGGGAGGTTTTGCAGGGGAACTGATTCAGGGCATATTTGTATGGAGTTCTGCATTGGTACATTCTAGTGAGACAGGGGGGTTATGGAGGATACGGGTTCAGGGCATATTTGTGTTGAGTTCTGAATTGGTACGTTCCAGTGAGACAGGGAGGTTTTGCAGGGGAACTGATTCAGGGCATATTTGTATGGAGTTCTGCATTGGTACATTCTAGTGAGACAGATACGTTATCGAGGGGTACAGAAACAGAACATTTTTGTGTGGAGTTCTGCATTGGTACGTTCCAGTGGGACAGGGAGGTATTAGAGTGTACATGTTCAGGGCATATTTGTGTGGAGTTCCGCATTGGTACGTACCAGTGAGAAAGGGAGTTTATGGAGCGGTACAGGTTAAGGGCATATTTGTGTGGAGTTCTGCATGGGAACGTTCCAGTGAGACAGGGTGTTTATGGAGGGGTACAGTTTCAGAGCATATTTATGTGGAGTTCTGCATTGGTACGTTCCAGTGAGACAGGGAGGTTATCGAGGTGTACAGAAACAGGATATTTTTGTGTGGAGTTCTGCATTGGTACGTTCCAGTGAGACAGGGAGGTTATTGAGGGGTACAGGTTCAGGGCATATTTGTGTGGAGTTCTGCATTGGAACGTTCCAGTGAGACAGGCAGATTATGGGGGGGTACAGTTTCAGGGCATATTTATGTGGGGTTCTGCATTGGTACGTTCCAGTGAGACAGGGAGGTTATGGAGGGCTACACGTTCAGTGCATATTTTTGTGGAGTTCTTCATTGGTACGTTGCAGTGAGACAGGGCGGTTATCGAGGTGTACAGAAACAGGATATTTTTCTGTGGAGTTCTGCATTGGTACGTTCCAGTGAGACAGGGAGGTTATGGAGGGGTACAGGTTCAGGGCATATTTGTGTGGAGTTCTGCATTGGTACGTTCCAGTGAGACAGGGAGGTTATGGTGGCGTACAGGTTCAGGGTATATTTATGTGGATATCTGCATTGGTACGTTCCAGTGAGACAGGGAGGTTATGGAGGGGTACAGGTTCAGGGCATTTTTGTGTGGAGTTCTGCATTGGAACGTTCCAGTGAGACAGGGAGGTTATGGAGGGTACAGTTTCAGGGAATATTTGTGTGGAGTTCTGCTTTGATACGTTCCAGTGAGAGAGGGAGGTTATGGATGGTTACATGTTCAGGGCATATTTGTGTGCAGTTCTGCATTGATACGTTCCAGTGAGACAGGGAAGTTGTGGAGGAGTACATGTTCAGGGCTTATTTGTGTGGTGTTCTGCATTGGAACGTTCCAGTGAGACAGGGAGGTTATGGAGCGGTACAGGTTCAGGGCATATTTGTGCGGAGTTCTGCATTGGAATGTTACAGTGAGACAGGGAGGTTATGGAGGTTTATAGTTTCAGGGCATATTTATGTGGAGTTCTGCTTTGGTACGTTCCAGTGAGACAGGGAGGTTACGGAGGGTTACATTTTCAGGGCATATTTTTGTGGAATTCTTCATTGGTACGTTCCAGTGAGACAGGGAGGTTATGGAGGGGTACAGGTTCTGGGCATATTTGTGTGGAGTTCTGCATTGGTATGTTCCAGTGGGACAGGGAGGTATTAGAGTGTACATGTTCAGGGCATATTTGTGTGGAGTTCCGCATTGGTACGTACCAGTGAGAAAGGGATTTTATGGAGCGGTACAGGTTAAGGGCATATTTGTGTGGAGTTCTGCATGGGAACGTTCCAGTGAGACAGGGTGTTTATGGAGGTGTTCAGTTTCAGAGCATATTTATGTGGAGTTCAGCATTGGTACGTTCCAGTGAGACAGGGAGGTTATGGAGGGGTACAGGTTCAGGGCATATTTTTGTGGAGTTCTGCATTGCTACGTTCCTGTGAGACAGTGAGGTTATGCTGGGTACAGGTACAGGACATATTTGTGTGGAGTTCTGCATTGGTACGTTCCAGTGAGACAGGGAGGTTCTGGTGGTGTACAGGTTCAGAGTATATTTGTGTGGAGTTCTGCATTGGAACGTTCCAGTGAGACAGGGAGGTTATGGAGGGGTACAGTTTCAGGGCATATTTATGTGGAGTTCTGCATTGGTACGTTCCAGTGAGACAGGGAGATTATGGAGCGGTACAGGTTCAGGGCATATTTGTGTGGAGTTCTGCATTGGTACGTTGCAGTGGGACAGAGAGGTATTAGAGTCTACATGTTCAGGGCATATTTGTGTGCATTTCTGCATTGGTACGTTCCAGTGAGACAGGGAGCTATTAGAGTGTACGGGTTCAGGGCATATTTGTTTGGAGTTCTGCATTAGTACGTTCCAGTGAGAAAGGGAGTTTATCGAGGTGTACAGAAACAGGATATTTTTGTGTGGAGTTCTGCATTGGTACGTTCCAGTGAGACAGGGAGGTTATTGAGGGGTACAGGTTCAGGGCATATTTGTGTGGAGTTCTGCATTGGAACGTTCCAGTGAGACAGGCAGATTATGGAGGGGTACAGTTTCAGGCAATATTTATGTGGGGTTCTGCATTGGTACGTTCCAGTGAGACAGGGAGGTTATGGAAGGGTACAGGTTCAGGGCATATTTTTGTGGAGTTCTTCATTGGTACGTTCCAGTGAGACAGGGCGGTTATCGAGGTGTACAGAAACAGGACATTTTTGTGTGGAGTTCTGCATTGGTACGTTCCAGTGAGACAGGGAGGTTATGGAGGGGTACAGGTTCAGGGCATATTTGTGTGGAGTTCTGCATTGGTACGTTCCAGTGAGACAGGGAGGTTATGGTGGCGTACAGGTTCAGGGTATATTTGTGTGGATATCTGCATTGGTACGTTCCAGTGAGACAGGGAGGTTATGGAGGGGTACAGGTTCAGGGCATTTTTGTGTGGAGTTCTGCATTGGAACGTTCCAGTGAGACAGGTAGGTTATGGAGGGTACAGATTCAGGGCATATTTGTGTGGAGTTCTGCATTGATACGTTCCAGTGAGAGAGGGAGGTTATGGATGGTTACAGGTTCAGGGCATATTTGTGTGCAGTTCTGCATTGATACGTTCCAGTGAGACAGGGAGGTTATGGAGGGGTACAGGTTCAGGGCATATTTGTGCTGAGTTCTGCATTGGAACGTTCCAGTGAGACAGGGAGGTTATGGAGGGGTATAGTTTCAGGGCATATTTATGTGGAGTTCTGCTTTGGTACGTTACAGTGAGACAGGGAGGTTATGGAGGAGTACATTTTCAGGGCATATTTTTGTGGAGTTCTTCATTGGTACGTTCCAGTGAGACAGGGAGGTTATGGAGGGGTACAGGTTCAGGGCATATTTGTGTGGAGTTCTTCATTGGTACGTTCCAATGTAAAAGGGCGCTAATGGAGGGGTACAGTTTCAGGGCATTTTTGTGTGGAGTTCTGCATTGGTACATTCCAGTGTGACAGGGAGGTTTTGCAGGGGAACTGATTCAGGGCATATTTGTATGGAGTTCTGCATTGGTACATTCTAGTGAGACAGCGGGGTTATGGAGGATACGGGTTCAGGGCATATTTGTGTGGAGTTCTGAATTGGTGCGTTCCAGTGAGACAGGGAGGTTTTGCAGGGGAACTGATTCAGGGCATATTTGTATGGAGTTCTGCATTGGTACATTCTAGTGAGACAGATACGATATCGAGGGGTACAGAAACAGAACATTTTTGTGTGGAGTTCTGCATTGGTACGTTCCAGTGGGACAGGGAGGTATTAGAGTGTACATGTTCAGGGCATATTTGTGTGGAGTTCCGCATTGGTACGTACCAGTGAGAAAGGGAGTTTATGGAGCGGTACAGGTTAAGGGCATATTTGTGTGGAGTTCTGCATGGGAACGTTCCACTGAGACAGGGTGTTTATGGAGGGGTACAGTTTCAGAGCATATTTATGTGGAGTTCTGCATTGGTACGTTCCAGTGAGACAGGGAGGTTATGGAGGGGTACAGGTTCAGGGCATATTTTTGTGGAATTCTGCATTGCTACGTTCCTGTGAGACAGTGAGGTTATGCTGGGTACAGGTACAGGACATATTTGTGTGGAGTTCTGCATTGGTACGTTCCAGTGAGACAGGGAGGTTCTGGTGGTGTACAGGTTCAGGGTATATTTGTGTGGAGTTCTGCATTGGAACGTTCCAGTGAGACAGGGAGCTATTAGAGTGTACGGGTTCAGGGCATATTTGTTTGGAGTTCTGCATTGGTACGTTCCAGTGAGAAAGGGAGGTTATCGAGGTGTACAGAAACAGGATATTTTTGTGTGGAGTTCTGCATTGGTACGTTCCAGTGAGAAAGGGAGGTTATTGAGGGGTACAGGTTCAGGGCATATTTGTGTGGAGTTCTGCATTGGAACGTTCCAGTGAGACAGGCAGATTATGGAGGGGTACAGTTTCAGGGTATATTTATGTGGGGTTCTGCATTGGTACGTTCCAGTGAGACAGGGAGGTTATGGAGGGCTACAGGTTCAGTGCATATTTTTGTGGAGTTCTTCATTGGTACGTTCCAGTGAGACAGGGCGGTTATCGAGGTGTACAGAAACAGGACATTTTTCTGTGGAGTTCTGCATTGGTACGTTCCGGTGAGACAGGGAGGTTATGGAGGGGTACAGGTTCAGGGCATATTTGTGTGGAGTTCTGCATTGGTACGTTCCAGTGAGACAGGGAGGTTATGGTGGCGTACAGGTTCAGGGTATATTTGTGTGGATATCTGCATTGGTACGTTCCAGTGAGACAGGGAGGTTATGGAGGGGTACAGGTTCAGGGCATTTTTGTTTGGAGTTCTGCATTGGAACGTTCCAGTGAGACAGGGAGGTTATGGAGGGTACAGTTGAAACAAGCACCCTCATTCATGATGAATCTCCTCTGCTGTCTTCCAGCACAAAACATCCTTCGTACAGAATGCTCAGCAGAACTGAATGCAACTTTTCAAGAATGTTGGCAAGTCAGGCAACATCTATTGAGTGGAATAGAGTCGATGTTTGGGACAGAACCCCTCCCTTACGGCTCTGACACAGGCCCTTCGGCCCAACCTTTCCAACCTGTCCCGGTGTCTATTTAAACTAATCCCTTTGCCTGCCCTTGATATAGAACATATAAATGTACAGCACATCACAAGCCCCTCGAGCCACAATGTTGGGCCGACCATGTAACCTACTCCAGAAACTGACAATGCTCTTCATTTAATATCGAACTCATGCAGTGAACAGATACAGCACAGCCTCAGACATGAATTTAAAGGGCAGATGTTGCAACAGTTTGAGCTTCATACCGGGGGCCACGAAGCAAGCAGGGTGTCACAAAGGGAGGAATGTGAGAGTGTTGTATGTCTGAGCCCAGCTGTGTGTGTTTGTGTATCAGAATCAGGTTTAATATCACCGGCAAATGTGGTGGAATTTGTTGTTTGTGACAGCAGTACATTGAAATACAAAGAAATAGAAATTATAAATTACAGTATGTATAAAATTAAATTTAAATGTTAGTGCAAAACGAGAGGGAAAATACTGAGGAAGTGTTCGTGGGTTCATTGTCCATTCAGAAATCTGATGGTTGAGGTGAAGAAGCTGTTCCTGAGACGTTGAGTGTCTCTTCAGGGTCCTGTACGTCCTCCTTGATGGTAGCAATGAGACGAAGGCATGTCCTGGGTGATGGGAGTCCTTAATGATGGATGCGACCTTTTTGTGGCATCATCTTTTGAATGTGTCCTGGATGTTGTGGAGTCCAGTGCCCATGAAGGAGCTGGCTGAGTTTACAACTTTCTGCAGCATTTTCCAATCCTGTGCAGTGGCCTCTCCACACCAGGCAGAGATGCAACCAGTTAGAATGCTCTCCACAGTACATCTGTAGAAATTTGCAAGTGTCTTTAGTGACAGACCGATTCCCCTCAATCTCCGAATGAAATATAGCCGATGTTGTGCCTTCATTGTAACTGCATCAATATGTTGGGCCCAGGATAGTTCCTCAGAGATGTTGACAAGCGGGAAATGGAAACTGCTCACCCTTTTCACTTCTGATCCCACGATGAGGACTGGTGTGAGTTCCCTCGACTTCCCCTTCCTGAATCCACAATCAAATCCTTTCTCTTCATGATGTTGAGTGCAAGGTTATTGCTGCGACACCACTCAACTTGCTGATCTATCTCACTCCTGTACTCCACCTCGTCACCGTCTGAAATTCCAACAACAATAGTTGTGTCATCAGCAAGTTTATAGATGAGCCTAGACACACAGACGTGGTGTAGAGAGAGTAGAGCAGTGGGCTGAGCACGCATCGTTGAGGTGTGCCAGTGTTGTTTGTCAGCAAGGAGGAGATGTTATTTCTGATCCACACAGACTGGAGTCTCCTGGTGAGGATCCAGTTGCAGAAGGAGGTACAGAGGCCCAGGTTTTGGAGCTTGTTGATTACAATTGAGGGTCTGATTGTGTTGGACGCTGAGCTGTAATCAGCAGCCTGACTTGTGTATTGTTATTGTCCGAGAGATCTAAGGCTGAGTGGAGAGCCCTCAAGTTCGACGACACAACCCCTTATTCTGCGCAAACCCACAAATCCATATGCATCCCCCAAAGTCATGTGCCTACAAACCACCAATCCATAGCTCAATCACCAACTCAGTGCGCACCCACACATGCTGACACCCCCCGCAAACATAACCCTCAGAGCAGGAATTATTTCAAACAGTTCAGGAAATGGCGGTCTCAGTATTAAAAATCCCCACTCCAGATCGGCCGACACATCCAATTCTGGGTGTCACTCAAAATCCGTGTACAGCCACATGTGCACCTCCATATTGGACGACACAGCCCTAAGTTTGCACAATTCGCGAATCAGTGCGCACCGTCATATTGGAGAATGAATACACTCTGTGTCCGTGCGCAACCCCCAATCCCTAAATGTGCGCTATCCCCATTTCAGTGCGCACCCCAAATCCCTAAATGTGCGCTATTCCCATTTCAGTGCGCACCCCAAATCCCTAAATGTGCGCTATTCCCATTTCAGTGCGCACCCCAAATCCCTAAATGTACGCTATCCCCATTTCAGTGCGCACCCCAAATCCCTAAATGTGCGCTCTCCCCATTTCAGTGCGCACCCCAAATCCGCTGACACTCCAAATGCACTTTAGATTATCTCAGAACCAGAATCGTGTCACAGTTCAGAAAATGGCTGCCTCGACAATGAAATTCTAATTTAATCCATACTCGCCATGCCCATCCCCAAATCTTTGTGCAGCCCCCAAAGCCGAGGGCATCCCTACATGCACAACAGTTAATCCCAGGACAAGAATCATTTCAGAGTTCACAAAATATCGTCCTCCGCATGAAACAATAGCAAGAAGAAAGTTCGAAGTGCAAAGAGCAAAGACTTGCTGTACATTCCCAAACCAAAATCTGTGGATGCACCATGAGGTGCACCATTCCTCTGCTGAAGCCTAAATCTGTGGCATTCAAAACCGCCGACACAGGTCTGTACCAGAAAACCGGGTATGTCTTGCGCAGGGCTACTTAAAGCGAGAAGAGACTATTTCGAACGAGAATGGAGGCGACATCGGATGTACAGCAGCTCTGACAGGGTTTACTTCCTGCAAAGCGAAACCCAATAGTATGCAAACGCGAGGAAATCTGTAGATGCTAGAAAATTAATCAATACACACAAAATGCTGGAGGAACGCAGCAGGTCAGGCCGCATCTATAAGGAGAATCACTGTCGACGTTTCGGGCCGAGACCCTTTGTCAGGACTAACTGAAAGGAAAGATAGTAAGAGTTTTGAAAGTAGGAGTGGAGGGGAAAATGCGAAATGATAGGAGAAGACCGGAGGGGGTGGGGGGAAGCTGAGAGCCAGACAGGTGATTGGCAAAAGGGATACCGAGGTAGAGAAGGGAAAGGATCATGGGACGGGAGGCCTAGGGAGAAAGAAAGTGGGAGGGGAGCACCAGAGGGAAATGGAAAACAGGCAGAGTGATGGACAGAGAGAGAAAAAAAAAACCTAAATATATCAGGGAAGGAGTAAGAAGGGGAGGAGGGGCATTAACGGAAGTTAGAGATGTCAATGTTCATGCCATCAGGTTGGAGGCTACTCAGCCGGTATATAAGATGTTGTTCCTCCAACCTGAGTTTGGATTCATCTTGATAGTAGAGGAGGCCATGGATAGACATTTCAGAATGGGAATGGGGCGTGGAATTAAAATGTGTGGCCACTGGGAGATCCTGCTTTCTCAGGCGGACAGAGCATATGTGTTCAGCGAAACGGTCTCCGAGTCTGCGTCGGGTCTGACCAATATATAAAAGGCCACACCGGGAGCACCGGACGCCGTATACCACACCAGCCGGCTCACAGGTGAAGTGTCGCCTCACCTGGAAGGACTGTCTGGGGCCCTGAATGGTGGTGAGGGAGGAAGTGTAAGGGCAGGTGATGCACTTGTTCCGCTTACAAGGATAAGTGCCAGGAGGGAGATCGGTGGGAAGGGAGGCGGGGGGGGGGGGTGAGTGGACAAGGGAGTCGCGTAGGAAGCGAACCCTGCGGAAAGCAGAAAGAGGGGGAAGGGAAAGATGTGCTTGGTAGTGGGATCCTGTTGGAGGTGGCGTACGTTACGGAGAATTATACGTTGGATCTGGAGGCTGGTGGGATGGTAGGTGAGTACAAGGGGAACCCTATCCCGAGTGGGGTGGAGGGCGGATGGAGTGAGGGGAAATGTGCGGGAAATGGGAGAGATGCGTTTCAGAACAGAGTTGATGGTGGAAGAAGGGAAGCCCCTTTGTTTAAAAAAGAAAGACATCTCCTTCGTCCTGGAATGAAAAGCAGATGCGGCGGAGACGGAGGAATTGTGAGAAGGGGATAGCATTTTTGCGAGAGACAGGGTGGGAAGAGGAATAGTCCAGGCAGCTGTGAGAGTCTGTAGGCTTATAGTAGATTTCAATAGATAGGCCGACTCCAGAGATGCAGACAGAAAGATCAAGAAAGGGGAAGGAGGTGTCAGAAATGGACCACGTAAATTTGAGGGCAGGGTGAAAGTTGGAGGCAAAGTTAATGAAGTCGACGAGCTCAGCATGCGTGCAGGAGGCAGCGCCAATGCAGTCGTCGATGTAGCAAAGGAAAAGAGGGGGCGGATGCCCGTATAGACTTGGAACATGGACTGTTCCACAAAGCCAACAAAAAGACAGGCATAACTGGGACCCATGAGGGTGGTCATGGCTACATCCTTGGTTTGGAGGAAGTTGGAGGAACCAAAGGAGAAATTATTGAGAGTAAGAACTAATTCCGCTGGACGGAGGAGAGTGGTGGCAGAGGGGAATTGGTTAGGTCTGGAATCCGAAAAGAAGCGAAGAGCTTTGAGACCGTCCTGGTGGAGGATGGAGGTATATAGGGACTGGACGTCCATGGTGAAAATAAGGCGGTGGGGTCAAGGGAACTTAAAATCATTGAAAAATTCAAAGCGTGAGAAGTGTCACGAACATAGGTGGGAAGAGATTGAACAAGGGGGGATAAGACAGTGTCAAGGTATGCAGAAATGAATTCGGTGGGGCAGGAGCAAGCTGAGACAATAGGTCTACCTGGACAGGCAGGTTTGTGGATCTTGGGTAGGAGGTAGAAACGGGAAGTGCGAGGTGTGGGAACTATGAGGCTGGTGGCAGTGGATGGGAGATCCCCAGAGCTGATAAGGTTGTTGATGGTATAGGAGACAGTGACCTGGTGCTCCTTAGTGGGGTCATAATCAAGGGGTAAAAAAGAGGAGGTATCAGAGAGTTGTCGCTGTGCCTCGGCCAGGTAGAGGTCAGTACGCCAGACAGCAATAGCTCCTCTCTTATCAGAGGGTCTTATAGTGAGGTTGGGATTGGTGTGGAGGGAGCGGAGAGGAGAGCGTTCGGAAGGAGTTAGGTTGGAATTGGAACAGGATGTGGTGCAGTCAAAACGGTTGATATCCCGTCGGCGACTAGCAATAAAGAGATCCAGGGCAGGCAGAAGAACAGAGCGGGGTGTCCATGAAGAGAAGGAGGGTTGAAGACGGGAGAAGGGGTCATCGGTGTGGGTAGGAGAGTCCTTGCCAAAGAAGTAAGCTCGGAGACGGAGCAGGTGGTAGATGAGTTCAGCGTCATAGCGAACGCGGAACTCGCTGAGGTGTGGGTGAAGAGGGATAAAGCTGAGGCACTTACTGAGGACAGAGCGCTCTGCCTCAGAGAGTTGAAGGTCGGAGGGAATGGTAAAGACCCGGCACGGATGAGAGACGGGATCAGAGGGGTGAGTGACACTGGTAGTGTCAGTGGAGAGGGAAGGGTTAGGGTGAGAGGAAGCTGACGATGGGATCTGAGAGAGAGTGGATTGCAGAGTAGTGGTGGGGGGAGGGGAGAACGGCCTTTAATAAAGCCCGTTTGATTCATAGAGATGTTTTTAGTTAAAATATTTTCAGGATAAAGGGATCGAAAATGGCGGAGATGAACAACAATAAAAATAATCCGGGATTCCATAATGGGGGTAAAAAAAGAAAAAGAAAACAACCAAATTACAAAGCCCAGAAAAAAAGTCGATATCCATCGACGCAAGCCCCAGGAAAAGGATCGGTGCTGTTATAGCTCCGCCTACGTGAATTTAAAAAAGTAATCTCTGTCTCCCTCTCCCGGACATAAATCTCATTACAGTCGACATATATCTCAGTATAGTTAACTTGAAAGGGCAGTGTTTTTCCTATAAAACAAAACGACCTTCAATTTGAAAGTAACCTTCATAGTATTAGATAAGGGAAGAAAAACACATCCAAAACAATTCTTGAAATATTTGCACAAAAGAAAACAATCGCCATCTTTAAATTATCCAATCTATTTTTAAAACATAAGAAAAACAAATAATTACCTAAAAGATCTTCAATAAAGCGTACGGAATAAAAACAAACAATTAATTCATTTAAATGCTGCAAAAAGCAAAAAAAGTTCTAGATAGTACAAACTTATCTACAGCCTATCAACAGCTCTCCCACTATATCTTCTGAGGTTAAAACCGTCCAAACCAGTCGTTTTCAGAAATAAAAAAGAATTTTAAGCTAAAAACTTTCTGTGACACCAGATCTTCCAGTCTTATCAGTCTTTACTCCGCGAGACTCAAGCCATTATAAATCATTCAAACTTCAGGTTTCAGACTCGTCGTGGTTGAAATATTTGCACAAAAGGAAAAACAATCACCATCTTTGAATATCCAGTCTTTCTTTAAAACGTAAAGAAATCCAAGCAATTACTTAACAAAAAAACTTTAAAAAAGCATACAGAACAAAAAAAAAACAGTTGGTTCATTTAAATGCTGCAGAGAAAAAAAAACTAGATGGTTCAGAATTATCTACAGTCTTTCAACAGTCCTCCCGCTATATCTTCGAAGGTTAAAACCATCCGAACCAGTCGTTTTCGAAGCTAAGAATACATTTTAAGGTAAAAACTTTCTATAACCATCAAATCTTCCAATTTCATCGCTTTACACCACGAGACAGTCAAATTATTATAAATTATTCAAACTTCAGATCCTCCTTCGGACTCGTCAGACAAAGAGTTAATAAAACGCAATGCTTCGGCTGGATCATCAAAAATACGAACTCCAGAATTTTTAACAAAAAGCCTTAATTTGGCTGGCTATTGTAATAAGGGAAAGAGATTTTTTGAAAAGCTAATTTCATAGAAGAGGCAAATGCAGCACATTTCTTAACAATTTCACGTGGAAAATCTTGAAAAAAAACGAACTTCTGAACCTTGAAATTGAAATAATCTTTGTTTTCTTGGAAGTTTAATAATGCGGTCCTTGTCTCCAAGACGGAGAAAACGCACAACAACATGCCTGTTTTTACCTTCATCCAAAGATTTTAAAGCACCGGTTCTGTGAGCCGATTCAAGCTCCGGGGGTTGCGAACAAACCTCCGGAAATAAAGACTGAAACATTTTAGCAAAATAATCCAGTGTGTCGGCAGATTCTGACTTCTCTTTTAATCCAACAATTCGAATATTATTCCGACGCGATCGAGCTTCCAAATCCACGATCCGTTGTTGAGCCTTTTCCAAACGAGAAGAATGGTCAGCCGCATTTCGATTAACTTCTTTAAGATCGAAGCTCAGAGAGTCAATTTCTTCTTCAAATGTCTCTTTTAGTTGAGTTATTTCTGTGCAGATACCGGTGATTCGAGATTCCAATCTCTTGACCCAAGGGACTTCTTCCGAGAACTCGTCAGCTTTGTTTAGATTTTCCATTAAAGGGGTCGGGATTTCGTCTGATGCTCTTCGAAGTAGCCATAATTATAACTATTGTGATTCAAATTTGACTGAATAGAGTAAAAACTTCGAAGTTTAAATCGGAAAAGGGAGAGATTAAAGACGGACAATAAGTAACTAAGTCTTACATGTCCGTAGCGGGAGGCGGAGTCCGGAAGGACTTTGGATTGAATTATGGAAAGGATGTTTCCCATGGTGGGAGAGGTTAGGATCAGAGGGCATAGCCTCAAAAGAGAGGGGCGCCGTTTCAAAACAGAGATGCGGGGAATCTTTCAGACAAAGGGTGGTGAATTTGTGGAATTTCTGGCCACATGCAGCTGCAGAGCCCACGGCGTTGGGAGCATTTAAGGCCGACATTGATAGTTTCTTGATTGGACATGGCATCAAAGGTTCAGGGGAGAAGGCCGGTAGCTGGGGTTGAGGAGGACGGAAAGAAAGGATCAACCATGAGTGAATGGTGGAGCAGACTAGATGGGCCGGATGGTCTGACTCTGCTTCCATGTCTTATGGCTTTATGGAAATGAGGATTGAGCAGGAGACTGCGAGACTTTGTCTGAGTTTTATATTTGGACGGTCGGTGCTGGTACGGGTGGGAACCCACAACGCCGTATTTGTAACCCTTTATTATCTAATGTTATGATTAATGATATTTTCTCTGAGACAGGCACTGAGGTGTGTAAATCACTATATGCAGATGATGGAGCTCTATGGCTTAGAGGCATAAGTTGCAATTATATTGTATATTGGATCCAATTGTCAGTTATTAATTTTGAACAGTCAGCAAATATATGAGGATTTAAGTTTTCAGTCGCTCCTGAACAAGTTCTGTGTTTTATAAATGTGATTAATAGGCATGCAGTTGATTTGAAACGATATTGTCAAACTCTTCAAGACGTGACAGCGGGAAGATTTCCAGACATGTGGATGGAAAATCAGCTGGCATGGAAGCGCCATATCAGAAAATAATAACATTAACTATTCTCAAATGTCTATATGGGTATTCTGGGGAGCTACATGAATATCATTGTGGGCCATGTTCATTTGTTTAATTGGATCTGTTCTTGATTATGGCTGTGTGACTTGGAGATCAGCGTCATCTTCAATTTTAAAGTGTTCGGAAGTGTTCTGGCGCAATAAGGTGGTCCCCTGTTTCATCTTTACTGGTTGAAATGAGCCAAGTGTAATTGCGGAGATTGCAGTTGATATTAACAAACGGGACTCATTAGACGGGACAAATAAATTACCATCCTGTTGAAGTTGTGTTCGAGGACGGTTGGCAACATCACACGAAGAGTGTTTTCAAGTTTAGGTGGCTGGGATCTTATCGCGCTGGGTAGATGGGATTGTGGGATTATGCAATATTCCCCAATGTCACGTTCTCTGAAACCCCATCTTGTTCTGCCTCTGACTAGCTGATTTTAGGTCACACAGTTTAATAAGTCTGAGAATTCTGCAATGTCCGAGAGTCTGTCGGTTCGTCAGTATATTTCGGAAAACTATTATGATATATATCAAAAAGATAACAACTGAGATGATCCTCTGGCTGTTTAAGTGCCTTAATTACAGGTAACGACAAAGAAACAACTTACTAACCATTATATCAGTATATAGAGTAGCATTTGTTGTCATCATTTTAGGTGGAGGAAATTTGTCCGTGTAAAGTTGTAATTTATTCAGATGTCTTTTCGGTTTTGATGAGTCTTAAAACAGTTTATTCTAGCGGTCGGTCAGATTTACTGTTGGAATCTCATTGGCCCACTTCTTATCAGTTTATGGGTCTCCTTATGGGTCTCACCCTGCACGGAGAGGTTGAGTTACAAAAGCTGATACAATTCCAGCGGTGGATAAAGACCTTCCACCCGGCAAATCAGAAGCTAAGGGGTTGGTGGGATTGAGAATTATAGCAAGACTGTTGGGATAATGAGCATAAAGGAAACACCACTGCGGAATGTGTAACTGTTAGCTTCATCGGGGAACGGAGTAAAACAGGAAGGGAAAGAATTTTATTCAAAAAAGAAGTAGTGAAGGTTTTATTTTCTCATTCTCTGCACCACACTCCACTCCAGTTAGTGGCGGGAATCCGACTTTAATTTGATCGGACAAACGCCTTTTAACCAAACCCCGCCCCATTTCGAATTATATTAGCAAATCATTCAAGGGGAAGGCGGAGAGTAGTGTGATTGACATTGGATTAGACAATCAGCATTCGACAAGATCCCCGCCGTTTTGTGGGCTGTAAGGTTGATAGGCCGCAAAAGGAACAGATGGACATATGCACAGACCAATGGCTGGACAGCGTTCCGGTGTAAGTCTTTGACTGACATCTGGCAGGTCCAATACGGTAATGAGTCTCCAGGACGACGCTTTACCCCTCACAAAACACACACTATCCTAACGTTCCAGAGCTGCCGGTCGATGCGACAACCTGCCGGGAATAACACCTGGGTGATCAGGGGGTGAATGTGAGGAGATGGAACCCTCACTGCAACCGCCTTTGGCTTGTGCTCAGGACGCGGCTTTATTAATGAACTGAAGCACCGAGGCGACCGGATATTTCACCGCGCTGATCACCTGCTCCCTGAATTTCGACTGAGTCACCGCGTAAATAAATGTGTTCGTGCAGCAGCTGAAATTCCTCAGGAAAACAGCGACGTAGTGAAAGATCAATTCAGAATCATTGAATTCTAATCCTTTTCCTGAGACCTGATAATATATGAAATTTACAACCAGTGTCATCCACAGGAGGATGAAGCTGCCGGAGAGGGTGAAGAGTAAAACCACAGACCTCCTCCTGCTCTCCATCTCCGGGTCACTGCGGTTCTCCCCCTTGCTCTGACCCTTCAGCCCCTTACGGACCCGACTGGCCACTAAAATGTGTCTGACTGTCAGAGCGTTGAGCAGCAGGATCCCAGCGAAAGGGAGGAACGGAGTTAAAACCGTATCGAGCCAGTCGTATCCGACCCACCCGGGGTCAGTGAAATAATTGTCCCTGAGAACACAGAGCCACGGTACATTGTCGATGATCACCCTGGGTTCCCGTGAGAAGTATCGGGGAACGTTTCTCAGACAGGACAGTACGCCGGTTGTTGTTAGAACCACAGACGCAGTTTTCCCGGTGCAATATTTTGTTTTCAGCTTCCGGCAGCAAATGGCGACAAACCGATCAAAGGTGAAAGTGACGGTGAACCAGACAGAACAGTCTGTGGCTGTGTACGTTAGTGATTCGCGGACACTGCACACAGGGGTGATGCTCAGAAAACTCCACCGGTACAAAATGATTCGATACAAAATGACCTCGGTGACAATGGTCAGTAGATCGGCCGCTGCCATGGCCACCAGGTAGCGTGTGGTGCAGGTAGAGAGGCCGCACTTTCCCCGGGACAGGATCACAATCGCCACTACATTCACTGGAGAGAGAGAGGGAGAGAAACAGACACAGGGCATTACTTGACACATTCTCCGGGAATTAACACCTAATCGAGTTGCGGCTAAAGATATCTGTGAACGGCTGCTAATCTAGCACCAGATGGGTCACACTATCTGTTTTCTTCAGTGTGGAGATAAAGCAATGTGTGGGCAATCGTCGGCGATTTAAACGAGCTGAATGAACTACAACGATCGCTGCTGATCCCGATTACAGTCGCTGATGGGGCCGGTTTCACTGACTTAACCGTGACTGACCAGGACTCTGGAAAATCAGCATCTGATGTTTCCAAGATGAGATACAGAGGGGAGAAACACACTGAAAACACTGGAAACAGTATTAGCAAACAGAAACTGAGTGGCTCCGTTAACGGATTAATTCTACACCGCAGATCAATTCGAAAACACACGTGAGCTGATCCCTGGACACCGGATCGGGTGATCAGACCAAATTATTGACCAAAAGGCAGCGGGATACGATTGTGACAGACTCCACAGGGAGACGCGAAATACATCACCAGGGGCTCTCTTTGATCAATAACTCAGAAACAGTGAACCTGACAATGAACACCCCCCCCCCCCCACCCCACACACACACACACACACCCACTCCCCGTCACACCTTCTCGGAGAGCTACCTGTCCTCAGCACTGGGACAAATCTGGACAAGGTATCATTAAAGGCAAGAACAGCGTTTGAGCCGATCCCGTGAGTTAGAGGAGAGACAAAGGTTTAGTTCCCTTTGTCATTGAATATGAAAAATCGGAAAGTGGAATTGACAGGATCGATATCTCTGACGAATATCTGTATAATGATCATCAAGTTGGAAGATTGTAAAATGATCATGAGTAGGTTCACCCCTGTTAACAATCAGAAATTCCAAACATGAATCCCTCTGCTCACTCACCGAGAACTCCAACAACGGCAATGAACACGTACAATATTTTATCCACTCTCATGTACATATCCAACGATGCAGACATTTTCTCTGTCCAGTGATTTGGCCCCCCTGTGTTACACGCGATCTCTCGGAATGAAATGTTAAGGCAGCACATGCATCGGGTTTTTAATACAATTCAGTGACTCCACAGGGACAGATTTCAACAGATTTAAAAATAAAGATTTTAAATTATTTACAAATCGATTACATCAGACACGTGAAATTCCTGCGGTGACGGATCGCGATTAAACTATTCAATTAATATGAAGACCATTGGGAGCTAATTTGTCCCAACGCAGGTGACTGAACCGTCCGAGTTATCTTATCAATTAAATGTGCTTCCAGTGTAAATATGCCCTTCAAAGTAACCATTTATTGGACACAAAATATTGAAGTAAATTATGCCATTGCAGCTTGTGAAATTGTATTCAATCACGAACACTACGCCGGCTGGTGTTGTCGTGGGATCAGCGCCGGATTTCGGAGCGAAGGTTCCCGAGTTCGAATCCATCCGGCTCCAAAAAAACCTTTGTGTGTCTGTGTGTGGGTACACCGACTGTCCCTGCCTGACCCTGCCGGACTGTACACGTGTCCATCTCCAATTCACTTTATCCCCTTGGTTTAGTCCCTTCTCATCTGTCTCCCCAAACTGGACAGTTCCAACCCTTCACAAAATGGCTGCCTGGACAATAAGAAAAGACAAGAACAGAGGGCATAATTCAAATTGCATTTATTAGTAATGTATGTACAAATGAAATAACTTCGAGACTTGTCGCAGCTCCAAATCAGGAGGCACCCCTACATGCACATTAGATTATGCCAGAGCAAGAATAATTTTAAACAGTTTACAAAAAAGGTTGTCTCCATTTAAAACATAGGAAGAACAAAGGTCAAAGTTGACATTGCATTTTTATTAAAGTATGGATAAACGGAAAATCCTTGAAATCCGACACACGTCCAGATGCCCCGGCTCACCCAGGTTTGTTTTCACCCCCAAATACGCCAACACGCCCAACTTTGTTCAAATCTGTCAGCATCAACAACTTTGTGCTCACCAGAAAACCCTCATTGAACCTTCAAATCAGTGTCCACCCCAAAGCATCCGACACCACGAAATCCTTGTGCACTCACACATTCGCTGACATACCCCTGAATCTGAGCGCATCCGCAAAGCTGGATGCTCCGCCAAACCCGTCCGCTCCACTAGATTCACCGGCAAACCCCGAAATATGCCTGCATCCCCATTTATCTGACCAAACAATAACATGTATCATCCTGTCCTGGTGACGTCTGACCTACCAATCCCCTGCAATATTGTCACAATATGTACCCAGAAAATCTCTTTCGCAATCTTCACCACTTTCCTCACCACCGCTTCTGCCCCTTTATACTTAATAAGGTTACTGGGAGAATGATACTTCTTCACTTTCCTAAACGCCTTGTCACACTCCCTAATCGCCTCTGCACACTCCTCAGTCCACAGTGATACAGCCTTTCTCCTATTAATTCTGTTTGTAATGGGAATAACTTCCATCTCAGTTTGCTGAATAACGTGACATAACCTTTCATTGCAAAAATACACATCTTCGTCAACATTCTGCAGCGGTTCCAGAACTACTGTGAATATTAAATCTCGTACCCATTCAGACACACAAGTTGAAAAACTTTTCTTTAATCAAACCATTACCATCATTCCGCAAACAAACCCTCAGTGAACTGTTTTAAAATCTCAGCAGCAGACAACTCTTCGTGAGCGAGAACAAAATATACTTTCTCACAACTCAGTAGAAGGTTTTCCACAAGCGTTGTAAACCATATTCAGTTTAATACAACTATCTGCTGAATCAAATATTTCTGAGGCAAATCCCACATACGGTTCATTCACATTCACAACTCTACACCCTGCCTCCTTCCTTATAAAACTGTCAGCACTACCTCTCTATCAAATGACCAATCACGCCAAACGACAATATAATCCTGCACAGAAAAAAACTTAACCTTGAAAATAATCTCTTTTCCTGAATACTCAAACCATCGGGGGATTCTGACAAATGAGAAACAGACTTCTTAATGTGTTGACGATGAAAAATCAGGCTGGGATAGACTAGGATGCAGATACTCCACCCATCAGATCTTCATTTACAGCTTCCAACATAACACCGGTTACACCGAGATAACTTCCTGCAGCTTTCACAATCATTTTATGTTTTTGCCTGTAGGACGAGATTTCTGATCAGTACAATTCACCACATCCATTATAAACATCACAAACTCCATTGTATCCACCAGTACAGTATCTTTCCTGAGAAAACTGTAATGCCGACATATATCCACTGACCTCCTAGTCTATTCTCTGACTGGGAGCACTTTATTAAGTTTAGCAGTCAGAGTCAGGTTTAACTTTTTGCAAGGTCTCTGCATAAGACACACCCAACTTTACTTTAACCTGTTGAACTGATCCGCCTCTATTTTCCTAAGGCAACATAGTTGCTGTTTTCACATTCCCACTTCTCTCCATGACTGAAATTCACATTAACTAATCATCTCATTTGACCGACAGGTTCCTCTGCCATTGACAGCAGGGGACAGTGAAGGGTCTGAACTACGATAGGTCTGGTGGAAATCTGCCTCAGACTCAGAACTCCCTTTTCTGCTCTATCGCTATGGCGGAGTTCAGCGATACTGCTGTCGGTGATCGTCAACCGCGGCACCTACAGGGACGGGCGTGGCTGTCCGTCCACACCTCCGATTGTCTGTTCCGGCGATGTTTGCTAGACCTCCCTCAGCCTCCGCCGATGCAGAGAAAATTGCGCCACCAGCCGGCAGCAGGCACTCTGGGAGTTATGAACTACGATCCTCCACACTCCTGGTGAATCTCCTCTGGAGACCTCCTGCACAAAATATACTTTGTATAGAATGCAACAGTTTAAGAAACGTACCAGGTCAGGCACAATCTCCTGAGAGGAGCGCCGCAGGGAACCGTACTCTCTCCGGTCCTGTTCACCCTGTACACATTAGACTTCCAATATAACTCGGAGTCCTGCCATGTGCAGAAGTTCGCTGATGACACGGCCATAGTGGGGTGTGTCAGGAATGGACAGGAGGAGGAGTATAGGAAACTGATACAGGGCTTTGTGATATGGTGCAACTCAAACTACCTGCGTCTCAATATCACCAAGACCAAGGAGATGGTGGTGGACTTTAGGAGATCTAGGCCTCATATGGAGCCAGTGATCATTAATGGAGAATGTGTGGAGCAGGTTAAGACCTACAAGTATCTGGGAGTACAGTTAGACGAGAAGCTAGACTGGACTGCCAACACAGATGCCTTGTGCAGGAAGGCACAGAGTCGACTGTACTTCCTTAGAAGGTTGGCGTCATTCAATGTCTTCAGTGAGATGCTGAAGATGTACTATAGGTCAGTTGTTGAGAGCGCCCTCTTCTTTGTGGTGGCGTGTTGGGGAGGAAGCATTAAGAAGAGGGACGCCTCACGTCTTAATAAGCTGGTAAGGAAGGCGGGCTCTGTCGTGGGCAAAGTACTGGAGAGTTTAACATCGGTAGCTGAGCGAAGGGCGCTGAGTAGGCTACGGTCAATTATGGAAAACCCTGAACATCCTCTACATAGCACCATCCAGAGACAGAGAAGCAGTTTCAGCGACAGGTTACTATCGATGCAATGCTCCTCAGACAGGATGAAGAGGTCAATACTCCCCAATGCCATTAGGCTTTACAATTCAACTGCCAGGACTTAAGAACTTTTTTTTTAAAGCTATTATTAATGCTTTTTGAGTTAGTGATTTAGATGCATATCATATTATTACTCAGTTAGGTATTGTATGTAATTAGTTTTTGTTACAAGTGTATGGGACATTGGAAAAAAGGTTGAATTTCCCCATGGGGATGAATAAAGTATCTATCTATCTATCTATCTATCTATCTATCTATCTATCTATCTATCTATCTATCTATCTATCTATCTATCTATCTATCTATCTATCTGTCGAAGTTTTGGATGAAACCGTCCAGTTTCAGGATAGAGAGTGGCCCTTCCAGGCTGCACTGGTGCCCACCAAAATTATTTACTCAGAGCCTAGTAGGATATACTGCAGATTATTGAGAGAGGCAGGAAATGACATCACTGGTGACTTGACCAATATATTTGTGTTCTCTGTAGCCACGAGTAAGATCTCAGAAAAGCGCTGATCGATCTTATTCTGTTATTTAAGAAGGGGGACGGATAATCCTGGAAAATATTGACTCACGTTAGGGGTAGACACGTTTCTGGAGAAGATTCTTAGGGATTGGATGTAGAGTTATCAAACTCCTCACACATCAACATACCCATCGTCTCCTCCAGAGTGTGATAGTCTGTTTCCCGACGGCCCTTTCGGCCGGCACCAGGACCATCCCTCCGGTCCATGTACCTGTCCAAGTGTCTCAATGGAACCTAATTTCACCACTTCCCCTGGCGTCTCATTCCACACTAAAACTGTCCTCTGAGTAAAGAAGTTCCTTCACATTTTACCCTTAAACCCTTTTCCTTTTACCCCGAACTTATGACATCTTATTCAAGCCTCACCCAACCTGAGGGGGAAAAGCCTCAGCTTCGGTGCGACAAACCCCTTTGAATCTTTCTCTCCAATTCAGGTCCACACCTCCTGGAAACATCATTAAAAATGTTCGCTCTAATCGTTCAAGTTTCTTGGTACTTATTCGTGTAGATGGGTGACCCTGGATAGATGCACGGAGCTTAGGAAAATAGAGGGCTATGGGTCAGCCTGGGTAGTTCTGTGGTAAGGACAGGTTCAGCACAGCTATGTGGGCCGAAGGACCTGCATTGTACTGTAGGTTTTCTATGATCCAGGCTACACACAATACTCCAGGATTGTCCTCAGTAACGTCCTTTACAACTTCAACATAACATTGCAATTCGTGTACTCAGTACTTTGATTCATGAAGGCCAATGTGCCAAAGGCTCTCTTCATGACCCTGCCCTGAACTATGGAACTGTATTCCCGGATCCCTCTGCTCTCCGCAGACCACAATCCCCGACCAGTCACTGTCTGAGTCCGACCCTGTTGTTCCCGGCAAAGCGCAACACCTCACATCGGTCCTCATTACATTCCAGCTGCAAAACCGTCAGCCCATTTATCCAGCTGCTAAACTCATCTCCAAGTTTTGATAATCTGCCTCACTGCCACTCATGCTCCGTATCCAGGTGTCAGCTGCAAATCCAGTTTACCATATTCCCATTGAAATCCAAAGTTACGTGGAGCTGAGGAAGACGATGGCGCCAAACGGCGACTCCTTGTTTGCAACTTCGGAAAGAGCTCTAGTTCTATTTTAATATCTCGATTTTTCCCTTTCATATTTCTTTTGAAGACCCCGACCTGGAATTACAAACTGACTTTGGTTCTTTGCGGGAATGGGACCCGTTCTCGGAGTCTGACGACTGGCCGTTATTCGATGTACCAAGGACGAGGGCTAAAACACAGCGCGCCTTCAGTATTCCGGGATTTCGTGGCTCTGGACAGCTAACATAAGCTGTTAGTTATGTCCCCCCTGTCGTTGTGAAACGGGGACACCCATTTTTCCCTTATTAGAGAGAGAGACTGGTATGTTGAATTACCGGGTGAACGTGTCCTCTTTGTGGTTTTGCAAGTCTGTGTCCCTATTGACGGTTTGCTGCACGTTTCAGTGCTCGGTGGAGGGCGCTGATGCTTTCGTTATCTCGTGGGTGGAGGGGAGATAGTTGCTTTGCTACTGCTTATGCGTGGGTGGGGTGAGCTGAGGGGAATTTGGGGTGCTAGAATTTAACTGTCATTCATTCTTTGGGGCTCTCTGTTTTCGTGGATGGTTGCGAAGAGTAGAATTTCAGGCTGTATATTGTATACATTTCTCTTTCATTAACTTCACATTTCAAACATCTGACACCTTTGAAATACTTCTATATCCTGTTCCTCAGAATATCTGACAATAAGTTAACCGCTGGTGTCAGGCTCATCCGCCTCTACTTTCCCGGCTCATCGTCAGAGCCTTTCTTGAACAATTGAAGCTGATCTACAGCACCTCACAGGTGTCTAAAGACATTTTAAATACTCCTGGAGACAGGCTAAGGCCGCTGCAGTTTCCGGACTCGACTTCCACAAGGGTCGATGCGATGTCTTGTCACTAATTGAAAATTGATCTGCCCTGATTGAGACCATTAAACTATAAAATACAGAAGCACAATTAGGCCATTTGTCCCATCGCGTCTGCTTCGCCATTTCATCATGGCTGATCCATTTACTGTACGCTACTAGCCCCCAACTCCATCCTTCTCTCCATATCCGTTCATGCCCTGAGCAGTCGAGAATCTGTCAACCTCTCCCTTAAATATACGTAAGGACTGCACCCACTGCTGCTCGTGACAATGAGCGAATTCCACAGATTCGCCATTCTCCAGCAAAAGACATTCCTCTTGCTTTCATTCTAAATGGATGCCCCTCCATTCTGAGACTGTCCTCTAGTCTTACCCTCTCTCACCAGAGGTATGATCCTCTCCACAACTACTCTGTCAGAGGCATTCACCATTCGATAGGTTTCAATCGGGTCAACCCTCATTCTACAGACCACAAGAACCTTGAATAACTCCAGACCGCCAAACGCCTGAATTCACGCCAGGCCCGTTGGTCATTATTTTTTGGCCGGTGCAGGTTTACCCTCGCCTTTCGTCCGGGGTCCAAGAACGGGAAGCCCGATGCTCTCTCCCGTCAATACGTTTCCGAGAAGGACCTTCCCAACCCCGAGACCATCCTTCCACCATCCTGTGTAGTGGCTGCCCTCGCCTGGGAGATCGAGTCCAGAGTCAAAGAGGCCCAACGGACTCAACCTGACCCAGGCATCGGATCTCACAATCGCCTCTTTGTACTCGACTCTGCTCGATCGCAGGTTCTCCATGTGGGGGCACACTTCTCGTTTCGCCTGCCATCCCGGGATCGATCGGCCTCTGACCCTCCTGAAGAGACATTTCTGATGGCCCTCCATGGACGCCGACACCCGTTCCTGTGTTTCTGCATGTTCCGTCTGCGCCCGGGGAAAAGCCTCGGTCCAGGCCCATATACAAGGTGCCGAAAGATCTGGGAAGACACACGCACGGCCCTGCCTCGCTCAGCCAACCGTAACCGAAAAATTGCCGAACGCCATCGTACCCCTGCTCCTGAGTATCGACCTGGGAAGATGGTGTGGCTCTCGGCTAGAGACATTCCTCTCAAGAACGAGCCCAAGAAGCTCGCCACCCGCTTCCTGGGACCTTCGAGTTTGAGAGCATTATCAATCCCACGGCAATCCGGCTCAAACTACCTACGTCAATGCAGATCCACCCTATAGTTCACGTCTCCCAGTTAAAACCGGTTTCTGTCAGCCCGTTATGCCCTCCGACCGAACCCCCTCTAACCCCACCTACCCTCCGATCATCGACGACCATCCGGCGTACACCTTCCGGCAGTTATTGGATGTTCGCCGTAGAGGGAGGGTCTCCAGTACCTGGTCGACTGGGAGGGGTACGGCCCGGAAGAACGTTCCTGGATTCCCCTCTCCTTTATCCTGGACCCTTCTGTCATCTCGGATCCCAATTGGGACCATGCAAACGAGCCTGGGGGGTCGCCTGGAGCCTCCCGTTGAGGGAGGGGTACTGTCATGTTTCCGTTTGGTTATTCACCTTTACCGCTCCTTTATCCCTGATTTATGCCCTAATATCACTCATTAGATTTCCAATTGCTCTAGTTTACTTTATTACAGTACACCTGGTTTTTATCAGAGACTGTGAAATAATAACGATGGCGTCACTATCACAGGCTGCCAGTTTGTTGGTTTATTCTCGTTTGATACTTCGTTCCCTTATCCAATCAGAACCGTTAGTTCTCTGTTCCGCTCTAGTTTCAAGACAGTCCCTATAAATCCCGTCTCCTTGTCAAGATTCCTCCGGTTTGCTGTTCTTCGTTCACGTCTAAGCCAGCATCCCCAACTCAGTCGACGTGCCGGTGTCCCGCCCTTGGGTTCTCCTTAGTCGCCGCATGCAACAGTGAATTCTACTGATCAAACACCTCGTCCTACTGGGGAAATTAAAATTATTGTGACAGCTGCAGAAAGATATCTTGGTGTAACTGGTGTTACCAGTTTTATAAGGAAAAGGGCAGCGTATAGAGTTGTGAATGTGAGTTAAACGTATGTAGCATATGTAGTAGAAATATATCATTCAAAAGGTGGGGTATTAAAGTGGTTCATTTTTACAACTTGTGGAAAATGACTTGTATTGCCTATTTTAAACTCGGAGCTCCTCGTCTGATCCTTCCAGTTATGGACCAATATGGTTAACCTCTCATTTATGTAAACTTATGGACGTATAGTACTGAAACGGTTGAATTATATTTTTGAAGGGGGAGGCAATTTGTCATTTTATCAGAGTATATTGTGGAAGGGGAGAATGACATTGGATTCAGTTTTGTATTTGGAATACGATATTAGGAAAGCACAGTTAAAATAAGTTGTTGCAATGACAGAACTTTTGACATTGAAAAGGCATGTAATATTTATGGAAGGAAGGACTTTTGGAAATTAGGAGAGGGGAGATTGCAGCATTTTTTTCTGTTTTTTTTTTTGTCATTTGGAAGTCCCTGCAAGTAAGGGTGGGAAAGATATATCCTGGTGTGTATGAGATAGCGAATGGGACCGCACAAGTCTGTATTTGTAACACTTTATTATTTAATAATGTGATTAATGATATTTCCCGAGATAGCGTCGGTAAATTACAATGTACAAATGAAGGAGCTTTCTGGATTAGAGGCAGAAATTTGAATTTTAGTGTATGGAGCTGCAATTATTTATTAATATTTTTGAAAAAAAAGAAATATATGACGATGTAAGCTTTCAGTAGCTAAACATAAGTTATGTGTTTTACAAATAAGATTAATTGATCTGCAGATGATTTGAACTTATATGGCCAAAATCTTGAAGACATGCCAGAACAAAGATTTTCAGGCATATGGGTGGACAATAAGCTGACATGGAAGCGCTACATCGTTATAATAACTGATCAATAAAAAGGAGCATTAAATATTCTCAGCTGTCTATGTGGATATTCTTGGGTGTTACACGAAAATCTTTGTTAATCATTTAGAATTGTTTAATTAGATCTGTTCTAGATTCTGACTGTGAGGCTTATGGATCAGCTTCATCTTCAGCTTTAAAATGGTTGTATGTGATGCAAGCATGGACTTTAAGATTGTGTTGTTATGCAGTAAAGTCGTCCCATGTTTCGGTTTTACTGGGTGAAATGGGATAATCACCCTCACGATTGCGGCGGCTGAATTTGATATTAACATACCCGATTAATTTCAGGGGGCAGAGACATTATCATGCTGTTGAAAGTGTGTTAGAGGACGGGTGGGAACACTCAGGAAGAGTGTTTTTAGTTTTGGATATCTGGGCTCTTATCACGCTTGGAGTATGGGCTTGTTGGATTATGCAATATGTCCCAGTGTCGCGTTCTCAGTAACTCTACTTTGTTTTCTTTTCCCAATCACATTAGTCGATTTCGGGTTGAACAGTTTAATACAATGTAAATATTCTGTTCTGCCGGAGAATCTGTTGTCTCATCAGTATATTAAGGAAAATTATTATGATATGTTAACCATCAATGGTTACGAATCGTGTCAAGTTTGTTAGCATTTTTACAGATGGAACGAAAGATAATTTGACTGGGAATGCTGGAGTAGCCCATTCTTTTTGCCTAAAGTACAGAAAACGATATGAAATTACTTTGCAACCATTTATCAGTATATACAGCTCAACTGGTTACCATCATTTTAAGCTTAAGGTGGGTGAAGAAATTTTTTCCCATGTAATGTTATATTTGTTCAGATTACATTTCGGTTTTGATGACTCTTAAACATGTTATGCTAGCAGTCGGTCAAATTTACTGTTGGAAACTCACCAGGCATTAATTCATATTCAAGTACTTGTTTATATATTTTCTTCTTATAGGTCCCTGAACACAGAGGTATTGAGGGGAATGAATGGGTTGACTCTGTGTTACAAAAGTTCAACAGTGGATAAAGACGCTTCACTTAGCAAATCAGAAGTTCAGAGTTATGTATGTTGAGAATTAGGAGCTTATGGAAAGACTGATGGGAAAATGGGTACACCTTTACCGAATACATAAACGTGTTGGGTGTATGGGGAGAAAGGGGGAAAACAAGAACGGACGGAATTATATTGATGTGAACTAGAATGGGAACATAGAAGTTTATGGTTTATGGGGGAACCAAGAAGGGAAGGAATTATATCGCCATGACTTACTATGCTTAATGATTCCTTTTGTCATGTTGCAAAACATGTTTCCGGATCGTGCAGGCTTTTTCATTATGAAACGGTTGAACACAGGCCATTTCAGGGTGAAGCATATCAGGGAATAAATCATGCAGGCTTCATTGCAATCTTGGGAGGGCTTGATTGATTTCATTTAACCGTTTTCTTGGTTAAAGTCATGGGTGTGCCTTTAATTAAATTCGCAGTATTGTGCGTACAATTACGTATATACGTGTAATCGTACAATACGTATAATCGATATGATTTATTGAGAGTAATTTAGCTTTCATTAGAAGACAGAAGTAGTCAAGATTTTATTTCCCAATTGTCTACATCACACTCCAGTCCAGTTGACAGCGAGAAAGCGCCTTTAAGTTGCAGTGTCAGCCGCCGTTTATCCAATGCCCGACCTACTTCAAAATTTAGTCAATCATTCAAGGAGATAGCGGAGACTGGTGTGATTCACATTGGGTTAGTAAATGAGCATCTGACTTGACACAATCCGTCTTCTGGGAATGTCTGACAGTGAAGTTGGTGAGCGGAATGGGAATAGATGGACATATCCGCAGACGAATGTGCGGGCGATCATTCCGGAGTAGTTCTCTGTCTGGTATCTGGCGGGAAGAATAAGGTACCTAATCCCTTGGACGGTGTTTTGCAACTCCCGACGCACACACTATCTTAACGTCCCGGACTGCCGGTCGATGGGACAATCCGCCCGGGAATAACACCTGGGAGATCAGGCGGTGAATCTGAGGAGTTGGAGTCCGGACTGGAGACTTTGCCGCCGCCTCTGGCGACTACTCAGGATGCGGCGCCATTAATCAACTGAAGCATCGAAGTGACGGGATATTTAACCGGGCTGATCACCTGCTGCCTGAAATTCGACTGAGTCACGATGTAAATAAATGTGTTTGTGCAGCAGCTGAGATCCATCAGGAAAATCTCGAAGTTATAAAAGATCCTTTCAGAATCATTGAAATCGTGTCCTTTTCCTGAGACCTGATAATATATGAAATTTACAACTACCGTCATCCACAGGAGGATGAACCTGCCGGAGAGGGTGAAGAGTAAAACCACAGATCTCCTCCTGCTCTCCATCTCCGGGTCACGGCGGTTCTCCCCCTTGCTCTGACCCTTCAGCCCCTTACGGACCCGACTGGCCACTAAAATGTGTCTGACTGTCAGAGTGTTGAGCAGCAGGATCCCAGCGAAAGGGAGGAACGGAGTTAAAACTGTATCGAACCAGTCATATCCTACCCACCCGGGGTCAGTGAAAACATTGTCCTTGGTAATACAGAGCCACGGTACATTGTTGATGATCTCATTGGGTTCCCGTACAAAGAATCGGGGAAAGTTTCTCAGACAGAACAGTACGCCGGTTGTTGTTAGAACCACAGCCGCAGTTTTCCCGGTGCAATATTTCCTTTTCCGTTTCTGGCAGCAAATGCGACAAACCGGTCAAAAGTGAAAGTGACGGTGAACCAGACAGAACAGTGTGTGACTTTGTAGCTCAGTCCATCGTTAACACTGCACACAGGGGTGATGCTCAGGAAGATCCACGGGAAGTGATGCATTCTGATTCGAGTCAAAATGACGTTCGTGACAATGGTCAGTAGATCGGCCGCTGCCATGGCCACCAGGTACCGAGTGGTGCAGGTAGAGAGGCCGCACTTTCGCCGGGACAGGATCACAATCGCCACTACATTCACTGGAGAGAGAGAATAGACACTGGGCATTACTGAAACAGAGAGAGGGATCGGACTGTGACAGACTCCACAGGGAGACGGGAAGCGCAGGACTAGAGTTTCCGTCTGATCAATAACTTCGGAAAAGTGTACTTCAGAATGCAAACATCTCCTAGTCACAACTTCCCGGAGAGATCCCTGGCCCCAGCACTGGAACATCTCTGGACAAGGTGTCATTCAAGGCAAGAACAGCGTTCTATTCGATCCCGTGAGTTAGAGGAGAAACATAGACTTAGTTCCACTTGTTATTAAATATGAAAATTCAGAATGTGAAATTGACTGGATCAATATCTCTGATGGATATTTGCGCAGTGATGATCAGGTTGTAAGCTTGTAACATTATCTTAAACAGGTTCACACCGATTACCACACAGAAATACCGAACATGAAATGCTCTGCTCACTCACCCGGAACTCCAATGACGGCAATGAACATGTAGAGTATTTTCTCCACACTGATTTACCGATCTATCATTGCAGATATTTTTTCCTGGCCAGTGATTTGTCTCTTTGTGCGACAGGCGATCTCTCGGAATGAAATGTTAAGGCAACACATGCCTGGGGTTTTTAAAGCCATTTAGCAATTCCACAGGGACAGATTTCAACAGATTGAAAAATAAAGGTTTTTAAATTATTTACAAACCAATTACTTCAGATAGGTGGAATCCTTGCGATGACAGATTGTGATTGAATTAATGAATAATATTTAGCTCATTTGTGGGAGTGAGATTATACAACAAAGGTGACTGAACCGTCCCAGGTGTCTTATCAATTAAAAATCACTCCTGCCTCCCCAGGTCTCAACAATGTTCCGTTCTATGTGAATTCAATATTCGATAGCTTTCAAACTGATTTCAGAGGGCTCGTCTAGGGAGGCTATTTGGGTGGAATTGAGGAATGGGAAGCACACACAGAAACACACTGACACACACTAAGACGTATAGACAGACACACACACACACACACACACACACACACACACACACACACACACACACACACACACACACACACACACACTTACTTACCGCCTCTGCGGCACTCAGTCGTGTTCTTTGACACATATAGTGTGCTATGATTAGAACATGCTCCCCCACACTAGACTGGTGAGTTTGATGGCGATTTGTCAGGGTTAGGGGTGGGTCCTGGACGAGCCCCCAAATGTTCTGAGTATGACTGAGTCACTGAAGTCTTTGAGCGTTTCATGGATAGAAAAGTGTTTAATCATCACCACAGACAGACATTATTTTGGAAAACCCCTCGGTAGAGTCCCCTAAACATAAACTTCATCAAGAGTTTATGCTCTTGAGGAGATTGGTAAGGGTCAGTGATTCAATACAGTTTCACAAGCTACTATGACATAATTTACTTCCATATTCTGTGTCTGACAAATGGTGCATATGTACAGTGGAAGCACCATTAGCTGCTAAGACACCTCGGGAAGTTCAGTCTTCATTGTTGGGTCAAACTAAATGCAGCAAATGTTCTAAATAATAACTCATCAGTTTTTTCCGAATCTGTCACAGCGAGGATTGCACCTGCTTGACGTAATTGGTTTGCAAGGAAATTAAAAATGTTTACTCTAAAACCTGTTGAAATCTGTCTCCCTGGAGTTGCTAAATTATATTAAAAACCTTTGGCATGTGTAATCTCAACATCTCATTCCGAGAGATCGTCTGTAGTACAGGAGGACAAACCACTGGACAGAGAAAATGCCTGCAATGTTGGATAGGTACTTGAGTGTGGAGAAAATATTGTACCTGTTCATTGCGGTCATTGGAGTTCCTGGTGAGTGAGCAGAGCAATTCATGTTCGCTATTTCTGTCAAGGCTCTGGAGTAGGGATCCAATCGCAGACCCAGTACAGCGCACACAGTGATATGTACTGAGTCGCAAATCCCGAGGTACAAACAAAGTCAGCGTCAAAATTCAGGTAGAGATCAAAACATCCAGATAAATCCAAACACCAGAATCGGGAAACAGGCAGAGTCGATATTCAGACGGACAGGGTACAGATACGAATGCTGGAAACGCTCCGGAAAATTCACTGACACAATCTGGCAACAAACCGGTGAAAGTACCGGACTGAAATACACTGAGCAATAAACAGAGCGGCAGGTGATAGGTGGAGCACAATGAGACACAGGTGGCAGCAATACAGGTAATAATGAGAAACAGATGAGAGACGGAGTACTCAGTAACACGGGGGCCAGAGTAGAGCAGGAGCGGGGACAGGAACACATGGCAATGCAAAACCACAGACTGACAGCTGGAGGAAACACACAAAAAGACAGAGTTCAACTGGAGGTACTGACAGTACCCCCGCCCCCGGCACACACACACTACGGACGCCTCCTGGCGTCGCGGCGGGTAGAGCTGGGTGCTGGCGATGAAAGTCCCTCATGAGCCAGGCCTCCAGGATATTACGAGTTGGGACCCAACACCTCTCCTCAGGTCCGTAGCCCTCCTAGTCCAC
The DNA here is from genome assembly GCF_048418815.1 of Hemitrygon akajei. Lineage (NCBI taxonomy): Eukaryota > Metazoa > Chordata > Chondrichthyes > Myliobatiformes > Dasyatidae > Hemitrygon > Hemitrygon akajei. Next base: position 7,640,807 of record NW_027331930.1, on the reverse strand, counting down.
AAGGTACTGGAGGCCACGCCCCCGGTGACGAACGTCCAGCAGCCGACGCACCGTGAACACCTCTGACCCATCGATGAGCCTGGAGGGAGGGGGGGTTGGTACAAGACACAGTGGTGGCCTATAATACGCTTTATGCGGGAGACATGGAAGGTGAGTTGAATACGGCGGAGAATGGAGGGGAGTTTGAGACGGACAGCAGCATGGCTGCTGACTTAGCAATGGCAAAGAGGCCGACGAAGCGGGGGGGTGGGGGTGGTACGAATTTGTGGGGATTCACCTTGCGGGGTAGGTCTGAAGTTGAAAACCACACACGCTGTCCCTGTCGGTAATGTGGGGCCTTGGAGCGATGGCCGTCAGCTTGACGATTGATCTGACAGAGGCTCGGAGAAGAGCATTGAGCTGAAAAGTCAGGAGATTAATCTGCAACTTTTTAAAACTCTAGCTCGGCCACATCTGGAGTATTTCATACAGTTCTGGTCATCCCACATTTGGAAGGATGCTGACATTTTGGAGAGGTTGACTTCGTCAGTGACTTCCTTCTGCTGCACATTTGATTTTATGCCGCAGTTTCGTTTCGAAAGTGGAGTTTTCATTTCTACTGTAAGAAAAGTTATGCCGGCAGTTCTGAAAACCACTGCTGGTTAAACTCCAGTCGGAGAGTGAGAATTATCTAAATTTGGGAAGCTGAAGGATGGAGAAAAGTTGTTGCTGTCGGCGATACAACAGGTTCGACCTTACTTAATCTTCATTCGGAAGGAATCGGTAACCTGCAATCCAAGATAGTCCCTGCTAAAGAGCAGAAAGGACTGGAGCAGGGTTTTTCCAAGGAAAGGTCAGCGCCTTTAAGCCGTTTTATTTCCTTCATCGTAAATCCTTCGGGCAAGGCATTTTTCATTTGGGATCGGCAGTAACGTCACGTCGTAGGATAATTTAGTACTTCAAGGAAAGTCTCTCCTAATTGACTGTGTAAATCAATTGGACTTTTGCATTTACTACTTTAAAGAACTGAGTTCGTGTTTCTCGTTATAAGAACTGTTCGAGCTGCCGTATAGCAGTCCACTTCCGGTTAAGTAAGTCGTTTGTTTACTTTTATGTTTTCTTGAGCAGTGTTTAATAAAAGATTTATTTGATGATTTAAAAAAAGCCTGTCTCAATTCTATATTCATTGTTGCCATATCGTAACAGCTAATTAAGGTCTGACACCTTGGTAAAAGTTATCTGAGAGCTTAATTCTTTTGGGATGCCCAAACTTTTGCTTGGTTCTCCTTTCTTTTTCTTCACTCTAAAACTGTACAAAACAGAAATAATACACTAATCTTGCTTAAAATGTTGAAAAGAATGTTTCGTATTTAACCGTATGACTTTCGGAGACCAGTTCATCTTCTATTCACTGAGCTATTCACAGTAACATAAATTTTGACCAGGGGTGCCCAAACTCTTGCATGCCACTTTAAGTATTTGGATTTCAGTGGTAATATGGTAAACTGGATTTACAGATGACACCTAGATTCAGAGCGCGAGTGGACAGCGAAGTAGATTATCGAAAGTTGAAGATGTCTGTAGCAGCTGGGTAAATCGGCTGAAGATTTTGCAGCTGCAATGACATGTGGACCAGTGTGAGGGTGTTGCACTTTGCCAGGAACAACCAGTGTAGGGTGAATGGTAGGAGATTGTGGTCTGCAGAGAGCAGAGGAATCTGGGAATGCAGGAAAAATATCAGGAAGCTTGAAAAATACAGACACAAGTTTGCAATGGTGATCCCTGGTCTGTCTAGGTGGGCACCAAGTTCGGCCTGTAAGTGCCGGTGGCAATATTGAAAGTGAAGGGTATCATCCGAAACATCGGCTCATTAGATGGTGCCTGACCTGGTATGTTTCCTGAAATACTGCATTCAGTTCCCGTTAGCATTTTCTACAAAGGATAGTTTGTGCTGGAGGACTCCGCCGGACATCAAGCGGGATTGTGGCGGATCCCAGTGTATAACACCCTGAAAGTGGCTACTCAGGGTGGGTGGTAAAGGCGGTGTCGGGACTGCCTGTCTTCAGTAGTCGAGGCACTGTGGTCCAGTGTCAGGTAGATACTATATTTTGCAGTATTATAAATCTCTATTTTAATCGCATCTGAAATGCTGCGATACTATTATACGGATATATAGAGGTTTTGGACGGCGGGTAGAGAGGTTTGCCAGGATTCTGACTGGATAAGGAGAGTTTGGAAAATCTAAGGATATTTTCTCGGGAGCTGCAGAGCCTGAGGGGTGTCTGGCAGGTTTATTGGAATATGAGAAGCACAGACAGAGTGGACAACATGTATCTTCGTCACTAAGGTGGAAAAGTCTAATTCCAGAGCGCATGCACTTAAGGTAAAAGCTAGAACCCGAACTGATGGGTCATTTTTGCACTACTTACGTATTTTGTAATTTAGTGTAATTTTGTATATTTTCTTAATACCACTGATAGCAGCAACTCGCTGCACTCTTGTCGAAGTGATGGAGTGGAAGAGGAGGGGTTGAGTATGGCACAGATTTCCACCCGGCCTATCGTAATTCAGACCCACCGCTGTCCCCAGCTCTCACTGGCTGAGCTGCCAGTCGTTCAAATAGTTCATCTGACCGTCACTCACGAGAGAGGTGGAGATGTGAAAATAGTATCCATTTTGCCTTGAGAAAATAGAGCCAGTTGCAGTTCAACACGCTAAAGTACAGTTGTGTGTCATATCCAGAGGCCTTACAAAAAGTTAAACCAGTTTCCGACTGGTCAACTTGATAAATTGTTCCCAGTCAGAGAACAGATTGTGACCTCAGTGGGTGCTGTAGGCGCTGGATAAATGGGCTGAAGATTTTGCGGCTGGCATATAATGTAGATCATTGTGAGGTGTTGCACTTTGCCAGGAATAACCAGGTAGGACTCACACAGTGACCGGTAGGGGATTGTGGTCTGCGGAGAACAGACGGATCTGGGAATATAGACCCGTACGTCAAAGTAGAGTCACGAAGAGAGCTTTTGGCACATTGGGCTTTATAAATAAAAGTACTGTTAACGCGAAATGGAAAGTTATGTTGAGGTTGTAAAAGACATTAATGAGGACAATCCTGGAGTACTGTGTGCAGTTTGGGCCACTTATCTAAAGGCAAGGTATCAAGAAGCTTGAAAGATTACAGATAACATTTATAATGACTTCACCAGGAGTTGTGGACCTGAGTTGGAGAGAATAATTCAAATGGTTTTGCCACCTCAACTTAGGCGAGTGTAGAACAAGAGGTCATAAGCTAAGTGTAAAAGGTGAGTTGCTTAAGGGGAAGATGAGAAGGAGTTTCCTAGTTCAGAAAGCACAGTGAGTGTGGATTTGCCAGAGAAAGTGGTGAAAGCTGCAGACATTTGGATTGGTACATGGACGGGAGGAGTATGAAAGGTTATGGTCCCGGTGCAGGTCGATAGGACTAGGACAGAAAACGAGTCTTCACAGATTGGAAGAGCCGGTGGATCTGTTTCTGCATGTGGTGTTCCGCAACTCTATATCCTATCCCTAAGAATCGTTTCCAAAAAATTTTCAACAGCTGCGTGAGTTTATATCTTCCAGGATGATCCACCCCCTACTTAAAAACATTTATAGTCACTTTTCTGGGTTCGTACTTTTGGCTGAAGAGAAAACAAATATATTGGTCCAGTCCCCTACCTCTCTCAATAATCTGCAGTATATCCCCACAGGTTCTGAGGAAATTGTCCACCTTATTTCCCGTTAATAGACCAAACACTACATCCTATGTAATTATACAAAGTTAAAATAGATTGCAGTTAAGTACGGAATACGAAGGATCCCAGTGCGTAACCCCCTGAAAGCGGCTGCTCAGGGTGATGGGATGGTAAAGGCGATGTCCGTCCTGCTTGTCTTTAGTAGTCGAGGCACTGAGTTTCGGTGTCAGGTAGGTATGTTACAGGTTCATAAATCTCTAGTTTCATTGCATCTGAGGCGTTGCAATTCTATCATCGGAAACATGTGAAGATTTTAGACGGCGAGTAGAAAAGGTTTACCGGGTTGCAGCCTGGATAAGGAGAGATTGGACAGTTTAGGCTTATTTTCTCTGGAGCGGTGGACGCTGAGGGAGGTCCAGCAGACGTTTATCGGAATGTGAGAGGGACAGACAGAGTGGACAACCTGTATTTTGCCCGAGGAGAAAATATCTAATTCCCGAGGGCATATATTTAAGTTGAAACAAGGAACACTAACTGATGAATCCATTCTTGTACTACTTATGTATTTTGAAATTTAGTGTATTTTTAATCTTTTCTCTACATTGATGTTTTGCAACAAAGAAACAACTGGCAAAACACTTTTGCTCCACCACCACAAACATCGCCGGAACGGACCCACCGAGGCGTCGAAGCGGAACCACGCCCGTCTTTGTGAATGCCGAGGACGGAGACTCCGACAGCAGCTGCTCTCTGAACTCCGCAACGGCGATGGAGCAGAAGAAGAGGAGCTGAGCATGGACAGATTTCCACCCGGCCTATCGTAGCTCAGACCGACCTCTGTCCCCTGCTGTCACTGGCTGAGGTGCCTATCGGTTAAATGAGAAGATTAGTTGATGTGAAAGTCAATCATGGAGAGAGGTGGAAATGTGAAAATGGTATCTATGTTGCTTTATGAAAACAGAGGCAGTTTCAGTTCAACCGATTAAAGTACAGTTGTACGTGTCTTATCCAGAGGCCTTCAAAAAGTTTAACACGTCTGTCACTGGTAAACTTGATAACTTTTCCTAAACGGAGAACAGACAGTGAAGTCAGTGAATATGTGTCGCCTTCACAGTTCTCTCAATAAGGATACTTTATTGCTGGACGAAATGAAGCTTGTGATGTTTATAAAGAATGTGGTGAATTGTACTGAGCAAATCCCTCGTCCTACAGAGGAAATTGAAATTATTGTTACAGCTGCAGAAAGATATCTTGGTGTAACTGTTGTTACCAGTTTCATAAGGAAAAGGGCAAGGTATAGAGTTGTGAATGTGAGTTAAACGTATGTGGCATTTGTAGTAGAAATACATCATTCAACAGGTGGGGTATTAAAGTGGTTAATATGTACTACTTGTGGAAAATGACAGTAGTATTGCCTATTCTAAACCCGGAGCTCCCTGTCTGATCCTTCCAGTTATGAACCAATATGGTTAACCTCTCATTTATGTAAACTTATGGACCTGTAGTACTGGAACGGTTGAATTATATTGTTGAAGAGGGAGGATATTTATCGTTTTATCAGATAATAATTTGGAAGGGGAGAATGACTTTGGTGTCGGTTTTATTTTCTGGAATACGATATTACGAAAGCACAGTTAAAATTAATTGTTGCAATTACAGTACTTTTGATATTGAAAAGGCATGTAATATTTATGGAAGGAAGGACTTTTGGAAATTAGGAGAGGGGAGATTGCAGCATTTTTTCTGATTTTTTTTGTCATTTGGAATGTTCCTGCAAGTAAGGGTGGGAAAGATATATCCTGGTGTGTATGAGATAGCGAATGGGAGCGTACAGGACAGTATTTGTAACCCTTTATTGTTTAATAATATGATTAATGATATTTGCCGAGATAGCGTCGGTAAATTACTATGTACAGATGAAGGAGCTTTCTGGATTAGAGGTAGAAATTTGAATTTTAGTTTTAATTTTTAAAAATAGTTTTAAAAAGTTTAAATTTGAATTTTAAGGAGTTGCAATTATCTATTAATCTGTTTGAATAAAAGGGAAATAGATGACGATGTAAGCTTTCAGTAGCTAAACGTAAGTTATGTGTTTTACAAATAAGCTTAATTGATCTGCAGATGATTTGCATTTATACGATCAAACTCTTCAAGACGTGTCAGCACAAAGATGTTCAGGCATATGTGTGGACAATAAGCTGGCATGGAAGCGCTACATCGTTATAACAACTGATAAATAAAAAGGAACATTAAATATTCTCAGCTGTCCATGTGGATATTCTTGGGTGCTAGACGAAAATCATTAGAATTGTTTAATTAAATCTGTTGTAGATTCTGTCTGTGTGGCTTATGGATCAGCTTCATCTTCAGCTTTAAAATGCTTGAATGTGATGCAAGCATAGACTTTAAGATTGTGTTGTTATGCAGTAAAATTGTCCCATGTTTCGGTTTTATTGATTCTAAATGGGATTATTACCCCCACAATTGCGGCAGATGAATATATTAACATACCTGATTAATTTTAGGGGGAAGAAACATTATCATGCTGTTCAAAGTGTGTTAGAGGACGGGTGGTAACACTCAGGAAGAGAGTTTTCAGTTTTGGATATCTGGGCTCTTATCACGCTTGGAGTATGGGCTTGTTGGATGATGCAATGTGTCCCAGTGTCGCGTTCTCAGTAACTCTACTTTGTTTTCTTTTCCCAATCACATTAGTCGATTTTAGGTTGAACAGTTTAATACAATGTAAATATTCTGTTCTGCCGGAGAATCTGTTGTCACATCAGTATATTAAGGAAAATTATTATGATATGTTACCCATCAATCGTTGCGAATCGTGTCAAGTTTGTAAGCATTTTTACAGATGGAACGAAAGATAATTTGATTATTTTAGCCTAAAGTACAGAAAATGGTATGAAATTACTTTGCAACCATTTATCAGTATATACAGCTCAATTGGTTACCATCATTTTAAGCTTAAAATGGATGAAGAATTTTTTTCCTATGTAACGTTATATTTGTTCAGATTACTTTTCGGTTTTGATGACACTTAAACATGGTATGCTAGCAGTCGGTCAGATTTACTGTTGGAAACTCACCAGGAATTAATTCATATTCAAGTACATGTTTATATATTTTCTTCTTATAGGTACCTGCACACAGAGGTATTGAGGGGAATGAGTGGGTTGACTATAAGTTACAAAAGTTCAATTGTGGATAAAGACACTTCACTTCACAAATCAGAAGTTCAGAGTAATGTATATTGAGAAATAGGAGCTTATGGAAAGACTGATGGGAAAATGCGAACACCTCCACAGAATACATAAAAGTGTTGGGTGTATGGGGAGAAAGGGGTAAAACAAGAACGGACGGAATTATATTGATATGAACTAGAATGGGAACATAGAAGTTTATGGTTTATGGGGGAACCAAGAAGGGAAGGAATTATATCGCCATGACTTACTATGCTTAATGATTCCTTTTGTCATGTTGCAAAACATGCTTCCGGATCGTGCAGGCTTTTTCATTATGAAACGGTTGAACACAGGCCATTTCAGGGTGAAGCATATCAGGAAATAAAACATGCAGGCTTCATTGCAATCCTGGGAGGGCTTGATTGATTTCATTTAATCGTTTTCTTATGTCATGGGTGTGACTTTAATTAAATTCGCAGTATTGTGCGTACAATTACGTATATACGTATAATCGTATAATACGTATAATCGATGTGATTTATTGGGGGTAATTTAGCTTTCATTAGAAGACAGAAGTAGTCAAGATTTTATTTCCTAGTTGTCTGCATCACTGTCCAGTCCAGTTGACAGCGGGAAAGCGCCATTAAGTTGGAGTGTCAGCCGCCGTTTATCCAATGCCTGACCTACTTCATAATTCAGCCGGTCATTCAATGAGATAGCGGAGACTGGTGTGTTTCACATTGAGCATATGACTCGTCCCGCGCGGTCTTGTGGGAATGTCTGACAGTGAAGTTGGTGAGCGGAATGGGAATAGATAGACATATCCGCAGACGAATTTGCGGGCGACATTCCGGAGTAGTTCTTTGTCTGGCATCTGGCGGGAAGAATGAGGTTCTGACTCTCTTGGACGGTGCTTTGCCACTCCCGACACACATACTACCTTAACGTCCCGGACTGCCGGTCGATGGGACAATCCGCCGGGGAATAACACCTTGGAGATCAGGCGGTGAATCTGAGGAGCTGGAGCCCGGACTGGAGACTCTGCCGCCGCCTCTGGCGACTACTCAGGATGCGGCGCCATTCATGAACTGAAGCATCGAAGTGACGGGATATTTCACCGCGCTGATCGCCTGCTCCCTGAATTTCGACTGAGTCACCATGTAAATAAATGTGTTCGTGCAGCAGCTGAAATTCATCAGGAAAAACCCGAAGTAATGAAAGATCCTTTCAGAATCATTGAAATCGTGTCCGTTTCCTGAGATCTGATAATATATGAAATTTACAACCACTGTCATCCACAGGAGGATGCAGGTGCCGGAGAGGGTGAAAAGTAAAACCACAGACCTCCTTCTGCTCTCCATCTCCGGGTCACTGCGATTCTCCACCTTGCTCTGACACTTCAGCCCCTTACGGACCCGATTGGTCACTAAAATGTGTCTGACTGTCAGAGCGTTGAGCAGCAGGATCCCAGCGAAAGGGAGGAACGGAGTTAAAACCGTATCGAGCCAGTCATACCCTACCCACCAGGGGTCAGTGAAATAATTGTCCTTCGTAATACAGAACCATGGTACATTATCGATGATCTCATTGGGTTCCCGTACAAAGTATCGGGGAACGTTTCTCAGACAGGACAGTACGCCCGTTGTTGTTAGAACCACAGCTGCAGTTTTCCCGCTGCAATATTTTCTCTTCAGTTTCTGGCAGCAAATGGCGACAAACCGGTCAAAAGTGAAAGCAACGGTGAACCAGACAGAACAGTGTGTGGCTGTGAACCTCAGTACATCGATAACACGGCACACAGGGGTGATGCTCAGAAAACTCCACGGGATGTGATACATTCAGATTCGAGTCAAAATGACGTTGGTGACAATGGTCAGTAGATCGGCCGCTGCCATGGCCACCAGGTAGCGAGTTGTGCAGGTAGAGAGGCCGCACTTTCCCCGGGACAGGATCACAATCGCCACTACATTCAATGGAGAGAGAGAACAGATACTGGGCATTTCTTAAACAGAGAGTGGGATCGGACTGTGACAGACTCCACAGGGAGACGTGAAGCACAGGACTAGGGTTTCCCTCTGATCAATAACCTCGGAAAAGTGTACTTCAGAATGCAAACATCTCCCAGTCACAACTTCCCGGAGAGATCTCTGGCCCCAGCACTGGGACATCTCTGGACAAGGTGTCTTTCAAGGCAAGAACAGCGTTCTCTTCGATCCCGTGAGTTAGAGGAGAAACATAGACTTAGTTCCACTTGTTATTACATATGAAAATTAAGAATGTGAAATTGACTGGATCAATATCTCTGATGGATATTTGCGCAGTGATGATCAGGTTGTAAGCTTGTAACATTATCTTAAACAGGTTCACACCGATTAACACACAGAAATACCGAACATGATGTGCTCTGCTCACTCACCAGGAACTCCAATGACGGCAATAAACATGTAGAGTATTTTCTCTTCGCTGATATACCTATCTATCATTGCAGTTATTTTTTTCTGGCCAGTGATTAGTCTCTTTGTGCGACAGGCGATCTCTCGGAATGAAAATGTTAAGGCAGCACATGCCTGGGGTTTTTAAAGCCATTTAGCAATTCCACAGGGACAGATTGCAACAGATTGAAAAATAAAGGTTTTTAAATTATTTACAAACCAATTACGTCAGACAGGTGCAATCCCTGCGATGACAGATTGTGATTAAATTAATGAATAATCTTTAGGTCATTTGTGTAAGTTAGTTTGTTACGACAATGGTGACTGAACCGTCCCAGGTGTATTATCAATTAAAAATCACCCCTGCCTGGCCAGTTCTCAACAATGTCCCGTTTCATGTGAATTCAATATTCGATAGCTGTCAAATTGATTTCAGAGGGCTCGTCTAGGAGGTTATTTGGGTGGAATTAAGGAATGGGAAACACGCACAGAAACTCACTGACACACACTAAGACGTATAGACAGACAAACACACACACACACACACACACACACACACACACACACACACACACACACACACACACACACACACACACACACACCCCTTACTTACCGCCTCTTCGGCTCTCAGCCGTGTTCTTTGACACATACAGGGTGCTATGATTAGAACATGCTCCCCCACTCTAGACTGGTGAGTTTGATGGCGATATGTCAGGGTTAGGGCCGGGTCCTGGACGAGCCCCCAAATGTTCTGAGTATGACTGAGTCGCTGAAGTCGTTGAGCGTTTCATGGATAGGAAAATGTTTATTCACACCACAGACAGACATTATTTTGAAAAACCACTCGGTAGAATCCCCTAAACATAAACTTCATGAAGAGTTTATGTTTGAGGAGATTTGTAAGAGTCGGTGATTCAATACAGTTCCACAAGCTACTATGACATAATTTACTTCCATATTCTGTGCCTGAAAAATGGTGCATATGTACAGTGGAAGCACCTTTAGCTGATAAGACACCTCGGAAGGATCAGCCACCATTGTTGGGACAAAGTAACTCCCACAAATAGTCTAAATATAAATTTATCAGTTTATTCTGAATCTGTCACAGCGAGGATTACACCTGCTTGACGTATTTGGTTTGTAAGTAGATTAAAAAACTTTACTTTAAAATCTGTTGAAATCTGTCTCCGTCGCTAACTGATATTAAAAATCTCAGGCATGTGTAATCTAAACATCTCATTCCGAGAGCTCGTCTGTAGCACAGGAGGACAAAACACTGGACAGAGAAAATATCTGCAATGTTGGATAGGTACTTGACTGTGGGGAAAATATTGTACGTGTTCATTGCCGTCATTGGAGTTCCTGGTGAGTGAGCAGAGCAATTCATGTTTGCTATTTCTGTCAAGGATCTGGAGCAGGGATCCAATCGCAGACCCAGTACAGTGCACACAGTGATATATGCTGAGTCACAAATCCCGAGGTACAAGCAAAGTCAGCGTCAAAATTCAGGTAAAGATCAAAACATCCAGAGAAATCCAAACACCAGAATCGCCAAACAGGCAGAGTCGCTATTCAGACGGACAGGGTACAGATACGAATGCTGGAAACGCTGAGGAAAATTCACTGGCACAATCTGGCAACTAACCGGTGAAAGCACCGGACTGAAATACATTGAGCAATAAACAGAGCGGCAGGTGATAGGTGGAGCACAATGAGACACAGGTGGCAGCAATACAGGTAATAATGAGAAACAGATGAGAGACGGAGTACTCAGTAACACAGGGGCCGGAGTAGAGCAGGAGCGGGGACAGGAACACATGGCAATGCGAGACCACAGACTGACAGCTGGAGGAAACACACAAAAAGACAGAGTTCAACTGGAGGTACTGACAGTACCCCCGCCCCCGGCACACACACACTACGGACGCCTCCTGGCGTCGCGGCGGGTAGAGCTGGGTGCTGGCGATGGAAGTCCCTCATGAGCCAGGCCTCCAGGATATTACGGTTTGGGACCCGGCACCACTCCTCAGGTCCGTAGCCCTCCTAGTCCACAAGGTACTGGAGGCCACGCCCCCGGTGACGAACGTCCAGCAGTCGACGCACCGTGAACACCTCTGACCCATCGATGTGCCGTGAGGGAGGGGGGATTTGGGTCAAGACACAGTGGTGGCCTATAATACGCCTTATGCGGGAGACATGGAAGGTGAGATGAATACGACGGAGAATGGAGGGGAGTTTGAGACGTACTGCAGCATGGCTGATGACTTGAGCAATGGCAAAGAGGCGGATGAAGCGGAGGGGGGGGACGAATTTGTGGGAATCCACCTTGCGGGATAGGTCTGAAGTTGAAAACCACACACGCTGTCCCTGTCGGTAATGTGGGGCCTTGGAGCGATGGCCGTCAGCTTGACGCTTGATCCTGACAGAGGCTCGGAGAAGGGCATTGAGGTGAAAAGTCAGGAGATTAATCTGCAACTTTTTAAAACTCTGGCTCGGCCACATCTGGAGTATTTCATACAGTTCTGGTCATCCTACTTTTGGAGGGATGCTGACATTTTGGAGAGGGTGACTTCGTCAGTGACTTCGTTCTGCTGCGCATTTGATTTTATGCCGCAGTTTCGTTTTGAAAGTGGAGTTTTCATTTCTACTGTAAGAAAAGTTATGCCGGTAGTTCTGAAAATCACTGCTGGTTAAACTCCAGTCGGAGAGTGAAGAACTATCTAAGATTGGGAAGCTGAAGGATGGAGAAAAGTTGCTGTTGTCGGCGGTACAACAGGTTCGACCTTATTTAATCTTCATTCGGAAGGAAATCAGTAACCTGCAATCCAAGATAGTCCCGGCTAAAAGCAGAAAGGACTGGAGCAGGGTTTCTCCAAGGAAAGGTCAGCGCCTTTAAGCCGTTTTATTTCCTTCAACGTAAATCCTTCGGGGAAGACATTTTTCACTGAGATCGGCAGTAACGTCACGTCGTAGGATAATTTAGTACTTCAAGGAAAGTCTCTCCTAATTGACTGTGTAAATCAATTGGATTTTGCATTTACTACTTTAAAGAACTGAGTTCGTGTTTCTCGTTATAAGAACTGTTCGAGCTGCCGTATGGCAGTCCACTTCCGGTTAAGTAATTCGTTTGTTTACTTTTATATTTCTTTGAGCAGTGTTTAATAAAAGATTTATTTGATGATTAAAAAAAAACTGTATCAATTCTATATTCATTGTTGCCATATCGTAACAGCTGATTAAGGTCTGACACCTTGGTAAAAGTTATCTGAGAGCTTAATTCTTTTGGGATGCCCAAACTTTTGCATGGTTCTCCTTTCCTTTTCTTCACTCTAAAACAGCACAAAACAAAAATATTACACTAATCTTGCTTAAAATGTTGAAAAGAATGTTTCGTATTTAATCTATGTAATTAGTTTTGCTACAACAAGTGTATGGGACATTGGAAAAAAATGCTGAATTTCCCCATGGGATGAATAAAGTATCTATCTATCTATCTATCTATCTATCTATCTATCTATCTATCTATCTATCTATCTATCTATCTATCTATCTATCTATCTATCTATCTATCTATTCACAGTACCAGAAATTTTGTCCAGGGGCGCCCAAACTCTTGCATGCCACTTTAAGTATTTGGATTTCAGTGGTAATATGGTAAACTGGATTTACAGATGACACCTAGATTCAGAGCGCGAGTGGACAGCGAAGTAGATTATCGAAAGTTGAAGATGTCTGCAGCAGCTGGGTAAATCGGCTGAAGATTTTGCAGCTGCAATGACATGTGGACCAGTGTGAGGGTGTTGCACTTTGCCAGGAACAACCAGTGTAGGGTGAATGGTAGGAGATTGTGGTCTGCAGAGAGCAGAGGAATCAGGGAACGCAGGAGAAATATCAGGAATCTTGAAAAATACAGACAAAAGATAGCAATGGTGATCCCTGGTCGGTCTTGGTGGTCACCAAGTTCGGCCTGTCAGTGCCGGTGGCGATATTGAAAGTAGAGGGTATCATCCGAAACATCCACTCATTAGATGGTCGCTGACCTGGTATGTTTCCTGAAATACTGCATTCAGTTCCCGTTAGCATTTTATACAAAGGATAGTTTGTGCTGGAGGACTCCGCGGGACATCAAGCGGGATTGTGGCGGATCCCAGTGTGTAACTCCCTGAAAGTGGCTACTCAGGGTGGGTGGTAAAGGCGGTGTCGGGACTGCCTGTATTTAGTAGTCGAGGCACTGTGGTCCAGTGTCAGGTAGATACTGTACTTTGCAGATTTATAAATCTCTAGTTTAATCGCATCTGAAATGCTGCGATTCCATTATAGGAAAATATGGAGGTTTTGGACGGTGTGCAGAGAGGTTTGCCAGGATTCTGACTGGATAAGGAGAGTTTGGAAAAATTAGGGATATTTTCTTCTGGAGCGGCAGAACCTGAGTGGTGTCTGGGAGAAGTTTACTGGAATATGAGAAGAACAGACAGAGTGGACAACATGTATCTTCGTCACTAAGGAGGAAAAGTCTAATTCCAGAGTGCATGTACTTAAGGTAAAATCTAGAACCCTAACTGATGAGTCATTTTTGCACTAATCATGTATTTTGTAATTCAGTGTAATTTTGTATCTTTTCTTAATACCACTGATAGCAGCAACTCGCTGCACTCTTGTCGAAGTGATGGAGTGGAAGAGGAGGGGCTGAGTATGGCACAGATTTCCACCCGGCCTATCGTAGTTCAGACCCACCGCTGTCCCCAGCGCTCAGTGGCTGAGCTGCCTGTCGTTCAAGTAGTTCATCTGAACGTCAGTCACGAGAGAGGTGGAGATGTGAAAATAGTATCTATGTTGCCTTGAGAAAATAGAGGCAGTTGCAGTTCAACGCGCTAAAGTACAGTTGCGTGTCATATCCAGAGGCCTTACAAAAAATTAAAACAGTTTCCGACTGGTTAACTTGATAAATTGTTCCCAGTCAGAGAACAGAGTGTGACGTCAGTGAGTACGGTAGTCGCTGGGTAAATGGGCTGAAGATTTTGCAGCTGGCATATAATGTGGATCATTGTGAGGTGTTGCACTTTGCCAGGAATACAAGGTGGGACTCACACAGTGACTGGTAGGGGATTGTGGTCTGCGGAGAACAGACAGATCTGGGAATAGAGTCCCATACGTCAAGGTAGAGTCATGAAGAGAGCTTTTGGCACATTGGCCTGCATAAATAAAAGTACTACTAACACGAATTGGAATGTTATGTTGGGGTTGTAAAGGACGTTAGTGAGGGCAATCCTGGATTCTGTGCAGTTTGGGCAACCTATCTATCTATCAATCTATCTATCTATCTATCTATCTATCTATCTATCTATCTATCTATCTATCTATCTATCTATCTATCTATCTATCTAGCCAACTATCTGGTTTTGCCACCTCAGCTTGGGCGAGACCAGAACAAGAGGTCATAAGTTAAGAGTAAAAGGTGAATTGTTTAAGGGGAAGATGAGAGGGAGTTTCTTAATCCAGAAAGCACAGTGAGTGTGAATTTGCCAGAGAAAGTGGTGAAACCAGGAGACATTTGGATAGGCACATGGGCGGGATGAGTATGAAAGGTTATGGTCCCGGTGCAGGTCGATAGGACTAGGCCAGAAAACAGGTTATCACAGATTGGAAGAGCGGGTGAGTCTGTTTATCCATGTGGTGATCCGTAACTCTATATCCTATCCCTAAAAATCGTTTCCAAAGACTTTACTACCACTGCGTTAGGTTATATTTTCCAGAATGAACCACCCCCTACTTAAAAAATTTATAGTCACTTTTCTGGGATCTTACTTTTGGCTGGAGAGAAAACAAATATATTGGTCCAGTCCCCTACCTCTCTCAATAATCTGCAGTTTATCCCAACAGGTTATGAGGAAATTATCCACCTTATTTCCAGTTAATTGACCAAACACTACACCCTTTGTAATTATACAAAGTTAAAAATACATTGTAGCTAAGTACGAAATAAGAAAGATATAATCAAAGACTCATACAGCGGGAAAAATAGCCTTCAGCTCCTGTGCCCATGTGACTATTCAAGCTAATTCATGCCCAGAGGAGATGGGACACACGCAGCAGACGGGACTATTTTGTTGGGCACCAAGTTGGCCAGGAACGGCCGGTGTTAATGCTGAAAGCAAAGTGTCTAATTCGAAACGTCGGCTATATGTCTCTCCATAGATGGCGTCTGACCTGGTATGTTTCTTAAAATATTGCTTTCAGTTCTGTTTAGCATTCCATACAAAGGATATATTCAATCCTATCATCGGAAGAATGTGAAGGTTGTAGACGGTGAGTAGAAAAGGTTTACCGGGTTGCAGCCTGGATAAGGAGAGATTGGACAGTTTAGGCTGATTTTCTCCGGAGCGGTGGACGCTGAGGGAGGTCTGGCAGACGTTTATCGGAATGTGAGAGGCACAGACAGAGTGGACAACCTGTATTTTGCCCAAGGAGGAAATGTCTAATTCCCGAGGGCATATATCTAAGTTGAAACGGGGAACATTAACTGATGAATCCATTCTTGCACTATTTATGTATTTTTAAAATTAGTGTATTTTTTTATCATTTCTCTACACTGATGTTGTGTAAAAAAAAGAAACAACTTTCAAAACACTTTTGTTCCGCCACCACAAACATCGCCGGAACGGACCCACCGAGGCGTCGAAGGGGAACCACGCCCGTCTTTGTGAATGCCGAGGATGGAGACTCCGACAGCAGCTGCTCTCTGAACTCCGCAACGGCGATGGAGCAGAAGAAGAGGGGCTGAACATGGGGCAGATTTCCACCCGGCCTATCATAGCTCAGACCGACCGCTGTCCCCTGCTGTCACTGGCTGAGGGGCCTATCGGTCAATTGAGAAGATTAGTTAATGTGAACGTCAGTCATAGGGAGAAGTGAAAATGTGAAAATGTTGCCTTATGAAAACAGAGGCAGTTGCAGTTCAACATGTAAAAGTACAGTTGTACGTGACTTATCCAGAGGCCTTCAAAAAGTTTAACACGTCTGTCACTGGTAAACTTAAACTCACCAGGCATTAATTCATATTCAAGTACTTGTTTATATATTTTCTTCTTATAGGTCCCTGAACACAGGTGTATTGAGGGGAATGAGTGGGTTGACTGTGAGTTACAAAAGTTTAACTGTGGATAAAGACACTTCACTTAACAATTCAGAAGTTCAGACTTATGTATGTTGGGAATTAGGAGCTTATGGAAAGACTGATGGGAAAATGGGTACACCTTCGCAGAATACATAAACGTGTTGGGTGTATGGGGAGAAAGGGGTAAAACAAGAATGGACGGAATTATATTGACAGGAACTAGAATGGGAACATGAAAGTGCTGGGTTTATGGGAGAAGCAAGAAGCGAAGGAAGTATATCCCCATGACTTACTAAGCTTAATTATTCCTTTTGTCATGTTCCAAAACATGCTTCTGGATTGTGTAGACTTTTTCATTATGAACACAGGCCATTTCGGAGTGAAGCATATCAGGAAAGAAATCATAGAGGCTTTATTGCAATTTTGGGGGCCTTAGTTGATTTCATTTAACCGCTTTCTTAAGTCATGTGTGTGACTTTAATTTAATTGGTAGCATTGTGTTTCATTAAGTATAATCGATAGGATTTGTTTTGGATAATTTAGCTTTCATTAGAAGACAGAAGCAGTTCTCTATTATTTCCCAGTTCTCTACACCCTAGTCCAGTCCAGTTGATAAAGGGAATGCGCCTTTAAGTTGTAGTGCCTTAATTTTGCCAATCATTAAACGAGATGGTGGAGACTGGTGTGATTCACATTGGGTTATTAAATGAGCAACAGACTCGTCCCGCGCGGTCTTGTGGGAATGTCTGACAGTGAAGTTGGTGAGCGGAATGGGAATAGATGGACATATCCGCAGACGAATGTGCGGACGGCATTCCGGAGTAGTTCTTTGTCTGGCATCTGGCGGGGAGAATGATATTCTGACTCTTTTGGACGGTGCTTTGCCCCTCCCCACACACTCACTATCTTAACGTCACGGACTGCCGGTCGATGGGACAATCCGCCCGGGAACAACACCTGGGAGATCAGGCGGTGAATCTGAGGAGCTGGAACCCGGACTGGAGACTCTGCCGCCGCCTCTGGCGACTACTCAGGATGCGGCGCCATTAATCAACTGAAGCATCGAAGTGATGGGATATTTCACCGCGCTGATCACCTGCTCCCTGAATTTCGACTGAGTCACCGCGTAAATAAATGTGTTTGTGCAGCAGCTGCAATTCATCAGGAAAAACCCGACGTTGTGAAAGATCCATTCGGAATCTTTTAAATCGAATCCTGTTCCCGTGACCTGATAATATATGAAATTTACAACCATTGTCATCCACAGGAGGATGAAGCTGCCGGAGACGGTGAAGAGTAAAACCACAGACCTCCTCCTGCTCTCCATCTCCGGGTCACTGCGGTTCTCTCCCTTCTTCTGACCCTTCAGCCCCTTACGGACTCGACTGGCAACTAAAATGTGCCTGACTGTCAGAGCGTTCAGTAGCAGGATCCCAGCGAAAGGGATGTACGGAGTTAAAACCGTATCAAGCCAATCATATCCTACCCATCCGGGGTCAGTGTAATAATGGTCCTTGTTAATACAGAACCACGGTACATTATCGATGATTATTGCAGGTTCCAGGGGGAAGTGCCGGGGAACATTTTGCAGACAAAACAGTACGCCGGTTGCTGTTAGAACCACAGCCGCAGTTTTCCCGGTGCAATATCTTGTTTTCAGTTTCTGGCAGCAAACGGCAACAAACCGGTCAAAGGTGAAAGTGACGGTGAACCAGACAGAACATCGCGTGGCTGTGTAGCTCAGTACATCGATAACAATGCACACAGGGGTGATGCTCAGAAAACTCCACGGAAAGTAATAGAATCTAATTCGAACCAAAATGACCTCGATGACAATGGTCAGTAGATCCGCCGCTGCCATGGCTACCAGGTAGCGAGTGGTGCAGGTAGAGAGGCCGCACTTTCCCCGAGACAGGATCAGAATCGCCATTACATTCACTGGAGAGAGAGAACAGACACTGGGCATTATTGAAAACATTGTCCGGGAATTCACATGGGATCGGGCTTTAGCTAAAACTTGGGAGTGCTAGAGTCTGTAAACGGCTGCTAATCTAACACAAGAAATGTCTCTGCCCTGTCATCTTCAGTGTGGAGATAAGACGATGTGTGGGGAATCATTGGCGATAAAAACGATCTGCATGAACAACAACGATCGGTGCTGATCCCCATTCCAGTCGCTGATGAGGCCGGTTTCACTGAATTAACTGTGACTGACCAGGACTCTGGAAAAGCAGCATCTGATGAGGCCGAGAAGCGATACAGAGAGGAGGAACACACACAAAACTGGAGGAACTCTGCAGGTCAGGCAGCATCCACGGAATTGAATAATCTTTCGCTTCGGGTTGAGACCCTCCTTCAGCCCCGATTTATGACGGGTTTCAGAGGGAAAGAAGGAACAACTTAGTGACCTGTGGCTGAGTTGCTCCGTTAATGGATTAATTATACAGCGCTGTTTAATTCGATAACACACGGCAGCAGATCCGTGAACTCTGGTTCAGGTGATCAGACCCGATAATTCACCAGCAGACGGTGCGATCCGACAGTGACAGACTCCACAGGCAGACGTGAAGTGCAGAACTAGGGTTTCCCTCTGATCAATAACTTAGGAAAAGTGTACTTCAGAATGCAAACATCTCCCAGTCACAACTTCCCGGAGAGATCCCTGGCCCCAGCACTGGGACATCTCTGGACAAGGTGTCATTCAAGACAGGAATAGCGTTCCCTTGAATCCCGTGAGTTAGAGGAGAAACATAGACTTAGTTCCACTTGTTATTAAATTTGAAAATTCAGAATGTGGAATTGACAGTATCGATACCTCTGATGGATATTTGTGCAGTGATGATCAGGTTGTAAGCTTGTAACATTACCTTAAGCAGGCTCAGAAAACCCAGAAATACCGAACATGAAATTTTCTGCTCACTCACGTGGAACTCCAATGGCGGCAATGAAGATGCACAATATTTTCTCCACACTCTTGTATCTATCGTACACTGCAGACATTTTCTCTGGCCAGTGATTTGTCTCTTTGTGCGACAGGCGATCTCTCGGAATGAAATGTTAAGGCACCACATGCCTGGGGTTTTTAAAGCCATTTAGCAATTCCACAGGGACAGATTTCAACAGATTTAAAAATTAAGTTTTTAAAATTATTTACAAACCAATTACGTCACACAGGTACAATCCCTGCGATGACACATTCTGATTAAGATTCAGATTTGCATTGCCAAATTGCTCCCTCCATCTTAAAATGTTAGATGTTAATGATGTTATTAATGTATCTTTGTGTGTCTGCATCTCCGAGTGTTTATATGAGTTTCCGTGTGTGTCTTCGTGTCAGAGGGTAGCTAGCAGACAACGCTGGCGCTTTGTCGTGACGGCTTGGCTACTGAGAACACTTGGCTGGGACAACGGAGGGATGTGTGTACACTGGTTCGGGGAACTATATAGTATTGCATTGTTCGTAAGGGATACAGCAATATCATGGGTTTAACTCTGAGGAGGATGAACAGGGAATTAAAGAGTAAACCTTTACGGAGCGTTTCATGGTTCTGGGCGAAACATGAGGTAGAAACTCTACAACCATATAACCTTGTAAGAATTACAGCACGGAAACAGGCCATCTCGGCCCTTCTAGTCCGTGCCGAACGCTTACTCTCACCTGGTCTCACCGATCCGCACTCAGCCCATAACCTTGCATTCCTTTCCTGTCCGTATACCGAATCAATTGTTCTTTAAATGACAATACCGAACCTGCCTCTAGTACTTCTACTGGAAGCTCGTTCCACACAGCTACCACACTCTGAGTAAAGAGGTTCCCCCTCGTGTTACCCCCAAACTTTTGCTCCCTCTCAACTCATGTCCTCTTGTTTGAATCTCCCCTGCTCTCAATGAAAAAAAAGCCTATCCACGTCAACTCTATCTATTCCCCTCATAATTTGAAATACGTTATCAAGCTATCAAGTCCCCTCTCAACCTTCTACGCTCCAAAGAAAAAAGACCAAACTTGTTCAACCTTTCTCTGTAACTTAGGTGCTGAAACGCAGGTAACATTCTAGAAAATCTCCTCTGTACTCTCTCTATTTTGTTAGCATCTTTCCTATAATTCGGTGACCATCTCTAAGAATACTTTCTATGAATCTGCCCACCTCTGACGTCAAACTTAGAGGCCGATAATTGCTGGGTTTACTCTTAGAACCCTTTTTAAACAGTGGAACCACTAGGGCAATATGCCAATCCTCCGGCACCATCCCCGTTTCTAATGACATTTGAGATATTTCTGTTAGTGCCCCTGTTATTTCTACACTAACTTCCCTCAAGGTCCTGTCAGGACACGGAGAATTATTCACTTTTATATTCTTTAAAAGCGCCATTATTTTCTCTTCTTCAATTATCATAGTTTCCATAACCATATTACCATATAACTATATAGCGATATAACAATTACAGCACACGACAGGCCATTTTAGCCCTTCTAGTCCATGCCGAACGCTTACTCTCACCTAGTTCCACCTACTGCACTCAGCCGATAACGTGCGCTCTTGCATCGGGTGGATCCGCCGTGACAGGTGGTTCCCGTTCTCGGTGTTGCCAAAAGCGTTTTGCAGCCAGCGAGCGAGCGAAGAGACGAGAACATGACTACAATCCCCAGAAATCCCCGCGGACTCGCAAGTTCGGCAGTTGCCACCGAAAGAGCGCATTGCCCAACCGGAGTTGCAGTGCCGTGTCGCAGCGGGTGTAGGTGAATATGTGCGGCAGTTCAGATGAGCGCAATTTCTATCATTTGCATGCTGTTAGCTAGGAACTTGGGAGCATAAGTTCTCAGGGAATGTGGTGTACTGCATCGGTATGTTGTATTGAGGGAGGGAAAGGACGGTAGGGTAAAAGGAACATTGTGTAAAAAGTGTGTGTAAAATCTGGTTAAGAAAAAAAGAAAATCTTCCAGAAGGTTCAAAACACTAGGTACTGATAGAACTCCAGAGAAGTACAATGTTGCCAGCAATGAGCTCAAGAATGAAATTTTGACACCTAGAAGCTAGCATGAGTAGCCCTGACGAGCAGGATTAAGGAAAACCGCTGAAGAGAAAGAGGATGAGCCGTATGACAATAGGACCAGTCAGGTGCGATAGTGGAAAAGTGTGCATGGATTTCGAGCTGTTACGAACCCGTGACACGTGACAGTGGGACCCTTGTCACGTGACTGGGGTTGAAGTTATACTGGACTTGAGGTAATGGTCTTGTGATGGTGGAGTGACGTCATTGTCCCGCCAGTAGAGATCATGTGACAGGTTTTTTTTACAGGGTATAAGAGGAGGGCCCCTCCCTGTGAGGTGGGGCAGTTCGTGGCTGGATTTGCCAAATTGACTTCATGCCACTGATGATTTAATGTGATGACGTAGTTTAGTTGAAAGATGAAGTTTTATCTAATGCCTAAAGTTTAAAAGGTCATTGCCAGCAGTTTCTTTACAATACTGCTAGTTTAAGAATCAGTGGATAGTGAAGATCGGTGTTTGGGAGTTAAAGATCGAGGAGAATCGAATTTCGACGGTGAAACAGGTTCGGCCTTATTTGATCCTTATTCGAAAGGAATTCGTTGACTGTTCTCGTGTTAATCTCTGCGGGATAGCAGAAGATTGAGGACAGTGTGATAAAGGAGAGGTCAGTGCCTTTAAGCCGTTTTGTATCGCAAATTCTTCGTGGGAAAAGTTCGACGCCGGGGATCGAAACAAAGCGACGTGAAAGAGAATTTAAATCGTCTTAAAAAGTCTCTCCTTTTAAATGGACAGTGAGCATTTTGAACATCTGGCAATACCACTTTAAGAACTGTTAGAGTTGCATCGCTTTAAGGACTGTTTAAGCAGTCTCACAGCAGCTGATTTCCGGTTACGTTAGTGTTTGTTTACTTTTGTGGGGTTTGTTTTCAGTGTTTAATAAACGTGTTATTTGTTATAAAAAACCCTTGCCTAACTCACATATATTTATTGTTGCCTGAATACGTAACATAAATATGGGTGCTGCATCCTGATTGGATCGTTTGAGTTTAAATGCTTTTAACTTTTGAGTCGGTGTTTTGGAAACGGGGAATACTCGATTCTTTTGTTTGATTGGCTTGTGAGTGGTATTCGGCAACGATGAATATTGATGAGTTTCTGGATTCGCCAGGCGCGGAGTTGTTAGCGAAGGCGAAAAAGACTGAGGTATCCGAGATAGCTCGTAGATTGCAACTTAAAGGTATTTTGCAGACTACTTCTAAGGCTGTAATACAGAGGAAAATCGCGTCACACTTTGTGGATTTGGGTGATTTTGATGAATCGATTTTAGAATCGTTTCCAATAAGTAATCTGGAGATGCAGTTGCAAATCGAACAGATGAAGTTGGAGCGTTATAAATTGAAAGCTGATCAGAAAAAGAGGGAGTTTGAATATGCAATGGAGGAATTAAGGTCTGGGAAACAGTCTTCTGGTTCTAAAAAACCGTTTGTAGCTAGTCAAGAAATTAAATTGGTCCCTCCATTTAGTGAAACAGAAGTGGAAAGATATTTTCAACATTTTGAAACTATTGCTCGGATGTCAGAGTGGCCGAAAGATAAATGGTCAGTGTTGTTACAGAGTGTAATTAAAGAAAAGCACAACAACTTTACACAGCTTTAACTGCTGCGCAAGCACTTGATTATGATATTGTGAAAATGCATATTCTCAATGCGAACGAATTAGTACCAGAAGCTTAAAGGGAAAGATTCAGAAGTTTGAAGAAGTCTGTGGAAAAGACTTATGTGGAATTTGCCTATGATAAAGCTATGTGTTTTGAGAGATGGGTTTCTTCTAAAAATGTAAATGGGGACTATGATACATTGAGAGAGCTGATTTTAATGGAGGAATTTAAAAGAAGCATTCCTTTTGAAGTAAGGACCTACTTAAATGAGAGGGATACTGATAAATTGCAGGACTGTGCTAGATTAGCTGATGAGTATGTTTTAATCCAAAAGAATAAATTTCCTCAGGGCAGAATTTTTAAGAGGAAAAATAACATGGAGTCTCAAGGTAAATCAGAAATTAAATCAGAGGTTAATGAGAAAGGTAAGGAGGAAAGAAAACCTGTGAAGGAAAGACAGTTTGGTCTTATTTGTAACTATTGTAAGAAGCCTGGCCATGTAATAGCTAACTGTTTCAAACTGAAAAAGAAAGAGAAGGAAGCAGTTCCAGATGCCTGTGTGCAACATACTGAAGCACCTGTAAAATTACAGGGTTTGGTAAACACAAATGAGGCTTTGTTAGAGTCTGACCAAGTTAGAAAGGGATATGATCATTTTATAACTGAAGGGTTTGTATCCTTGAAAGAAGGATCTACTCTGGTGCCAATAAAAATCCTTAGGGATACTGGAGCTTCTCAATCGCTGACGTTGAACAGTGTATTGAAGTTTAATGAGGAGTCTGATACTGGTGAGGTAAATTACATAAGAGGGGTTGGGAGTGATTTTATGCCTGTACATTTACATAAAGTAAATTTAAAGTCAGGATTAGTTACAGGATTTGTTAAAGTAGGATTACAGCATAGGTTACCGGTGAAGTTTATTTCTTTATTGTTAGGTAATGAGTTGGCTGATGGACAAGTTTTTCCTGAAGTGCATTTGACAATGGAGTCAGAGGAACCAGAGATGAATTCTAACACAGATTTTTCCTGTGTTGTGACTAGAGGTATGTCTAAAAGGATTGATGTGCAGAATGATATTGTTACTCAGGACTGTTCAACTCAGGATTCGAGTTTTGAGAATGTGTCAGAGACTTTCTTACCTTCGCTGTTTGAACAAGATACTGGGAGTAAGTCTGACTATGAAGATTTATCTCTGTCTCGGAAGGAGATGATAGCAGAGAACAAGCTTTACTAGGTAGTGAAATTGAGAAGGTGTCAGTAGGATATTACTTGGAAAAAGGAGTGTTGATGAGGAAGTGGAGGTCACCTACAATTCCTGCAAGTGAGGAATGGAATGTTGTTTACCAGGTAGTTGTCCCTCAAGTTTATCGGAATGAGATTTTGACTTTAGCTCATAGTGTCCCTTTAGGTGGACATCAAGGGGTAAGGAAAACTGTGGACAAGATTTTAAAACATTTTTACTGGCCTGGTCTAAGAAAAGATGTGGCGATGTTTGGTAAAACGTGCCATACTTGTCAAATTGTGGGTAAACCAAATCAGGTTACACCAGTAGCTCCATTACAACCTATTCCAGCATTTGGTGAACCTTTTTCTAAAGTTATTGTAGATTGTGTTGGTCAATTACCAAAGACAAAAACTGGTTATCAGTATTTGTTGACTATCATGTGTACTTCGTCTAGGTTTCCAGAGGCAGTACCACTTAGGAATATAAAAGCTAAAATTGTGACAAAGGCTCTTATAAAATTCTTTACTTATTTTGGATTACCTAAGGAAATACAAACTGATCAAGGCAGTAATTTTATGTCTGGGTTGTTTCAACAGATAGTTTATAAATTGGGTGCTAAGCAAATCACTTCGTCTGCATACCATCCAGAGTCGCAAGGTGCCTTGGAGAGGTTTCATTCTACCCTCAAGAACATGCTTAGGACATATTGTGTGGAAAATGAAAGTGACTGGGATGAGGGTTTAAATTCACTTGTATTTGCAGTAAGGGAATCGGTACAGGAATCTTTAGATTTTAGTCCACTTGAACTTGTGTTTGGGCATAGAGTTAGAGGACCTTTAGCTTTATTGAAAGAACAGTGGATTAGTAAGGAAGTACACACTAATTTGTTGGACTATGTTTTGAAATTTAAGGACAGGTTACATAAAGCTTGTAGCTTAGCCAAGGAAAATTTAAAGTTGGCTCAGGAGAAAATGAAAACTTGGTATGATAAAGAAGCTAGGATGAGGATGTTTAAGCCTGGAGATAAGGTGCTGGTTCTTTTCCCAATGCAGACAAATCCTTTACAAGCTAGATTTCATGGTCCTTATGAAATTGTGCCTAGAATCAATGATGTGGATTACGTAATTAAAACTCCAGATCGTAGAAGGTCAACACAACTTTGCCATATAAATATGATTAAACCATATTATGAGAAACAATCTGATACTGTGACTGTTGTGGTTAGTGAGAATGAGTTTGATTTAACTAGGAACATGATAGATGATTCATCTGACTTTCATTCTAAATCCAACATTGTTTCTGTTAGGTTACCAAATTCAACCATTCTGGAAAATATGGATGAGAAATTAGCACATTTACAGCTAGAGCAGAAACAACAGATGAAGGAATTGATTTTTAAGTATAAGGATTTGTTTCCAGATGTTCCGAGAAGGACTACTATAGCTTCACATGATGTAGATGTTGGAGATGCCAAACCTATTAAACAACATCCATATAGAATGAACATGGAAAAATGTGAACTTGCTGAGAAAGAAGTTGAATATATGTTAGAGAATGATATTATTAGACATTCTAACTCGAATTGGAGTTCGCCATGTGTTATGGTGCCAAAACCAGATGGTAGTATTAGGTTTTGTACGGACTATAGGAAGGCGAATGCTGTAACGAAAACAGATGCATATCCTATTCCTAGAGTAGATGATTGTGTAGATAAAGTTGGAAAAGCAAAGTTCCTAACAAAGATTGATTTATTGAAAGGGTATTGGAGTGTTCCATTAACGGACAGAGGTAGAGAGATTTCTGCATTTGTAACTCCATCTGGGCTATATGAATATAATGTTCTTCCATTTGGGATGAAGAATGCCCCAGGTACTTTCCAGAGGATGATTAACTCTGTGATTCAGTGATTGAAAAATACTGATGCTTATATTGATGATTTAGTGACAGGAAATGATACTTTGGAAGCACACATAATTGCGGTGGACAAATTTTTTGAAAGGCTTTCAAAAGCTAACTTAACTGTTAATTTAGCTAAGAGTGAATTTGGACATGCCACTGTGACTTACCTTGGTTATGTTGTGGGTCAAGGTAAGGTAGCTCCTGTTCAGGCAAAAGTTCTGGCAATTTTAGAGATTCCCACTCCAACGGGGAAAAAAATCTCTCAGAAGATTCTTGGGAATGGTAGGATATTATCGAAAATTTTGTAAGAATTTTGCTAATGTTGCCCTTCCATTAACTAACCTTTTGCAGAAGCATGTGAAGTTTGTGTGGACAGTGCCTTGTCAAGAAGCATTTGAAAAATTGAAAACAATGATATGTCAACAACCTGTGCTTAAGGCACCTGACATTGAAAAACCTTTTTCATTAGCTGTAGATGCTAGTGATGAGGCTGTGGGAGCAGTATTAATGCAAAGGAATGAGGGTGATGAGGTTGATCATCCAGTAGCTTACTTTTCTAAGAAATTTAATAAGCATCAAAGAAACTATTCGACAATAGAGAAAGAATTGTTATCTCTTGTTTTAGCTTTAGAATATTTTGAGGTATATGTTGGTACAACTCAAAAACCACTTATTGTTTACACTGATCATAATCCGTTAGTTTTTCAGAGTAAGATGAAAAACAAAAACAGAAGATTATTAAATTGGAGTTTGATGTTACAAGAGTACAATATTGAGATAACTCACGTTAAAGGTAAAGATAATATGGTTGCTGATTGTCTACCTCGATGTTGAATGTACAATGTAATTTTTTTTATGGAGTGTTTTTTTTATTGTAACACTCCTACTGTATTGTGAGTTGTAAGATGTTATATGATGGTATTGTATATTGTGTATGTTATATAATTTATACGTTTGTTTTTCTTGTAAGTAATTGTTAAAATTTTTGTTCTTGTCAGACCAAAAATGTTTTTTTTGGAGGGAGGTGTTACGTACCCGTGACACGTGACAGTGGTACCCTTGTCACGTGACTCGGGTTGAAGTTATACTGGACTTGAGGTAATGGTCTTGTCATGGTGGAGTGACGTCATTTTCCCGCCAGTAGAGATCCTGTGACAGATTTTTTTTACAGGGTATAAGAGGAGGACCCCTCCCTCTGAGGTGGGGCAGTTCGTGGCTGGATTTGCCAAGTTGACTTCATGGCACTGCGTGATTTAATGTGATGACGTAGTTTAGTTGAAAGATGAAGTTTTATCTAATGCCTAAAGTTTAAAAGGTCATTGCCAGCAGTTTCATTACAATACTGTTGGTTAAGAATCAGTGGAGAGTGAAGATCGGATTTCGGGAGTTAAATATCGAGGAGAATCGAAGTTCGACGGTTATACAGGTTCGGCCTTATTTGATCCTTATTCGAAAGGAATTCGTTGACTGTTCTCCTATTAATCTCTGTGGGATAGCGGAAGATTGAGGATAGTGTGATAACGGAGAGGTCAGTGCCTTTAAGCCGTTTTGTTTCGTAAATTCCTCTTGGGAAAAGTTCGACGCCGGGGATCGAAACAAAGCGACGTGAAAGAGAATTTAAATCGTCTTTTAAAAGTTTCTCCTTTTAAATGGACTGTGAGCATTTTAAACTTCTGGCAATACCACTTTAAGAACTGTTAGAGCTGCATCGCTTTAAGGACTGTTTAAGCTGTCTCACAGCAGCTGATTTCCGGTTACGTTAGTGTTTGTTTACTTTTGTGGGGTTTGTTTTCAGTGTTTAATAAACGTGTTATTTGTTATAAAAACCCTTGCCTAACTCACATATATTTATTGTTGCCTGAATACGTAACATAGCAGGAAGCACAGAGACTTAATAAATACTTTGCTTCAATATTTACTGGGAGAAAAGGACCTTTGTAATTGTGGGGATGACTTACAGCGGACTGAAAGTGGATGTGCTGGAGATATGAACTATTAATTTTGTTGAGCCGCCGGGACAGAACGAAATGTACACCATGCTATGCTGGGAAGCTGAGCTTCTGTATTCAACAGGTACGGGAAAACTGCCAGAGGATTTGGAAGTTGCAAATGTTTTTTTTTCTTCTTGTTCAAGAAAGGGAGTAGAGATTATCGAGGCAATTTTTGACAAGTGAATCCTATTTGTTTGGCGGGCATGTTGTTGGAGAAAATGCTGAGAGGCAGTATTTATGAGAATTTGTAGAGATATATTCTGATTAATGATCGTCAGCATACCTTTTTCAAGGGCAGGTCGTGCCTCACGGACTTGAAAGAGTTATTTGAGGATGCAACAAAACATATTGCTGAAAGTAGAACAGTGGATGTTGTGTATATGGACTTCAGTCAGGCATTTGATAAGGTTCCACTTTCAAAGCTCATTCAGAAAGAAAGGCGGCATGGGATCCAAGGAGACCTTGCTATGTCGATATAAGTTTGCCCACATAAGTCAAAGGGTGGTTATGGATGGCTGGTATTCTGCATTAAAGACGGTTCGACGTCGCACTGTTTTGGGATCCCTCCTCTTTGTGATTTTTATAGATGACTTGGCAGAGGAAGTAGAAGGGTGAGTTAGTAAGTTCGCTGATGACAAGAAGGTTGGGAGTGTCGAGGATGTTCTGTTTTTTTCTGGTGTTTCAGCGGGACATACATAGAATGCAGCACTGGGCTGGGAAGTGGCAGATGTTGTTCAAACCAGGTAAGTGTGGTGGCCCATTTCAGTAGGTCATATTTCAAGACAGAATATAATATTAATGGTAGGACTTTCGGCAGTGTGGAGTATCAGTGAGATGTTGAGGTACATGTCCACGGGACACTGAAAGCTGCTGCGCAGGTTGGCAGAGTTGTTAAGAAGGCGTCTGGTGTGATGGCCTCCATCAAACTTGGGATTGCGTTCAAGAGCCGTGAGGCGATGTTAAATCTACTTGGGATCTGGGTCAGATCCCACGGAGCACGTGTTCAGTTTTGGTCACCTCACTGCAGGAAGGATGTGGATACTGTTCGGAGATTGCAAAGGATCTTTGCAGGGATGTTGACGGGGTTACAGAGCGTGACTTACTGGAATATTTTGAATGAATTTTGTTGTTTCTCCTTGAATTGACGTAGGATGAGAGGTGACCTTCTTGGGGTGTAAACGATAATGAGATGGATTAATCTTGTGGATAGCCGGGAGATTTCATCCCAGACCTGAAATGGCTGACACGAGGTGTTATAGTTTTAAGGTGATGTACTTTTCTGTGTTGGTGAGACAACAGCTGAAGGACTGTGTACATCTCCGGCCCATCGCCTAGGGCGGAGATGATTAGCCTAAAAAGGTGCAGTAACGATTCATGACTTAGTTGCCGGGGTCGAAAGCATCTGCTCAGAAAGTGACAGCATAGTGACTGTGCACTGATCCCAAAACTGTAGGTGACGCAACACTAATACTCCCCTCCGCCACCAGAGGCCCCACGGTCACAATGAAATTGTACAGTAATGTAAAGGGTGACAGAGGACACAATTTGTTCATGATAACAACTTGTTTCACTGACGACCACCTTATGGAACTACAACTCCTGTCGGACACCGCTCTCAATCGGCGGCAATTGCCGTACTATCGAGGCTACGGGGCCGTTTGGGAGTTCTAGTCATATGTTTGGACTCCTCGATCGCTCACTGCAAAACTCGTTACCTCAGCCACCACAAGGAAGGCTGGAATAGACTTATTGAAGCGTCCAAGGAGAAGTATGCTGGTCCTTGAGAACGCCGAAGCGGGCGATCGCCGAAAGCAGCAATTCGCTGAATTCCCCATGGCGATGGAGCAGGAGAGGAGGCGCTGAGTATGGGGTTGATCTGCACCCAGCCTATCGTACCTCAGATTAACATCTGTCCCCTGCTGTCACTGGCTAGTGCCTGTCGGACAAATGCGACCTCACAGGATGGTTAGTTAATATGAACGTCAGTCAGCCTTGCAAAGTATTCAAGCGAATGCTGTTAAACCGTTCACAGTCACGGAACAGACTGCGACGGCAGTGGATATACGTCGGCATCACAGTTTTCTCGCTAAAATACTTCACTGCTGGATAAAATGAAGTTCCTGATGTTTATAGCAGATGTGGTGCATTGCATTGTTCAGACTTCTCGTCCTTCTGAGGAAATTTAAAAAAATACTTTGAAAGCTGCAGAAAGGTGTCTTGGTGTAACTGGGTGTTATATGGGAAGCTATACATGAAGCTCTTATGGGGGGCTAAGGTTTTCTATATCCCAGTCTACGTCTGAAGGTACATTGTGAGGTTGCAATATTGCAGTGGAATGCGGAAAGACTGACTTCTCATGCTCAAGACCTTAAGAAGTTCATTAGTGATTTGTCAAATCCTCCATATTACATGTATTCAGGAGTTACATTTGTTGACACGAAATTTAATGTTCATAACCATTATGAAACTGATTTAGATTTAACTCTAGCTTGGAGCATACTGTCTGGAAAGTGTATGTGGGATGTTATAGGTGCTGAAACATTGGGGAGTGATCATTTTCCAGTCTTTATAAACTTGAGTTCGGATTTATATCAGGAACCGGATGCCACTTTCAGAAGATGCCATTTTTGGTAAAGCAGGTTGGAAGTTTTAACAATATTTTACGTGATGAACGTCTGTCAGGCTGAATGATGAAGATGTTGTAGAATTTCTCACGAGGGAGTGTGTTGTGTGCAGATTTAAACAGACATAGTTCACTGTATTTTGTTTGCGGAGTGATGTTAATGGTTTGATTGAAGAAGAGTTTCTCAACTTGTGCGTCTGAATGGGTACGAGTTTTAATGTTCATAGTAATTCTGGAACTGCTACATAATATTGAGCATCCTGTGTATATTTGCAATGAAATGTTATGTCACGTTATTCAGCCAACTCCGTTGGAAGTGATTCCAATTACAAACAGAATTAATAGGACAAATGTTGTACCATGGTAGACTAAGGATTGTAGAAGCCATTTAGGGAGAGAAATAGTGCGTTTAGGAGATTTAAGAAATGTCAATCTCCAAGTGACCTTATTAGATATAAAAGTGTACAGGTCGTGGGAAAAGTGGTTAAGCTTTTGAAAAATGTTTACTGGGGTTAATTTTATGATAATCATGGAAGTTATATTCAACCTTGTGATTTTAAAAGTAATATTAAAACAAAAGAGATGGTTGTTGACTTCAGGAGGGCACGGAGTGACCACTCCCTACTGAACATCGATGGCTCCTCGGTAGAGATCGTAAAGAGCACCAAATTTCTTGGTCTTCACCTGACGGACAATCTCACCTGGTCCCTCAACACCAGCTCCACAGCACCCCTCCATCCTCATCACATTCTACAGGGGTTGTATTGAGAGCATCCTGAGCAGCTGCATCACTGCATGGTTCGGAAATTGCACCATCTCGGATCGCAAGACCCTGCAGCAGATAGTGAGGTCAGTTGAGAGGATCATCGGGGTCTCTCTTCCCGCCATCACGGATATTCACACTACACGCTGCATCCGCAAAGGAAACATCATTATGAAGGACCCCATGCACCATTCATACAATCTCTTCTCCCTCCTGCAGTCTGGGAAAAGGCTCCGAAGCATTCGGGCTCTTACGACCAGACTATGTAACAGTTTTTTTCCCCCAAGCTATCAGTCTCCTCAATACCCGAAGCCTGGACTGACGCCTTGCCCTACTGTTCTGTTTATTATTTATTGCAATGCCGACACTGTTTGTGTGCACTTTATGCAGTCCAGTGTAGGTCTGTAGTCTAGTATAGCTGTGCTTTATTACGTAGTTCAGTCTAGTTCTTTGTACTGTGTCATGTAAACTATGGTCCTGAAAAACGTTGTCTCATTTTTACTATGCACTGTACCAGCAGTTATGGTCGAAATGACAATAAAAGTTGATTTGACTTGAATTGACTTGCGATGCGTGGGAATGATTAATCAACAGGGGGAATTCGTAGGGGTTATAATATTCCAGTATTGACTGATGAGTGTAAAACGATTTTCACTGAAATATGGAAGTTATGTTCCTGGCTGGGTTATTTGCTGTGATTCATAATCAAGATAATTGAAATGGTAGAATAAGGTTCTAAATGAATACCCTGAGAGGTTGGATCAGCGGTAGCAAAGATAGTATCACTGGTGTAGAGTTTGCTTTCTGTGAATTTAAGAAGTGTATTGTTAATGCAGGGAGCACACACAAATTCTGGAGAACCTCAGCTAGCCAGGCAGCATCTATGGAAAAGATTTCAGTCCACATTTTGGGCCGAAACACTTCAGCAGAACGGGACGGAAAAAAATGGCCTGCTGAGTTCCCCAGCATTTTATGTGTGTTTTGCTTGGACTTCCAGCAACTTTAACTTTTTTTTTCCTATTTGTGGTTGGATTTGTTTTAATGCAGGTGAAACGTCACCAGGAATGGATGATGTATGTTATTTTTTTAATGATTAGACGTCTGACTGACAGCTCTATTTATATAATCTCATTTCGTGCCGTATTTCGAGGTTAGGACATTTTCCTTCCTCTTGGAAAATGGCAGTAGTAGTGTCTACTCCCCAAATCCCGTCGGATCGATTTAGTTATAGGCCTCTATCGTTAATGTCCCATTATTGTAAGTTTATGGAAGGTTCGGCCATCGAGCGTTTGAATTATATTTTGGATAAAAGAAGCGACATATGACAATGGATTCAGTTTTATGTTTGGACGATAATATTAGGAAAGCAGAGAAAAATAAAGGTGTTGTACTAGCAGTAATTTGAAAAGAAATATGATATTTATGAAGGAAGGATTTTTAATTAAATGAAAATTAGGATTGAGAGGTAGAAAGTATAATATTTACTGAGTTTTTTTTATTTGGTCTCCCTGTGCTGGTAGGGGTAGGCAAATTACATGTGTATTTAAATGAAATGGGATTGGGACCCCGCAAGGCAGTATTTGTAACCCTTTATTATGTAATATTATGACTAATGATACTTTCTCTGAGATAGGCACAGTGGTGTGTCAATAACTCTCTGCAGATGATGAAGCTTTGTGGATTAAAGGTTAAAAACTTTTTTATTGTATATTGTTGCAATTAGCAATTAATCAGCTTGACCAATGGGCAACTGGATCAGGATTTGAGCTTACAGTAGCGAAAGTACAAGTTATGTGTTTTATAAATGGGTTTGATAGACCTGTGTTTTGATAGGAAATTATCTGGTCAAACTCTAGAGGGCGTGCCAGTGGTAAGATTCCTGTCATTTGAATGGATAATAAGCTGACTTGGAAGAACCACATCAACAAAATAATTGAAAAGTATAAAGGAGCATTAAATATTCATAGCTCTCTATCTGGGTATTCTGAAATGCTGCACGAACATCTTTGTTAACATATTCAATTTGTTTAATTCAATCTTCTTCATTATGGCTGTGTGGCTTATGCAGCAGCTTCATCTTCAACTTTAAAATGTTTTGTTGAGATGCAAATACAGGCTTTAAGATTTTGTAGTGGTGCAGTAAGGTCGTCCCATATTTTGGCTTCACAAAAGCAATTACGGAGATTGCAGTAGATGTTAACACACTGGATTAATTTGGGGGGCACAGAAATGATCATCGTGTGACGTTGTGTTGGAGGACTGTTGGCAACATCACACAAAGTGTGTCTTTAGTTTTAGGTGGCTGGGATCTTATCACTGGGAAGGTGGGATTGCCGGATGACGAAATATGCCCCCTGTCTCGTTCTCTGAAACACGCACTTTTCTGTTTATGACTAATTCGTTATAATAAAGTTGAAGGATTCTGTTATGCCTGAAAGCTGTTGTTTCATCAGTATATTTTGGAAAATTGTTATGATATGTTAACTATTTCTTCAGAATATTTAGAAGTTAATTTAACTGTGAGTGTGAAATTTGCTGTGGCTGGTTTTGTGCCTGAGTTACAGGTAGCGATAAGGAAACTACTTACCAACCATTGATCAGGATATACAACAGAACTAGTTATCATCATTTTAGGCTTACACTGGATCGAGCAAATTTGTCTGTGCAAAGTTGTGATTTGTTCTGATTCCCTTTCGGTTTTGTTGAGTCTAAAAATAAATTATTATTGCAGTCAGTCAGATATACTATTGGAAACTTATCAAAAATTATCTCGTGCACAAAGTATTGCTTTACTGTCCACTTCTTATGGATCCTTGCACATAGAGGTTTCGTTGCAAAAGCTGCTAACATTTCTACTGTGGACAAAGACCTTCTATCAAGCAAATCAGAAGCTAAGTAGTCGAGCGGTCGATGCGATTATGACTCGTGGGCTGATGGGCATAAAAGCGACACCTTTACAGAGTACATAACTGTTATGTTTACGAGGGAAAGGGGTTAAACAAGAAGGGAAGGAATTATATTGACATGATTTAGAATTAGCCAAACAATGCTTAGTTGTTCCTTGTGTCGCGTTGGAAAACATAATTATCGGCCGTATAGGTTTTATCATTGTGAAACTGTTGAACACATTATTTAGGCTAAAGCATATCAAGTAGAAAGAAATCAAATCTAGGATTCAATGCAAACTTTGGCTGTAAGAGTTTTCATTTAAATACTTTCTGAAGTTAGGGCTGTAATGTAATTTAATTCAACGCATTATGTTTTAGTACATTCTATCTATAGGACTTTTAAGGGGAATTTAGCTTTCAACAGAAAAAAAGAAGCAGCGAGAGTTTTATTTCCCAATTCTCTATACGACACTCCAGTCCAGTTATTCGCAGGATGCGCTTTTATGTTGGAGTGTCGTTTATCTTAAATCCCGCCCTGTTTCTTCACCTTAGCAAATTTATTCGAAGGTAAAGAGGTGACTGTTGTGAATGACATTGGATTAACCAATCAGCGTCAGACTAGACCGCGCCCTGCGGTCAGGTGGTCATGTTGGGTTGCAATATTGGTGGGGCGGGAATGGGAATAGATGGACATTTCCACTGACCAGTGTGGGGTGGTATTCCGTAGTAGTCCTTTGACAGACATCTTGCGTGCCCATTGAGGAAGTGAGTCTCCAGGACGGTGCGTTGCCCCTCCCCCACGCTCACTATAAGACCATAAGAGAGTAGAATTAGAGCCTCTGGCCCATCGAGTCTGCTCCGCATTCAATCATGGATGATCTTTTATTTTTTCCTCCTCAACCAGGAACTGGAGCGGAATGGAGACACCGCGGCCGCTTCTGGCTCGCCCTCAGCACGTGGCTTTATTAATGAACTAAAGCACCGAGGTGACCGGATATTTCACCTGCTCCATGAATTTAGACTGAGTCACCACGTAAATAAATGTGTTCGCGCAGCAGCTGAAATCCATCAGCAAAACCCCGACGGAGATCCGTTCAGGATTATTGAAAACGTCTCTTAATCCACAGGAGGATGAAATTTCCGTAGAGGGTGAAGAGTATATCTACAGACCTCCTCCTGCTCTACATCTCCGAGTCACTTGCTCTGAGAATTCAGCCCCTTACGGACCCAACTGGCCACTGCAATGTGCCTGACTGTCAGAGCGTTGAGCAGTAGGATCCCAGGGACAGGGAGGAACGGAGTTCAAACCGTATCGAGTCAGTCGTATCCTACCCACCCATGGACAGAGAAAACATTGCCCAGAGTAAAAACAGGAAAAACTTAGTGACCAGAGTGGCGTCATTAATGGAGTAATTCTACAGTTTAGTTAATTCGATAATAGACGTTAGCAGATCCGTGGACACGGGTTCAGATGATCAGACCAAATTATAGAGTCCACAGGCAGACGCGAAACACTGGACCAGGAGTTCTCTCTGTTCAATAACCCAGAAACAGCGACCTTTAGAATGTAAAACCCTCCCAGTCTCTCACCTTCCCGGACAGCTGCCTGCAGCGCCCCTCCCCCGCCTCCTCTCGAATTCTGGGACAAAGCTGAACAAGGTGCCATTAACAACAAGAACAAAGTTGGTGTCGATCCCGCTGTGGAAGAGGGACAAAAGTTTAGACCACAGGACCATAAGACATAGTAGCAGAAATAGTCCAAGTCTGCTCCGCATTCAATAATGGCTGATCCTTTAGTTTCTGCTCCTCAACACCCTTTCCAGTGTTTCTCCCAGTAGCCATTATGCCATTTCGAATCAAGAACCTATCAATCTCTGCCTTAAATACACCCAACGACCTGACCTCCGTAGCTGCCTGTGACAAGAGATTCTACAAATTTACAACCCATTGGCTGAAGACATTTCACTACATTTCTGTTTTTGAAAGGTACCTTTTTATCATGAGGCTGTACCCTC
Organism: Hemitrygon akajei; assembly: GCF_048418815.1. Classification (NCBI taxonomy): domain Eukaryota; kingdom Metazoa; phylum Chordata; class Chondrichthyes; order Myliobatiformes; family Dasyatidae; genus Hemitrygon; species Hemitrygon akajei. Next base: position 7,604,320 of record NW_027331930.1, on the reverse strand, counting down.
TTGTCCTAGACTCTCCCACCATTAGAAACATCTTTTCCACGTCTACTCTCTCTGGGCCTTTCAAAATTCGAATGGTTTCATCCTTCTGAGTTCCAGCGAGTACAAAACCACAGCCATCAAATGATAACACTTTAGTTCCTGGAATCATCCCTATGAACCTCCTCTGGACTCTCTCCAATGCCAGCACATGTTTTCTAAGATGAGGGTACCGAAAGAGTTTACAATACTCAGGGTGAGGCCTCACCAGTGCATTAAAAAGCCTCAGCATCGCATCCTTTTATTGCATTCTAGAAATGAATGCTAACATGACATTAGCTTTCCTCACAACCCACTCAACCTGTAAGGTAACCTCGAATTCATGGATTTTCTCCCCATTTAGAAAAGAGTGCATATATTTATTCAACTTCCAAGATGCATGACCATGCATTTTCCGACATTGTGCTTCATTTACCACCTTCTTCCCATTATCCTCATCTGTCTAGGTTCTTCTGCATCCTACCTGTTTACTGCCGCTACTCCAATCTTCGTATTAACTGCAAACTGGGCAATAAAAACATCTGTTCTATAATCTGAATCATTTACATAGAGCATAAAAGGAAGTGGTCTCTACACCGATACATGTGGAACAACATTAGTCATTAGCAGCCAACCAGAAAGCGATTATTTCATTACCACTCACTGCCTTTCTCCAATCAGCCAATTCTCTCACCATCTTATAACTTCTCTGTAAAACAACGGGTTCATAAGTCGGTAAGTGGCCTCATGTGTGGCACCTTGTCAAAGGCCTTCTGAAAGTCCAAGTATACAACATCCTCTACATCTCCTTCATCTATGCTACTTGTAATCTTCTCAAAGAATTCAAACAGGTTCGTCAGGCAGGATTTTTCAGAAGGAAACCATGTTGACTTCGTACTAGCCTGCCCTGACTCACCAAGTACTCCATCACGTCATTCTGAACAATTGACTCTGACATCTTCCCAACCACTGTGGTCAGGCTAACTGGTCAATAATTTCATTTCTGCTGCCTTCTTCTTTTCTTAAAGAATGGAGTGTCATTTGCAATTTTCTACTCCTCTGGACCAATGCAAGAGTCAGATTCGCTTGTCATTAAATATGAAAAATCAGAATGTTTAATTGACAGGTTCTATATCTCTGACATTTGTGCAATAATCATCAAGATGGAAGCTTGTAAAATAATCACGAACAGGCTCACAACGGTTAACACTTAGAAACAGCAAACCTGAATGGCTCTGGTCGCTCAGCAGGAACTCCAATGACGGCAATGAACACAAACAGTATATTCTCCACACTCTTGTACCGATCCAACATGACCGGCATTTTGTCTTTCCGTCCCCCTATTCAGTTACTTGTCCCAGAAATGGGGACTGAACCTTCTGAGTTGTCTCGTCTATTGAATGAACTTCCACTGTAAATATGCACTTCAAAGAAACGATTTGACAGAAACAAAATATTGAAATAAATTATGTCTTTGTAGCTTGAGAAATTGTCTTGACTCGGCGACGATTGCGATTCTCCTTAAGAGTATAAACTTTTGATATTGCTCGTGTTTGGGGGACTCTACTGAGACTCCATCTGTTCGCAGTAAAGAATAAACTTTCATGTCCACGCCTGCAACGTCTTAAGTGACTCAATCACTGTCAGAACATCTGGGGACTTGGCTAGGAGCAGGCTCTAAGCCTAACACAGGGCAATGAAACTCAATAGACCAGTGCGGGTGGTAGTATCTTTCAATTATATCACCCCGTATGTGTCAAAGAATACGGCAGAGAACTAGAGAGTGGAGGATAAGGAAGTTTGTGTGTGTGTGTGTGTGTGTGTGTGTGTGTGTGTGTGTGTGTGTGTGTGTGTGTGTGTGTGTGTGTGTGTGTGTGTGTGTGTTTGTGTGTGTGTGTGTGTGTGTGTGTGTGTGTGTGTGTGTGTGTGTGTGTGTGCGCGCGCGCTTGTATTTCTGTGTCGGTGTGTGGGTAGATCCACTGTCCGTGTTTAACCCCGCCTGACTACACATGTATCCGTCTCAATACAGTTTATCCGTTAATTCAGTTGCAGTTGAGCAGTCACCCCCACTTTAGATTATCACAGAGCAAGAATCATTTCAAACAGTTCACAAACTGGCTGTAAGAGCGAAGGTCAAATTTGATGTTGCATGTAACACGCTGTAAGGTTTCACTGCTAATCTGAAGGCCTCTTTGCAACTTTTCACTGCTCAGGTAAAGGACTGTCTGTAAGGTTTCACTGCTAATGTAATGGATTCTCTGTCGCAGCAATGTTTGTGTTATAACTAGAGATAACGGGGCTTTGGAATGTGGGGCTATGCAATGAGAGAGATGTTGTTCTTTCAGGTGGGTTTGGAAGAGGGCTTCTCGCGGTCTTCTGTTGGTGACAGATGAAGAGGGAAGACGCGTGAGGAGAGAGCGGGTAGACCATCGGACGGAGTGGACTGGGATCTGAGGGTCCGACGCTCGAGGAGGTCGATAGTTGACGAATGGCCGTATCAGTGAGCTTCAACGTGCACTTCTTCATTTTATTTTCTTCACTAACCGTTTATTCATCTTAAGATTTATAAATTTCAATAATTTAATTGCGTATGGTGTATTATCTGTTATTTTGCGGTGTAGATTTGTAACTGGTCAACTCGTCACGCAGCATCCACACAGACGAGATTTCTCAGTCCCCCGGGACGAACACGTGCTGGCTAAACCTGAGGGTTACATCCATTTCTCATTCAGTATCTATAAACAGAACGACGTTGAGGGTCGACACTCCTCCAAATCCACCGGATCCAATAGGTGAGTGTTCACCTCCGAATCCACCAATACACCCACAAATCAGTGCTCATTGGCAAACCGTATTCAACGCTCAGATCAGCGTGCAGACCAAGCAACTGACATCCCAAAATCCGTCTGCACTCTCATATCCGCTGACATACCCTGAAATCTATGCGGAGCCGCAAAGCAACAGTCCGCTAACCAAATGCGTCTGCAGTCCCACCAAACCCCGAAATATACATGTGACTCTAGCTTCGGCTAGTGGCTTAATATGGGGGGGGGGGGTGATAGGCCCTCGGCCCAGCCAAACTTAAGAAATGTACTTCGTGTGGATGCTGCGCGATGTGTCCACTGTTACAAATCGGTACCAAGAAATAACAAACAGTACACAACATGCGATTAAACGATCGATCTTTATAATTCTTATTTTGACTATATGGTTAATAAGGAAAACAGAAAAAAAAAGAAAGGGCCCATTCTCAGGAAACAGTTTAATGCACAAACGTTGGAGCTCGCTGATAAGCATTCCGACCACGATTGACCTCCTCCGATCGTCGCTGGCCTTCGGTCCCTCGCTCCAAGTCCGCTCCGCCCGGCAGTCCACCAACTCTCTCAATTCGCGTCTTCTCTGCTCATCTCTCCCCGGCAAAAGACCGCAAGAAACTCTCCTCCAGACTCACAAGAACGGACAACAGCATTCCAAAGCCCGTTATCTCTCGTCATAACCTAAACAAACAATTCCAACAGCAATGAAACATCACTGCGTGTTACACTCTATTCCCAGCCCCCCCCCCCACCAAATTTAGTCATGTCCTCATGACCTTGAGATAATTCGCCAACCCATCCTGAAAAACACAATGCCCCATTCCAGGCGTATAATGCAGTGACATAGCTCCCCAAAACGGTAGGGGTTACACTCTGTTACCCTGGTGCTACGTAGACCAGTACACCCGGTGGTCTCCTAATTCTCTGAGACCTCCGCAAACACCTACCTAACTAATCATGTTCAGACACTACTGTGGATACTTCCGGTCAACTTGGCGGGGCTTCCCCCGATCTATCACTCGTGCCCACCAGCAAGTTGGAACCCCCTGTTCCGTGGCCAAATTCCTCTTCCTCCCCTGCAGAGTCCCGCAGTAACCCAGGCTGCCCACAGATAGACCGCGCCCACTTCACCTCATGCAATGGGAGAAGGTCTGGGAGTCTCTTCCTCAGTCGATGGGGAGTTAACAAAAGGCAGCATATACTACACATCCAGGACCTCATTCTCCGAATAAGTATCCTTCTCAGGGGTTGGGTCTGGCCTAACTTCGCCTGCCGGGGGCCTTGTCGTCGCCTTTTCCGCAGAGTCCTCTTATCAGTTGGGGCCTCCAAGCCAGGTTTTGGACGCACCTGCGCCTCTTGACCCGGGTGACTCCGATGGAGAATCTTGACAGGCCCATTCCAACTCTCCGTTTTCACCCGGAAAACAGGTAAGTTTCGCATCTGACTCTCTCGACACTGTCCGGTCCCTCATGCGCCCGTCGGCGTCAATGTCCTACTTCCCGCCCGGTACTTGAGGCTGAAATTACAGGTAGACAACGCCATCAACCAACGATGACCTTGGTTTTAACCCTTCATCTTTCAGGCGGCCGAGCACCTTTAGCAGCCTCGCTTCATGTTCTTCCAAGGTGTATCCAAATGCTATGAGGTCATCCAGAAATACCAATAGCTCAGGCAAGTTCATATCACCCACCGTCTTCTCGATGAGAACAGAGTTTGCTAGAAGTTTGCAGGAGCTCCGGGGATGCCCTGGGGCATCCGTTCGAACTGGAAAAATCCCAGGGGACATAAAAAAGCCCTAGTCTTCTTTCGCCGGCCTCACTCATGGGGATCTGGTAATTTCCACCCCTCAAGTCCAGCATACTGAACCACTGCGCACTACACAGGCCTCGGGACAGTATACTGGTAAGGGATGGTGCGCCTGTTCAGAGTCCTATAGTTCACACACATCCCTACCCTCCCATTCTTCTTTCGGGCCACCACTATTGGGGGCGCATAGGGGCTTCGGGACTCGGTGATGATCCCAGCTTCCTTCATTTTACACAAATGCTGCAGAACCTCTGCAGGGGCCAGTCGCCGCGACCTTTCTCCGAACGGCTCAAACTATTCTCAGTCATCCGGATAGTGTGACGCGTGCTCTTGGAACAACCCACATCAAACGCGTTAGTGGAAAAGACACCTTCAACATCTTCTCTAACCACCTCCTCTTCCAACCGGCAGGAATCGGAGAGTCACTTCCCATGTTTTTCCAATAGTTACTGATGGAGTTTCCCCACGATTACTGAGGGCCTGTGCAACTGAACTGGGAGAACCACTACAGCGCATCTTCAACATGAGTCTAGATCAGAGAAGAGTACCCAGACAGTGGAAAACATCTTGTATTGTCCCGGTACCGAAGAAACCACAACCAAAGGAGTTGAATGACTTCAGACCTGTTTGCCTTGACGTCGCACGTGATGAAGACCATGGAGCGGCTGATAATACAGAATCTGAGGCCACAAACCAGGCACGCCCGGGATCCGCTTCAGTTTGCGTATAAGGAGAAGGTGGGAGTGGAGGATGCTATCACGTATTTGCTGCACAAATCACTCTCTCACCTAGATGGGGTCAGTTGTGCTGTGAGGATTACAGCATTGACTTCTCTAGTGCCTTTAACACCATCCAGCCCAAGATCTTAAAGCACAAACTAACGGAGATGGGAGTAGACTCTCACATGGTGGATTGGATAGTGGACTACTTGACAGATAGACCTCAGTATGTGCGGTTGGGAGACTGTAGGTCTGACACAGTGGTCAGCAGCACAGGAGCGCCACAGGGAACCGTACTCTCTCCGGTCCTGTTCACCCTGTACACATCTGACTTCCAATATAACTCGGAGTCCTGCCATGTGCAGAAGTTCGCTGATGACACGGCCATAGTGGGGTGTGTCAGGAATGGACAGGAGGAGGAGTATAGGAAACTGATACAGGACTTTGTGATATGGTGCAACTCAAACTACCTGCGTCTCAATGTCACCAAGACCAAGGAGATGGTGGTGGACTTTAGGTGATCTAGGCCTCATATGGAGCCAGTGATCATTAATGGAGAATGTGTGGAGCAGGTTAAGACCTACAAGTATCTGGGAGTACAGTTAGACGAGAAGCTAGACTGGACTGCCAACACAGATGCCTTGTGCAGGAAGGCACAGAGTCGACTGTACTTCCTTAGAAGGTTGGCGTCATTCAATGTCTGCAGTGAGATGCTGATGATGTTCTATAGGTCAGTTGTTGAGAGCGCCCTCTTCTTTGTGGTGGCGTGTTGGGGAGGAAGCATTAAGAAGAAGGACGCCTCACGTCGTAATAAGCTGATAAGGAAGGCGGGCTCTGTCGTGGGCAAAGTACTGGAGAGTTTAACATCGGTAGCTGAGCGAAGGGCGCTGAGTAGGCTACGGTCAATTATGGAAAACCCTGAACATCCTCTACATAGCACCATCCAGAGACAGAGAAGCAGTTTCAGCGACAGGTTACTGTCGATGCAATGCTCCTCAGACAGGATGAAGAGGTCAATACTCCCCAATGCCATTAGGCTTTACAATTCAACTGCCAGGACTTAAGAACTTTTTTTTTTTTTTTTAAAGCTATTATTAATGCTTTTTGAGTTAGTGATTTAGATGCATATCATATTATTACTGAGTTAAGTATTGTATGTAAGGAGTTTTTGCTACAACAAGTGTATGGGACATTGGAAAAAATGTTGAATTTCCCCATGGGGATGAATAAAGTATCTATCTATCTATCTACTCCCTGGCTTGTCTCACGGGGACACTATGGGCATCTCCCGCTTGAAGGGGACCTCCCTCTTCGCCGTGTTCCTGGCGATCACTACCATCCTGCTTGCCTGTACAACCGAGGACTTCTGCAATTCGGGCCTCACCAGTAGCCCAGCAGGATATCCCGACTCCCCTTCGTAGTCTTCCGGAGCTGTTACTAAGAGGGCTGGAAATTTGGAGGACTCCATCACTCTCGCTACTTCCCCGGGGCGTACTACCATTGCCTTCGACGAGGGGAAACGCACAGTCTCTCATCTAAACTCGGTATCCCGCCTGATGCAGCCACGCTCTTCCTCAAAAGCCGCTCAAAACACCGGGTGTACGGATAATGTTCCCAAAGCTCTCGCCGGCATTCTCCTTGCAGGTCCCCATGAGCCTTTTCACAAGAGGGGTGTTGGTCCCCACCAGAATTCAAACGCCGCCCTTCTCAACAGAGTCCGGACAACCAGCACCCATGTATCAAGGACGTCAGATACTCCCACATCGGCCTCCAAGAAGTCCAGTTTCATTGATAAATAACCATCGTATGGATAATCACCAGCACGGAGCCCCCTGATCTCCAGTGCCCTGAATGGTGTCAATGGTAAATGCTTCAGATACCGGTTGTAAAACGAACGGTACAGTAACGTGAACTGTGACCCGGTGTAGAGAATGGCTTTAATGTACATACCCTCTATTCGTAGCGACACATTGGAGCGTGGTCCCACTAAGCCTTCAGGAATCGGGCCTTTCACTTTCGATGGTTCCTTGGTACATTGCTGAGAATGTGTTCGGCCGGAGACACCAGGCCGTTCCCTCTAGGTTTCCCCAATGACCCGGGGGCTCACTCTCCTTCTGGTGTGACACCTGCTGCCAGCAGCCCTCCGCATTGTTGGTCCTCTTGGGGAATCCGCCCGTCCCCCGGCAACTCCATCATATGCGGGGGGGGGGGGGTGGGGGGGGAGGGTGTTACACCCGTTGATAACAGCCGACATATCTCCGTTCTCAACTCTGCCACAATCTCCTCTACGGGGACTACTCCCGAGTACTGTACCCTGCTGACGGAGTCCTCCCGCGCCTCTGCCGCGTTCTCCTCTTCCTGTGCCTCTCTGATCAGCTGAACAAAAGATGGAGGGAGGCGCGTCTCACGAGACTGTCGGAGACCCCACGCAATCAGGTCATGTGACTGGGCGCCCCTGGCTATTTGGTCCATTCTTAGCGGATCCTCCTCAGCCGCCTGGATGACCCCTCTGCGCTGCAGGCAATCTCGCTGCATCTCTAGCCGAAAAATAAAAGCAGAATGCTTCTCCACTTCTCTTGACGCATGTTCTGAAACCCCACCATGAACTCTATTGGGCTTCCAGTCGGGACAAAAGCATTCTCCAGTGCTTGTATGTAATTAACAGCTGTCGCTACTGGAGATTTCAACTTGAGAGCTCTCACAACGTCAGCAGCCCGCCCTTTCGATCTTTCAACCAATTTCTGTCGCTTTTCGTCATCAAAGCACTGCCATTCACCTAACAACTGAGAGGTCCGCTCTGCCCAAGTCTCGCCCTCCTCCTCCCCTTTAGGGGTGGGCATTTTTTTCCAGAGAATAGTTGGAGCCTGCCATAGCTGGGACTTTGAATCTGATTTTTCCATTTATTCGCCAAAGGAGTTAAGGGCGGATACTAACTCAGAACTCTCACTCTTCACCGGCGGACGTGGACTAATTAGGCATTCCAAATCCGACCACTCTTTCCCCTCACTCCTCAAAAACGAGAGACTTTGAAATCTCCGCTCTCAACTAACGCTACCTCAGCGCTGGTCTGCATTAAAACGAGAGCTGCGCCCGCCATTTCATCAAACCTCCGCTCGCAATCGCAAATTCAACAGTACTTAACAGGCGAATTAACAATTCATCCGGAGTACAAATATCTGCCCTACTGGTTCATTGCTCGGGGTAATCACACAGCATCCAACGGAGTTCATCCCGAAGTTAGACCCCGCAATTGTTACTCTCGCTTCGGCTAGCGGCTAAATATAGGGGCTGATAGAAATCTCGGCTGGATGGATGCAGCGGTTGTGTCCCCTGCTGCCGACCAGTACCCCGAAATAACAGACAGTACACAATAACCCTAACCCTAATGGGGGAGATAGGAATCTGGTCCGGATGGATGCAGCGGTTGTGTCCCCTGCTGCGAACCAGTACCCCGAAATAACAGACAGTACACAATAACCCTAACCCTAATGGGGGTGATAGGAATCTGGTACGGATGGATGCAGCGGTTGTGTCCCCTGCTGCGAACCAGTACCCCGAAATAACAGACAGTACACAATAACCCTAACCCTAATGGGGGAGATAGGAATCTGGTCCGGATGGATGCAGCGGTTGTGTCCCCTGCTGCGAACCAGTACCCCGAAATAACAGACAGTACACAATAACCCTAACCCTAATGGGGGTGATAGGAATCTGGTACGGATGGATGCAGCGGTTGTGTCCCCTGCTGCGAACCAGTACCCCGAAATAACAGACAGTACACAATAACCCTAACCCTAATGGGGGTGATAGGAATCTGGTCCGGATGGATGCAGCGGTTGTGTCCCCTGCTGCGAACCAGTACCCCGAAATAACAGACAGTACACAATAACCCTAACCCTAATGGGGGTGATAGGAATCTGGTCCGGATGGATGCAGCGGTTGTGTCCCGGGCTGCGAACCAGTACCCCGAAATAACAGACAGTACACAATAACCCTAACCCTAATGGGGGTGATAGGAATCTGGTCCGGATGGACGCAGCGGTTGTGTCCCCTGCTGCGAACCAGTACCCCGAAATAACAGACAGTACACAATAACCCTAACCCTAATGGGGGTGATAGGAATCTGGTCCGGATGGATGCAGCGGTTGTGTCCCCTGCTGCGGACCAGTACCCCGAAATAACAGACAGTACACAATAACCCTAACCCTAATGGGGTTGATAGGAATCTGGTCCGGATGGATGCAGCGGTTGTTTCCCCTGCTGCGAACCAGTACCCCGAAATAACAGACAGTACACAATAACCCTAACCCTAATGGGGGTGATAGGAATCTGGTCCGGATGGACGCAGCGGTTGTTTCCCCTGCTGCGAACCAGTACCCCGAAATAACAGACAGTACACAATAACACTAACCCTAATGGGGGTGATAGGAATCTGGTCCGGATGGACGCAGCGGTTGTGTCCCCTGCTGCGAACCAGTACCCCGAAATAACAGACAGTACACAATAACCCTAACCCTAATGGGGGTGATAGGAATCTGGTCCGGATGGATGCAGCGGTTGTGTCCCCTGCTGCGAACCAGTACCCCGAAATAACAGACAGTACACAATAACCCTAACCCTAATGGGGGTGATAGGAATCTGGTCCGGATGGATGCAGCGGTAGTGTCCCCTGCTGCGAACCAGTACCCCGAAATAACAGACAGTACACAATAACCCTAACCCTAATGGGGGTGATAGGAATCTCGTCCGGATGGATGCAGCGGTTATGTCCCCTGCTGCGAACCAGTACCCCGAAATAACAGACAGTACACAATAACCCTAACCCTAATGGGGGTGATAGGAATCTGGTCCGGATGGATGCAGCGGTTGTGTCCCCTGCTGCGAACCAGTACCCCGAAATAACAGACAGTACACAATAACCCTAACCCTAATGGGGGTGATAGAAATCTGGTCCGGATGGATGCAGCGGTTGTGTCCCCTGCTGCGAACCAGTACCCCGAAATAACAGACAGTACACAATAACCCTAACCCTAATGGGGGTGATAGGAATCTGGTCCGGATGGATGCAGCGGTAGTGTCCCCCGCTGCGAACCAGTACCCCGAAATAACAGACAGTACACAATAACCCTAACCCTAATGGGGGTGACAGGAATCTGGTCCGGATGGATACAGCGGTTGTGTCCCCTGCTGCGAACCAGTACCCCGAAATAACAGACAGTACACAATAACCCTAACCCTAATGGGGGTGACAGGAATCTGGTCCGAATGGATACAGCGGTTGTGTTCCCTGCTGCGGACCAGTACCCCGAAATAACAGACAGTACACAATAACCCTAACCCTAATGGGGGTGACAGGAATCTGGTCCGGATGGATAGAGCGGTTGTGTCCCCTGCTGCGGACCAGTACCCCGAAATAACAGACAGTACACAATAACCCTAACCCTAATGGGGGTGATAGGAATCTCGTCCGGATGGATGCAGCGGTTGTGTCCCCTGCTGCGGACCAGTACCCCGTAATAACAGACAGTACACAATAACCCTAACCCTAATGGGGGTGATAGGAATCTGGTCCGGATGGATGCAGCGGTTGTGTCCCCTGCTGCGAACCAGTACCCCGAAATAACAGACAGTACACAATAACCCTAACCCTAATGGGGGTGATAGGAATCTGGTCCGGATGGATGCAGCGGTTGTGTCCCCTGCTGCGAACCAGTACCCCGAAATAACAGACAGTACACAATAACCCTAACCCTAATGGGGGAGATAGGAATCTGGTCCGGATGGATGCAGCGGTTGTGTCCCCTGCTGCGGACCAGTACCCCGAAATAACAGACAGTACACAATAACCCTAACCCGAATGGGGGTGACAGGAATCTGGTCCGGATGGATGCAGCGGTTGTGTCCCCTGCTGCGAACCAGTACCCCGAAATAACAGACAGTACACAATAACCCTAACCCTAATGGGGGTGATAGGAATCTCGTCCGGATGGATGCAGCGGTTGTGTCCCCTGCTGCGGACCAGTACCCCGAAATAACAGACAGTACACAATAACCCTAACCCTAATGGGGGTGATAGGAATCTGGTCCGGATGGATGCCGCGATTGTGTCCCCTGCTGCGGACCAGTACCCCGAAATAACAGACAGTACACAATAACCCTAACCCTAATGGGGGTGACAGGAATCTGGTCCGATTGGATGCAGCGGTTGTGTCCCCTGCTGCGAACCAGTACCCCGAAATAACAGACAGTACACAATAACCCTAACCCTAATGCGGGTGATAGGAATCTGGTCCGGATGGATGCAGCGGTTGTGTCCCCTGCTGCGGACCAGTACCCCGAAATAACAGACAGTACACAATAACCCTAACCCTAATGGGGGTGATAGGAATCTGGTCCGGATGGATGCAGCGATTGTGTCCCCTGCTGCGAACCAGTACCCCGAAATAACAGACAGTACACAATAACCCTAACCCTAATGGGGGTGATAGGAATCTGGTCCGGATGGATGCAGCGGTTGTGTCCCCTGCTGCGAACCAGTACCCCGAAATAACAGACAGTACACAATAACCCTAACCCTAATGGGGGAGATAGGAATCTGGTCCGGATGGATGCAGCGGTTGTGTCCCCTGCTGCGGACCAGTACCCCGAAATAACAGACAGTACACAATAACCCTAACCCTAATGGGGGTGATAGGAATCTGGTCCGGATGGATGCAGCGGTTGTGTCCCCTGCTGCGGACCAGTACCCCGAAATAACAGACAGTACACAATAACCCTAACCCTAATGGGGGTGATAGGAATCTGGTCCGGATGGATGCAGCGGTTGTGTCCCCTGCTGCGAACCAGTACCCCGAAATAACAGACAGTACACAATAACCCTAACCCTAATGGGGGTGATAGGAATCTGGTCCGGATGGATGCAGCGGTTGTGTCCCCTGCTGCGGACCAGTACCCCGAAATAACAGACAGTACACAATAACCCTAACCCTAATGGGGGTGATAGGAATCTGGTCCGGATGGATGCAGCGGTTGTGTCCCCTGCTGCGAACCAGTACCCCGAAATAACAGACAGTACACAATAACCCTAACCCTAATGGGGGTGATAGGAATCTGGTCCGGATGGACGCAGCGGTTGTGTCCCCTGCTGCGAACCAGTACCCCGAAATAACAGACAGTACACAATAACCCTAACCCTAATGGGGGTGATAGGAATCTGGTCCGGATGGATGCAGCGGTTGTGTCCCCTGCTGCGAACCAGTACCCCGAAATAACAGACAGTACACAATAACCCTAACCCTAATGGGGGTGATAGGAATCTGGTCCGGATGGATGCAGCGGTTGTGTCCCCTGCTGCGAACCAGTACCCCGAAATAACAGACAGTACACAATAACCCTAACCCTAATGGGGGTGATAGGAATCTGGTCCGGATGGATGCAGCGGTTGTGTCCCCTGCTGCGAACCAGTACCCCGAAATAACAGACAGTACACAATAACCCTAACCCTAATGGGGGTGATAGGAATCTGGTCCGGATGGATGCAGCGGTTGTGTCCCCTGCTGCGAACCAGTACCCCGAAATAACAGACAGTACACAATAACCCTAACCCTAATGGGGGTGATAGGAATCTGGTCCGGATGGATGCAGCGGTTGTGTCCCCTGCTGCGAAACAGTACCCCGAAATAACAGAAAGTACACAATAACCCTAACCCTAATGGGGGTGATAGAAATCTCGGCTGGATGGATGCAGCGGTTGTGTCCCCTGCTGCGAACCAGTACCCCGAAATAACAGACAGTACACAATAACCCTAACCCTAATGGGGCTGATAGAAATCTCGGCTGGATGGATGCAGCGGTTGTGTCCCCTGCTGCGAACCAGTACCCCGAAATAACAGACAGTACACAATAACCCTAACCCTAATGGGGGTGATAGGAATCTGGTCCGGATGGATGCAGCGGTTGTGTCCCCTGCTGCGAACCAGTACCCCGAAATAACAGACAGTACACAATAACCCTAACCCTAATGGGGGTGACAGGAATCTGGTCCGGATGGATGCAGCGGTTGTGTCCCCTGCTGCGAACCAGTACCCCGAAATAACAGACAGTACACAATAACCCTAACCCTAATGGGGGAGATAGGAATCTGGTCCGGATGGATGCAGCGGTTGTGTCCCCTGCTGCGAACCAGTACCCCGAAATAACAGACAGTACACAATAACCCTAACCCTAATGGGGGTGATAGGAATCTGGTCCGGATGGATGCAGCTGTTGTGTCCCCTGCTGCGGACCAGTACCCCGAAATAACAGACAGTACACAATAACCCTAACCCTAATGGGGGTGATAGGAATCTGGTCCGGATGGATGCAGCGGTTGTGTCCCCTGCTGCGAACCAGTACCCCGAAATAACAGACAGTACACAATAACCCTAACCCTAATGGGGGTGAAAGGAATCTGGTCCGGATGGATGCAGCGGTTGTGTCCCCTGCTGCGAACCAGTACCCCGAAATAACAGACAGTACACAATAACCCTAACCCTAATGGGGGTGATAGAAATCTCGGCTGGATGGATGCAGCGGTTGTGTCCCCTGCTGCGAACCAGTACCCCGAAATAACAGACAGTACACAATAACCCTAACCCTAATGGGGGTGATAGAAATCTCGGCTGGATGGATGCAGCGGTTGTGTCCCCTGCTGCGAACCAGTACCCCGAAATAACAGACAGTACACAATAACCCTAACCCTAATGGGGCTGATAGAAATCTCGGCTGGATGGATGCAGCGGTTGTGTCCCCTGCTGCGAACCAGTACCCCGAAATAACAGACAGTACACAATAACCCTAACCTAATGGGGGTGACAGGAATCTGGTCCGGATGGATGCAGCGGTTGTGTCCCCTGCTGCGGACCAGTACCCCGAAATAACAGACAGTACACAATAACCCTAACCCTAATGGGGGAGATAGGAATCTGGTCCGGATGGATGCAGCGGTTGTGTCCCCTGCTGCGAACCAGTACCCCGAAATAACAGACAGTACACAATAACCCTAACCCTAATGGGGGTGATAGGAATCTTGTCCGGATGGATGCAGCGGTTGTGTCCCCTGCTGCGAACCAGTACCCCGAAATAACAGACAGTACACAATAACCCTAACCCTAATGGGGGTGATAGGAATCTGGTCCGGATGGATGCAGCGGTTGTGTCCCCTGCTGCGAACCAGTACCCCGAAATAACAGACAGTACACAATAACCCTAACCCTAATGGGGGTGATAGGAATCTGGTCCGGATGGATGCAGCGGTTGTGTCCCCTGCTGCGAACCAGTACCCCGAAATAACAGACAGTACACAATAACCCTAACCCTAATGGGGGTGATAGGAATCTGGTCCGGATGGATGCAGCGGTTGTGTCCCCTGCTGCGAACCAGTACCCCGAAATAACAGACAGTACACAATAACCCTAACCCTAATGGGGGTGATAGGAATCTGGTCCGGATGGATGCAGCGGTTGTGTCCCCTGCTGCGGACCAGTACCCCGAAATAACAGACAGTACACAATAGCCCTAACCCTAATGGGGGTGATAGGAATCTGGTCCGGATGGATGCAGCGGTTGTGTCCCCTGCTGCGAACCAGTACCCCGAAATAACAGACAGTACACAATAACCCTAACCCTAATGGGGGTGATAGGAATCTGGTCCGGATGGATGCAGCGGTTGTGTCCCCTGCTGCGAACCAGTACCCCGAAATAACAGACAGTACACAATAACCCTAACCCTAATGGGGGTGACAGGAATCTGGTCCGGATGGATACAGCGGTTGTGTCCCCTGCTGCGAACCAGTACCCCGAAATAACAGACAGTACACAATAACCCTAACCCTAATGGGGGTGATAGGAATCTGGTCCGGATGGATACAGCGGTTGTGTCCCCTGCTGCGGACCAGTACCCCGAAATAACAGACAGTACACAATAACCCTAACCCTAATGGGGGTGATAGGAATCTGGTCCGGATGGATGCAGCGGTTGTGTCCCCTGCTGCGAACTAGTACCCCGAAATAACAGACAGTACACAATAACCCTAACCCTAATGGGGGTGACAGGAATCTGGTCCGGATGGATGCAGCGGTTGTGTCCCCTGCTGCGAACCAGTACCCCGAAATAACAGACAGTACACAATAACCCTAACCCTAATGGGGGTGATAGGAATCTGGTCCGGATGGATGCAGCGGTTGTGTCCCCTGCTGCGAAGCAGTACCCCGAAATAACAGACAGTACACAATAACCCTAACCCTAATGGGGGTGACAGGAATCTGGTCCGGATGGATGCAGCGGTTGTGTCCCCTGCTGCGAAGCAGTACCCCGAAATAACAGACAGTACACAATAACCCTAACCCTAATGGGGGTGATAGGAATCTGGTCCGGATGGATGCAGCGGTTGTGTCCCCTGCTGCGAACCAGTACCCCGAAATAACAGACAGTACACAATAACCCTAACCCTAATGGGGGTGATAGGAATCTGGTCCGGATGGATACAGCGGTTGTGTCCCCTGCTGCGGACCAGTACCCCGAAATAACAGACAGTACACAATAACCCTAACCCTAATGGGGGTGATAGGAATCAGGTCCGGATGGATGCAGCGGTTGTGTCCCCTGCTGCGAACTAGTACCCCGAAATAACAGACAGTACACAATAACCCTAACCCTAATGGGGGTGACAGGAATCTGGTCCGGATGGATGCAGCGGTTGTGTCCCCTGCTGCGGACCAGTACCCCGAAATAACAGACAGTACACAATAACCCTAACCCTAATGGGGGTGATAGGAATCTGGTCCGGATGGATGCAGCGGTTGTGTCCCCTGCTGCGGACCAGTACCCCGAAATAACAGACAGTACACAATAACCCTAACCCTAATGCGGGTGATAGGAATCTGGTCCGGATGGATGCAGCGGTTGTGTCCCCTGCTGCGGACCAGTACCCCGAAATAACAGACAGTACACAATAACCCTAACCCTAATGGGGGTGATAGGAATCTGGTCCGGATAGATGCAGCGGTTGTGTCCCCTGCTGCGAACTAGTACCCCGAAATAACAGACAGTACACAGTAACCCTAACCCTAATGCGGGTGACAGGAATCTGGTCCGGATGGATGCAGCGGTTGTGTCCCCTGCTGCGAACCAGTACCCCGAAATAACAGACAGTACACAATAACCCTAACCCTAATGGGGGTGATAGGAATCTGGTCCGGATGGATGCAGCGGTTGTGTCCCCTGCTGCGAACCAGTACCCCGAAATAACAGACAGTACACAGTAACCCTAACCCTAATGCGGGTGACAGGAATCTGGTCCGGATGGATGCAGCGGTTGTGTCCCCTGCTGCGGACCAGTACCCCGAAATAACAGACAGTACACAATAACCCTAACCCTAATGCGGGTGACAGGAATCTGGTCCGGATGGATGCAGCGGTTGTGTCCCCTGCTGCGAACCAGTACCCCGAAATAACAGACAGTACACAATAACCCTAACCCTAATGGGGCTGATAGAAATCTCGGCTGGATGGATGCAGCGGTTGTGTCCCCTGCTGCGAACCAGTTCCCCGAAATAACAGACAGTACACAATAACCCTAACCCTAATGGGGGTGACAGGAATCTGGTCCGGATGGATGCAGCGGTTGTGTCCCCTGCTGCGGACCAGTACCCCGAAATAACAGACAGTACACAATAACCCTAACCCTAATGGGGGAGATAGGAATCTGGTCCGGATGGATGCAGCGGTTGTGTCCCCTGCTGCGAACCAGTACCCCGAAATAACAGACAGTACACAATAACCCTAACCCTAATGGGGGTGATAGGAATCTGGTCCGGATGGATGCAGCGTTTGTGTCCCCTGCTGCGAACCAGTACCCCGAAATAACAGACAGTACACAATAACCCTAAACCTAATGGGGGAGATAGGAATCTGGTCCGGATGGATGCAGCGGTTGTGTCCCCTGCTGCGAACCAGTACCCCGAAATAACAGACAGTACACAATAACCCTAACCCTAATGGGGGTGATAGGAATCTTGTCCGGATGGATGCAGCGGTTGTGTCCCCTGCTGCGAACCAGTACCCCGAAATAACAGACAGTACACAATAACCCTAACCCTAATGGGGGTGATAGGAATCTGGTCTGGATGGATGCAGCGGTTGTGTCCCCTGCTGCGAACCAGTACCCCGAAATAACAGACAGTACACAATAACCCTAACCCTAATGGGGGTGATAGGAATCTGGTCCGGATGGATGCAGCGGTTGTGTCCCCTGCTGCGAACCAGTACCCCGAAATAACAGACAGTACACAATAACCCTAACCCTAATGGGGGTGATAGGAATCTGGTCCGGATGGATGCAGCGGTTGTGTCCCCTGCTGCGAACCAGTACCCCGAAATAACAGACAGTACACAATAACCCTAACCCTAATGGAGGTGATAGGAATCTGGTCCGGATGGATGCAGCGGTTGTGTCCCCTGCTGCGGACCAGTACCCCGAAATAACAGACAGTACACAATAACCCTAACCCTAATGGGGGTGATAGGAATCTGGTCCGGATGGATGCAGCGGTTGTGTCCCCTGCTGCGAACCAGTACCCCGAAATAACAGACAGTACACAATAACCCTAACCCTAATGGGGGTGATAGGAATCTGGTCCGGATGGATGCAGCGGTTGTGTCCCCTGCTGCGAACCAGTACCCCGAAATAACAGACAGTACACAATAACCCTAACCCTAATGGGGGTGACAGGAATCTGGTCCGGATGGATACAGCGGTTGTGTCCCCTGCTGCGAACCAGTACCCCGAAATAACAGACAGTACACAATAACCCTAACCCTAATGGGGGTGATAGGAATCTTGTCCGGATGGATGCAGCGGTTGTGTCCCCTGCTGCGAACCAGTACCCCGAAATAACAGACAGTACACAATAACCCTAACCCTAATGGGGGTTATAGGAATCTGGTCCGGATGGATGCAGCGGTTGTGTCCCCTGCTGCGAACCAGTACCCCGAAATAACAGACAGTACACAATAACCCTAACCCTAATGGGGGTGACAGGAATCTGGTCCGGATGGATGCAGCGGTTGTGTCCCCTGCTGCGAACCAGTACCCCGAAATAACAGACAGTACACAATAACCCTAACCCTAATGGGGGTGATAGGAATCTGGTCCGGATGGATGCAGCGGTTGTGTCCCCTGCTGCGAACCAGTACCCCGAAATAACAGACAGTACACAATAACCCTAACCCTAATGGGGGTGATAGGAATCTGGTCCGGATGGATGCAGCGGTTGTGTCCCCTGCTGCGAACCAGTACCCCGAAATAACAGACAGTACACAATAACCCTAACCCTAATGGGGGAGATAGGAATCTGGTCCGGATGGATGCAGCGGTTGTGTCCCCTGCTGCGAACCAGTACCCCGAAATAACAGACAGTACACAATAACCCTAACCCTAATGGGGGTGATAGGAATCTTGTCCGGATGGATGCAGCGGTTGTGTCCCCTGCTGCGAACCAGTACCCCGAAATAACAGACAGTACAAAATAACCCTAACCCTAATGGGGGTGATAGGAATCTGGTCCGGATGGATGCAGCGGTTGTGTCCCCTGCTGCGAACCAGTACCCCGAAATAACAGACAGTACACAATAACCCTAACCCTAATGGGGGTGACAGGAATCTGGTCCGGATGGATACAGCGGTTGTGTCCCCTGCTGCGAACCAGTACCCCGAAATAACAGACAGTACACAATAACCCTAACCCTAATGGGGGTGATAGGAATCTGGTCCGGATGGATACAGCGGTTGTGTCCCCTGCTGCGGACCAGTACCCCGAAATAACAGACAGTACACAATAACCCTAACCCTAATGGGGGTGATAGGAATCTGGTCCGGATGGATGCAGCGGTTGTGTCCCCTGCTGCGAACTAGTACCCCGAAATAACAGACAGTACACAATAACCCTAACCCTAATGGGGGTGACAGGAATCTGGTCCGGATGGATGCAGCGGTTGTGTCCCCTGCTGCGAACCAGTACCCCGAAATAACAGACAGTACACAATAACCCTAACCCTAATGGGGGTGATAGGAATCTTGTCCGGATGGATGCAGCGGTTGTGTCCCCTGCTGCGAACCAGTACCCCGAAATAACAGACAGTACACAATAACCCTAACCCTAATGGGGGTGATAGGAATCTGGTCCGGATGGATGCAGCGGTTGTGTCCCCTGCTGCGAACCAGTACCCCGAAATAACAGACAGTACACAATAACCCTAACCCTAATGGGGGTGACAGGAATCTGGTCCGGATGGATGCAGCGGTTGTGTCCCCTGCTGCGAACCAGTACCCCGAAATAACAGACAGTACACAATAACTCTAACCCTAATGGGGGTGATAGGAATCTGGTCCGGATGGATGCAGCGGTTGTGTCCCCTGCTGCGAACCAGTACCCCGAAATAACAGACAGTACACAATAACCCTAACCCTAATGGGGGTGATAGGAATCTGGTCCGGATGGATACAGCGGTTGTGTCCACTGCTGCGGACCAGTACCCCGAAATAACAGACAGTACACAATAACCCTAACCCTAATGGGGGTGATAGGAATCAGGTCCGGATGGATGCAGCGGTTGTGTCCCCTGCTGCGAACTAGTACCCCGAAATAACAGACAGTACACAATAACCCTAACCCTAATGGGGGTGATAGGAATCTGGTCCGGATGGATGCAGCGGTTGTGTCCCCTGCTGCGAACCAGTACCCCGAAATAACAGACAGTACACAATAACCCTAACCCTAATGGGGGTGACAGGAATCTGGTCCGGATGGATGCAGCGGTTGTGTCCCTTGCTGCGGACCAGTACCCCGAAATAACAGACAGTACACAATAACCCTAACCCTAATGCGGGTGATAGGAATCTGGTCCGGATGGATGCAGCGGTTGTGTCCCCTGCTGCGGACCAGTACCCCGAAATAACAGACAGTACACAATAACCCTAACCCTAATGCGGGTGATAGGAATCTGGTCCGGATGGATGCAGCGGTTGTGTCCCCTGCTGCGGACCAGTACCCCGAAATAACAGACAGTACACAATAACCCTAACCCTAATGGTGGTGATAGGAATCTGGTCCGGATGGATGCAGCGGTTGTGTCCCCTGCTGCGAACTAGTACCCCGAAATAACAGACAGTACACAGAAACCCTAACCCTAATGCGGGTGACAGGAATCTGGTCCGGATGGATGCAGCGGTTGTGTCCCCTGCTGCGAACCAGTACCCCGAAATAACAGACAGTACACAATAACCCTAACCCTAATGGGGGTGATAGGAATCTGGTCCGGATGGATGCAGCGGTTGTGTCCCCTGCTGCGAACCAGTACCCCGAAATAACAGACAGTACACAGTAACCCTAACCCTAATGCGGGTGACAGGAATCTGGTCCGGATGGATGCAGCGGTTGTGTCCCCTGCTGCGGACCAGTACCCCGAAATAACAGACAGTACACAATAACCCTAACCCTAATGCGGGTGACAGGAATCTGGTCCGGATGGATGCAACGGTTGTGTCCCCTGCTGCGAACCAGTACCCCGAAATAACAGACAGTACACAATAACCCTAACCCTAATGGGGGTGATAGGAATCTGGTCCGGATGGGTGCAGCGGTTGTGTCCCCTACTGCGAACCAGTACCCCGAAATAACAGACAGTACACAATAACCCTAACCCTAATGGGGGTGATAGGAATCTGGTCCGGATGGATGCAGCGGTTGTGTCCCCTGCTGCGAACCAGTACCCCGAAATAACAGACAGTACACAATAACCCTAACCCTAATGCGGGTGACAGGAATCTGGTCCGGATGGATGCAACGGTTGTGTCCCCTGCTGCGAACCAGTACCCCGAAATAACAGACAGTACACAATAACCCTAACCCTAATGGGGGTGATAGGAATCTGGTCCGGATGGATGCAGCGGTAGTGTCCCCTGCTGCGACCCTGTACCCCGAAATAACAGACAGTACACAATAACCCTAACCCTAATGGGGGAGATAGGAATCTGGTCCGGATGGATGCAGCGGTTGTGTCCCCTGCTGCGAACCAGTACCCCGAAATAACAGACAGTACACAATAACCCTAACCCTAATGGGGGTGATAGGAATCTGGTCCGGATGGATGCAGCGGTTGTGTCCCCTGCTGCGAACCAGTACCCCGAAATAACAGACAGTACACAATAACCCTAACCCTAATGGGGGTGATAGAAATCTCGGCTGGATGGATGCAGCGGTTGTGTCCCCTGCTGCGAACCAGTACCCCGAAATAACAGACAGTACACAATAACCCTAACCCTAATGGGGGTGATAGGAATCTGGTCCGGATGGATGCAGCGGTTGTGTCCCCTGCTGCGAACCAGTACCCCGAAATAACAGACAGTACACAATAACCCTAACCCTAATGGGGGTGATAGGAATCTGGTCCGGATGGATGCAGCGGTTGTGTCCCCTGCTGCGAACCAGTACCCCGAAATAACAGACAGTACACAATAACCCTAACCCTAATGGGGGTGATAGGAATCTGGTCCGGATGGATGCAGCGGTTGTGTCCCCTGCTGCGAACCAGTACCCCGAAATAACAGACAGTACACAGTAACCCTAACCCTAATGCGGGTGACAGGAATCTGGTCCGGATGGATGCAGCGGTTGTGTCCCCTGCTGCGGACCAGTACCCCGAAATAACAGACAGTACACAATAACCCTAACCCTAATGCGGGTGACAGGAATCTGGTCCGGATGGATGCAACGGTTGTGTCCCCTGCTGCGAACCAGTACCCCGAAATAACAGACAGTACACAATAACCCTAACCCTAATGGGGGTGATAGGAATCTGGTCCGGATGGGTGCAGCGGTTGTGTCCCCTACTGCGAACCAGTACCCCGAAATAACAGACAGTACACAATAACCCTAACCCTAATGGGGGTGATAGGAATCTGGTCCGGATGGATGCAGCGGTTGTGTCCCCTGCTGCGAACCAGTACCCCGAAATAACAGACAGTACACAATAACCCTAACCCTAATGCGGGTGACAGGAATCTGGTCCGGATGGATGCAACGGTTGTGTCCCCTGCTGCGAACCAGTACCCCGAAATAACAGACAGTACACAATAACCCTAACCCTAATGGGGGTGATAGGAATCTGGTCCGGATGGATGCAGCGGTAGTGTCCCCTGCTGCGACCCTGTACCCCGAAATAACAGACAGTACACAATAACCCTAACCCTAATGGGGGAGATAGGAATCTGGTCCGGATGGATGCAGCGGTTGTGTCCCCTGCTGCGAACCAGTACCCCGAAATAACAGACAGTACACAATAACCCTAACCCTAATGGGGGTGATAGGAATCTGGTCCGGATGGATGCAGCGGTTGTGTCCCCTGCTGCGAACCAGTACCCCGAAATAACAGACAGTACACAATAACCCTAACCCTAATGGGGGTGATAGAAATCTCGGCTGGATGGATGCAGCGGTTGTGTCCCCTGCTGCGAACCAGTACCCCGAAATAACAGACAGTACACAATAACCCTAACCCTAATGGGGGTGATAGGAATCTGGTCCGGATGGATGCAGCGGTTGTGTCCCCTGCTGCGAACCAGTACCCCGAAATAACAGACAGTACACAATAACCCTAACCCTAATGGGGGTGATAGGAATCTGGTCCGGATGGATGCAGCGGTTGTGTCCCCTGCTGCGAACCAGTACCCCGAAATAACAGACAGTACACAATAACCCTAACCCTAATGGGGGTGATAGGAATCTGGTCCGAATGGATGCAGCGGTTGTGTCCCCTGCTGCGAACCTGTGCCCCGAAATAACAGACAGTACACAATAACCCTAACCCTAATGGGGGTGATAGGAATCTGGTCCGGATGGATGCAGCGGTTGTGTCCCCTGCTGCGAACCAGTACCCCGAAATAACAGACAGTACACAATAACCCTAACCCTAATGGGGGTGATAGGAATCTGGTCCGGATGGATGCAGTGGTTGTGTCCCCTGCTGCGAACCAGTACCCCGAAATAACAGACAGTACACAATAACCCTAACCGTAATGGGGGTGATAGGAATCTGGTCCGGATGGATGCAGCGGTTGTGTCCCCTGCTGCGAACCAGTACCCCGAAATAACAGACAGTACACAATAACCCTAACCCTAATGGGGGTGATAGAAATCTCGGCTGGATGGATGCAGCGGTTGTGTCCCCTGCTGCGAACCACTACCCCGAAATAACAGACAGTACACAATAACCCTAACCCTAATGGGGCTGATAGAAATCTCGGCTGGATGGACGCAGCGGTTGTGTCCCCTGCTGCGAACCAGTACCCCGAAATAACAGACAGTACACAATAACCCTAACCCTAATGGGGGTGACAGGAATCTGGTCCGGATGGATGCAGCGGTTGTGTCCCCTGCTGCGAACCAGTACCCCGAAATAACAGACAGTACACAATAACCCTAACCCTAATGGGGGAGATAGGAATCTGGTCCGGATGGATGCAGCGGTTGTGTCCCCTGCTGCGAACCAGTACCCCGAAATAACAGACAGTACACAATAACCCTAACCCTAATGGGGGTGATAGGAATCTGGTCCGGATGGATGCAGCGGTTGTGTCCCCTGCTGCGGACCAGTACCCCGAAATAACAGAAAGTACACAATAACCCTAACCCTAATGGGGGTGATAGGAATCTGGTCCGGATGGATGCAGCGGTTGTGTCCCCTGCTGCGAACCAGTACCCCGAAATAACAGACAGTACACAATAACCCTAACCCTAATGGGGGTGACAGGAATCTGGTCCGGATGGATGCAGCGGTTGTGTCCCCTGCTGCGAACCAGTACCCCGAAATAACAGACAGTACACAATAACCCTAACCCTAATGGGGGTGATAGAAATCTCGGCTGGATGGATGCAGCGGTTGTGTCCCCTGCTGCGAACCAGTACCCCGAAATAACAGACAGTACACAATAACCCTAACCCTAATGGGGGTGATAGAAATCTCGGCTGGATGGATGCAGCGGTTGTGTCACCTGCTGCGAACCAGTACCCCGAAATAACAGACAGTACACAATAACCCTAACCCTAATGGGGCTGATAGAAATCTCGGCTGGATGGATGCAGCGGTTGTGTCCCCTGCTGCGAACCAGTACCCCGAAATAACAGACAGTACACAATAACCCTAACCCTAATGGGGGTGACAGGAATCTGGTCCGGATGGATGCAGCGGTTGTGTCCCCTGCTGCGGACCAGTACCCCGAAATAACAGACAGTACACAATAACCCTAACCCTAATGGGGGAGATAGGAATCTGGTCCGGATTGATGCAGCGGTTGTGTCCCCTGCTGCGAACCAGTACCCCGAAATAACAGGCAGTACACAATAACCCTAACCGTAATGGGGGTGATAGGAATCTGGTCCGGATGGATGCAGCGGTTGTGTCCCCTGCTGCGAACCAGTACCCCGAAATAACAGACAGTACACAATAACCCTAACCCTAATGGGGGTGATAGAAATCTCGGCTGGATGGATGCAGCGGTTGTGTCCCCTGCTGCGAACCAGTACCCCGAAATAACAGACAGTACACAATAACCCTAACCCTAATGGGGGTGACAGGAATCTGGTCCGGATGGATGCAGCGGTTGTGTCCCCTGCTGCGAACCAGTACCCCGAAATAACAGACAGTACACAATAACCCTAACCCTAATGGGGGAGATAGGAATCTGGTCCGGATGGATGCAGCGGTTGTGTCCCCTGCTGCGAACCAGTACCCCGAAATAACAGACAGTACACAATAACCCTAACCCTAATGGGGGTGATAGGAATCTGGTCCGGATGGATGCAGCGGTTGTGTCCCCTGCTGCGAACCAGTACCCCGAAATAACAGACAGTACACAATAACCCTAACCCTAATGGGGGTGACAGGAATCTGGTCCGGATGGATGCAGCGGTTGTGTCCCCTGCTGCGAACCAGTACCCCGAAATAACAGACAGTACACAATAACCCTAACCCTAATGGGGGTGATAGAAATCTCGGCTGGATGGATGCAGCGGTTGTGTCCCCTGCTGCGAACCAGTACCCCGAAATAACAGACAGTACACAATAACCCTAACCCTAATGGGGGTGATAGAAATCTCGGCTGGATGGATGCAGCGGTTGTGTCCCCTGCTGCGAACCAGTACCCCGAAATAACAGACAGTACACAATAACCCTAACCCTAATGGGGCTGATAGAAATCTCGGCTGGATGGAT
The DNA here is from genome assembly GCF_048418815.1 of Hemitrygon akajei. Classification (NCBI taxonomy): domain Eukaryota; kingdom Metazoa; phylum Chordata; class Chondrichthyes; order Myliobatiformes; family Dasyatidae; genus Hemitrygon; species Hemitrygon akajei. The sequence goes on along the minus strand of NW_027331930.1, from coordinate 7,578,656 downwards.
GCAGCGGTTGTGTCCCCTGCTGCGAACCAGTACCCCGAAATAACAGACAGTACACAATAACCCTAACCCTAATGGGGGTGACAGGAATCTGGTCCGGATGGATGCAGCGGTTGTGTCCCCTGCTGCGGACCAGTACCCCGAAATAACAGACAGTACACAATAACCCTAACCCTAATGGGGGAGATAGGAATCTGGTCCGGATGGATGCAGCGGTTGTGTCCCCTGCTGCGAACCAGTACCCCGAAATAACAGGCAGTACACAATAACCCTAACCCTAATGGGGGTGATAGGAATCTGGTCCGGATGGATGCAGCGGTTGTGTCCCCTGCTGCGAACCAGTACCCCGAAATAACAGACAGTACACAATAACCCTAACCCTAATGGGGGAGATAGGAATCTGGTCCGGATGGATGCAGCGGTTGTGTCCCCTGCTGCGAACCAGTACCCCGAAATAACAGACAGTACACAATAACCCTAACCCTAATGGGGGTGATAGGAATCTTGTCCGGATGGATGCAGCGGTTGTGTCCCCTGCTGCGAACCAGTACCCCGAAATAACAGACAGTACACAATAACCCTAACCCTAATGGGGGTGATAGGAATCTGGTCCGGATGGATGCAGCGGTTGTGTCCCCTGCTGCGAACCAGTACCCCGAAATAACAGACAGTACACAATAACCCTAACCCTAATGGGGGTGATAGGAATCTGGTCCGGATGGATGCAGCGGTTGTGTCCCCTGCTGCGAACCAGTACCCCGAAATAACAGACAGTACACAATAACCCTAACCCTAATGGGGGTGATAGGAATCTGGTCCGGATGGATGCAGCGGTTGTGTCCCCTGCTGCGAACCAGTACCCCGAAATAACAGACAGTACACAATAACCCTAACCCTAATGGGGGTGATAGGAATCTGGTCCGGATGGATGCAGCGGTTGTGTCCCCTGCTGCGAACCAGTACCCCGAAATAACAGACAGTACACAATAACCCTAACCCTAATGGGGGAGATAGGAATCTGGTCCGGATGGATGCAGCGGTTGTGTCCCCTGCTGCGGACCAGTACCCCGAAATAACAGACAGTACACAGTAACCCTAACCCTAATGCGGGTGACAGGAATCTGGTCCGGATGGATGCAGCGGTTGTGTCCCCTGCTGCGGACCAGTACCCCAAAATAACAGACAGTACACAATAACCCTAACCCTAATGCGGGTGACAGGAATCTTGTCCGGATGGATGCAACGGTTGTGTCCCCTGCTGCGAACCAGTACCCCGAAATAACAGACAGTACACAATAACCCTAACCCTAATGGGGGTGATAGGAATCTGGTCCGGATGGGTGCAGCGGTTGTGTCCCCTGCTGCGAACCATTACCCCGAAAAAACAGACAGTACACAATAACCCTAACCCTAATGGGGGTGATAGGAATCTGGTCCGGATGGATGCAGCGGTTGTGTCCCCTGCTGCGAACCAGTACCCCGAAATAACAGACAGTACACAATAACCCTAACCCTAATGCGGGTGACAGGAATCTGGTCCGGATGGATGCAACGGTTGTGTCCCCTGCTGCGAACCAGTACCCCGAAATAACAGACAGTACACAATAACCCTAACCCTAATGGGGGTGATAGGAATCTGGTCCGGATGGATGCAGCGGTAGTGTCCCCTGCTGCGAACCTGTACCCCGAAATAACAGACAGTACACAATAACCCTAACCCTAATGGGGGAGATAGGAATCTGGTCCGGATGGATGCAGCGGTTGTGTCCCCTGCTGCGAACCAGTACCCCGAAATAACAGACAGTACACAATAACCCTAACCCTAATGGGGGTGATAGGAATCTGGTCCGGATGGATGCAGCGGTTGTGTCCCCTGCTGCGAACCAGTACCCCGAAATAACAGACAGTACACAATAACCCTAACCCTAATGGGGGTGATAGGAATCTGGTCCGGATGGATGCAGCGGTTGTGTCCCCTGCTGCGAACCAGTACCCCGAAATAACAGACAGTACACAATAACCCTAACCCTAATGGGGGTGATAGAAATCTCGGCTGGATGGATGCAGCGGTTGTGTCCCCTGCTGCGAACCAGTACCCCGAAATAACAGACAGTACACAATAACCCTAACCCTGATGGGGGTGATAGGAATCTGGTCCGGATGGATCCAGCGGTTGTGTCCCCTGCTGCGAACCAGTACCCCGAAATAACAGACAGTACACAATAACCCTAACCCTAATGGGGGTGATAGGAATCTGGTCCGGATGGATGCAGCGGTTGTGTCCCCTGCTGCGAACCAGTACCCCGAAATAACAGACAGTACACAATAACCCTAACCATAATGGGGGTGATAGGAATCTGGTCCGGATGCATGCAGCGGTTGTGTCCCCTGCTGCGAACCAGTGCCCCGAAATAACAGACAGTACACAATAACCCTAACCCTAATGGGGGTGATAGGAATCTGGTCCGGATGGATGCAGCGGTTGTGTCCCCTGCTGCGAACCAGTACCCCGAAATAACAGACAGTACACAATAACCCTAACCCTAATGGGGGTGATAGGAATCTGGTCCGGATGGATGCAGTGGTTGTGACCCCTGCTGCGAACCAGTACCCCGAAATAACAGACAGTACACAATAACCCTAACCGTAATGGGGGTGATAGGAATCTGGTCCGGATGGATGCAGCGGTTGTGTCCCCTGCTGCGAACCAGTACCCCGAAATAACAGACAGTACACAATAACCCTAACCCTAATGGGGGTGATAGAAATCACGGCTGGATGGATGCAGCGGTTGTGTCCCCTGCTGCGAACCACTACCCCGAAATAACAGACAGTACACAATAACCCTAACCCTAATGGGGCTGATAGAAATCTCGGCTGGATGGATGCAGCGGTTGTGTCCCCTGCTGCGAACCAGTACCCCGAAATAACAGACAGTACACAATAACCCTAACCCTAATGGGGGTGACAGGAATCTGGTCCGGATGGATGCAGCGGTTGTGTCCCCTGCTGCGAACCAGTACCCCGAAATAACAGACAGTACACAATAACCCTAACCCTAATGGGGGAGATAGGAATCTGGTCCGGATGGATGCAGCGGTTGTGTCCCCTGCTGCGAACCAGTACCCCGAAATAACAGACAGTACACAATAACCCTAACCCTAATGGGGGTGATAGGAATCTGGTCCGGATGGATGCAGCGGTTGTGTCCCCTGCTGCGAACCAGTACCCCGAAATAACAGACAGTACACAATAACCCTAACCCTAATGGGGGTGATAGGAATCTGGTCCGGATGGATGCAGCGGTTGTGTCCCCTGCTGCGAACCAGTACCCCGAAATAACAGACAGTACACAATAACCCTAACCCTAATGGGGGAGATAGGAATCTGGTCCGGATGGATGCAGCGGTTGTGTCCCCTGCTGCGGACCAGTACCCCGAAATAACAGACAGTACACAGTAACCCTAACCCTAATGCGGGTGACAGGAATCTGGTCCGGATGGATGCAGCGGTTGTGTCCCCTGCTGCGGACCAGTACCCCAAAATAACAGACAGTACACAATAACCCTAACCCTAATGCGGGTGACAGGAATCTGGTCCGGATGGATGCAACGGTTGTGTCCCCTGCTGCGAACCAGTACCCCGAAATAACAGACAGTACACAATAACCCTAACCCTAATGGGGGTGATAGGAATCTGGTCCCGATGGGTGCAGCGGTTGTGTCCCCTGCTGCGAACCAGTACCCCGAAATAACAGACAGTACACAATAACCCTAACCCTAATGGGGGTGATAGGAATCTGGTCCGGATGGATGCAGCGGTTGTGTCCCCTGCTGCGAACCAGTACCCCGAAATAACAGACAGTACACAATAACCCTAACCCTAATGCGGGTGACAGGAATCTGGTCCGGATGGATGCAACGGTTGTGTCCCCTGCTGCGAACCAGTACCCCGAAATAACAGACAGTACACAATAACCCTAACCCTAATGGGGGTGATAGGAATCTGGTCCGGATGGATGCAGCGGTAGTGTCCCCTGCTGCGAACCTGTACCCCGAAATAACAGACAGTACACAATAACCCTAACCCTAATGGGGGAGATAGGAATCTGGTCCGGATGGATGCAGCGGTTGTGTCCCCTGCTGCGAACCAGTACCCCGAAATAACAGACAGTACACAATAACCCTAACCCTAAAGGGGGTGATAGGAATCTGGTCCGGATGGATGCAGCGGTTGTGTCCCCTGCTGCGAACCAGTACCCCGAAATAACAGACAGTACACAATAACCCTAACCCTCATGGGGGTGATAGGAATCTGGTCCGGATGGATGCAGCGGTTGTGTCCCCTGCTGCGAACCAGTACCCCGAAATAACAGACAGTACACAATAACCCTAACCATAATGGGGGTGATAGGAATCTGGTCCGGATGCATGCAGCGGTTGTGTCCCCTGCTGCGAACCTGTGCCCCGAAATAACAGACAGTACACAATAACCCTAACCCTAATGGGGGTGATAGGAATCTGGTCCGGATGGATGCAGCGGTTGTGTCCCCTGCTGCGAACCAGTACCCCGAAATAACAGACAGTACACAATAACCCTAACCCTAATGGGGGTGATAGGAATCTGGTCCGGATGGATGCAGTGGTTGTGACCCCTGCTGCGAACCAGTACCCCGAAATAACAGACAGTACACAATAACCCTAACCGTAATGGGGGTGATAGGAATCTGGTCCGGATGGATGCAGCGGTTGTGTCCCCTGCTGCGAACCAGTACCCCGAAATAACAGACAGTACACAATAACCCTAACCCTAATGGGGGTGATAGAAATCTCGGCTGGATGGATGCAGCGGTTGTGTCCCCTGCTGCGAACCAGTACCCCGAAATAACAGACAGTACACAATAACCCTAACCCTAATGGGGGTGATAGGAATCTGGTCCGGATGGATGCAGCGGTTGTGTCCCCTGCTGCGGACCAGTACCCCGAAATAACAGACAGTACACAATAACCCTAACCCTAATGGGGGTGATAGGAATCTGGTCCGGATGGATGCAGCTGTTGTGTCCCCTGCTGCGAACCAGTACCCCGAAATAACAGACAGTACACAATAACCCTAACCCTAATGGGGGTTACAGGAATCTGGTCCGGATGGATGCAGCGGTTGTGTCCCCTGCTGCGAACCAGTACCCCGAAATAACAGACAGTACACAATAACCCTAACCCTAATAGGGGTGATAGGAATCTGGTCCGGATGGATGCAGCGGTTGTGTCCCCTGCTGCGAACCAGTACCCCGAAATAACAGACAGTACACAATAACCCTAACCCTAATGGGGGTGACAGGAATCTGGTCCGGATGGATGCAGCGGTTGTGTCCCCTGCTGCGAACCAGTACCCCGAAATAACAGACAGTACACAATAACCCTAACCCTAATGGGGGAGATAGGAATCTGGTCCGGATGGATGCAGCGGTTGTGTCCCCTGCTGCGAACCAGTACCCCGAAATAACAGACAGTACACAATAACCCTAACCCTAATGGGGGTGATAGGAATCTGGTCCGGATGGATGCAGCTGTTGTGTCCCCTGCTGCGGACCAGTACCCCGAAATAACAGACAGTACACAATAACCCTAACCCTAATGGGGGTGATAGGAATCTGGTCCGGATGGATGCAGCGGTTGTGTCCCCTGCTGCGAACCAGTACCCCGAAATAACAGACAGTACACAATAACCCTAACCCTAATGGGGGTGACAGGAATCTGGTCCGGATGGATGCAGCGGTTGTGTCCCCTGCTGCGAACCAGTACCCCGAAATAACAGACAGTACACAATAACCCTAACCCTAATGGGGGTGATAGAAATCTCGGCTGGATGGATGCAGCGGTTGTGTCCCCTGCTGCGAACCAGTACCCCGAAATAACAGACAGTACACAATAACCCTAACCCTAATGGGGGTGATAGAAATCTCGGCTGGATGGATGCAGCGGTTGTGTCCCCTGCTGCGAACCAGTACCCCGAAATAACAGACAGTACACAATAACCCTAACCCTAATGGGGCTGATAGAAATCTCGGCTGGATGGATGCAGCGGTTGTGTCCCCTGCTGCGAACCAGTACCCCGAAATAACAGACAGTACACAATAACCCTAACCTAATGGGGGTGACAGGAATCTGGTCCGGATGGATGCAGCGGTTGTGTCCCCTGCTGCGGACCAGTACCCCGAAATAACAGACAGTACACAATAACCCTAACCCTAATGGGGGAGATAGGAATCTGGTCCGGATGGATGCAGCGGTTGTGTCCCCTGCTGCGAACCAGTACCCCGAAATAACAGACAGTACACAATAACCCTAACCCTAATGGGGGTGATAGGAATCTTGTCCGGATGGATGCAGCGGTTGTGTCCCCTGCTGCGAACCAGTACCCCGAAATAACAGACAGTACACAATAACCCTAACCCTAATGGGGGTGATAGGAATCTGGTCCGGATGGATGCAGCGGTTGTGTCCCCTGCTGCGAACCAGTACCCCGAAATAACAGACAGTACACAATAACCCTAACCCTAATGGGGGTGATAGGAATCTGGTCCGGATGGATGCAGCGGTTGTGTCCCCTGCTGCGAACCAGTACCCCGAAATAACAGACAGTACACAATAACCCTAACCCTAATGGGGGTGATAGGAATCTGGTCCGGATGGATGCAGCGGTTGTGTCCCCTGCTGCGAACCAGTACCCCGAAATAACAGACAGTACACAATAACCCTAACCCTAATGGGGGTGATAGGAATCTGGTCCGGATGGATGCAGCGGTTGTGTCCCCTGCTGCGGACCAGTACCCCGAAATAACAGACAGTACACAATAACCCTAACCCTAATGGGGGTGATAGGAATCTGGTCCGGATGGATGCAGCGGTTGTGTCCCCTGCTGCGAACCAGTACCCCGAAATAACAGACAGTACACAATAACCCTAACCCTAATGGGGGTGATAGGAATCTGGTCCGGATGGATGCAGCGGTTGTGTCCCCTGCTGCGAACCAGTACCCCGAAATAACAGACAGTACACAATAACCCTAACCCTAATGGGGGTGACAGGAATCTGGTCCGGATGGATACAGCGGTTGTGTCCCCTGCTGCGAACCAGTACCCCGAAATAACAGACAGTACACAATAACCCTAACCCTAATGGGGGTGATAGGAATCTGGTCCGGATGGATACAGCGGTTGTGTCCCCTGCTGCGGACCAGTACCCCGAAATAACAGACAGTACACAATAACCCTAACCCTAATGGGGGTGATAGGAATCTGGTCCGGATGGATGCAGCGGTTGTGTCCCCTGCTGCGAACTAGTACCCCGAAATAACAGACAGTACACAATAACCCTAACCCTAATGGGGGTGACAGGAATCTGGTCCGGATGGATGCAGCGGTTGTGTCCCCTGCTGCGAACCAGTACCCCGAAATAACAGACAGTACACAATAACCCTAACCCTAATGGGGGTGATAGGAATCTTGTCCGGATGGATGCAGCGGTTGTGTCCCCTGCTGCGAACCAGTACCCCGAAATAACAGACAGTACACAATAACCCTAACCCTAATGGGGGTGATAGGAATCTGGTCCGGATGGATGCAGCGGTTGTGTCCCCTGCTGCGAAGCAGTACCCCGAAATAACAGACAGTACACAATAACCCTAACCCTAATGGGGGTGACAGGAATCTGGTCCGGATGGATGCAGCGGTTGTGTCCCCTGCTGCGAACCAGTACCCCGAAATAACAGACAGTACACAATAACCCTAACCCTAATGGGGGTGATAGGAATCTGGTCCGGATGGATGCAGCGGTTGTGTCCCCTGCTGCGAACCAGTTCCCCGAAATAACAGACAGTACACAATAACCCTAACCCTAATGGGGGTGATAGGAATCTGGTCCGGATGGATACAGCGGTTGTGTCCCCTGCTGCGGACCAGTACCCCGAAATAACAGACAGTACACAATAACCCTAACCCTAATGGGGGTGATAGGAATCAGGTCCGGATGGATGCAGCGGTTGTGTCCCCTGCTGCGAACTAGTACCCCGAAATAACAGACAGTACACAATAACCCTAACCCTAATGGGGGTGACAGGAATCTGGTCCGGATGGATGCAGCGGTTGTGTCCCCTGCTGCGGACCAGTACCCCGAAATAACAGACAGTACACAATAACCCTAACCCTAATGGGGGTGATAGGAATCTGGTCCGGATGGATGCAGCGGTTGTGTCCCCTGCTGCGGACCAGTACCCCGAAATAACAGACAGTACACAATAACCCTAACCCTAATGCGGGTGATAGGAATCTGGTCCGGATGGATGCAGCGGTTGTGTCCCCTGCTGCGGACCAGTACCCCGAAATAACAGACAGTACACAATAACCCTAACCCTAATGGGGGTGATAGGAATCTGGTCCGGATAGATGCAGCGGTTGTGTCCCCTGCTGCGAACTAGTACCCCGAAATAACAGACAGTACACAGTAACCCTAACCCTAATGCGGGTGACAGGAATCTGGTCCGGATGGATGCAGCGGTTGTGTCCCCTGCTGCGAACCAGTACCCCGAAATAACAGACAGTACACAATAACCCTAACCCTAATGGGGGTGATAGGAATCTGGTCCGGATGGATGCAGCGGTTGTGTCCCCTGCTGCGAACCAGTACCCCGAAATAACAGACAGTACACAGTAACCCTAACCCTAATGCGGGTGACAGGAATCTGGTCCGGATGGATGCAGCGGTTGTGTCCCCTGCTGCGGACCAGTACCCCGAAATAACAGACAGTACACAATAACCCTAACCCTAATGCGGGTGACAGGAATCTGGTCCGGATGGATGCAGCGGTTGTGTCCCCTGCTGCGAACCAGTACCCCGAAATAACAGACAGTACACAATAACCCTAACCCTAATGGGGCTGATAGAAATCTCGGCTGGATGGATGCAGCGGTTGTGTCCCCTGCTGCGAACCAGTTCCCCGAAATAACAGACAGTACACAATAACCCTAACCCTAATGGGGGTGACAGGAATCTGGTCCGGATGGATGCAGCGGTTGTGTCCCCTGCTGCGGACCAGTACCCCGAAATAACAGACAGTACACAATAACCCTAACCCTAATGGGGGAGATAGGAATCTGGTCCGGATGGATGCAGCGGTTGTGTCCCCTGCTGCGAACCAGTACCCCGAAATAACAGACAGTACACAATAACCCTAACCCTAATGGGGGTGATAGGAATCTGGTCCGGATGGATGCAGCGTTTGTGTCCCCTGCTGCGAACCAGTACCCCGAAATAACAGACAGTACACAATAACCCTAACCCTAATGGGGGAGATAGGAATCTGGTCCGGATGGATGCAGCGGTTGTGTCCCCTGCTGCGAACCAGTACCCCGAAATAACAGACAGTACACAATAACCCTAACCCTAATGGGGGTGATAGGAATCTTGTCCGGATGGATGCAGCGGTTGTGTCCCCTGCTGCGAACCAGTACCCCGAAATAACAGACAGTACACAATAACCCTAACCCTAATGGGGGTGATAGGAATCTGGTCTGGATGGATGCAGCGGTTGTGTCCCCTGCTGCGAACCAGTACCCCGAAATAACAGACAGTACACAATAACCCTAACCCTAATGGGGGTGATAGGAATCTGGTCCGGATGGATGCAGCGGTTGTGTCCCCTGCTGCGAACCAGTACCCCGAAATAACAGACAGTACACAATAACCCTAACCCTAATGGGGGTGATAGGAATCTGGTCCGGATGGATGCAGCGGTTGTGTCCCCTGCTGCGAACCAGTACCCCGAAATAACAGACAGTACACAATAACCCTAACCCTAATGGAGGTGATAGGAATCTGGTCCGGATGGATGCAGCGGTTGTGTCCCCTGCTGCGGACCAGTACCCCGAAATAACAGACAGTACACAATAACCCTAACCCTAATGGGGGTGATAGGAATCTGGTCCGGATGGATGCAGCGGTTGTGTCCCCTGCTGCGAACCAGTACCCCGAAATAACAGACAGTACACAATAACCCTAACCCTAATGGGGGTGATAGGAATCTGGTCCGGATGGATGCAGCGGTTGTGTCCCCTGCTGCGAACCAGTACCCCGAAATAACAGACAGTACACAATAACCCTAACCCTAATGGGGGTGACAGGAATCTGGTCCGGATGGATACAGCGGTTGTGTCCCCTGCTGCGAACCAGTACCCCGAAATAACAGACAGTACACAATAACCCTAACCCTAATGGGGGTGATAGGAATCTTGTCCGGATGGATGCAGCGGTTGTGTCCCCTGCTGCGAACCAGTACCCCGAAATAACCGACAGTACACAATAACCCTAACACTAATGGGGGTTATAGGAATCTGGTCCGGATGGATGCAGCGGTTGTGTCCCCTGCTGCGAACCAGTACCCCGAAATAACAGACAGTACACAATAACCCTAACCCTAATGGGGGTGACAGGAATCTGGTCCGGATGGATGCAGCGGTTGTGTCCCCTGCTGCGAACCAGTACCCCGAAATAACAGACAGTACACAATAACCCTAACCCTAATGGGGGTGATAGGAATCTGGTCCGGATGGATGCAGCGGTTGTGTCCCCTGCTGCGAACCAGTACCCCGAAATAACAGACAGTACACAATAACCCTAACCCTAATGGGGGAGATAGGAATCTGGTCCGGATGGATGCAGCGGTTGTGTCCCCTGCTGCGAACCAGTACCCCGAAATAACAGACAGTACACAATAACCCTAACCCTAATGGGGGTGATAGGAATCTTGTCCGGATGGATGCAGCGGTTGTGTCCCCTGCTGCGAACCAGTACCCCGAAATAACAGACAGTACACAATAACCCTAACCCTAATGGGGGTGATAGGAATCTGGTCTGGATGGATGCAGCGGTTGTGTCCCCTGCTGCGAACCAGTACCCCGAAATAACAGACAGTACACAATAACCCTAACCCTAATGGGGGTGATAGGAATCTGGTCCGGATGGATGCAGCGGTTGTGTCCCCTGCTGCGAACCAGTACCCCGAAATAACAGACAGTACACAATAACCCTAACCCTAATGGGGGTGATAGGAATCTGGTCCGGATGGATGCAGCGGTTGTGTCCCCTGCTGCGAACCAGTACCCCGAAATAACAGACAGTACACAATAACCCTAACCCTAATGGGGGTGATAGGAATCTGGTCCGGATGGATGCAGCGGTTGTGTCCCCTGCTGCGGACCAGTACCCCGAAATAACAGACAGTACACAATAACCCTAACCCTAATGGGGGTGATAGGAATCTGGTCCGGATGGATGCAGCGGTTGTGTCCCCTGCTGCGAACCAGTACCCCGAAATAACAGACAGTACAAAATAACCCTAACCCTAATGGGGGTGATAGGAATCTGGTCCGGATGGATGCAGCGGTTGTGTCCCCTGCTGCGAACCAGTACCCCGAAATAACAGACAGTACACAATAACCCTAACCCTAATGGGGGTGACAGGAATCTGGTCCGGATGGATACAGCGGTTGTGTCCCCTGCTGCGAACCAGTACCCCGAAATAACAGACAGTACACAATAACCCTAACCCTAATGGGGGTGATAGGAATCTGGTCCGGATGGATACAGCGGTTGTGTCCCCTGCTGCGGACCAGTACCCCGAAATAACAGACAGTACACAATAACCCTAACCCTAATGGGGGTGATAGGAATCTGGTCCGGATGGATGCAGCGGTTGTGTCCCCTGCTGCGAACTAGTACCCCGAAATAACAGACAGTACACAATAACCCTAACCCTAATGGGGGTGACAGGAATCTGGTCCGGATGGATGCAGCGGTTGTGTCCCCTGCTGCGAACCAGTACCCCGAAATAACAGACAGTACACAATAACCCTAACCCTAATGGGGGTGATAGGAATCTTGTCCGGATGGATGCAGCGGTTGTGTCCCCTGCTGCGAACCAGTACCCCGAAATAACAGACAGTACACAATAACCCTAACCCTAATGGGGGTGATAGGAATCTGGTCCGGATGGATGCAGCGGTTGTGTCCCCTGCTGCGAAGCAGTACCCCGAAATAACAGACAGTACACAATAACCCTAACCCTAATGGGGGTGACAGGAATCTGGTCCGGATGGATGCAGCGGTTGTGTCCCCTGCTGCGAACCAGTACCCCGAAATAACAGACAGTACACAATAACCCTAACCCTAATGGGGGTGATAGGAATCTGGTCCGGATGGATGCAGCGGTTGTGTCCCCTGCTGCGAACCAGTTCCCCGAAATAACAGACAGTACACAATAACCCTAACCCTAATGGGGGTGATAGGAATCTGGTCCGGATGGATACAGCGGTTGTGTCCCCTGCTGCGGACCAGTACCCCGAAATAACAGACAGTACACAATAACCCTAACCCTAATGGGGGTGATAGGAATCAGGTCCGGATGGATGCAGCGGTTGTGTCCCCTGCTGCGAACTAGTACCCCGAAATAACAGACAGTACACAATAACCCTAACCCTAATGGGGGTGACAGGAATCTGGTCCGGATGGATGCAGCGGTTGTGTCCCCTGCTGCGGACCAGTACCCCGAAATAACAGACAGTACACAATAACCCTAACCCTAATGGGGGTGATAGGAATCTGGTCCGGATGGATGCAGCGGTTGTGTCCCCTGCTGCGGACCAGTACCCCGAAATAACAGACAGTACACAATAACCCTAACCCTAATGCGGGTGATAGGAATCTGGTCCGGATGGATGCAGCGGTTGTGTCCCCTGCTGCGGACCAGTACCCCGAAATAACAGACAGTACACAATAACCCTAACCCTAATGGGGGTGATAGGAATCTGGTCCGGATAGATGCAGCGGTTGTGTCCCCTGCTGCGAACTAGTACCCCGAAATAACAGACAGTACACAGTAACCCTAACCCTAATGCGGGTGACAGGAATCTGGTCCGGATGGATGCAGCGGTTGTGTCCCCTGCTGCGAACCAGTACCCCGAAATAACAGACAGTACACAATAACCCTAACCCTAATGGGGGTGATAGGAATCTGGTCCGGATGGATGCAGCGGTTGTGTCCCCTGCTGCGAACCAGTACCCCGAAATAACAGACAGTACACAGTAACCCTAACCCTAATGCGGGTGACAGGAATCTGGTCCGGATGGATGCAGCGGTTGTGTCCCCTGCTGCGGACCAGTACCCCGAAATAACAGACAGTACACAATAACCCTAACCCTAATGCGGGTGACAGGAATCTGGTCCGGATGGATGCAGCGGTTGTGTCCCCTGCTGCGAACCAGTACCCCGAAATAACAGACAGTACACAATAACCCTAACCCTAATGGGGCTGATAGAAATCTCGGCTGGATGGATGCAGCGGTTGTGTCCCCTGCTGCGAACCAGTTCCCCGAAATAACAGACAGTACACAATAACCCTAACCCTAATGGGGGTGACAGGAATCTGGTCCGGATGGATGCAGCGGTTGTGTCCCCTGCTGCGGACCAGTACCCCGAAATAACAGACAGTACACAATAACCCTAACCCTAATGGGGGAGATAGGAATCTGGTCCGGATGGATGCAGCGGTTGTGTCCCCTGCTGCGAACCAGTACCCCGAAATAACAGACAGTACACAATAACCCTAACCCTAATGGGGGTGATAGGAATCTGGTCCGGATGGATGCAGCGTTTGTGTCCCCTGCTGCGAACCAGTACCCCGAAATAACAGACAGTACACAATAACCCTAACCCTAATGGGGGAGATAGGAATCTGGTCCGGATGGATGCAGCGGTTGTGTCCCCTGCTGCGAACCAGTACCCCGAAATAACAGACAGTACACAATAACCCTAACCCTAATGGGGGTGATAGGAATCTTGTCCGGATGGATGCAGCGGTTGTGTCCCCTGCTGCGAACCAGTACCCCGAAATAACAGACAGTACACAATAACCCTAACCCTAATGGGGGTGATAGGAATCTGGTCCGGATGGATGCAGCGGTTGTGTCCCCTGCTGCGAACCAGTACCCCGAAATAACAGACAGTACACAGTAACCCTAACCCTAATGCGGGTGACAGGAATCTGGTCCGGATGGATGCAGCGGTTGTGTCCCCTGCTGCGGACCAGTACCCCGAAATAACAGACAGTACACAATAACCCTAACCCTAATGCGGGTGACAGGAATCTGGTCCGGATGGATGCAGCGGTTGTGTCCCCTGCTGCGAACCAGTACCCCGAAATAACAGACAGTACACAATAACCCTAACCCTAATGCGGGTGACAGGAATCTGGTCCGGATGGATGCAGCGGTTGTGTCCCCTGCTGCGAACCAGTACCCCGAAATAACAGACAGTACACAATAACCCTAACCCTAATGGGGGTGATAGGAATCTGGTCCGGATGGATGCAGCGGTTGTGTCCCCTGCTGCGAACCAGTACCCCGAAATAACAGACAGTACACAATAACCCTAACCCTAATGGGGGTGATAGGAATCTGGTCCGGATGGATGCAGCGGTTGTGTCCCCTGCTGCGAACCAGTACCCCGAAATAACAGACAGTACACAATAACCCTAACCCTAATGGGGGTGACAGGAATCTGGTCCGGATGGATGCAGCGGTTGTGTCCCCTGCTGCGAACCAGTACCCCGAAATAACAGACAGTACACAATAACCCTAACCCTAATGGGGGTGATAGAAATCTCGGCTGGATGGATGCAGCGGTTGTGTCCCCTGCTGCGAACCAGTACCCCGAAATAACAGACAGTACACAATAACCCTAACCCTAATGGGGGTGATAGAAATCTCGGCTGGATGGATGCAGCGGTTGTGTCCCCTGCTGCGAACCAGTACCCCGAAATAACAGACAGTACACAATAACCCTAACCCTAATGGGGCTGATAGAAATCTCGGCTGGATGGATGCAGCGGTTGTGTCCCCTGCTGCGAACCAGTACCCCGAAATAACAGACAGTACACAATAACCCTAACCTAATGGGGGTGACAGGAATCTGGTCCGGATGGATGCAGCGGTTGTGTCCCCTGCTGCGGACCAGTACCCCGAAATAACAGACAGTACACAATAACCCTAACCCTAATGGGGGAGATAGGAATCTGGTCCGGATGGATGCAGCGGTTGTGTCCCCTGCTGCGAACCAGTACCCCGAAATAACAGACAGTACACAATAACCCTAACCCTAATGGGGGTGATAGGAATCTTGTCCGGATGGATGCAGCGGTTGTGTCCCCTGCTGCGAACCAGTACCCCGAAATAACAGACAGTACACAATAACCCTAACCCTAATGGGGGTGATAGGAATCTGGTCCGGATGGATGCAGCGGTTGTGTCCCCTGCTGCGAACCAGTACCCCGAAATAACAGACAGTACACAATAACCCTAACCCTAATGGGGGTGATAGGAATCTGGTCCGGATGGATGCAGCGGTTGTGTCCCCTGCTGCGAACCAGTACCCCGAAATAACAGACAGTACACAATAACCCTAACCCTAATGGGGGTGATAGGAATCTGGTCCGGATGGATGCAGCGGTTGTGTCCCCTGCTGCGAACCAGTACCCCGAAATAACAGACAGTACACAATAACCCTAACCCTAATGGGGGTGATAGGAATCTGGTCCGGATGGATGCAGCGGTTGTGTCCCCTGCTGCGGACCAGTACCCCGAAATAACAGACAGTACACAATAACCCTAACCCTAATGGGGGTGATAGGAATCTGGTCCGGATGGATGCAGCGGTTGTGTCCCCTGCTGCGAACCAGTACCCCGAAATAACAGACAGTACACAATAACCCTAACCCTAATGGGGGTGATAGGAATCTGGTCCGGATGGATGCAGCGGTTGTGTCCCCTGCTGCGAACCAGTACCCCGAAATAACAGACAGTACACAATAACCCTAACCCTAATGGGGGTGACAGGAATCTGGTCCGGATGGATACAGCGGTTGTGTCCCCTGCTGCGAACCAGTACCCCGAAATAACAGACAGTACACAATAACCCTAACCCTAATGGGGGTGATAGGAATCTGGTCCGGATGGATACAGCGGTTGTGTCCCCTGCTGCGGACCAGTACCCCGAAATAACAGACAGTACACAATAACCCTAACCCTAATGGGGGTGATAGGAATCTGGTCCGGATGGATGCAGCGGTTGTGTCCCCTGCTGCGAACTAGTACCCCGAAATAACAGACAGTACACAATAACCCTAACCCTAATGGGGGTGACAGGAATCTGGTCCGGATGGATGCAGCGGTTGTGTCCCCTGCTGCGAACCAGTACCCCGAAATAACAGACAGTACACAATAACCCTAACCCTAATGGGGGTGATAGGAATCTTGTCCGGATGGATGCAGCGGTTGTGTCCCCTGCTGCGAACCAGTACCCCGAAATAACAGACAGTACACAATAACCCTAACCCTAATGGGGGTGATAGGAATCTGGTCCGGATGGATGCAGCGGTTGTGTCCCCTGCTGCGAAGCAGTACCCCGAAATAACAGACAGTACACAATAACCCTAACCCTAATGGGGGTGACAGGAATCTGGTCCGGATGGATGCAGCGGTTGTGTCCCCTGCTGCGAACCAGTACCCCGAAATAACAGACAGTACACAATAACCCTAACCCTAATGGGGGTGATAGGAATCTGGTCCGGATGGATGCAGCGGTTGTGTCCCCTGCTGCGAACCAGTTCCCCGAAATAACAGACAGTACACAATAACCCTAACCCTAATGGGGGTGATAGGAATCTGGTCCGGATGGATACAGCGGTTGTGTCCCCTGCTGCGGACCAGTACCCCGAAATAACAGACAGTACACAATAACCCTAACCCTAATGGGGGTGATAGGAATCAGGTCCGGATGGATGCAGCGGTTGTGTCCCCTGCTGCGAACTAGTACCCCGAAATAACAGACAGTACACAATAACCCTAACCCTAATGGGGGTGACAGGAATCTGGTCCGGATGGATGCAGCGGTTGTGTCCCCTGCTGCGGACCAGTACCCCGAAATAACAGACAGTACACAATAACCCTAACCCTAATGGGGGTGATAGGAATCTGGTCCGGATGGATGCAGCGGTTGTGTCCCCTGCTGCGGACCAGTACCCCGAAATAACAGACAGTACACAATAACCCTAACCCTAATGCGGGTGATAGGAATCTGGTCCGGATGGATGCAGCGGTTGTGTCCCCTGCTGCGGACCAGTACCCCGAAATAACAGACAGTACACAATAACCCTAACCCTAATGGGGGTGATAGGAATCTGGTCCGGATAGATGCAGCGGTTGTGTCCCCTGCTGCGAACTAGTACCCCGAAATAACAGACAGTACACAGTAACCCTAACCCTAATGCGGGTGACAGGAATCTGGTCCGGATGGATGCAGCGGTTGTGTCCCCTGCTGCGAACCAGTACCCCGAAATAACAGACAGTACACAATAACCCTAACCCTAATGGGGGTGATAGGAATCTGGTCCGGATGGATGCAGCGGTTGTGTCCCCTGCTGCGAACCAGTACCCCGAAATAACAGACAGTACACAGTAACCCTAACCCTAATGCGGGTGACAGGAATCTGGTCCGGATGGATGCAGCGGTTGTGTCCCCTGCTGCGGACCAGTACCCCGAAATAACAGACAGTACACAATAACCCTAACCCTAATGCGGGTGACAGGAATCTGGTCCGGATGGATGCAGCGGTTGTGTCCCCTGCTGCGAACCAGTACCCCGAAATAACAGACAGTACACAATAACCCTAACCCTAATGGGGCTGATAGAAATCTCGGCTGGATGGATGCAGCGGTTGTGTCCCCTGCTGCGAACCAGTTCCCCGAAATAACAGACAGTACACAATAACCCTAACCCTAATGGGGGTGACAGGAATCTGGTCCGGATGGATGCAGCGGTTGTGTCCCCTGCTGCGGACCAGTACCCCGAAATAACAGACAGTACACAATAACCCTAACCCTAATGGGGGAGATAGGAATCTGGTCCGGATGGATGCAGCGGTTGTGTCCCCTGCTGCGAACCAGTACCCCGAAATAACAGACAGTACACAATAACCCTAACCCTAATGGGGGTGATAGGAATCTGGTCCGGATGGATGCAGCGTTTGTGTCCCCTGCTGCGAACCAGTACCCCGAAATAACAGACAGTACACAATAACCCTAACCCTAATGGGGGAGATAGGAATCTGGTCCGGATGGATGCAGCGGTTGTGTCCCCTGCTGCGAACCAGTACCCCGAAATAACAGACAGTACACAATAACCCTAACCCTAATGGGGGTGATAGGAATCTTGTCCGGATGGATGCAGCGGTTGTGTCCCCTGCTGCGAACCAGTACCCCGAAATAACAGACAGTACACAATAACCCTAACCCTAATGGGGGTGATAGGAATCTGGTCCGGATGGATGCAGCGGTTGTGTCCCCTGCTGCGAACCAGTACCCCGAAATAACAGACAGTACACAGTAACCCTAACCCTAATGCGGGTGACAGGAATCTGGTCCGGATGGATGCAGCGGTTGTGTCCCCTGCTGCGGACCAGTACCCCGAAATAACAGACAGTACACAATAACCCTAACCCTAATGCGGGTGACAGGAATCTGGTCCGGATGGATGCAGCGGTTGTGTCCCCTGCTGCGAACCAGTACCCCGAAATAACAGACAGTACACAATAACCCTAACCCTAATGCGGGTGACAGGAATCTGGTCCGGATGGATGCAGCGGTTGTGTCCCCTGCTGCGAACCAGTACCCCGAAATAACAGACAGTACACAATAACCCTAACCCTAATGGGGGTGATAGGAATCTGGTCCGGATGGATGCAGCGGTTGTGTCCCCTGCTGCGAACCAGTACCCCGAAATAACAGACAGTACACAATAACCCTAACCCTAATGGGGGTGATAGGAATCTGGTCCGGATGGATGCAGCGGTTGTGTCCCCTGCTGCGAACCAGTACCCCGAAATAACAGACAGTACACAATAACCCTAACCCTAATGGGGGTGACAGGAATCTGGTCCGGATGGATGCAGCGGTTGTGTCCCCTGCTGCGAACCAGTACCCCGAAATAACAGACAGTACACAATAACCCTAACCCTAATGGGGGTGATAGAAATCTCGGCTGGATGGATGCAGCGGTTGTGTCCCCTGCTGCGAACCAGTACCCCGAAATAACAGACAGTACACAATAACCCTAACCCTAATGGGGGTGATAGAAATCTCGGCTGGATGGATGCAGCGGTTGTGTCCCCTGCTGCGAACCAGTACCCCGAAATAACAGACAGTACACAATAACCCTAACCCTAATGGGGCTGATAGAAATCTCGGCTGGATGGATGCAGCGGTTGTGTCCCCTGCTGCGAACCAGTACCCCGAAATAACAGACAGTACACAATAACCCTAACCTAATGGGGGTGACAGGAATCTGGTCCGGATGGATGCAGCGGTTGTGTCCCCTGCTGCGGACCAGTACCCCGAAATAACAGACAGTACACAATAACCCTAACCCTAATGGGGGAGATAGGAATCTGGTCCGGATGGATGCAGCGGTTGTGTCCCCTGCTGCGAACCAGTACCCCGAAATAACAGACAGTACACAATAACCCTAACCCTAATGGGGGTGATAGGAATCTTGTCCGGATGGATGCAGCGGTTGTGTCCCCTGCTGCGAACCAGTACCCCGAAATAACAGACAGTACACAATAACCCTAACCCTAATGGGGGTGATAGGAATCTGGTCCGGATGGATGCAGCGGTTGTGTCCCCTGCTGCGAACCAGTACCCCGAAATAACAGACAGTACACAATAACCCTAACCCTAATGGGGGTGATAGGAATCTGGTCCGGATGGATGCAGCGGTTGTGTCCCCTGCTGCGAACCAGTACCCCGAAATAACAGACAGTACACAATAACCCTAACCCTAATGGGGGTGATAGGAATCTGGTCCGGATGGATGCAGCGGTTGTGTCCCCTGCTGCGAACCAGTACCCCGAAATAACAGACAGTACACAATAACCCTAACCCTAATGGGGGTGATAGGAATCTGGTCCGGATGGATGCAGCGGTTGTGTCCCCTGCTGCGGACCAGTACCCCGAAATAACAGACAGTACACAATAACCCTAACCCTAATGGGGGTGATAGGAATCTGGTCCGGATGGATGCAGCGGTTGTGTCCCCTGCTGCGAACCAGTACCCCGAAATAACAGACAGTACACAATAACCCTAACCCTAATGGGGGTGATAGGAATCTGGTCCGGATGGATGCAGCGGTTGTGTCCCCTGCTGCGAACCAGTACCCCGAAATAACAGGCAGTACACAATAACCCTAACCGTAATGGGGGTGATAGGAATCTGGTCCGGATGGATGCAGCGGTTGTGTCCCCTGCTGCGAACCAGTACCCCGAAATAACAGACAGTACACAATAACCCTAACCCTAATGGGGGTGATAGAAATCTCGGCTGGATGGATGCAGCGGTTGTGTCCCCTGCTGCGAACCAGTACCCCGAAATAACAGACAGTACACAATAACCCTAACCCTAATGGGGGTGACAGGAATCTGGTCCGGATGGATGCAGCGGTTGTGTCCCCTGCTGCGAACCAGTACCCCGAAATAACAGACAGTACACAATAACCCTAACCCTAATGGGGGAGATAGGAATCTGGTCCGGATGGATGCAGCGGTTGTGTCCCCTGCTGCGAACCAGTACCCCGAAATAACAGACAGTACACAATAACCCTAACCCTAATGGGGGTGATAGGAATCTGGTCCGGATGGATGCAGCGGTTGTGTCCCCTGCTGCGGACCAGTACCCCGAAATAACAGACAGTACACAATAACCCTAACCCTAATGGGGGTGATAGGAATCTGGTCCGGATGGATGCAGCGGTTGTGTCCCCTGCTGCGAACCAGTACCCCGAAATAACAGACAGTACACAATAACCCTAACCCTAATGGGGGTGACAGGAATCTGGTCCGGATGGATGCAGCGGTTGTGTCCCCTGCTGCGAACCAGTACCCCGAAATAACAGACAGTACACAATAACCCTAACCCTAATGGGGGTGATAGAAATCTCGGCTGGATGGATGCAGCGGTTGTGTCCCCTGCTGCGAACCAGTACCCCGAAATAACAGACAGTACACAATAACCCTAACCCTAATGGGGGTGATAGAAATCTCGGCTGGATGGATGCAGCGGTTGTGTCCCCTGCTGCGAACCAGTACCCCGAAATAACAGACAGTACACAATAACCCTAACCCTAATGGGGCTGATAGAAATCTCGGCTGGATGGATGCAGCGGTTGTGTCCCCTGCTGCGAACCAGTACCCCGAAATAACAGACAGTACACAATAACCCTAACCCTAATGGGGGTGACAGGAATCTGGTCCGGATGGATGCAGCGGTTGTGTCCCCTGCTGCGGACCAGTACCCCGAAATAACAGACAGTACACAATAACCCTAACCCTAATGGGGGAGATAGGAATCTGGTCCGGATGGATGCAGCGGTTGTGTCCCCTGCTGCGAACCAGTACCCCGAAATAACAGGCAGTACACAATAACCCTAACCCTAATGGGGGTGATAGGAATTTGGTCCGGATGGATGCAGCGGTTGTGTCCCCTGCTGCGAACCAGTACCCCGAAATAACAGACAGTACACAATAACCCTAACCCTAATGGGGGAGATAGGAATCTGGTCCGGATGGATGCAGCGGTTGTGTCCCCTGCTGCGAACCAGTACCCCGAAATAACAGACAGTACACAATAACCCTAACCCTAATGGGGGTGATAGGAATCTTGTCCGGATGGATGCAGCGGTTGTGTCCCCTGCTGCGAACCAGTACCCCGAAATAACAGACAGTACACAATAACCCTAACCCTAATGGGGGTGATAGGAATCTGGTCCGGATGGATGCAGCGGTTGTGTCCCCTGCTGCGAACCAGTACCCCGAAATAACAGACAGTACACAATAACCCTAACCCTAATGGGGGTGATAGGAATCTGGTCCGGATGGATGCAGCGGTTGTGTCCCCTGCTGCGAACCAGTACCCCGAAATAACAGACAGTACACAATAACCCTAACCCTAATGGGGGTGATAGGAATCTGGTCCGGATGGATGCAGCGGTTGTGTCCCCTGCTGCGAACCAGTACCCCGAAATAACAGACAGTACACAATAACCCTAACCCTAATGGGGGTGATAGGAATCTGGTCCGGATGGATGCAGCGGTTGTGTCCCCTGCTGCGAACCAGTACCCCGAAATAACAGACAGTACACAATAACCCTAACCCTAATGGGGGAGATAGGAATCTGGTCCGGATGGATGCAGCGGTTGTGTCCCCTGCTGCGGACCAGTACCCCGAAATAACAGACAGTACACAGAAACCCTAACCCTAATGCGGGTGACAGGAATCTGGTCCGGATGGATGCAGCGGTTGTGTCCCCTGCTGCGGACCAGTACCCCAAAATAACAGACAGTACACAATAACCCTAACCCTAATGCGGGTGACAGGAATCTTGTCCGGATGGATGCAACGGTTGTTTCCCCTGCTGCGAACCAGTACCCCGAAATAACAGACAGTACACAATAACCCTAACCCTAATGGGGGTGATAGGAATCTGGTCCGGATGGGTGCAGCGGTTGTGTCCCCTGCTGCGAACCATTACCCCGAAATAACAGACAGTACACAATAACCCTAACCCTAATGGGGGTGATAGGAATCTGGTCCGGATGGATGCAGCGGTTGTGTCCCCTGCTGCGAACCAGTACCCCGAAATAACAGACAGTACACAATAACCCTAACCCTAATGCGGGTGACAGGAATCTGGTCCGGATGGATGCAACGGTTGTGTCCCCTGCTGCGAACCAGTACCCCGAAATAACAGACAGTACACAATAACCCTAACCCTAATGGGGGTGATAGGAATCTGGTCCGGATGGATGCAGCGGTAGTGTCCCCTGCTGCGAACCTGTACCCCGAAATAACAGACAGTACACAATAACCCTAACCCTAATGGGGGAGATAGGAATCTGGTCCGGATGGATGCAGCGGTTGTGTCCCCTGCTGCGAACCAGTACCCCGAAATAACAGACAGTACACAATAACCCTAACCCTAATGGGGGTGATAGGAATCTGGTCCGGATGGATGCAGCGGTTGTGTCCCCTGCTGCGAACCAGTACCCCGAAATAACAGACAGTACACAATAACCCTAACCCTAATGGGGGTGATAGGAATCTGGTCCGGATGGATGCAGCGGTTGTGTCCCCTGCTGCGAACCAGTACCCCGAAATAACAGACAGTACACAATAACCCTAACCCTAATGGGGGTGATAGAAATCTCGGCTGGATGGATGCAGCGGTTGTGTCCCCTGCTGCGAACCAGTACCCCGAAATAACAGACAGTACACAATAACCCTAACCCTAATGGGGGTGATAGGAATCTGGTCCGGATGGATCCAGCAGTTGTGTCCCCTGCTGCGAACCAGTACCCCGAAATAACAGACAGTACACAATAACCCTAACCCTAATGGGGGTGATAGGAATCTGGTCCGGATGGATGCAGCGGTTGTGTCCCCTGCTGCGAACCAGTACCCCGAAATAACAGACAGTACACAATAACCCTAACCATAATGGGGGTGATAGGAATATGGTCCGGATGCATGCAGCGGTTGTGTCCCCTGCTGCGAACCAGTGCCCCGAAATAACAGACAGTACACAATAACCCTAACCCTAATGGGGGTGATAGGAATCTGGTCCGGATGGATGCAGCGGTTGTGTCCCCTGCTGCGAACCAGTACCCCGAAATAACAGACAGTACACAATAACCCTAACCCTAATGGGGGTGATAGGAATCTGGTCCGGATGGATGCAGTGGTTGTGACCCCTGCTGCGAACCAGTACCCCGAAATAACAGACAGTACACAATAACCCTAACCGTAATGGGGGTGATAGGAATCTGGTCCGGATGGATGCAGCGGTTGTGTCCTCTGCTGCGAACCAGTACCCCGAAATAACAGACAGTACACAATAACCCTAACCCTAATGGGGGTGATAGAAATCACGGCTGGATGGATGCAGCGGTTGTGTCCCCT
The DNA here is from genome assembly GCF_048418815.1 of Hemitrygon akajei. Taxonomy (NCBI): domain Eukaryota; kingdom Metazoa; phylum Chordata; class Chondrichthyes; order Myliobatiformes; family Dasyatidae; genus Hemitrygon; species Hemitrygon akajei. Next base: position 7,554,539 of record NW_027331930.1, on the reverse strand, counting down.
GCTGCGAACCACTACCCCGAAATAACAGACAGTACACAATAACCCTAACCCTAATGGGGCTGATAGAAATCTCGGCTGGATGGATGCAGCGGTTGTGTCCCCTGCTGCGAACCAGTACCCCGAAATAACAGACAGTACACAATAACCCTAACCCTAATGGGGGTGACAGGAATCTGGTCCGGATGGATGCAGCGGTTGTGTCCCCTGCTGCGAACCAGTACCCCGAAATAACAGACAGTACACAATAACCCTAACCCTAATGGGGGAGATAGGAATCTGGTCCGGATGGATGCAGCGGTTGTGTCCCCTGCTGCGAACCAGTACCCCGAAATAACAGACAGTACACAATAACCCTAACCCTAATGGGGGTGATAGGAATCTGGTCCGGATGGATGCAGCGGTTGTGTTCCCTGCTGCGAACCAGTACCCCGAAATAACAGACAGTACACAATAACCCTAACCCTAATGGGGGTGATAGGAATCTGGTCCGGATGGATGCAGCGGTTGTGTCCCCTGCTGCGAACCAGTACCCCGAAATAACAGACAGTACACAATAACCCTAACCCTAATGGGGGAGATAGGAATCTGGTCCGGATGGATGCAGCGGTTGTGTCCCCTGCTGCGGACCAGTACCCCGAAATAACAGACAGTACACAGTAACCCTAACCCTAATGCGGGTGACAGGAATCTGGTCCGGATGGATGCAGCGGTTGTGTCCCCTGCTGCGGACCAGTACCCCAAAATAACAGACAGTACACAATAACCCTAACCCTAATGCGGGTGACAGGAATCTGGTCCGGATGGATGCAACGGTTGTGTCCCCTGCTGCGAACCAGTACCCCGAAATAACAGACAGTACACAATAACCCTAACCCTAATGGGGGTGATAGGAATCTGGTCCCGATGGGTGCAGCGGTTGTGTCCCCTGCTGCGAACCAGTACCCCGAAATAACAGACAGTACACAATAACCCTAACCCTAATGGGGGTGATAGGAATCTGGTCCGGATGGATGCAGCGGTTGTGTCCCCTGCTGCGAACCAGTACCCCGAAATAACAGACAGTACACAATAACCCTAACCCTAATGCGGGTGACAGGAATCTGGTCCGGATGGATGCAACGGTTGTGTCCCCTGCTGCGAACCAGTACCCCGAAATAACAGACAGTACACAATAACCCTAACCCTAATGGGGGTGATAGGAATCTGGTCCGGATGGATGCAGCGGTAGTGTCCCCTGCTGCGAACCTGTACCCCGAAATAACAGACAGTACACAATAACCCTAACCCTAATGGGGGAGATAGGAATCTGGTCCGGATGGATGCAGCGGTTGTGTCCCCTGCTGCGAACCAGTACCCCGAAATAACAGACAGTACACAATAACCCTAACCCTAAAGGGGGTGATAGGAATCTGGTCCGGATGGATGCAGCGGTTGTGTCCCCTGCTGCGAACCAGTACCCCGAAATAACAGACAGTACACAATAACCCTAACCCTCATGGGGGTGATAGGAATCTGGTCCGGATGGATGCAGCGGTTGTGTCCCCTGCTGCGAACCAGTACCCCGAAATAACAGACAGTACACAATAACCCTAACCCTAATGGGGGTGATAGAAATCTCGGCTGGATGGATGCAGCGGTTGTGTCCCCTGCTGCGAACCAGTACCCCGAAATAACAGACAGTACACAATAACCCTAACCCTAATGGGGGTGATAGGAATCTGGTCCGGATGGATGCAGCGGTTGTGTCCCCTGCTGCGAACCAGTACCCCGAAATAACAGACAGTACACAATAACCCTAACCCTAATGGGGGTGATAGGAATCTGGTCCGGATGGATGCAGCGGTTGTGTCCCCTGCTGCGAACCAGTACCCCGAAATAACAGACAGTACACAATAACCCTAACCATAATGGGGGTGATAGGAATCTGGTCCGGATGCATGCAGCGGTTGTGTCCCCTGCTGCGAACCTGTGCCCCGAAATAACAGACAGTACACAATAACCCTAACCCTAATGGGGGTGATAGGAATCTGGTCCGGATGGATGCAGCGGTTGTGTCCCCTGCTGCGAACCAGTACCCCGAAATAACAGACAGTACACAATAACCCTAACCCTAATGGGGGTGATAGGAATCTGGTCCGGATGGATGCAGTGGTTGTGACCCCTGCTGCGAACCAGTACCCCGAAATAACAGACAGTACACAATAACCCTAACCGTAATGGGGGTGATAGGAATCTGGTCCGGATGGATGCAGCGGTTGTGTCCCCTGCTGCGAACCAGTACCCCGAAATAACAGACAGTACACAATAACCCTAACCCTAATGGGGGTGATAGAAATCTCGGCTGGATGGATGCAGCGGTTGTGTCCCCTGCTGCGAACCAGTACCCCGAAATAACAGACAGTACACAATAACCCTAACCCTAATGGGGGTGATAGGAATCTGGTCCGGATGGATGCAGCGGTTGTGTCCCCTGCTGCGGACCAGTACCCCGAAATAACAGACAGTACACAATAACCCTAACCCTAATGGGGGTGATAGGAATCTGGTCCGGATGGATGCAGCTGTTGTGTCCCCTGCTGCGAACCAGTACCCCGAAATAACAGACAGTACACAATAACCCTAACCCTAATGGGGGTGACAGGAATCTGGTCCGGATGGATGCAGCGGTTGTGTCCCCTGCTGCGAACCAGTACCCCGAAATAACAGACAGTACACAATAACCCTAACCCTAATGGGGGTGATAGAAATCTCGGCTGGATGGATGCAGCGGTTGTGTCCCCTGCTGCGAACCAGTACCCCGAAATAACAGACAGTACACAATAACCCTAACCCTAATGGGGGTGATAGAAATCTCGGCTGGATGGATGCAGCGGTTGTGTCCCCTGCTGCGAACCAGTACCCCGAAATAACAGACAGTACACAATAACCATAACCCTAATGGGGCTGATAGAAATCTCGGCTGGATGGATGCAGCGGTTGTGTCCCCTGCTGCGAACCAGTACCCCGAAATAACAGACAGTACACAATAACCCTAACCCTAATGGGGGTGACAGGAATCTGGTCCGGATGGATGCAGCGGTTGTGTCCCCTGCTGCGGACCAGTACCCCGAAATAACAGACAGTACACAATAACCCTAACCCTAATGGGGGTGACAGGAATCAGGTCCGGATGGATGCAGCGGTTGTGTCCCCTGCTGCGGACCAGTACCCCGAAATAACAGACAGTACACAATAACCCTAACCCTAATGGGGGAGATAGGAATCTGGTCCGGATGGATGCAGCGGTTGTGTCCCCTGCTGCGAACCAGTACCCCGAAATAACAGGCAGTACACAATAACCCTAACCCTAATGGGGGTGATAGGAATCTGGTCCGGATGGATGCAGCGGTTGTGTCCCATGCTCCGAACCAGTACCCCGAAATAACAGACAGTACACAATAACCCTAACCCTAATGGGGGAGATAGGAATCTGGTCCGGATGGATGCAGCGGTTGTGTCCCCTGCTGCGAACCAGTACCCCGAAATAACAGACAGTACACAATAACCCTAACCCTAATGGGGGTGATAGGAATCTTGTCCGGATGGATGCAGCGGTTGTGTCCCCTGCTGCGAACCAGTACCCCGAAATAACAGACAGTACACAATAACCCTAACCCTAATGGGGGTGATAGGAATCTGGTCCGGATGGATGCAGCGGTTGTGTCCCCTGCTGCGAACCAGTACCCCGAAATAACAGACAGTACACAAAAACCCTAACCCTAATGGGGGTGATAGGAATCTGGTCCGGATGGATGCAGCGGTTGTGTCCCCTGCTGCGAACCAGTACCCCGAAATAACAGACAGTACACAATAACCCTAACCCTAATGGGGGTGATAGGAATCTGGTCCGGATGGATACAGCGGTTGTGTCCCCTGCTGCGGACCAGTACCCCGAAATAACAGACAGTACACAATAACCATAACCCTAATGCGGGTGACAGGAATCTGGTCCGGATGGATACAGCGGTTGTGTCCCCTGCTGCGGACCAGTACCCCGAAATAACAGACAGTACACAATAACCATAACCCTAATGCGGGTGACAGGAATCTGGTCCGGATGGATGCAGCGGTTGTGTCCCCTGCTGCGGACCAGTACCCCGAAATAACAGACAGTACACAATAACCCTAACCCTAATGGGGGTGATAGGAATCTGGTCCGGATGGGTGCAGCGGTTGTGTCCCGTGCTGCGAACCAGTACCCCGAAATAACAGACAGTACACAATAACCCTAACCCTAATGGGGGTGATAGGAATCTGGTCCGGATGGATGCAGCGGTTGTTTCCCCTGCTGCGAACCAGTACCCCGAAATAACAGACAGTACACAATAACCCTAACCCTAATGCGGGTGACAGGAATCTGGTCCGGATGGATGCAACGGTTGTGTCCCCTGCTGCGAACCAGTACCCCGAAATAACAGACAGTACACAATAACCCTAACCCTAATGGGGGTGATAGGAATCTGGTCCGGATGGATGCAGCGGTTGTGTCCCCTGCTGCGAACCTGTACCCCGAAATAACAGACAGTACACAATAACCCTAACCCTAATGGGGGTGACAGGAATCTGGTCCGGATGGATACAGCGGTTGTGTCCCCTGCTGCGAACCAGTACCCCGAAATAACAGACAGTACACAATAACCCTAACCCTAATGGGGGTGATAGGAATCTGGTCCGGATGGATACAGCGGTTGTGTCCCCTGCTGCGGACCAGTACCCCGAAATAACAGACAGTACACAATAACCCTAACCCTAATGGGGGTGATAGGAATCTGGTCCGGATGAATGCAGCGGTTGTGTCCCCTGCTGCGAACCAGTACCCCGAAATAACAGACAGTACACAATAACCCTAACCCTAATGCGGGTGATAGGAATCTGGTCCGGATGGATGCAGCGGTTGTGTCCCCTGCTGCGGACCAGTACCCCGAAATAACAGACAGTACACAATAACCCTAACCCTAATGGGGGTGATAGGAATCTGGTCCGGATGGATGCAGCGGTTGTGTCCCCTGCTGCGAACTAGTACCCCGAAATAACAGACAGTACACAGTAACCCTAACCCTAATGCGGGTGACAGGAATCTGGTCCGGATGGATGCAGCGGTTGTGTCCCCTGCTGCGAACCAGTACCCCGAAATAACAGACAGTACACAGTAACCCTAACCCTAATGCGGTTGACAGGAATCTGGTCCGGATGGATGCAGCGGTTGTGTCCCCTGCTGCGGACCAGTACCCCGAAATAACAGACAGTACACAATAACCCTAACCCTAATGCGGGTGACAGGAATCTGGTCCGGATGGATGCAACGGTTGTGTCCCCTGCTGCGAACCAGTACCCCGAAATAACAGACAGTACACAATAACCCTAACCCTAATGGGGGTGATAGGAATCTGGTCCGGATGGATGCAGCGGTTGTGTCCCCTGCTGCGGACCAGTACCCCGAAATAACAGACAGTACACAATAACCCTAACCCTAATGGGGGTGATAGGAATCTGGTCCGGATGGGTGCAGCGGTTGTGTCCCCTGCTGCGGACCAGTACCCCGAAATAACAGACAGTACACAATAACCCTAACCCTAATGGGGGTGATAGGAATCTGGTCCGGATGGATGCAGCGGTTGTGTCCCCTGCTGCGAACCAGTACCCCGAAATAACAGACAGTACACAATAACCCTAACCCTACTGCGGGTGACAGGAATCTGGTCCGGATGGATGCAGCGGTAGTGTCCCCTGCTGCGAACCAGTACACCGAAATAACAGACAGTACACAGTAACCCTAACCCTAATGCTGTTGACAGGAATCTGGTCCGGATGGATGCAGCGGTTGTGTCCCCTGCTGCGGACCAGTACCCCGAAATAACAGACAGTACACAATAACCCTAACCCTAATGCGGGTGACAGGAATCTGGTCCGGATGGATGCAACGGTTGTGTCCCCTGCTGCGAACCAGTACCCCGAAATAACAGACAGTACACAATAACCCTAACCCTAATGGGGGTGATAGGAATCTGGTCCGGATGGATGCAGCGGTTGTGTCCCCTGCTGCGGACCAGTACCCCGAAATAACAGACAGTACACAATAACCCTAACCCTAATGGGGGTGATAGGAATCTGGTCCGGATGGGTGCAGCGGTTGTGTCCCCTGCTGCGGACCAGTACCCCGAAATAACAGACAGTACACAATAACCCTAACCCTAATGGGGGTGATAGGAATCTGGTCCGGATGGATGCAGCGGTTGTGTCCCCTGCTGCGAACCAGTACCCCGAAATAACAGACAGTACACAATAACCCTAACCCTAATGGGGGTGATAGGAATCTGGTCCGGATGGATGCAGCGGTAGTGTCCCCTGCTGCGAACCTGTACCCCGAAATAACAGACAGTACACAATAACCCTAACCCTAATGGGGGAGATAGGAATCTGGTCCGGATGGATGCAGCGGTTGTGTCCCCTGCTGCGAACCAGTACCCCGAAATAACAGACAGTACACAATAACCCTAACCCTAATGGGGGTGATAGGAATCTGGTCCGGATGGATGCAGCGGTTGTGTCCCCTGCTGCGAACCAGTACCCCGAAATAACAGACAGTACACAATAACCCTAACCCTAATGGGGGTGATAGGAATCTGGTCCGGATGGATGCAGCGGTTGTGTCCCCTGCTGCGGACCAGTACCCCGAAATAACAGACAGTACACAATAACCCTAACCCTAATGGGGGTGATAGGAATCTGGTCCGGATGGATACAGCGGTTGTGTCCCCTGCTGCGAACCAGTACCCCGAAATAACAGACAGTACACAATAACCCTAACCCTAATGGGGGTGATAGGATTCTGGTCCGGATGGATGCAGCGGTTGTTTCCCCTGCTGCGAACCAGTACCCCGAAATAACAGACAGTACACAATGACCCTAACCCTAATGGGGGTGATAGGAATCTGGTCCGGATGGATGCAGCGGTTGTGTCCCCTGCTGCGAACCAGTACCCCGAAATAACAGACAGTGCACAATAACCCTAACCCTAATGGGGGTGATAGGAATCTGGTCCGGATGGATGCAGCGGTTGTGTCCCCTGCTGCGAACCAGTACCCCGAAATAACAGACAGTACACAATAACCCTAACCCTAATGGGGGTGATAGGAATCTGGTCCGGATGGATGCAGCGGTTGTGTCCCCTGCTGCGGACCAGTACCCCGAAATAACAGACAGTACACAGTAACCCTAACCCTAATGCGGGTGACAGGAATCTGGTCCGGATGGATGCAGCGGTTGTGTCCCCTGCTGCGGACCAGTACCCCGAAATAACAGACAGTACACAATAACCCTAACCCTAATGCGGGTGACAGGAATCTGGTCCGGATGGATGCAACGGTTGTGTCCCCTGCTGCGAACCAGTACCCCGAAATAACAGACAGTACACAATAACCCTAACCCTAATGGGGGTGATAGGAATCTGGTCCGGATGGATGCAGCGGTTGTGTCCCCTGCTGCGGACCAGTACCCCGAAATAACAGACAGTACACAATAACCCTAACCCTAATGGGGGTGATAGGAATCTGGTCCGGATGGGTGCAGCGGTTGTGTCCCGTGCTGCGAACCAGTACCCCGAAATAACAGACAGTACACAATAACCCTAACCCTAATGGGGGTGATAGGAATCTGGTCCGGATGGATGCAGCGGTTGTGTCCCCTGCTGCGAACCAGTACCCCGAAATAACAGACAGTACACAATAACCCTAACCCTAATGCGGGTGACAGGAATCTGGTCTGGATGGATGCAACGGTTGTGTCCCCTGCTGCGAACCAGTACCCCGAAATAACAGACAGTACACAATAACCCTAACCCTAATGGGGGTGATAGGAATCTGGTCCGGATGGATGCAGCGGTAGTGTCCCCTGCTGCGAACCTGTACCCCGAAATAACAGACAGTACCCAATAACCCTAACCCTAATGGGGGAGATAGGAATCTGGTCCGGATGGATGCAGCGGTTGTGTCCCCTGCTGCGAACCAGTACCCCGAAATAACAGACAGTACACAATAACCCTAACCCTAATGGGGGTGATAGGAATCTGGTCCGGATGGATGCAGCGGTTGTGTCCCCTGCTGCGAACCAGTACCCCGAAATAACAGACAGTACACAATAACCCTAACCCTAATGGGGGTGATAGGAATCTGGTCCGGATGGATGCAGCGGTTGTGTCCCCTGCTGCGAACCAGTACCCCGAAATAACAGACAGTACACAATAACCCTAACCCTAATGGGGGTGACAGGAATCTGGTCCGGATGGATACAGCGGTTGTGTCCCCTGCTGCGAACCAGTACCCCGAAATAACAGACAGTACACAATAACCCTAACCCTAATGGGGGTGATAGGAATCTGGTCCGGATGGATACAGCGGTTGTGTCCCCTGCTGCGGACCAGTACCCCGAAATAACAGACAGTACACAATAACCCTAACCCTAATGGGGGTGATAGGAATCTGGTCCGGATGAATGCAGCGGTTGTGTCCCCTGCTGCGAACCAGTACCCCGAAATAACAGACAGTACACAATAACCCTAACCCTAATGCGGGTGATAGGAATCTGGTCCGGATGGATGCAGCGGTTGTGTCCCCTGCTGCGGACCAGTACCCCGAAATAACAGACAGTACACAATAACCCTAACCCTAATGGGGGTGATAGGAATCTGGTCCGGATGGATGCAGCGGTTGTGTCCCCTGCTGCGAACCAGTACCCCGAAATAACAGACAGTACACAATAACCCTAACCCTAATGGGGGTGATAGGAATCTGGTCCGGATGGATGCAGCGGTTGTGTCCCCTGCTGCGGACCAGTACCCCGAAATAACAGACAGTACACAATAACCCTAACCCTAATGGGGGTGATAGAAATCTCGGCTGGATGGATGCAGCGGTTGTGTCCCCTGCTGCGAACCAGTACCCCGAAATAACAGACAGTACACAATAACCCTAACCCTAATGGGGGTGATAGGAATCTGGTCCGGATGGATGCAGCGGTTGTGTCCCCTGCTGCGGACCAGTACCCCGAAATAACAGACAGTACACAATAACCCTAACCCTAATGGGGGTGATAGGAATCTGGTCCGGATGGATGCAGCGGTTGTGTCCCCTGCTGCGGACCAGTACCCCGAAATAACAGACAGTACACAATAACCCTAACCCTAATGGGGGTGATAGGAATCTGGTCCGGATGGATACAGCGGTTGTGTCCCCTGCTGCGAACCAGTACCCCGAAATAACAGACAGTACACAATAACCCTAACCCTAATGGGGGTGATAGGAATCTGGTCCGGATGGATGCAGCGGTTGTGTCCCCTGCTGCGAACCAGTACCCCGAAATAACAGACAGTACACAATAACCCTAACCCTAATGGGGGTGATAGGAATCTGGTCCGGTTGGATGCAGCGGTTGTGTCCGCTGCTGCGGACCAGTACCCCGAAATAACAGACAGTACACAATAACCCTAACCCTAATGGGGGTGATAGAAATCTCGGCTGGATGGATGCAGCGGTTGTGTCCCCTGCTGCGAACCAGTACCCCGAAATAACCGACAGTACACAATAACCCTAACCCTAATGGGGGTGATAGGAATCTGGTCCGGATGGATGCAGCGGTTGTGACCCCTGCTGCGGACCAGTACCCCGAAATAACAGACAGTACACAATAACCCTAACCCTAATGGGGGTGATAGGAATCTGGTCCGGATGGATGCTGCGGTTGTGTCCCGGGCTGCGAACCAGTACCCCGAAATAACAGACAGTACACAATAACCCTAACCCTAATGGGGGTGATAGGAATCTGGTCCGGATGGACGCAGCGGTTGTGTCCCCTGCTGCGGACCAGTACCCCGAAATAACAGACAGTACACAATAACCCTAACCCTAATGGGGGTGATAGGAATCTGGTCCGGATGGATGCAGCGGTTGTGTCCCCTGCTGCGAACCAGTACCCCGAAATAACAGACAGTACACAATAACCCTAACTCTAATGGGGGTGACAGGAATCTGGTCCGGATGGATGCAGCGGTTGTGTCCCCTGCTGCGAACCAGTACCCCGAAATAACAGACAGTACACAATAACCCTAACCCTAATGGGGGTGATAGGAATCTGGTCCGGATGGATGCAGCGGTTGTGTCCCCTGCTGCGAACCAGTACCCCGAAATAACAGACAGTACACAATAACCCTAACCCTAATGGGGGTGATAGAAATCTGGTCCGGATGAATGCAGCGGTTGTGTCCCCTGCTGCGGACCAGTACCCCGAAATAACAGACAGTACACAATAACCCTAACCCTAATGGGGGTGACAGGAATCTGGTCCGGATGGATGCAGCGGTTGTGTCCCCTGCTGCGAACCAGTACCCCGAAATAACAGACAGTACACAATAACCCTAACCCTAATGGGGGTGATAGGAATCTGGTCCGGATGGATGCAGCGGTTGTGTCCCCTGCTGCGAACCAGTACCCCGAAATAACAGACAGTACACAATAACCCTAACCCTAATGGGGGTGATAGGAATCTGGTCCGGATGGATGCAGCGGTTGTGTCCCCTGCTGCGAACCAGTACCCCGAAATAACAGACAGTACACAATAACCCTAACCCTAATGGGGGTGATAGGAATCTGGTCCGGATGGATGCAGCGGTTGTGTCCCCTGCTGCGAACCAGTACCCCGAAATACTGTACACAATATGCGATTCAATACTTATGCTTCATATAATTCTTACTTTGACTATATGGTTAGTAAAGAAAACGAGAAAAAAAATAGAAAAATGGTCCAATCTTATTAAGCAGTCTATTGCGCAATGTTGGAGCTCACTGATGAGCCGATTGTCCATCATCGACCTCCTCCGATCGTCGCTGCCCTTCGGACCCTCACCCAAGTCTACCCCGTCCAGCGGTCTACCAGCTCTCTCCATTCGCGTCCTCGCTCCTCACCACTTCCCGGCAAAAGACCGCGAAAATCTCTCTTCCAGACTCACAAGAAAGAACAACAGCATTCCACCCCTCGTTATCTCGAGTCATAACCCAACGATTGCTGCTGCAGAGAAGCCATCACATTATCAGTAAAACTTTACAGCATGTTACACAGCAGTGAAACCCTACAGCGCGTTACATCTAGTTTTTGTAATTGTGAATCAGTTGAACATATACTATTACAGTGTGAATTACATAAAGCTGAAAGAAATCAAATGTAGGCTTCATTGAAAACTATGGTGGCTGATAGTTTTAATTTAAAAAGTTTATGAATCTATTGCAGGAATTTTAGGTGTATAAGATGAGAGGCATTAATCACGTCGATTGTCAGAGGCTTTTTCCCAGGGCTGAAATGGCTGGCACCAAACGGCACAGATTTAAAGTGCTTGGAAACAGGTACCGAGGAGGTGTCAGGGATGTTTTTTTAACGCAGAGCGTGGTGAGTGCGTGGAATGGGTTGCCGGCGACGGTGGTGGAGGCGGATACTATAGTGTCTTTGAAGAGACTTTTGGATAGGTACATGGAGCTTAGAAAAATAAAGGCCTATGGATAATGCTAGGTAATTTCTAAAGTAAGTGCATGTTCGGCACAGGATTGCGGGCCAAAGGGCTTGTATCGTTTTCCATGCTTCGATCTAATTCACAGTATCCACAGGACATTTTAGGGTAATTGAGCTTTCATTTGTATAAAGACGTAGTAAGGTTATTAATTCCAAATGTTTACACTACACATGGTCTCCGGCATGTTTAATTTGGACAGCCAAGCGCCATTTATGCAAACCTCGCTGAATCTCTTCACGTTAGCCAATAGATCATGTGGAAGGCGGAAACAGGATTGACCGATAGCACATTAACTAGCCAGCAGCAGAGTAGCTCTGCCGTCCTCTGGATATATCAGTGGTAAGGTTCCTGGACATGTATGGGACTGGCTGGACATTTCCGCAGACCTGTTGGTGATCGGCATCCCAGAGTGGTTCTTTGTCAGACACTTGGCACAATCTTGAAATTCCGGAGCAGGCGGTCGATGGGACAATCCGCCGGGAGGAACAACTGGGAGATCAGGTGGTGAATATGAGGTGCTCGAGCCCGGAGTGGAGAAATTGATGCCGATGTCAGGACGCGGCTTTATTAATGAACTGAAGCACTGAAGTGACCGGATTTCGCACCGTGTTCATCACCTGCTCCCTGAATTTCGACTGAGTTAGCACGTAAATAAATGTGTTCGTACAGCAGCTAAAATCCCTCAGCAAAATCCCGACGAAGTGGAAGATCCATTCAGAATCATTGAACTGAAATCCTTTTCCTGCGACCTGATAGTATATGGTGTTTACAACCAGCGTTATCCACAGGAGGATGAAGCTACCGGAGAGGGTGAAGAGTAGAACCACAGACCTCCTCCTGCTCTCCATCTCCGGGTCACTGCGGTTCTCCCCCTTGCTCTGACCCTTCAGCCCCTTACGGACCCGACTGGCCATTAAAATGTGTCTGACTGTCAGAGCGTTGAGCAGCAGGATCCCAGCGAAAGGGAGGAACGGAGTTAAAACGGTATCGAATAAGTCATAAACAACCCACCGGGGGTCAGTGAAATAATTGTCGATGTTCACACAGAACCAAGGTATATTATCAATTATCACAGCATGAACTAACGAAAAGTAGCGGGGAACGTTTTTCATAAATAACAGTCCGCCAGTTGTTGTTAGAACCACAGCCGCAGTTTTCCCGGTGCAATATTTTGTTTTCAGCTTCTGGCAGCAAATGGCGACAAACCGGTCAAAGGTGAAAGTGACGGTGAACCAGACAGAGCAGTCTGTGGCTGTGTACGTCAGTACGTTGATAACACTGCACACAGGGGTGATGCTCAGAAAACTCCACGGGAGGTAATACACATTGATTCGATACAATATGAACTGGGTGACAACGATCAGTAGATCGGCCGCTGCCATGGCCACCAGGTAGCGAGTGGTGCAGATAGAGAGGCCGCACTTTCCCCGGGACAGGATCACGATCGCCACTAAATTCACTGGGGGGGGGGGGGGGGAGAGAGAGAGAGAGAGAGGAGAGAGAGAGAGAGAGAGAGAGAGAGAGAGGGAGAGAGAGAGAGAGAGAGAGAGAGAGAGAGAGAGAGAGAGAGAGAGAGAGAGAGAGAGAGAGAGAGAGAGAGAGAGAGAGAGATAGATTTAGTTTTCTTTGTCATTGAAAATGAAACAGAGTAGAATACTGAATTCACAGGATCGATATCTGCCGGATATTTGTACAATAATCATCCAGTTGGAAGCTTGTCAAATTATCATAAACAGGTTCACACCGGTTAACACACAGAAATACGAAACATGAATTTCTCTGTTCACTCACCAGGAACTCCAATAACGGCAATGAACACGTACAGTATTTTCAGCGCATTTCTGTAACTATCGAACATTCCAGACATTTTCTCTGTCCAGTGATTTGTCCCCCTGTTTTACAGCCGACCTCCCGGGATGAACTGTTCAGGCAGCACATGCCTGGGCTTTTTATTACCATTTAGCGTCTCCACTGGGACGGATTAAAATGAGGAATTTAAAATTATTTATAAACCGAATACGTCAGACAAGAGCGATCTCCGCGGTGACAGACTGTGTTTAATTTCGTGAATTAATTATCATAGAGAAACATAAATACATAGCAAATCTACAGCAGAATGCAAACCCTTCGGCCCACAGTGCTGTTCCGAACATGTCCTTACCTTAGACAGTACCTCGGAATACCCATAGCCCTCTATTTTTCTCAGCTGCATGTACCTATCCAGGTGTCTCTTAAAAGTCCCTATCGTATCCGCTTCAATCACCGTCACCGGCAGCCCATTCCACACACTCACCACTGGGTAAAACACTTACCCCTTACATCACTTTGTACCTACTTCCAAGCACCTTAAAACTGTGCGCTCTCGTGTTAGCCATTTGGGCCCTCGGGAAATGCCTCTGACTATCCACGCGATAAAAGCCTCTCATCATTGTTAGACCATTTGTCTGAGTTAGTTTGCCCCCAAAAATGACTCTGAACCATCAGATCAAGTCTTGTCGATTTAAACGGGCTTCCGCTCTAAATATGTACCTCGAATAAGCAATTCCCCTGGAAAAAAAATGAAGTCATCTATGTCATTGTAGCTTGTGAAATTGTACTGAATCGCCTGTTGCTATCATTCTCTTCAAGGGTATAATCGCTTGCTGTACAGTGTGTTTGAAAAGTATTCACCACCACCTACCCCGAACTTGGAAGTTTAAATGTTTTATTGTTGGAGAACATTGATTCAGAGTGGAATTTATTTGGATACCTGACGCTGATCAACAGAAAAAGACTTTCATATCAAAGTGTAAAAATCTGTACAAAGTGATTTAAATTAATTACAATTAATGTACACAAAATAATTGACTGCATTAGTATTCTCCTCTTTAAGGTGACTCACCAAATCATCCCTGTTGCAGCCAGTTGCTTTAGAAAGTCACATACTTAGTTAAATGGAAATCTGCTTTTGGAGACATGTGTGCAGTCAAGCTGCTTTAAGTGATTGTAGTAAAAATGCGCCTGTATCTGACTTTTATCAGTCCAACTGCCGGTGAGCCAGTATGCTGGTAGAAACAACACCATGAAGATAAAATAGCACTCCAAGCAATTCCGCAAAAATATTATGGAAAAGCACAACTCTGGAGATGGATGAAAGATTTCTAAGTCACTGAATATCCCTTGGAGGACAGTTAATTCCATCATCAAGAAAGGGAAAGGCGACGGTGCAGCTGTAAATCTGTCCAGAGCAGGCCGTCCTGAACAGCTGAATCACCTTGCAAGAAGGACACCAAGAGACATTTGACAACTCTGGAGAGATTACAAGCTTCAGCGGGTGAGATGGGAGAGATTGCTTTGGATCTTCAACAGTAGCAACTTTACAGCAACTTGTCAAAGGGAATCTTCACATACAATTTCGGCTGGAGTTTTGCAGAATGCATGTGGGAGACTCTGGTGTCAGCTGGAAAAAAAAATTCTATACCAACATTGAGCTTTTTGGCCGTCAGACTAAACGCTACGTTTGGTGCATGCACATCATCAGAAACACGCCATCCCTACCGTGAAGCATGGCGGTGACAGCATCATGCTCTGGGAATACTTTACTGCAACAGGCACTGGAAGGCTTGTGGCGTTAGAGGGTAAAATTAATGCAGCAAAATACAGGAGATCCCTGGATGAAAATCTGATGCAGTCTTCAAGAATACTGCGACTTCGGAGAACAATTGTTTTTGAGCAAAACAGTGACACCAAGCATAAAGCCAAAGCTACAAAGGAGTGACTTAAAACAACGAGGTTACTGAGTAGTCGTGTCAGAGTACAGACCTCAGTCCAAGTGAGAATTTGCTCTGGTCGTGAAAAGCGCGTTTCAATCAGTAACCCAAAGCAATCTGACAAAGATTGCGTGGTTTTGAAAAGAGTAATGGGGGAGTACTGAGTTCTGCAGATGTGCAAAACTGATAGAGATCTATCCACGCAGATTTTAAGGCTGTAAAGTGCATCGACTGAATACAGATGTGAAGCGTGTGAATAATCAGGCTATACATTATTTTGTGTTTTATATTTGTAATGGATTTAGGTCACTTTGTAGAGATCAGGTGTCACGCTGATACGAACCAGTATCTGCTAATCAGTGTCAAAAAGCCAAATTAAATCCACTGTTGTAATATTGTAAAACAATGAAACATGAGAATTTCCAACGGGGTGAATACTTTTTATAGGTACTGTACATTGAGTTCGTGGGACTCTTCGGAGTGGGAGTGGGTTTCCAAAAAAAAGACTGCTTTTGGCAATGTTTAAAACAGTTCCCTATCCACAAATTTGTTAAATTTCTTCAGTGACTTAGTCACAGTCACGACGTTTGGGGGTTCCACCAGGACACACCCCTGACCCTAGTGCGATGGCCATCAAACTCGTAATCCAAGGGGGGTGAGTGTGGTTTAATCATATCATGGGTATAAGAAGGATAAGAATGTTTCTGCTTTATTGTTTGATTCTCTACGTGCGTATGCATTTCTGAGTGTCTCTGTGTCCTTTTATGTTTGTGTTATATATGTCAGTGTGTGTATATATTCTTATCTGTCTGTGTTTCTGTGTATGTATGTGTACTTCTCTGGGTTGTGCTTTGTGTTTGTCTCTGTTTTTCTGAGTGCATGGACATTTGTGTGTGCATCTGTTTATGCGTCTGAGATCTTAGAGTGACTGTTTGTGTGCTGGTGCTGGAGTGCGGATTTGTGTATGATTGATGATTGTTTATGACGGTCTATGTGTCTGCCTCAGTGTTTTACTGTGGGGGTCTGAGTCTGTGCCGGTGTATGAGTGTGTGTGTGGTTGCGTTCGTATGTGACTGTATGCGTGTCTCCCTAATTGTCAGTGTGTGTGCGTTTATGTGTGGGTGGATTAACGTGTGCGTGCCACTGGGTGTGTGTCTATGTACCTCTGTGTCTGCGAGACTGTGTTCACTTGTATTTCTGTGTATATCCCTATGAGTGTCCGTGTGTGTGGATTTGAATGTGTTTTTCTGTTGGTATCTGCGTTCGCTTGTGGTCGAACCGGTGTGACTGTGTTTTCGTGTCTGTGTCTGTGTGTACACCTGTCTGTGACTCCCTTTTTGTACGTGTTGTGCGCACCTGTTGTGTTTATGTCTTCTCCAGGTGCCTTTGTGTCCTTTTTTTTTTGTATTTCTGTGTGTGTCTCATTCTCTGTGTGTTTATATACGTCGGCGTGTCTGCGTGTGTATGTGCTTTTGTGTCTGTCTGTCTGGTTGTCTGCGTTTGTGTCGGAGACCACCCAGCAGAGGGCGCTCAAATTTTGTCGGGACAGCGTGGAAGAAACCATTCAGGACACCAACTAGTTCGGGGAATTATACAGAATTGCATTGTTTGTAAGGAATACGGCATTATCCCTCTCATTACGACAGCGAACACCTCGTCTGTGATCTGTGTTCTCTCTGCTGAAAACGGAGGATCCTTACGGCTGTTGACCTTTCTTTTTACTCTGAAAGGAACATGCCAACTCTGTTCTGAACATTTCACCTTTCAAGGCGTCCCCTTACCAAGAACTCCTGTCCCTGAAGACAGCCTGTCCCAATGCAATCTTTCCAGATCCTTTCTAATACCACAAAAAATGCCTTTCTGTGATTTAGCGTCACAACACCGACCTGTCGTATCCTTTTGGATTTTACCTTGAAACTAATAGCATTATGAGCACTAGATCTAAATGTCCTCCTACGCAAACATCTGTTACCTGCCCTGTCTCATTCCCTAATAACAGATCCAATATCGCCTACTCGTTATTTGGGACATCTGTGTGCTGATTTCAGAAACATTCCTGAACACATTTGACAATCTCTATCACATCTAATCCTTTGACAGAATGGGAGTCCCAGTCAATATGTAGAAAGTTAAAATCACCTGCTATAACAGCCTTATGTTTCTTGCAGGGATCTTCGTTGTCTTCACATTTAATCCTCTAAATCCCCTGGATTATTGGCTGGTCTGTAAAATAGCCCTTTTAACGTGGTCATACCTTTCTTATTCCTCAGTTCCACCTGTAACGCCTCATTGCAGTCTCACCTGACATTTTCCCTCACTAGTAACGCCACCCTTCATCTTCAATCCCTTCTGCTTTGTCGCGTCTGAACCCTCTGGAGATTGTGTTCTGGAATCCCAATTTCCCTCGGGATCAATAAAGTCTGTCTGTCTGTCTGTCTGTCTGTCTGTCTGGTGCTGTCCTTCCTGCTACCAGATCTCACTCATGATTACAATATCATCATTCCATGTGGACTCATCCGGCTTTCCCACGATAGTTCTTGCATTGAAATATCCGAAGCTTAGGGCACAAGTCGCACTATGCTCCTACTTTCGACTTCCGATTGTGTCCGATGTCTTCAGAGCAATGGAAACTCTTAATGCTCTTCCATGGAATCTGCGACGAAAATTAATGGTTACGTTCTAGAAATAAACCAGCGTCCAACATAAGGAGCCTCCACCACCCAGGGCAGGCTCTGATTTCGCTGCTGCTATCAAGGTGAATCTTCAGGCGCCTCAGGAGGAGAGGCAACACCGGTAGGCGTGGCGTGATGAATTTGGAGATAGGCGTAAAATTTCAACCAGGCCCGGCATTCCCTTGAAGATGCCCAACTGTGTGGGAATCCGGTTGATGGTTGAATTACTGGCGAGGGGAGTCAAAGCCAGATAACTGGTGATGAGGATCAGATATATTCAGCGAAGGGGACGTGGAGGAAAGGGAGCAGGGTCTGTGTCGGGATACGGAGGGGACGAGGAAGTGAGGATGCTAAAGAAGGAGCCGTCGGGGAGGGATGTTCTCAAGAGATGGAAAGGGTCAGAGAGAATTTGTCGTCATAGCGTGGTTGCAGGGGAGATCGCGGACGGGGAGGGACAGAGCATGGACCCGGGTCTTTAATGGTCAGGTTGGGGCGAGGGGAAGGGGAAGTGTGGCTGCTGTGGCCCAAGAGGTTCAGGTGCAGTGAACGTGCGGCGATATGATGGGGGAAGGTTTGGTGCGGAGACACAGGGTGTTCGGCGTAGCTTAGTGGTCGGGGAGCTGAGTGCAAGACTCAACAGAGTTTGGACCGCGGCTTGGGCGGCACCCCACATGGAGTTAGCCAGCTCTTGGGAGCTAAAATTCCCGTTGACAAAGCTGAAACATTCTGAGACTTCAGGCGGGGCACGATGTAATTTCTTCTCTCAGGGAGCGAAATACCCGGGATCTTCTGAGCCCCGGGTGGGTGGAAAGGGGGGGAGTGAGAACGGGCCATAGGTTATAATTGAAGTTTAGAACTGCGAATATTTAAACAAACGGGGACCTGTGGGGAGAAATTCTTCCAGACCTGAGCTCTCAGTGATCACGCTTTCGACCCTGCCTCCCTTCCTCAGGCGCGGCCACTGCAGAGGATCGTAAAAAGCTGCAGAAAGCTCAGATCTCAGCCAACTCTACCAGGGCCAAGAGCCTGCCCAGCATTGAAGGCTCCTTTGAAAACCGGTGATCAGAAATGCGACATCCATCACTGAGGATTACCATCAACCCGGCCACGCCCTCTTCCACCGTCAAGGAGAAGTTAACGGAGCCTGAAAATCCCAAATTCCACGTTTCAGGAACAGTTTTGTCTTCTCCGTTATCAGATTTCTGAATGGAAAATGGTCCCCTATAAAACGACCTTGCTGGGGTTTTTTTCTATTTCTGAAAGACGCCTTTAACTGAAAATACAGATATAATTTTTAACATTAATTCCTTTTTGTAATTTATAGTTTAACCAGGTATTTTACTGAACTGCTGGCGTAAAACAACAAACGAAAAATCCAGACATGCCCTAGTGGAATTAAACTTGATTCTGAGTCTGATTCTGACCTCCCCAGCGTCAACCAGAACACGTAACCGCTAACCCCGCTTATCCGAACTCTCCCGCCCCCAGACAGTTCCACAGTAACCCCCAGCCCCCAGCTCTCAGTCCTATAATTGACCATGTCTCTGAGACCTTTAACATCCCTTCGTCCACATACCGTTCTCTTCCTGACCTCTCATTTAGCACCCGATCCGATCCCTGCATGCGTCCCACCCTTACTCTCAGCCCGCCCTTTCCTAGCCCCTCACTGAATGCTCTGTCTCCACAACTGACTCTTAAAGTCCCTGGTTACAGACACTTACGCACCCACCTCCCCCATTTTCCAACCGGATGTCATTGTCTCCCTGTGTGATACACCTGACGGTTGTGATTAGTACCCCTGCGACTGGTAGGAGGTGATTAGGAGGGGTAGGGGTGTGGTTATGGCGTTTTCGGAGGAATGGCCGGTGTGTCTGGCCGATCCCCGCTGGCTAGCCATCTCCCTGATCTCTGCCCACTCCAACCATAGCTTCAGACCAGTCTACTCTCACGGCGTGTGATACCAGCACGGTGAGAGACCTTGTGGTCTCTCGGACTCATGGCAGTAGTGCTGCTGGCTGCATTCTCCGGGAGGAGTGTAGCTCCAATTCGCCAGCCACACAACGCAGGCGGCGTCACCGGCAACTGCCGGTGGTCCCCAGAGTGTCTGAGTGATAGGAGGTAAAAGGGACCATCTGTTGGTGTGCGTGCGTCAGGCCGATGCTCTCTGTGCCGTGGGAGCCGGCCATCATGCGCACGGTGGCGCAGCACACCTACCTAATGAACCGCCTGTACCGACGGCAGTGAGCGTTTGTCCAGAGACCAGAGACTCTCACAATGAAGATACATTGGGAGCCTAGTTTTGGAACTTCCGACAACCGTGGTCCTCCAGCTGACCCTTGGTCACTTGGAGACCAAGTGATTGCAAACAGCTTCAGTTTATTATGTGAGGAAACGGCTATAACGTGACGGGTGTGTGGGAGCACCAGGCCCGGAAATGAGCGATCGGGATGCTATGCCCACGGGAATACAAGAACCCGTTCTCAGCACCAGAGTAAAAGACAGTTTGCCCAGTTTCAGCGATACAGGCAGTGGGTCATATCAAACATCCACTGGCCACCGTGTCCATAGTCTGCACCGCTCTATCGCCGACAAACTGTGCTGTCATCTTCACCCGTGCGTTCCCAGAAGTGACACAGTCAACCCTTCCGGTCCCAAACTTCAACCCGCGCGTCCCCGGGGTTTTTCACAGGTTCACTATTGGACCAAGAATGACAAGGATCAGGCGCAGGACAGATCTGTCTCATCACTGTGATCCGTCGCCCCAGGCCGACGTGGGCACAATCTATAGCTGATCACGTCTCTGAAACCTTTAGCCTCCCTTCGTCGACATACCGTTCTCTTCCTGATCTCCCATTTGTCAGCCGATCCGACCCCTGCATACGTCCCACCCTCACTTTCAGCCCGCCCTTTCCTAGCCGCTCTCTGAAAGCTCCGTCTCCACCACTGACTCTTAAAATCCCTGGTTACAGACACTTACGCACCCACCTCCCCAGTGGTCCGATATTCAGGGTCAGCTGGAGGACCACGGTTGTCGGAAGTTCCAAAACTAGGCTCCCAATGTATCTTCATTGTGAGAGTGGGAGATGATCCCACACGGGTTGGTCATGGGTAGTCGATGCCAGAATAGCTGAACAGGCCAGTGCTGTGATTACTGAGTGCCTGTGTTTGGAGCGCGTTAATAGCGGAAGGATGCGGAAAGTTGAGTTTAACAGGAAGCAAGGCGGGGTGTCCTCACGGACTCGGGCAGTCGAATCCGCCTGACAACGAGCCATAACTCCTGACTGAAAGTCATAATAAAGTGAGCTGATGGAAATGTCCCTGAGAGTGGAAGAGCAATCCCTCTGCATAGGAGAGTGTGGTGCATCTCAGTTTGCTGATGATTCTAAACTGAGTGAAAAAGCAAACTGTGCAGAAGATACGGAGAGTCTGCTGAGAGATAGATTAACTAAATGGGCAAGGGTCTGGCAGATGGAGTACCATGATTGTAAATGCTCGCTCATCCACTTTGGAAGGGAAACTGAAAGAATATATAATCATTTACATGGTAAAAACTGCAGCATGCTGCTGTGCAGAGGGCTTTCGGAGTCAGAATAGGCTGGTAGGCAGGCATGGCAGGCTGTCAAGAAAGGAAATGGAATGTGGGCCCTCATTGCTAGAGGGATTGAATTTAAAAGGAAGGAGGCAACTTTACTGCAACTTTACCCTGCAACCCTGCAACTTTACAGGGTGCTCGTGATGTCGCACCTCGAGTACCGCGTGCAGTTCCGGTCTCCGGATTGAGCGGCGGTGCGGAGGAGGCTCACCAGCTTGATTCCAGCGATGAGGGGCTTAGACTATGGCGCAACAAGTGAGAGCAGAGTGTCAGTGAAGGAGCAAAGGTGGAGGATCGAGCTCAGAAGTTGCCACACCCCATAAGCCCCTTCCTACATATAACTAGTAATCAATCATGTAAACGAACGCTTCATGAAACTTTGTATTTTCTATGTGACAAAAATATTTACAAACCAGTTGTTCTCACAGCGCTCACAGTCACGCAGCCTTCGCAGCTGAGTGTCTGTAAGATATGCGCCGTCCCATATAATGGCAGCATTTCAACCCCACGCACCGCAAGCCCGAGGCAGTATATCTCTGTGTATTGCCGAGCTAACACTGCAGCGTACCTCTGAGAGCACCTCGATGATTTTATACCTTCTTCACTTCCTTCAAGCAGGACTTCGCATTGGATGGCCAGATTTTTAAGTGGCATGTAAGAGGATGTGGAAAGCGGCGAGTGGGTTAGTAAATGAAACTGAGGCGCTGCAGTATCGGTTGCTTTCTCGGTGCCCTCTTCCAGATTGTTAATGTATCTCGAAATCAGTTGCGGGACCAGTACCGACCCATGCGGCACACGACCCATCAGTGATTGCCAAACAGAGTAGCAACTTTGCATCCCAATTATCTGCTTTCTGACAGGTAAACCATCGTTTACCGATGCGAATACATGACTGCCAACTCTCTGCATCCTCAGCTGACAGGTAAGTCTTTTATGTGGCACTTATCGAACGTCTTCTGGAAATATCCACTTCCGTCTGTCCACTGCGCTAGTTATATCCGGAAGTAACTCCAATCATTTTGTCAAACAGGATACATCTGCCTGATGTATCCATTTCTCTCCAGATGCCTCGCAATTTCTTTGAACATGGAAACATAAAAAACCTACAGCGCAAGTCCTTCGGCCCACAAAGTTGTGCCGAATATGTCTCCACCTTAGAAATTACTAGGCTTACTTATAGCCGTCTATTTTTCTAAGCTCCATGCACCGATCCAAAAGTCTCTAAACGGACCCTGTCGTATCCGCCTCCACCACCGGTTCCGGCAGCCCATTCCATGCACTCACCACTCTCTGAGTAAGGAACTTACCCCTGGCATCTCCTCTGTACCTACTCCCCAGCACCTTAAACCGGTATCTTTTCATTGCCCACGTCGTTCAGATTCATCAGGTCAAGTTGAAAGAAAGAATGGCATCATCAAACAACAGCTGACTAAATTAGGAGTACAATGACCTACAGCTCCCTCGTTGGTTTTGTGCAGTATCAGGGCAAGCGTAAACCACAAAACTGAGTCCTCGTCCTTCCCGACTCCCGGAAGGACCCTAAGGACCAGACATTAAAGACAGAGCCAGCAGGCGTTACACTTTGGACGATTAAACCAGGGTAGGTCTTGCAAGATGAGCAGTCGGGCACCGGTCAGTGCCGTAGGACTGAGGGATCTGGGAATACAGATTAACAATTCCTTCAAATTGCATTACACGTAGATAGGTTCGCTTAGACAGATTTTCGCCTTTATAAATCAAAGTATTGAGTACAGGAGATGGGATTGAAATTGTTTAAGATGTTGATGAGAACTAATTTGGAGTATCGTGTGCAGTTACCGTTAACTGGTTACAGGAAATATATAAATAAGATTGAAAGTGTGTAAAGAAATATCACAAGAATGCTGCCGGCACACAAGTAGCTGAATTGTAGGGGCAGGTTGAACAGGTTAAGGCCGTATTCCCTGGAGTGTAGCAAACTGATGCTAGATTTCATAGATATATGCAACATTAGGAGTTTTATAGATAGGGCAAATTCAGGTCGGCTTTTCTTCAACTGAGATTTGTGAGAATGCGCGAAGGGTCTTGGTCTGAGGATGAAAGATGAAGTATTTAACTAGAAGCTGAGTGGGAGTTTCTTCATTCAGAAGGTGCTGCGGGACGGAGCGAACGGCGAGTGGAAGTGGGGAACGTGGCTTTGAATTCATTTAAGTGAAATTTGGATAAGCTCATGGATGGGTGCGATATTGAGTATTATGTTCCAGGGTCCGTTGTGGGATTCGGCAAAATAACAATTCAGTGGGGATTAAGTGGACAAACGAGTCTGCATCTTTGCTGTAGTCTTCTGTGACTCTAAAGAGAGTACAGTTGAAGAAAAGTTGATTGCGTCTGCTATCGAGAAAAAAAGCAGATTGCTTTAACGCCTTCTTCATGCAGAATAGAAGTGTAGAGCTGTTAGACATTCATGGCCAAAATAAGGCTATCGGTGCCAGAGATATTTAAGTGTTAAAGAGATTGCGATCGTGTGCAGTGTCGCGGGGGTAGATGGGAAGGTAACGTACCAAGGGGGATATATGCATTAGATATATACGGACACAAGTTCGGTCGGGCAGGAAAAGGGTGAAACAATGGACCTATCCGACAGTTAAATTTGTGGATCTTTGTGTTTATCACAAAGAATGGCTGTTGCTTTATCTTCTTTCCACTTTGATCGACATTCCCAATTCTGCCAGTATGCCTTCGAGCTCCCGGTCTTAACTCACGCAGCTTTTCTCATTTCCTGCCCAACCTTCTCATGTTTATTAGCTATATACTCTCCGAATTCGCCCAACCCTTTCTGTAGAATGTAAAATATTTGTGCACTGTCGTCCCGCTTGTTTCTTGATTCTAAGGATTTACCCCATGTACAGTCTTACAAACAACGCACTGCCCATACACAAACTCAGGCAGAGATCCACACAGACACACGCGTACACACAGATACAAACAAACACAGACACACACACACACAGATACAAACAAACACAGACACACGCGTACACACAGATACAAACACAGACACACACACACACACAGATACAAACAAACACAGACACACGCGTACACACAGATACAAACAAACACAAACACACACACACAGATACAAACAAACACAGACAGACAGATAGACACACATACACACACACACACGAACACACACACGCACACACACACACACACACACACACACACACACACACTATAGACAATCGGAGTTCTCTTTCGGGGTCGGAGGTGGAGTGGGTCGGTAACGTTACATTTCTTGGCGTTATCAGTTTTGACCATGTGTCCTGGCACCAATATGTAAGTGCCATCACAAAGGAGACACGACGCCTCGACTGAGTTAGAAGTTTGCACATAATCGTCACGTCACTGAAAACTTTGACAAGATGCGCGCTGGATGGTATCCTGAATGGATGGTATCACGGTCTGGGATGGACACTCCAGTGCCTACAAATGAAAGAATGGAAAAATCCACATAAGTGCTGGACACAGCCCAGCCCATCACGTGTATACTGGGCACATCTGTAAGAAGCACGGCCACAGGAAAGCAGCATCAGTCATCAATGACCAACTCCCCTCACCCAGCCTCCCACCTCACAGTCCGCCGCCATCATCTATGCTCTGCCTTCTTCTCGCTGCTTGAGGTCCCAAACTTTCATGGTCTGAAATCGTAATTACCCTTCAAGCGTCAGGCTCCTAAAGCAGCCTGGATAACTTCACTCACCTCAACTCTGAACTGATTCTACAAAAAAGGACTCATCTTCAAGGACTCTAACAACTTATGCACTCAATATTATTACTTTACCATTAAGTTTGTTTAGTTTCCCATTGATTCCGTTGTATTACCATTCCTTCTGTGAATGCCGGCAAGAAAGTGAATCTCTCCGTCGCACACGGTGACATATACATACCTGGATAACACACTTCATTCAAATTTGAACAAAGACACAATCACACACTAACACACCATAGATAGAGACTGAGACACGCAGACTCTCACCCACCCATATGTGAACATAGATTTACACAGGGGCGCACACGCATGTACACGCGCACACAATTACAGAAACAAAAACACACAGACATACATAAACATACACGTAGACACACACATGAACACACTCAGACTGGCGCAGAGTCCGGTATTCTGACGCACACACAAAATAACACACAAACGCAGTTACACACTCACACACTCACAGACTCACACAGGCAGATACACATACAAAGGCACGCACTCGCACACGTAGACACGAATGCGCCCACATACACAATAATGGACACAAACACACATACACACGCAGACACAGAAACACACGGGCATATTCACACGCTCAGGCACACGTATTTACGCATTCACGCACTCATAGACACAAATGCACACAGTCTGACACATAAAAACAGACAAACACACGCTCAGGCACAGAGAAGTACACACGCAAACAACACGCACAAACACAGACAGAGACACACAGATCCGCACACTAACATCACACACATACACGCCCACGGAAAGACATACAAAGACAGACAGAGCAAGACACATAGCAGACACAGTAGATGCAGACAGAGGTACGGAAAGACGCAACACTTTCACATCACCCTCCCCAGCTCTCCGCCGCGTTCTGTGTGTTTTCAATGTTGGATTAGCTTCAATGTGATTTCTCCCCCATTCTTCTAAACTCAGCGAGTTGTCCCAGAGCGATTAAACGCTCCTCAAACGTTACCATCTGATTCTCTGTTCATCCTCCTCAAATATATTGAGTGGAGACCGACGAGCTCTACCCTCTTCAAGGTTCAGCCCAGGATATGACTCTAACACTCAGAAACAATTAAATGCTATATAGATCACCCAGCGAGTATACACACGCCCCTCTGGTGTCCTGACGAGATTTCTCCTTCCACAGTGTTCTCGGGAGCAGCACTGTCACGACAAAGACCGAGCGTTGTCTGCTAGGTGATCTCTTACACAAACACACGGAGACACACAAGCAGACAGGCACATCAACACTTAGGCAGACGCAGAGGCACGCATGCAGATTCACAAATACGTTCATACACATACACATGTACGCACACGCACACTCACACATACACACGCGCACACAGATATATAGCTTCTTTTTCGGCTGTCCATCGAAATCCAATGACGACGTCCACTCCTTTAACGGTGAGATCTTTAATGACTATGCAGTCCTATCCTGGACCCGCAAGCTCTATTGCAGGTGGGACATGTATATGTGGTAGTGGTGGCAATTATGGCTGCATTTCTCCTGGCTCTCTTCTGATGACTTCTGGTTGTTCCTTCCATCTCCAGAATACGAACACCGTCCCTACACAGCTGTCGCCAAGTGGTACGGTCAGCAGCAATATCCTCCAGTATATACACACACACACACACACACAGCTACAGACACAGACATACAAACGCAGAGTCTCAGTCACACATAGGTAGAGTACTTGAACACAAATACGCAGTCATTGATACACAGATACACATGTACACAATACACATATTGAAACAGAGATACACGGACAGAAACATGCACGATCAAAGCCAGACACAAAAACACACTCACACATATGGAAAACTTTCAGACGCAGGCAGTTACATTTACACAGCTGAGTTACACTGAAGCACACAGATAGACATAAATGCACACGGGGATACATTGATACACAGACACACGCACGCACAGATACAGAGACACGCATACACACATACGCTACACAAAGATGCAATAAACCACATACAGACTCCGATGCGCGCGGACACACACACACACACACACACACACACACACACACACACACACACACACACACACACGCACACACACACACACACACAGATACACAGACACACAGACACAGACACACAGACACACACACACACACACACACACACACACACACACACACACACACACATGCAGAACTATATACAAACACAAACAAATATGCAGTCAGGCATGCACACTCAGGCAGAGACCCACGGATGCAAACATACCTAACTACACTTACTCATCCGCCTCTCAGGTTCTACGCTGTGTTCTTTGGCATTTGTGGGTTGTTATGATCAAAACATACTCACCCACTTATACCGCTGCGATTCTTGGCCATGCATTAGGGTGAGGGCTCGGCCTTACACGATCCCACAAACGTTATGACTGTGAATAAGTCAGTGAAGAAATCGGAGAGTTCGGTGAATATGAAAGTGTTTATTTATCACCACAACAGACACTTTTTTCTGGGCCCTCTCGGTGGAGTCCCACAAACACAAACTGCATTGAGAGGTGTTCCTCCTGAGGAGAATGGTAACAGTAGGCGATTCAATTTCAGAAGCTACAATGATATAATTTATTTCAATATTTTGCGTCTGACAAATGGTTTATTAGAAATACATATTTACAGTGGAAACATATTTAATTGATAAGACTCCTCCGAAGGTTCGGCCTTCTTTGTTAGGACAAACTAACTAGCGGAACTGGCCTAAAAGCGGTCTGAGAACAGATAACCCGGATGCCCGAGTTTAATGTTGGTTGACACATGTACAGAGAAGGAATGTAGACGGACAGATCATGGTCGGATCCCTTTAATGTGGCGTCATGGTTGGCAGAGGCACTGCGGGAGGAAGGGTCTGTCCCTGTGCTTTACCTTTCTCTGTTGAACGCAGATGTCAGAGAAATAGAAAGCAACACCGTTTCTTTTCTCAGCGCATATATTTCTCTCAATGGTGAAGAACGTAGACATGTTGTTGACACGGGGCAATGATTCGCACACCTCACACAAACAAGTGGAGGGTGGTTGGAGCGAGATAATTGGTTACAGTGAGATGAGCTGCGATTATAATTGGTGGAGAGTCAGAGTGGAACGACTGTTTTACTCTGAGTGGATCTCCTCAATCGATGGGCCAAAGTCCTATTGACCCGACATGATTGGGGAGCTGCGTCTGATGGTGTTTGAAATATTATCCACGTTGTTGGATGAATGCCACTCCCAATTTACACCCCTTTGAACCATCAGAATTCCCATTGTTTGCAGTTTACTAAATTAATCCCAGTTTGTCACTGCATGGATTGCACTTGTCTGACGTAATTGGGTTGAAAATAACTTTCTAAATAGCTATTTTTAATTCTGTTGAAATGTGTCCCTGCGGAGTGGCTAAAAGGCAATAAAATACCCCAGGCATGTGATGCCTCAACATTTCATTCCGAAAGAAATCTTGTAGCAGAAGGGGCAAATCACTGGACAGAGAAAATGTCTGCAATGTTGGATCGGTATGTGCGTGTGGAGAAATTATTGTACGTGTTCATTGCCGTCATTGGAGTCCCTGGTAAGCGAGCAGAGCAATTCATGTTTGCTATTTCTGTGTGTTAACCGGTGTGAATCTGTTTTTGATCATTTATACAAGCTTTGAACTTGATCATCATTGCATAAATATCCGTCAGTGATATCGATACTGTCAATACAACATTCTGATTCTAATGACAAGCGAAACTAAACCTTTGTCTCTCCTCTAACTCACGGGATCGACTCGAACATTGTTCTTGCCTTTAATGACACGTTGTCAAGAGTTGTACCGGTGTTGGGGACAGACAACCCTCTAGGAAGGGGTGACTGGAAGGATTTTACTAACACCTTGTACAAATTTGCATCAATGCTGGGAACAGGATTCTCCCCGGGAATGTGTGACTGGGAATGTTATACATTGTGAAGTTCACTGTTTCTGAGTTATTGATCACAGGTAACTCCTGGTCCCGAGTTCCACGTCTCCCTGTGGAGACCGTCACAGTCGGATCCCAGTGCCTGTTGTTCAGCAATTAGGTCTGATTACATGAGCCAGTATCCACGGATCTGAGGATGTACGTTATCGAAATGAACTACACTGTAGAATTAATCCATTAACAGAGCCACTATGGGTCTGCTTACAAGTTGTCCCTGTTTTCTCTCTGAGACCCGTCGTAAATACAAGTTTAAATACAAGTTAATACAAGGAAATTACAAGTAGGTTAGACAAGGGCGATGCAGAGGATGTTGTGCATTTGGATTTTCAGAAGGCCTTTGACAAAGTGCCGCACATGAGGCCGCTAAACAAGATAAGAGCCCATGGAATTATGGAAAAGGTACAGACGTGGATAGAGCGTTGGTTGAATGGCAGGAAACATAGAGTGGGAATAAAGGGATCCCATTCTGGTTGTCTGCCAGTTACCAGTGGTGTTCCACAGGGGTCCGTGTTGGGGACACTTCTTTTTACGTTGTATATCAACGATTTGGATTATGGAATAGATGGCTTTGTGGCTAAGTTTGCTGATGATACAAAGATAGGTGGAGGGGCCGGTGGCGCTAAGGAAACAGAGAGTCTGCAGGGAGACTTAGATAGATTGGGGGAATGGGCAAAGAAGTGGCAAATGAAATACAATGTCGGAAAGTGTACGGTCATGCACTTTGGTAGAAGAAATAAACGGGCAGACTATTTTGTAAATGGAGAGAGAATTCAAAGTTCTGAGATGCAATGGGACTTGGGAGTGCTCGTGCAGGATACGCTTAAGTTTAACCTCCAGATTGAGTCGGTGCTGAGGAAGGCGAATGCAATGTTGGCATTCATTTCTAGAGGAGCAGAGTATAGGAGCAGGGATGTGATGTTCAGGCTTTATAAGGAACTGGTAAAACCTTACTTGGAGAACTGTGTGAAGTTTTGGGCTCCTTATTGAGGACAGGATGTGCTGACATTGGAGAGGGTTCAGAGAAGATTCACTAGAATGATTCCGGGAATGAAGGGGTTAACAACGAGGACCGCTTGACCACTCTTGGATTGTACTCCTTGGAGTTTAGAAGAATGAGGGGGAACCTCACAGAAACATTTCGAATGTTGAAAGGCATGGACAGAGTGGATGTGGATGTGGATGTTTCCCATGGTGGGGGAGTCTAGTACTTGAGGACATGACCTGAGGATTGCAGGGTGCTCATTCAGAACAGAGCAGCGATTTTTTTTTCAGCCACAGGGTGGTGAATCATCGCTCCTTGAGTTATTCTACTGCAGAATAAAATTCCACTTCGGCCTTCAGGATGCAATTACTGGATAGATGTTGATGCTTTGGAGAGGATGCTGCTTAGATTGGATGGCGTGCGATTGGAAAGCCTGGGTTGCTTTCTATGGAGATGATAGGAAATCTGATATAAATTTATAATCTTATGAGGGCAATAGGTAGAGTAAATCACCAGTACTGTTTGTCTTTTTCAATTATGAAAGGCTTCATACCGGAAGGGATAGACCTCAGTTGAGACCGAGGAATTACAAAATGTGTGGGGCAAGAGTTTTCTGATGCACAGAGAGCGAAGCGTTGCCAAGAAAGCACGTGATGTGACAGTGGTGAAGACAATTATAATAGGGAAATTAAAAATGTTATTAGAAAGCGATGAGCAAGAAGGGTAAGGACATGGTGTCGGCGGAAATGTTTGGGTTAATGGAGTATCTGAGTACCAGCTTACTGCCTGTGCTGTTAATCCTATGTTCCCTGTTCTGCCTTAGATGCATGCACCGAGCAGCTCGCTCCAGTCCCGTACCACAGTCTGGGTAAAGACGTTGCCCCTCGAGTATGCGTTAAATCTTTGTACTCTCATGTTAAGCACAACCCCTGTAGTGCTGATGCCACAATGACGGAGGTATTGTAGGTACATTCATCATTTCTCTGCCCAGCATGAGCTCATTCACCACTCTGGCACACCCATGGAACGACACTCTTTTCAGGACTCCTCAACTCATGTTCTCAATAATATTTGTCATTTTTATTTTGGTTTCACTTTCGTGTCTGTCAAATTGGTTATCCTTTGCACAAGATTAATTATTAGTCTCTGTTTGAGTCGCTTGTCACTGATTCCATTGGCCCGCTTTGTACCTACTGCGAATTTTCGTAGGAAGTGAATCTCAAGACAGCATTTTGTGACATATACATATCTGTAAGCTCATTGACAATAAACTTACCTTCAACTTCCAGAAGATTCCTCAAAGGAACTGTGTCCCATCTTGCCCAGCACCTCCCCATATATCAGCCCCTAGAGCCCAGGCAATATCCTCCTCAATATTCTGCAGTTTGAGGACGTCCTTCCTGTTATAGGGTGACTAAAATTGTAGATAATAATCCAGGTGCGCTTTCACTAACATCTTTTACAAATGCATCAAAGCATCCCAACTCCTGCCAACCACCTCCAAAACCAACAATATGGGGGGTACAGATGAGGTGGACAGAAATTATCCCTGGCCCTGTGTAGTGTAGTCGAAACCTAGGTGGCACAGCTTTAAGACGAGAGGGGAAAATCTAAAGCCGATCTGAGGGAAAAAAGTTCCACCCGACGGTGTTCTTTATATGGAAAGCGAAAGTGGTTAAGGCAGATAAACAGCCAAAGTTTAACGATATTTGGACATGTAGAAGGTTTAGAAAAGTTTCGAGCAGGGGTCCTAACTTTGGTTATGCCGTGAGCCCTACCATTGGCCGAGGGTTCCGTGGAGCTCATGTTGGGAACTCATGATTCAGAGGGATTTAGCGCTTCAAAACATTAAATTAATTCAAAGGAAGACACGGGAGTCTGAGATGTGAGTCTAACTTCGTAATTATTTTAGAAGAGCTGCGCACGTATCACGTGGTCGCGTCACGATGTATGTAATTCATATTGTTATACCTATAACCGGTAATGAATGATTTCAAGAACAAGAATGCTTACTAAGTGAAATATTTTAAATACTTGTCAAATTCTACTGAAATAGTCAATACACTGCACTCCTCTCTGTTTAACTACAGACTCCAACACAATATGGATTGTAGCTCAACTATATACACAGTACCCAATGTACAGAAATCCACAGCACAGATACATTTTAAATTGTCGCATCCAGGCCTAAGGATATCGACATGAAACTCCATGTATTTATGCTAAAGTATGAGTTAATCTCATAATTGTTCACATGAATATAATTGCTCGTCACCGGGTCTTTCGGCCATAAGGTACTGTTATCTTACGGATTAATCGGCTAATGAAGCCTAAAAATATAGACAAGGAAGGAAAGTTGTAATGTGCAACGATCTCACATTCGCAGTAAAATCTCAAAAGGTATTTTGGAGAGGTGAAGGAAACGGAGAGAAGTTGGAAAGATGTTAGAGAAAGAGAGAGAGAGAGAGGGAGAGACAGGTTCACAGATACAGAGAGATAGAAAGAAAGCGAAAGAAAGAGAGGAAGAAGGAAGTGTAGAGAGAGAGGTAGAGAGCGCGCGGAGGGAGAGAGGAAGAAGAGAGGATTAAAAAGTACGAGGATCATCAACTGAGAGCGAGGGACGGAAGTCGGTCAGAGAGGGAGTGAGAGACAATAACAGAATAAAGACGAGAAGAGCCGAGAACGAAAGTGAAAGAATACGAGTGCGTAAATGGACAGAGTGTAAGACAATATGAGATGGATTTGACAGCAGAAAGTGAGAAAGAGGAGACTAACAGATGGTAAAGGGGAAAAAATCAGGAGAGAGAGAGGAGAAGAGAAATTACAGTGTGATAGGTAGGAAGGTCATCGCAGTAGGAGATAGAACATGAGAGGGAGGGAGAGATTGAGGCGAGTTGAGACAACGTGAGTGGGGGGAATGTAAACGGAGTAGGAGATGGATATTGCGTAAGGGTGAGAGGATACAATGTGAAATGTTGGGAGCTAAGCGAAGTCGGAGATGTATGGTGCAAGGGAAGGGGAGAGGTCGAGAGATGGGAGAGAAAAGGAGGGCCTTAAAGGTTAATGTTCAACAGCCCAGCAGCCAAAGGGAGAACGGAGGGGAAAGAGGAAGGAAGTCGGAAATGCAGGAGGGACACGTGTGAGAGAGATGATGAAAGTGTGAGACGGAAAGGAGGACGTGCAGAGAGTGGACTAAAATCGTGATGGACGGAATAGTGGAGCTGAGAATAAAAATATAAGGAGAGTGAAAGTCAAACTACGGTGCAGGGGTAGTTGGAAAAAATGAAGGGAGACAATGAGAGACGGATAGACAGAGAAGGACAGAGAGAGTGGGGAGGGAGGGAGAGAGACACAAACTGAAACACCGTGGAAAACCCTGAAATGTACGCAGACAGTTCAACCTGAAGTGCAACATTTTTTCTGAAGTGTCGAGAGGGAAGGAGACTGGAGCAAGCACAGTTCCTTGGAAACTATATATATATACACACACACATTCTTTGTATTAACAGTGTCGGTGTTTCAAATGATAATACTATTAAAACTGTAACAATAAACACAGAATGGAAGTTGGTAGACCATTGTTAAACTGCTGACCCGCTAATGGCCAAAACTAACTTGTCAAAATATTTTACTTTTACCATCAGACCCTGTCAGTTGAACTGCGCGCCTGGCATCGTTTACTTATGTTTAGTATTGTTGTTTGCAATTGTTTAATGTGAAAAGTCATTTTACCTCACTTTTTGGTAAGCAATTTTACAAAAATAATCTACTATTGACAGAAAAAAACTCAGCTACCTTTATGAACTATCTCAAAACCACTGCTTATATTTATGCCAAAAATACAGTTACTTCAAATTTGTTGCCTCTCAGAAAGTTATGGCTGGTTCATGTAAAACATTCACTGATATTTGACATGATGGATCTGCAGAAATGTCAATTCTTGTTGACATCGTTCTAATATTTCAAGCTTCTGGTGTTGACTACGAACGTCTTAATCATCAAAGCTTTATCCAAATGTCCCAGTTCTAGCCCTTTCTGAATTTACATCAGATTGAGTTCTTAAGACGGAACTTGCATCTGGATGCGAAATGAATCCGGACAACGGTTATTGAAAATGGATTTGACATAAATACAGAATTCAGATTTTATTGTATATATTCATAGTATACATATTACGGGAAAAAAATTAAGGTGCCACGCAGTTTTCAGGTACTGTAAAAATTTCCTTCTCAGGCAATGGTTTGTCTAAGGCACAAAAAAATTGAATACAGGCACTTTGTACGTACATTTCTATGCAATCCGACCTCAAACTCGCCCACATCCCTGTTTTCGAACGTTAATCTGAACTCTAATTTCACTGCACCTGTCACTAAATCCAAATCTGAAGTCTAACTCCACCACAGCCTCTTACTAAAACCCTAACCTGGTCTTTAACTCCTCCATATCCGTCTCCATCTCTAATCTGAACTATAGTTCCCTCACAACCTCGTCCCTAAAGCTTAATCTGACCTCCAACTCTCCACATCGCTATCTTTTAACCCTAATCTGACCACAAACTCCCTCACATTCTGATGGACTTCTGCAACCGCTGTAAAGCATCAATATGTTTCCTATAATAGAATGCAATTATCCAGATACGGCCTAAGTAGACCTTTATTCGCCAGAAACATAACTGCCCAACTCATGAACTCAGTTTCCTCAACTGATAACGACAATCATGCCTTATGCTTCTGTCCACAACCGATCAAACTGCGAAGCCTCCGTCAAGGAGCTATGAACTTGCACACAAGATCCCACTGATCAGCGATACTGTCAAGGGGGTCGCGATGAGAATTATCTTGTCTCTTTACATTTGATCTGCCACTTTACACTGCAACACTTTACATTCGGGCCAAGGGAGACTCCATTTTACCGCGTATAGGAATGAAAACTGCAAACGTCACTACAATCTTCAAGAAAGAAGAGAAAAGAAAATGATAAGCATATTAGTCTCGCCTGATCTGTTGGGAAGATCTCTGAAACTTAACGAAAGGATGGCTGAAGGTGTATCGGAAAGATAGATTAGTGGGCAGAGGGGGTTGTGTGGCCTGTGTATAGAAGGTGTAGTTTCTGTATGGGTTGATTCAAATAATAGCAAGGGTAAAAGGACCCAAATGGCAATTGAAAAACAGCAGCTTTATTGTAGATTACAAACTAGAGCAGGAGATAGAAAAGGCGGGTCTGAAGGACAATTTCATGATTACCGTTGGCGATTTTAACATGAAAGTAGATTGGGGAGAAACTAGACCACTACTGGACCTCAAGAGAGAGAATTTGTTGAATGTCTAAATGATACTTTTTTAGAACAGCAACACACACAAAATGCTGGTGGAACAGAGCAGGCCAGGCAGCATCTATAGGACAAGCACTGTCGACGTTTCGGGCCGAGACCCTTCGTCAGGACTAATCGAAAGGAAAGATAGTAAGAGATTTGAAAGTAGTGGGGGGAGGAGGAAATGCGAAATGATAGGAGAAGACCGGAGGGGGAGGGATAAAGCTAAGAGCTGGAAAGGTGATTGGCGAAAGTGATACAGAGATGGAGAAGGGAAAGGATCATGGGACGGGAGGCCTAGGCAGAAAGAAAGGAGAGGGGGTGGAATCACCAGAGGGAGATGGAGAACAGGCAAACAACTAAATATGTCAAGGATGGGTAAGAAGGAGAGGAGGGGCATTAACGGAAGTTAGAGAAGTCAATGTTCATGCCATCATGTTGGAGGATGCCCAGCCTTTTAGAACAGCTTGTCGTTGAGCCCACGAGGGGATCTGCTGTTCTGGATTGGGTGTCGTGCAAAGATCCGGAGGTGATAAGAGAGCCTATGGTTAAGGAACCCTTAGGGAACATTGATCACAATATGATCGAGATCACTTTAAAATTTCAGAAGGAGAAAGTAAATTCCAATATGTCGGTATTTCAGTGGGATAAATGTTACGGATTCAGCAACAATAAATATATAAGTGAGACAGGGTTTTTATAACAAATAAAACATTTATTAAACACTGAAAAACAAACCCCCCCAGAAAGTAAACAAACGAGTAACGAAACCGGAAATCAGCTGCTGTGCGACAGCTGAAACAGTTCTTAAGGAATAAAGCGAAAACAGTTCTTAAAGCGAAGTTGCAAAAACAGTTCTTCCAAGTAATACTGCGAAAGTTCAAAATGCGTACAGTCCATTAAAGGCGAGACTTTTTAGACGATTTAAATTCTCTTTCACGTGGTGATGTTGCGGTTCCCAGTCGAACTATACTTTTCCCGGAGAATTTACGAAGATGAAAATGAAACGGCTTAAAGGCACTGACCTTTCCTTGACGAAACTGTGCACGAAACCCTTTCTGCTCTCAGCGCAGGGGCTAACACGGGCACAGACAACGAATTCCTTCCGAATGAGGGTCAAACAAGATCAAACTTGTTTCACCGTCGAAATGGATTTTCCTCGATCTTTTTACTCCCGAACTCCGATCTTCACTCTCCCTTGATTTTCAACTGGCAATATTGTAAAGAAACTGCCGGCAATGACCTTTTAAACTTTAGGCATTAAATAAAACTCCATCTTTCAACGTAATTACGTCATAATATTGAACCACGCAGCGGCATGGAGTCAAAATGGCAAATGCAGCCACGAACTGCCCCTCCTCACAGGCAGGGGTCCTCCTTTTATACCCTGTAAAAATAATGTCACATGACCTCTACAGGCGGGGTAAATGACGTCACTCCACTATTACAAGACCACTACCTTAGGTCCAGCATATCTTCAACACCACTGTCACGTGACAAGTACAAGATACCCACGGGGACGTAACATAAATAAATTTGCAAAGGCATGAGAGGGGAAGTGGCCAAGGTTGACTGGAAAGGGACATTAGCAGGAAGGATAGCAGAGCATCAATGGCTGGAGTTTCTGAGAACAATGAGGGAAGTGCAAGACATATATATTCCAAATGAGAAGAAATTTAAAATGGAGTAAGGGCACCACCGTGGCTACCAAGTGAGGTCAGAGCCAAAGTAAAAACGAAAGAGAGGGCATGCCTGGAATCGAAAGCTACTGGAAAGACAGAGGACTGGGAAACATTTAAAAACTTGCAGAATAAAACTAAAAAGGTCATGAGGAAGTTAAACATAAATTATGAAAGGACACGGGCGACAAATATCAGAGAAGATGCGAAAAGTTTTTTAGTATATAAAGGGTTAAAGAGAGTTCAGGGTAGACAAAGGAACAATAGAAAATGGCCCTGGAGATATTGTACTGACGGACGCAGAGATGGCAGAGGAACTGAATGCGTATTTTGTATCAGTTTTCACAGTGGAAGACATCTGCAGTGTACCAGACATTGAAGAGTGAAGTATGTGCAGTGCAAAATACGACAGAGTAGTTCCTCAGGGAGCTTAATGGTCTAAGGGGGAATTAACTCTCCTGGACCTGATGGAATGCACCCTTAGGTTCTGAAGGAAGCAGCTGGAGGATTGGCGGCGGCATCAACAATGGTCTTTCAAGAATCGATAGATTCTGGCATTGTACCGGATGACTGGAAAATTGCAAATATTACCCCGCTATTTAAGAAGGGTGGGAGGCAGCAGAAAGGAAACTATAGACCAGTTAGCCTGATATCAGTGTTTCGGAAGCTGCTGGAATCGATTGTTAAGGTTGAGATTACGGAGCACCTGGAGGCACATGACAAGACAGGCCAAAGCCAGCATGTTTTCCTAAAAGGAAATCCCTGCCTGACTAACCTACTGCAAATGTTTGAGAAAATTACAATCAGGGCGGACAAAGGAGATGCAATGGATGAGGTGTACCTGGATTTTCAGAAGGCCTTTGACAACTGCCGCACATGAGGCTGCTCAGCAAGTTAATAGGCCATGGAATTACAGGAGAGTTAGTTACATGGGTGGAGCTTTGGCTGATCGACAGAAAACAGAGTGGTAATAACAGGGTGCTATTATGGCTGACCACCGGTTATTATGGCTGCTTTTTACGATGTATGTCAATGATTTGGATTATGGTATTAATGGATTTGTAGCTAAAGTTGCCGATGATACAAAGATAGGTGGAGGAGCGGGTAGTATTGAGAAAAGAGGCAGTTTCTTATACAGATAGTTTCCTTTCAGCTGGCAGAGAGACTTAGATAGTTTAGGGGAATGGCAAAAGAGTGACAAATGAAATCCGATGTTGAAAGATGCATGGCCATGCACGTTGTTGGAAGAAACAAACGGGCAGGCTCTCATTTAGATGGGCAGGAAATTTAAAAAACATTTGCAAAGGGATTTGGGTGCGCTTGTCCAGGATGTCCAAAAGGTCATCCCTCAGGTTTAGTCGGCGGTGAAGAAGGCGAATGCATTTTGGCATTCATTTCTAGAAATATAAAATATAATAGCAGGGATGAACGTTGAAGCTCTATAAGGCACTTCTGAGACCACACTGGAGTATTGTGTAAAGTTTTGGTCTCCTTATTTGAGAAACTATATAATGATATTGGAGAAGCTTCACAGACGATTCACGAAAATGATTCCAGGAATGGAAGGGTTACCGTATGAGGAACGACTGGCACCTCTTGGCCTGTATTCCCTAGAGGTCAGGAGAATGGCAGGATGGGCGGAGGTGGTGGTGGAAATTTCTTATAGAAATATTCAGAATGCTAAAAGCCTTGAACAGATTAGATATGACAAGGTTATTTCCCACGGTGTGGGAGTCTAGGACAAGAGGCTACGACTTCAGGATTGAAGGACGTCCATTTAGAACAGAGATCCGGAGAAATTACTTTAGTCAGAGGGTGGTAAATCTGTGGAATTTCTTGCCACGAGCGGCTGTGGACGCTATGTCATTCAATGCATTTAAGGCAGAGATAGATAGGTTCTTGGTTATGCAGAGCATCAAAGCGTTTGGGCAGCGGGCCGGGTGGTTGGAATGACGAGAACAATTGGATCATCCCATGATTGAATGGAGCAGCAGACTCAATGGGCCGAATGGCAACTTCTGCTCCAATACCTTCTCGTCTTATGGACTTTTAGTTGTTAGAGTTGTTTGTTAAGGTTGGGGTTTCAGCTACGGGGAAGCACATGTTAAGATAAGCCGTAGTCAGCATCGTTCTTCAAGGGAAAATCTTGCCTGACATCTGTTGGAATTCTTTGAAGCAATAACAAGTAGGATAGCTGAGAAACCTGCATTATCAGAGATTCCTCTGTTATCAGAGATATAACAGAGAATCAGATGCTGTCGTGTACTTGGATTCTTAGAAGGCCTTTGTGTGTGTGCACACTGATATTCAGATATGTGCAGAGCTGAGTGTGTTGGCCGATTTGGGGGTGAACACTGCCTTGGATAAAGAGTTGTGTCGAATCTCAAGCTTTTTACGTTTATACAGACTTTAATAATAAATGCAATTTGAAGTTTGAACCCTGTCTTTGTTTTTTTTTTAAAAATGACAGCCAGTTTATGAACTGTTTAAAATGATTCCTGCTAAGCTATAATCAATCTGTTTGAGTGTTGTCAGGTTCAGAAGTGCCGGAGATATTTGGGATTGCAGACCGATTTGACAATATGCACTAATTTTCCGCTGTTTTGTAGAATATGGGAATGCACAGGGATTTGGGGATGTGCACAGAAATGGGTGTCTGTCAGAGAATATTCGGGTGGTCGGGGTTTGGGGGGTGTCGGAGGATGTGAAGGCACTCTAATGTGGGATTTCGGATTTCGGGGTACACATGTATTTGTCTGCGCGTTAGGATTTGGATGTGTATAGAGTTTGGGAGTGTCGGCGGATTCGAGGATTTCGGATTTTGGGGAATTTATATTTGTGGAGTATGCTTATGGATTTGGGGGTACGCTTGTATTTCAGGGTTCACAGGATCTGGAGATGTGACGACTCTCCAGGTTGTTTTATGAAGAAACACTTTAATAATAAATGAAGTTTGGACGTTAAAATTTGTTCTCGTCATTTTCTCAGATGAAGTCAGCCTTTTTCTGAAATTTTTGAAATGATTCGTGCGTGGAATGGAGACGATAGGGTCATTTAAGAGACTCCTGAACAGGTATATGGAACTCTGAGAATTAGAGGGCTGTGGGTAACCCAAGGTAATTTCTCAGGTACGGACATGTTCGGTACAGCCGTAGGGCCTGCATTGTGTTATAGCTTTTCTATGTTTCTGTGAGTCTTGCTCTTGGGTAATCCAATGTGCATGTGGGGGTGTCTATTGATATGGAGCTGTGACGACTGTAAAGGTTGTTTCATTTCCACATACATTAATAATAAATAGAATTTTAATTTTGAACTCTGTTCTTGCTTTTTTATGGTTCACGCAGCCATTTCGTGAAGTGTTTGAAATGAGTGATCGAGAGCACGTGCAATTTGCGGAGACAGGTAAGATTGGACTGAAACAAGGAGTTAAACTGAATTCGACGTATGCGTACACGTGTATAGTCAGGCTGGGTCAGGCGGAGACAATGAATCTACCCACTCACAGACACTGAAACACACACACACACACACACACACACACACACACACACACACACACACACACACACACACACACACACACACACACACACACACACAGACACACACTCATAACTATACTTCCTTATTCGTCTCCACAACTCTCAGTCGTGTTCCTTGAAACATACGGTGTGATATAATTAAAACTTCTCAACCACACCTCCCGCCCCACCAAACGGTTGAGTTTGATGGACATATGTTAGAGTATGGCTGAGTCCTGTACCTGGCCACAAATGTTCTGATGGTGACTGTCGGTAGAGTTCCATAAAAACTAATTCAAGAATTGATACTCTTGAGGAGAATGGTAACAACAAGCGATTAAATATAATTTCACAAGCTGTAATGACATAAGTTACTCCAATATTTTATGCTTGACAAATAGTTCCTGCTATGCACGTATTTACATTGGAATCACATTTAATTGATACGGCAACTCCAAATGTTCAGTCACATTCTTTGGGACAAACTAAATAAGACAAATGTTCCAATTATTAATTAATTTATTTAATTACAATGTGTCACCCTGGAAATTACACCTGTCTGCCGTAATCCGGTTGTAAATGTTTTAAACATCTTTATTTTTGAATCTATTGAAATCTGTCCCTGTGGAGCTGAGAAATGGTATTAAATGCCTTAGGCATGTGCTGCCTCAACAGTTCATTCCGATAGATGGTCTGTAGTACAGACAGATCACCGCACAGAGAAACTGTTGGCAGTGTGGGACAGTGACCACAATCGGGAAATAATATTACACAGTTCATTGCCGTTATTGGAGTTCCTGGTGAGTGAGCCGAGCAATCCATGGTTATTACTTTTGCGTGTTAACCGGTGTGAGACTGTTTATGACCATTTTACTAGTTTTCAACTTGATGGTACTGTAAAAAGTCTGTCAACGATATCAATCCCTCTGATATTTCAGAATTAATAACAAGCGGAACTAAAGCTGTCTTTCTTCTAATTTCTCTCTCTCTCTCCCTCTCTCTCTCTCTGTCTAGTGAATTTAGTGGCTATTGTGATCATTTTCGGGGGAAAGTGCGGACTCTCCACCTCCACCGCTCGCTACCTGGTGGCCATGGCAGCAGTGGATGTGCTGACCATTGTAACCCCGGTCTTTTTGTCTCGAATCAATGTGTGTTACTTCCCAAGGAATTCTCTGGGCATCAATCTTGTGTGCAGTGTTACCAATGTACCGAAGTTCATAGCCACAGACTGTTCTGTCTGGTTCACCGTCACTTTCACTTTTGATCGGTTTGTCGCCATTTGCTGCCGGAAGCTGAAAACAAAATATTGCACCGGGAAAACTGCAGCTGTGTTGCTGACAACAACCGGCGTACTGTCCTGTCTGAGAAACGTTCCCCGCTACTTCACAACGGACCTTAGGTAATAATGGACAATGTACCGCGGCTCTGTAAGCTCATGGACAATGTTTTTACTGAGCCCGGTTAGGTGGGATATGAATGGCTCGATACGGGTTTAACCCCGTTCCTCCCATTCGCTGCGATCCTGCTGCTCATCGCTCTGACAGTGAGGCAGAATTTAGTGGCCAGTCGAGTCCGTAAGGGGCTGAAGGGTCAGAGCAAGGGGGAGAACCGCAGTGACCCGGAGATGGAGGCAGGAGGAGGTCTGTGGTTCTAATTACTTCCCCTCTCCCACGGAAGGGGGAAAGGCTCGGAGCTGGCATCAGCCATTAACTCATTGGTGAATAGCGCGGCGGGTCCTCGCCAGAAGTTAAGAATTCTCTCTTGGGT
The DNA here is from genome assembly GCF_048418815.1 of Hemitrygon akajei. Classification (NCBI taxonomy): domain Eukaryota; kingdom Metazoa; phylum Chordata; class Chondrichthyes; order Myliobatiformes; family Dasyatidae; genus Hemitrygon; species Hemitrygon akajei. The sequence continues at coordinate 7,511,925 of NW_027331930.1, read as the reverse complement.
CACTCCCACCCCGAAGGGGAGGATGATTTTGAGACCATGTCTCCGGGCTGCTGGGTGAGTGGCAGTGTTCTGAGGAAGAGAAACGGCAGAGGTTGGTTGACAGTTTCAGAGGGGTGGTCACTGAGGTAGTAAAAGTCGTGAAAGGTGGCAAACCCCTGGCTTCCTGGAGGGAGTATCCAGAAGCATTGGAGGCTTTTGGCCTGACGGGGGGAATGGTGGAGCTTTTAAGGGGGCTCCGGAAACTGCGTCAGGAGAAAGGGAAGAAGCTCCCTGAGTATCTTTTCCGGGTAGAGCGAAGGCTAAACTGTTTGAGGCGACGGGTCATTTCGGAGACGGCGGTGAACCAGATCAGGATAGTTCAGGTAGCACGGAGAGTCCGGAACATGATGTGATTACTACGAGTCTCCGGCAGTCCCGTAGATCGCGGCCACCCTCCACAGTTGCTCAGTGAGGTGAGGGAGGAGAAGGACGCATTGGAGTCGGAAGAGGGTTCCGTCAATACGATGCAGTCATCCGTGGTAGCCCCTTGTAGTGAAGTGACTGGGGCCAGCTCCAATCGGGAGATAGTGAGGGGGGTCGCGGCAGGTGGAGTCTCTTCAGGTGAGGGGACTGGCAGAGAGGGTCCTTCTCTGAAGGGACCGACTGCACAGAAGCCAGCGGGAGGCCGAGGTCCCGCGAGACGAGGTGTGTTATAACTGCGGGGAAGAGCGGCACTTCAGGCGGGAGTGTGACAGGTCGGAAGCCACTCAGAGGGAGACTACACGGGAGTCCCAGTAGGAAGGGGGGTTCGGTAACTTAGAGGAGACTCAGTGAGGGAACGGCCTGGAGTCTCGGGGAAAACACGTTCCCAGCAACCTGCCACGGACCCCCGAGAGGAGAGGACTCTATCCCCGAAGGATTGGTGGGACGCCGATCCAGTGTGTCGATCCGGATAGAGGGAATAGATGCAAAAGCCATACTCGACACTGGGTCGCAGGTCACGCTATTGTACCGGTCGCTCTACGATCAGTATTTGTCGTATTTACCCTTGACGCTCTGGAGATTTGGGTTATCACTGCTGGTGATTACCCATACGATGGTTATTTGTCCCTGAGGCTGGAGTTCCTCTAGCCCGAGGTGGGAGCGTCTGAGGTTCATGAGGCCTTGGCGCTGGTTTGCCCGGACCCAGTTGCGACTGGAGGTGTGTCAATTCTGATAGGGACCAACACCCCTATTGTGCGGAGACTCCTGGGGGCCTGCAAGGAGAAGGCGGGTGAGGACTTAGTGGGGACTCTGTCGGTGCACCCAATGTTTCAAGCTGCCTTTAAGGATGACTGTGGTCACACCGGGCGGGACACGGCATTGGAAAGTCTGTTGAGGACCTTCTAGAGACCCAGTGTTCCAAGCTGCCTTTAAGGAGGTGTGTGTGGTGGCATGAAGCGGGACACGGCATTGGAAGGAGGAACTGTGTGGTGTGCCCAGTCGAAGCCCAGGCTGGTACGACCCGGTGAAGTAGCGAGAGTGATGGGGATCCCAGATACTCCGGAGTGCGGGAGGGTGAAGCCTTTTTAGTGGACACCCCGGAGAATCTCTAGGGGGAATCGAGATTCCCGGCTGGGTTGCTGGTGAGACCTGAGCTGCAGAAGCTCTCGGTGGTAGGGACACGCCGGGTGGTGGTGAGACCGGAGCTGCAGAAGCTCTCGGTGGTAGGGACACGCCGGGTGATGGTGAACATCAGGAACACCACGCAACGGGAGGTCACTTTTAAACGAGGGATGCCCCGGCGCATTTGTTCTCGGTGACGGTGATGCATGGTGCCCCCCTGAGGATCGTGGGGAGAGAAGCATTGGGAAACAGGGATAGGTTGACCGCTGGGGTGTTTAACTTTGGGGCCTTGCCTGTGCCGGCGAATTGGAAACGGAGGATGGTGGAGAAGATGCTGATGCTGAAAGATGTTTTTTCCCTAGATGAGTTTGACGTGGGCTGTTCCAGGAGCACTCGCCATACCATCCGAGTAACTGAAGTCACCCCGTTTCGAGAAAGGTCGCGGCGACTGGCCCCTGCAGACGTGGAGGATGTGCGGCAGCAGTTGTGTAAGCTGAAGGAAGCTGGGATCATTACGGAGTCCCGCAGCCCTTATGCGTCCCCGATAGTCTTGGCCAGGAAGAAAAATAGGAAGATTCGTATGTGTGTGGACTATAGGACCCTGAATAGCCGCACCATCCCTGACCAGTATTCGGTCCCCAGGGTCGAAGACTCGCTGGCATGTCTGAGTGGGGCGAAGTGGTTCAGCATGTTGGATTTGAGGAGTGGATATTACCAGATCCCGATGAGTGAGACGAGCCTTTATATGCCCCCTGGGGTTTTACCAGTTCGAACGGATGCCCCAGGGCATATGTGGGGCCCTGCCACCTTCTAGAGGGTCATGGAGAAGACGGTGGGGGATATGAACCTGCTTGAAGTGCTGGTATGTTTGGACGACCTGAGTGTTTGGATCCACCTTGGAAGAACACGAAGCGAGGTTAATGAAGGTGCTCAACCGGCTGAAGGATGAAGGGTTAAAACTTTCCCTGGACAAGTGCCAGTTTTGCCAGACGTCTGTTAGCTATGCTGGATATATAATCTCGCGGAACGGAGTAGCTACAGACCCGGCTAAGATCGAACCGTGGCCACCTAGCCGAGGCCCCAGGGAGCACTCTGCGCTCGTTCTTGGGGTTCTGTGGATACTACCGGAGATTCGTGAAGGGCTACGCCAAGGTGAGCCATCCCTTGAACCAGCTTCTGCGTGGCGACCCTCCTCTGGGACAGAAAGGGAAAAGGAGAAGAGGAAGGGAGGCTGGAGAGTATTTGGACCCGGCAGAGCCCTTCGGACAGAGATGGGATGACCAATGTGAAGCGGCTTTTCAGTCCCTGAAGGAGATGCTGACTCGGGCGCCGTGTCTGGCTTCTGCGGACCCCCGATTGTCCGATGTGGTACACATCGATGCCAGTCAGTGGGGTTAGTGGCCGTCTTGTATCAGGATCAGGGCGCCGGGCTGAGGCCGGTAACGTTTGCCAGCCGGAGTTTGTCACCCTTCCGAGGGGAACTGTCCCACCCACAGTTTGGAGTTTCGGGCGTTGAAATGGGCGGTAGTGGATAGGCTGAGTGATTAACTGTACGGGGCCAAGTTTGAGGTGCAGACGGACAACAACCCGCTTACCTATATCCTGACCTCAGCGAAACTGACCGCCCGGTCTGCATATGACTTTAGCCTGAAGTAGCGGCCGGGGAGCCGGAATGTCGATGCAGATGCTCTGTCTCGACGGAAACATGAGGACGAGGAGTGGGAGAGCGTTACCGCATCCGGGGTGAAGGCCATGTGTCAGTTTTCTATCACTGCGCAGGCCGAGGAAAAGGAGAGGCCAGATCGTGCAGTGGACCCATTGGGGGCGTCCGATGACGCCCTACCCCTAGTTTACTGTGCCATGACGGCTCTGAAGACCCCACAGCTGCCAGAGCTGAGTACTGGGGAAGTGGCAGTTGCTCAGCGAGATGACCCTGGCCACCTGAAGGGGGACATGGCCCGGGTGGACAAGACACAACACGGTTCACGGTTTCTGTTACTGAGAGAAGGGCCTCGATGAGGTTGAAGAACCAAATGTTATACCGGGTAACATACCGCCCCCACCCCCCCGCCCCCCGGACCAACCTCGGCGTTGGCAGCTGGTCCTGCCTGAGAAGTATGGGAGTGTTGTGATGAAGTCACTGCATGATAACTCTGGGTACTTGTGGGTGGAGAAGACCTATGGGTTGCTCAACGATCGGTTTTATTGGCCCCGAATGAGGTCGGAGGTCGACGAGTATTGCATACGTTGCCTACGCCGGAAGACGCTGCCTGTGCAGGCTACTCCGTTGTCGCACTTGCAGAGTGCGGGGACTTTGGATCTGGCGTGTATGGATTTCCTGGCCATAGAACCCGATACCAGCAACATGGCGAATGTCTCAGTCATCACTGACCATCACACCAAGTATGCTCAACCGTTCCCCACCAAGGATCAAAGGGCGAATACGGTGGCGAAAGTGCGATGGGAGAAGTATTTTGTGCATTATGGCCTTCCTCGGCGGATACCTAGTGACCAGGGACGGGACTTTGAGAGTAAGCTCATCTATGAGTTACTGGGTATGCTGGGGGTTGAGAAATCGAGGACCACGCCCTGTCATCCGCAGGGCGACTCTCAGCCGGAGAGGTTTATCGGATCCTGCTAAACATGTTCGGGACTCCGGAGATCAGCAAAAAGAGTCGGTGGAATCAACATATTGGACATCTGGTTCACTGTTACAACTGTACACGCAATGACGCGACTGGGTACTCACCCTATTATGTGATGTTCGGGCGCGAAGCAAGGTTGCCCGTTGACCTCTGTTTCGTGACTGCCGTGGGTGAAGTATCGCCGAACCCTTACTTGAAGTATGTTGCTGATATGAAAGAAGAGCTTCAAAAGGGCTTATGTGTAGGCTGGGGAGGCGACCGCGAAGCAGAATCGGGGAAATAAAAAGAGGTATGACCAGAAAGTGAATCTTCCTAACTCCTGCCGGGAGGCCGAGTCATAAGGAATTTGGGATTACCCGGGAAGCACAAACTGGCTGGACGCTGGTCGGGAACGCCCTATATGGTGCAGAGTCAGTTGCCCAGCTTACCGGTTTTCCGAATGCGGCCCATGGATGGGAAGGGGCCCATCAAGATTCTCCATCGGAATCATCTGTTGCCTCTGGGGCGAGATGTACAAGTAGAGCGGGAGCCCGAGGTGCCGGCTGCACCGAGTACCAGGACGTTGCGTCCACGCAGGGTGGAGAAAGAGCCCACACCGGGAGAGACGGGCCCGGGCCCAGACCCTGTGAGGGATACTGACTCGGATGGTTGGTACATGTTGCCGTTCGCTGATGCCGCTGTGATGGAGAAGGAGATTCCTGGCCCTTCCCCCACTGGGTTAGATGGGATAAGTGGAGCTGGTGATTGGCTGTCGGGAGTACCACAGGTCGTTGGCGGGGAGGATGTGGAACCAGAGTAAGAGATAGAGGGTTTCGAGGTGCAGAAGGGTCCATGAGTCTTCTGTAGTGTCCGAGGTGGAGGAGTTAGAAGAAGGAGTGTGCAGGTCTCAGAGAATTAGGCGCCCCCAGATATGTTGGCTCATGTAGCACCCGGGGAACAGGGTGTTATCTCCGCTGTTTTGGGGAGTGATGACACTGCTTTCTGCACTTGGCTTGGCTTTGTGTTTTGCAGAAAGTGTTGGCAAATTATCTGAGCGTCATGAAGATATGACTAAATTTGGTGGCGGGAGAATGTAGGACTCTCAGTACCAGTAAGAGTGGTGTTAACTGTTCAGGCAAACAAAATGGCTTCTCTGTAACGTTACTTAATGCTGTAATGGGTTTCTGTGTCTGGTATGTTTGGTTATGTCTACCGATGAGGGGGAAGCTAACCAATGGAGAATTGTGATGCTATCTTGTCTGTGTGAGCTGAGCGGGAGTTCGCGGTCTTTTTCGGGAGGAGAGCGAGAAGGACGGACGTGTGAGGAGCGGACAGCGGTTCCAGAGCGGCGAATACTGGATGTTGGCGGTTCGGTCGGTGGCCGAAGGCTCGGAAGGTCGTTGTGGATGGAAGCGGAGGCGTGAGCTCCAGCGTATTAAAATATTATGTGCACAAATTGATAAACTTATTTATTTGGCGCATTTAGGTTATCTGTTTCTACTAACCCACCACTAAGAAATAAAATTGCAATTATTTACTCTCTTTTGGTGTATTGTCTGGTATTTGTGTTGCGAGCGTTTACAGGAGTGGCATTATACCGTATTTACACCGAAGTATCGCACTATTGGAGGGGCGACGGCAGTTCATCCCAGGCGAACGAGGGTAAACTGGGGGAACGAAGGCTCCGCTATCGATCTATTTTCCTCTCCCTCTCCCTCTCTCTCTCCTTCTGTCTGTCACTGTCTCTCTGTCTCCCTCACGATGTCTTAGTCGCTTCGCTATCACTCTCTCTAAATTCTATTTTCTCTGCTTCTCCCATACGCCCTCGCGCTCACTCTCGCGACATCTTCCTCGTGCCCTGTCCCTCAAGTGTTCTCCTTCACTCCCTCTCACTCACGCCAACTCCTTCGTGCGCTCTCCCCTCACGATGTCTCCTTCTGACGCTCTCCCTCGCGCTCACCCCCTTTACATCACGCTCACTCTAGCCCCATCTTCATGGCACGAGCTCCCTCGCGCCATCTCCTTCACGTGGTCTCCCGCGCGCCCTTTCCTCGCGATATCTCATTCGTTCTCTTCCTCGCGCTCAATTTCTCTATCTCTATGTCTCTCACAGAGAGACAAATGAACGTAACGGTACTTTGCCTCGAATTGTAAAACAGGAAAATCATTTTACAGGAAGATAGGTCAATATGGCAGTGAGAAGGAAAACCTACAGGTAGAGAAGGAGGAGAATAAAAGGTGGTGAAGGAAGCGACGGGTTTTGATGGGAGGAGAAATGGTTGATAGAGATGAAAATATTCTCCAAGATCAGCTGGTTTTGTCAGAACCGGGAAGCAGGGGAAACAGGTTCTCCTCAAGCTTCAATATAACAGGGCGGGCATAAGGCGCAAAAGGGATTTCTCTGGGATGGTGAGGACAGTGATGCCGTCGAGATAATCTGTAAACAGCTGTTTTGTAATTCTAAGGCAACACACACAAAATGGAATAGAGTAAGCTGTTGACGGGACTCTGATGAAGGGTCTCGGCCCGAAACGTCAATAGTTTGTTCTTTTCCATAGATGCTGCCTGACTCCTGATTTCCTCCAGCATTTTGTGTGAGGAGAAGAGTAAACAGTCGAGGTTTCGTGGCGAGACCCTTCACCAGGATCTGACTCTCTGTGTGATGTTTGGTATTTCGAGCGAATGCAGATTCTCTCCTGTTTCAGTAACTCTGTTCATCACATTGTTTCATCGAATCACAAGTGGGGGGGGGGGGGTAGAATAGGGAGCATGAAGGCAGCTGAATTCTAATACGTTACTACATTTATTTCTAATGCTTCATAAGTTTCAAATTCCGATTCAGCGGGTATTTCACCGCATTCTTCAGTTCCTCTCGGAATTTGCTCTGAGTCAGGGCGTAAATACACGTGTTGGTGCAGGAACTGAGAACCTGCAGCATGTCCGATGTGTATCTTATGGTGTAGCGTGGATCCGTGACAGAATAAAAAAAACGTGTTTGAAATCCGTCTGTAGATGTAAAATACCACCTGTGTTCCCCACAACAAGATGAAACTACCGGTTATGCAGAAGAGCAAAACGATGGATTTGCGTCGGTTCTCCATCTCCCGGTCCTTGTTATTCTCTCCACTCTTTTGACCCCGGAGCCTCCTGCGGGATCGACTGGCCGCTAGAATCCGCCTGACAGTCAGAATATTGAGCAGCAACATCAGAAAGAAAGGGACACAAGGGGACAAAATGAGGTAAAACATCTCAAATGCCGCCCATGAGGGTGAGTTTCTGAAGCTCGGTGTAGCAACACAACCCAAGGAACACCATCAATCATTACAATGGGCTCGTATATAAAGCCGTAGGGGACACTCACCAAACAAGACAACACACTCACTGTCCCGATACCACAGCCGCCGTTCTCTCGTTGCAATATTTTGTTTTCAGCTTCTCACAGCAAATAGCCACAAATCGATCGACGGTGAAAGCGACAGTCAGCCAGACTGAGGCCGCAGTGCTCGCAAACATCAACCACTCACCAAGACTGCAGACAGCAGTGATGGAAAGGAATGATCGGGGAAAATAAATTTTAGCAGTCCACCTCATCAGCGGATCCGATATAACGACCAGGAGATCGGCCGCTGCCATTCCCACCAGGTAGCGAGTGATGCATTTGGAGAGACCGCACTTTCCCCGGGACAGGATCACAATCGCCACCAAGTTCGCTGGAAGAGAGGCAATGAACTCAGCAAATTGAGAAAATACTGAGCAGAAGCCAATGCAGCAGTTTGAGGGGAACCTGTAATATTTCCGATTTAATGTTACATTTAGCGGTGGGGGGGGGGGGGTCGAGAGAGGGCGCAGAGCTGGCGGAGACGGAGAAGGAGTTTACACAGTGAAATAAGGTCAATATGATCTGAATACGGATTCCTTACTGATGACCGAAAAGTGAAGTGGCAGTGGAAAGCAAAACTGGGTAACTACCTCCTCAGAGTCAATACTGGATGGAACAATTTCTACCGGCGACTTCCGCGTCTCGTCTGGATGAAATGAAGAAATCCGGATTGTCTGATGAAATTCTTACATCAGACAATCATCAATTTCCATGGCCATCCCTGTCAGCGACAGAACAGCCGAAAGAGGGGAAAGAACAGGAAATGCAATAAAAACTCACGCAGGTAAAACAGAATACGTAGAGAAACAGTTAAAGTATCTCTCCTCAGAACTGGTTTCAGAGAGACCACTGACACGAGTGTTAATTGGTTTCTCTTTTCATACAAGCTGTTTGGGGCTCAGTGTTTACAGCATTCCCCAAGTTCGTTTCCTATTCCGGCATTTGCCACCTCACTAACTTTACAACAGAACATTGACAGATTCCAACAGATACAGCGCAGTCTGACACAACCTCACAGACAGACATGACGCCTCCCACTGAATCCATCACAGGGAAGCGGGGGAGAGGAATTCAAACTCGGTGCCGTAGTCAGATGTCTGTAACGGTGTCAGGTGTACATATAATAGATCACATTTCACTGTATTGATAACTGTGAAGCACCACGTCGGTTGTGTTAATTGACTCAGCGTCGACTTCACTGTGTTGCCCATCATCTCCTTTATATTCAGTCATATCGCAGACATTTACTAAAAATCCACAACAGTTTCGTGTTACAACACATTTGCTAAAGTGTTACTACAGTCGATGGTTTGATTGTTGCTCCTAAGCGGACGATCACTCACATTCAAATGCAGACGGTAAATTGGCAGAAGCTCCGCGGGCTGTGTAAACACAATATTTGCAAATGCGGTGCAGCTACTACAGGACCAAAAGCAGAGAGCCGAACATCTCATTGTTAATCACAAACCGCTGGAGGAACGCTGCCTGACCCGCTCAGTCCCACAGAAACTGGCCGTTTCGCTGAATTCCTGCAGCGGTTTGTTATCAGATAGAAATCCCAACATCTGTAGTCCCGGTGTTTACACTCCATTCCTGAAATGCGGAATACCGGCACTGGAATGTGAGAGTTTAAACCAGAGGCAGCATCAATGACATCATTGGGATTAAACTTCAACATCCACCCACGGCAGCTGACACTGCGGCTTACCGGGAATTCCAAAGGCTGAAATAAAAGGATAGTAAACGTCTTCTATCCGCCAGATGACTGGATACACCATTTCAGTGAGAATCTGTGATTTATGTTGCTCCTGTATTCACAGCTCAAAAGCGACCCTAATTTATACCGAGAATCTGTCTCCAGAGATACGGTTATACAACTCACTAACTTAATTAGTTACAGTAACTTGAACAAATACTTTAATTCAATACCATTGTCTCCATTGTAAATACTGGAGCGATTGGAGACAAATACATCAAAAATATTTGCATTACCTCAGCAGCGTCTCTGCTGAAAATAGGCCGGGTGATATACTTTCAAATATTGAGCTCTGTCACGAAGCAGCTACATTTACCGATTTCATCTTTTTGTTGGCTAATTATTCATCTCTGAACGGAGACCAGCGACATTGACCGATTCCTGCAGTTTCCCATTTTGAACTGTACTTCAGTCCTTCAGCTTCTTCCTGGTCTCTATCTCTCTCTCTCTCTCTCTCTCTCTCTCTCTCTCTCTCTCTCTCTCTCTCTCTCTCTCTCTCTCTCTCTCCTCTCTCTCCTCTCTCTCTCTCTCTCTCTCTCTCTCTCTCTCTCTCACACACAAACACACACAGACACACACACACACACACACACACACACACACACACTCAGAAACAATTGCACAAATGTATTTCTATGTTATGGGGACTATCCAGTTGAACATACTATTATTATAAGTCACTATAAATTGCATATTACACATCTGGTCAGGGACATAACGTAAAGAATGTTACTTCTCATGTAAGAAATGAAGTCTATATAATTCGAAATACACAAGCACAGATTCGAACAAAGATACAAAGAGAACCAGATCCGGGATGCGAACGGTAAAATAGGCACGTTGCTAATACACAAACACGAGAAAATCTGAAGATGTTGGCAAATCCAGGGCAACATAAGGAAATCTGCCTAGTTCCTCCAGCATTTTGTGTGTCATGTTGCTGATGTAACAGTCTTTAATGGGGATCTCAAATCTGTCAAAGGTCAATAGAAATCGAGAATAAATGTTTCAATCTGCAAAGCAATAGGCAGACTGTTAAATCATACAAAAAATACATCTTTAGGGGAGCGGTATCTAAGAAAGGCAAAGTCCATTATTAAGGACCTCCAAAACCTAGGGCATGCCTTTTTCTCGCTGTTCCCACAGGTAGAAGGAACAGAAGCCTGAAGTCACACATTCGGTGATTGAAGGACAGCGTATTCCCCTCTGCTATTCGATTCCTAAACAGAAATTAAATTAAATTAAATCTTGGGACAATACCTCACTATTTTTAAATATATGGCATTTCTGACTTGTTTACATCATTCAATATACTTACACTGCAATTGATTTACTTTGTTATTTAGTATCATTATTATTTTTATATTCTTTTTTTCTTCTTCTCGATCATGCATTGCATTGAACTGCAGCTGCTAAGTTAATAAATTTCACGTCACATATAATAAACCTGATTCTGAGATTGTGGGGTTCATTCTTTACCTGTCGGTCTATGCTTCAGTGTGAGAGTGTTGCGTTCACTGTGCATCTGTCAAATCACTCTGTAGAGAATTGCTTTCTGATGTGAGACTGAAATCTCCCTTTAACCAGTCTCCACTTTTCTTTGTTGATTGATTAATTTTGAAGTAGCAGTTGGCATCCTACTTACCTCTACCCTTAATGATTCTGAACACTTCTATCATATCTCCTCTCATTGTATGACAACTTAGGCCAGATAGATTTAATTCTCTTAATCTTACTGCATAGCTCACACCCTGCAGTCCTGTAGTGAGAGGAGTCGCCCATCTCTGATCTCTTACCAATGCCTTCACATTCCTTACAAAATATGGTGATCAGAACAGTACATAGTTTTCAAGGCGTGGCCTCACAAGTGCATGAAACGGCTTAAGGAGACGTCTCTAGCTCTCGACTCCTCTGAGTGCATGACATAGCCCAACATTATATCAGTCTTCCTCATTGCTTCAGTGTGTTGTCTAGATGTTGATAGTGATGTTCCAGGAGACTCAAGTCCTTCTCATACAATGCACTTTCTTACTCAAGACCGCTATTGTATATTTATATCTAATACTTCTACTTCCTAAATGTAATATTTTACATTTATTTACATTAAGTTTCACCTGTCATTTATCTGCCCACGTCAGGATTTTGTTTAGATTTACCTGTATTGATTCTGCTGCCTGAATGGTATCAGCCGATCTCTCTAATTTTGTGTCATCTGCATACGTAACTAGTTTATTACTCTGTGCTTATCCACATCATCAATGTAAACAAAAACAGCAGCAGCCCCAAAACGGATCCTTGTGGAAGCCACTTCTAACATTTTCCAGCTGTGAAAATCATCCTCTCACCATAACTCTTCCCCTTCTGCTTCTGAGCCAATTCTGCACTTATTCACACCCGACACCCTGAATCCCTACCTCCTGTAATTTGAATATTATCCTCTTCTGGGGTACCTTTTCAAAATCCTTCTGAAGCCCAAGTAAATGGTATCACCGCTTTATTGTGATCATAAACTTTGTTCCCCCCCCCCGCCCACTTCATAGACCTGCAACATATTAGTGAAACATGATTTACCCTTTCTGAACCCATGCTGCCTGTCTGCTAACAGAACGCCATAAAAAATATAAGACATCGGAGCAGAACTAGATAGATAGATAGATAGATAGATAGATAGATAGATAGATAGATAGATAGATAGATAGATAGATAGATAGATAGATAGATAGATAGATAGATACTTTATTCATCCCCATGGGGAAATTCAACTTTTTTTCCAATGTCCCATACATTTGTTGTAGCAAAACTAATTACATACAATACTTAACTCAGTAAAAAATATGATATGCATCTAAATCACTATCTCAAAAAGCATTAATAATAGCTTTTAAAAAGTTCTTAAGTCCTGGCGGTAGAATTGTAAAGCCTAATGGCATTGGGGAGTATTGACCTCTTCATCCTGTCTGAGGAGCATTGTATCAGGCCGTTTGGCCCATCGAGTGTGCTCCAACATTCAATTATGACTGATCCATTCTTTCTCCTGCTCAAACCCATTTCCAGGCATTTTCCCTATCAGCTTTGATGCCATGTCCAATCAGAAAACTATCATTCTCTGCCTTAAATACACCCAACGACCTGGCTTCCACAGCTGCAAGTGGCAAAAATTCCACAAGTTCACCACCCTCTGACTAAGAAATTTTCTCCACATCTCTGTTTTGCATTCACACCCCTCTGTCCGGTCGGTGTCGGTGCGGGCAGCGGAACGGGGGCAAGGAGTGCTCGAGGTCGACAGACGACTGGAGATCGGGGGATCGGAGGATCAGCCGTTGCAGGGAGGCCGAGACCGTCGGACCTACCTGGAGAGTACCTGAGGAGGAAGGTAAAACTGCGCAGGGGCGGGTGACGTCAGCGGCGATCCCGGGGTTTAAAAAGCGGCCCACTTTTAGGAGCGGGCAGCGGAGTGCGCAGGAGCAGAGTGCTGGGATTTGGCTCAGCGGGCTTCGGCTCAAGGGGACTTCGGTGAGAGGAAATCAGTGAGCCTGAGTACGTGCTTGCTGAGGTAAGGAAGGTAAGGTCGGTAGGTACTTTTTTCATTTATTCTGACTAATCTAGGATCAGGTAATGGGAGAGACAGTTAGAGCAGTGGTGTGGTCCGTATGCAGTATGTGGGAGGTCAGGGTCAACACAGTTGTTCCTGATGACCACACCTGCAATAGGTGCATCCAGCTGCAGCTCCTATCAGACCGAGTTAGGGAATTGGAGCAGGAGCTGGATGAACTACAGATCATTCGGGAGGCAGAGGCAGAGATAGATAAGAGTTATCGGGAGGTAGTCACACCGAAAAGTCAGTAGGTAGGCAAATGGGTTTCAGTCAAGAGAGGCAGGGGGAGCAGACAGAGAGAGCAGAGCACCCCTGTGGCCGTTCCCAAAAACAATAAGTATACCGTTTTGGATACTGTTGGTGGGGATGAACTACCAAGAACAAGTTGCAGTGGTCCTGTCTCTGGCACTGAGGTTGGACCCTCGACTAGGAAGGGGAGGAGGGAAGAGAAGAGAGCGGTAGTGATAACGGATTCTATAGTCAGGGGGCGGATAGGAGATTTTGTGGGGAAGATCGGGAGTCTCGGATGCTATGTTGCCTCCCAGGTGCCGGGGTCCGGGACATCTCAGATCGGGTGCAGGTTATTCTCGAGAGGGAGGGCAAGAACCCAGATGTTGTGGTCCATGTAGGGACCATTGGCGTGGTTAGGATGAGTGAGGGGGTCCTGCGTAGTGAGTTCAGGGAGTTAGGTGCGAAGCTGAAGGGCAGGACCTCCAGGGTAACATTCTCAGGTCTGCTACCTGTGCCAAGTGCGAGTGAGGCAAGGAACAGAAGGATTATACAGGATAATACGTGGCTGAGAGGATGGTGCAGGAGGGAGGGCTTCAGGTTTTTAGATAATTGGGCTTTGTTCCAGGGAAGTTGGGATCTGTTCCGACGGGACGGTTTACACCTGAACTGGAGCGGTACTAACATTCTTGCAGGAAAGTATGCTAGTGCTTCTCGGGGGGGGGGGGAGTTTAAACTAAATTTGCAGGGGGCAGGGATCCAGAGTGCGAGAGAGGATAGCGAGATGAAGAATAAAGGACAGGTGGGGACTACACCGTTCCGGAATATTAAGTGTGTAGTAGAGAAAGGTGAGGCGGAACAAGTCATAAGAAGGACACATGTACAGAGGGATGGTCTGACGGAACATGGAGTTAAATGTGCAGAAAGAATAAGTAAATTTAGGAAGGACAACAAAATTCAAGGGGCGTATAACCCGATGGGAGTTCGGGGAGCTGGGTTAAGCACAATAGGCAGCGATTTAAACAGAGAGAGGAGAAATGGGCTAAAAATTATATATCTGAATGCACGAAGTGTCAGAAATAAGGCGGATGAGCTTGAAGCTCAGGTGCGAATGGGTAACTATGATGTGGTTGGGATAACGGAGACATGGCTGCAGGGAGATCAGACCTGGGAAATGAATGTACAAGGGTGTACGTGCTATCGTAGGGACAGAAATGTGGGCAGAGGGGATGAGGTGGCCCGATTGGTGAGGAATGAGATTCAGTCCTTTGCAAGGGGGGACATAGGATCAGGAGAAGAGGAGTCTGTGTGGATAGAACTGACGAACAGTAAGGGCAAAAAGACACTAATGGGTGTTGTCTACAGGCCACCAAACAGTAGCAGGGATATTGGGTGCAAGTTGAATAGGGAGTTAGCATTGGCATGTGGCAAAGGTAATGTCGCAGTAGTTATGGGGAATTTCAACATGCAGGTGAACTGGGAGAATCAGGTTGGTGCTGGACCACAGGATAGGGAGTTTGTAGAGTGCCTACGGGATGCATTCTTGGAACAGCTTGCACGAGAGCCGACCAGGGACAAGGCTATTCAGGATTTAGTCTTGTGTAATGAACAGGATTTGATAAGCGATCTTGAAGTAAAGGAGCCATTAGGCGGTAGTGACCATAATAAGGTAAGTTTTTATCTGCAATTTGAGAAGGATAAGGGCAGATCGGAGGTGTCAGTGTTGCAGTTGAACAGGGGAAACTATGGAGCCATGAGGGAGGAGCTGGCTAAAGTTAACTGGACGGATATCCGAGCAGAAAAGACAGTGGAACAGCAATGGCAGGTATTCTTGGGAATAATGCACAAGGTGCAAAATTAGTTCATCCTCCGGAGAAGGAAGGATTCAAAGGGGGGAAAGGGGCCACAGTGCTTGACAAAGGAAGTCAGAGATTGCATAGCATTAAAAAAAGAAATATGACTGAGCTAAGGTGAGTGGGAGGACAGATGATTGGGAAATTTTTAAGGAACAACAGAACTTAACTAAAAACACAATACGGGGTGGAAAAAAAATGAGGTGCGAATGCAATCCAGCCAGGAATATAAAGGAGGGTAGCAAAAGCTTTTTTAGGTAAGCGAAGAGAAAGAAGATAGTTAAGAACAATGTTGAGCCCTTGAAGAATGAATTGGGTGAAATTGTTATGGGAAGCAGAGAAATGGCAGAAGAATTTAATAAGTACTTTAGATCTGTCTTCACTAGGGAAGACACAAGCAATATCCCAGATGTATAGATGGGCCAAGGACAAAGGGTAACAGAGGAAATGAAACAGATTGACATTAGGAAGGAAACTGTGATGAGGAGACTGATGGGACTGAAGGCTGACAAATCCCCAGGTCCAGATGGTCTGCATCGTAGGGTACTAAAGGAGGTGACCCCGGAAATTGCGGATGCATTGGTAATCATTTTCCAATGTTCCATAGATTCAGGATCAGTTCTTGAGGATTGGAGAATGGCTAATGTTATCCCACTTTTTAAGAAAGGAGGGAGGAAGAAAACAGAGAACTATCGTCCTGTCAGCCTAAAATCAGCAGTGGGGAAGATGCTAGAGTCCATTATTAAAGATGAAATAGTGTCATATCTAGATAGCAGTGATAGGATTGGGCCGAGCCAGCATGGATTTACCAAGGGCAAATCATGCTTGACTAATCTATTGGAGTTTTTCGAGGACGTAACCAAGAAGTTAGACAGGGGAGATCCAGTGGATGTATTGTACCTCGATTTTCAGAAGGCATTTGATAAGGTCCCACATAGGAGATTGGTGGGTAAAATCAAAACTCATGGCATTGGTGGGAAGATATTGAGATGGATAGAAAACTGGTTGTCAGATAGAAAGCAAAGGGTAACGGTGAATGGGTGTTTCTCGGAATGGCAGGTGGTGACTAGTGGGGTGCCACAGGGCTCGGTACTGGGACCACAGTTGTTTACGATTTACATCAATGATTTAGATGAAGGCATTGAGAATAACATCAGCAAGTTTGCTGATGATACTAAGCTGGGTGGCAGTGTGACATGTGATGAGGATGTTAGGAGAATTCAGGGTGACTTGGATAGGCTGAGTGAGTGGGCAGATACTTGGCAGATGATGTTTAATGTGAATAAGTGTGAGGTTATCCACTTTTGGAGTAAGAACAGGGAGAGAGATTATTATCTGAACGGTGTAGAGAGGTAAGGGAGAAATACAAAGAGATTTAGGAGTCCTTGTTCATCAGTCACTGAAGGTGAATGAGCAAGTGAAGCAGGCAGTGAAGAAGGCTAATGGAATGTTGGCCTTTATTACAAAGGGAATTGAGTACAAGAGCAAGGAAATGCTTTTGCATTTGTAAAGGGCCCTGGTGAGACCACACCTGGAGTATTGTGTACAGTTTTGGTCTCCAGGGTTAAGGAAGGACATCCTGGCTGTAGAGGAAGTGCAGCGTAGATTCACCAGGTTAATTCCTGGGATGTCCGGACTGTCTTACGCAGAGGTTAGAGGGACTGGGCTTGTACACGCTGGAATTAAGGAGATTGAGAGGGGATCTGATTGAAACATATAAGATTATTAAGGGATTGGACAAGATAGAGGCAGGAAATACGTTCCAGATGCTGGGAGAGTCCAGTACCAGAGGGCATGGTTTGAGAATAAGGGGTAGGTCATTTAGGACAGAGTTAAGGAAAAACTTCTTCTCCCAGAGAGTTGTGGGGGTCTGAAATGCACTGCCTCGGAAGGTAGTGGAGTCCAATTCTCTGGATGCTTTCAAGAAGGAGCTAGATAGGTATCTTATGGATAGGGGAATCAAGGGATATGGGGACAAGGCAGGAACCGGTTATTGATAGTAGTTGATCAGCCATGATCTCAAAATGGCGGTGCAGGCTCGAAGGGCCGAATGGTCTACTTCTGCACCTATTGTCTATTGTCTATCCTGAATCTGTTCCCTCTTGTCCTGGACTCTCCTACCGCGGGAAACATCCTTTACACTTCTACTCTGTCTGAGCCTTTTAACATTCAAAAGGTTTCAATGAGAACGTCCCTCATCCTTCTAAATTCCAGTGAGTACAGACACAGAGTCATCAAATGTTCTTCGTATGCTAACCCTTTCACTGCTGGAATCATCCTTGTGAACCTCCTCTGGACTCTCCAATGCCAGCACATCACTTTTGAGATGAGGAGCACAAAACTGTACACAATACTCAAGGTGAGGCCTCAGTATCACATCCCTGCTCTGGTATTCTAGACATCAGAAATGAATGCTCACATTGCATTTCCTTTCCTCACCTCCAACTCAGCCTCCAAGTTAACCTTTAAGGTGTTGCGTACAATGACACCAAAGTCACTTTGCCTCTCAGATTTTCGGATTTTCTCCCCTGTCTGCACATTTATCACCACCACTGGAACGCGTGACAGTGCATATTCCAATATTATATTTCATTTGCCACTTATTTGCCCTTTCTCCTAATCTGTCCAAGTGCTTCCGCATCCTACCTATTTTCTCAACACTACCTCCCCCTCCACCAGTCTTCATATCATCAGCAAACCTGGCAACAAATCCAACTATTTCATCATCTAAATCACTTATATACAGCAATAAGTAATGGTCCCAACACCACTAGTCTCTGGCAGTAATCCAGACAAGGATCCCTGTATTCCCACTTTCTACATCCCTGTTCTTATCAGCTGCTTTTCCAACTCGGTGTTTATTTATATTTCTCTTATCTCACCCACGATACACGTTCAGCTTACTGGTAAGTATTTAAAAGTGTCAGTGCTGTCACCCCTCTTATAGACCAGGAAAATATTTGTCCATTTCAAGTCCTTACAGACTTCATCAGTCTTCACAGAGTTTTGTAAAGTTCTTGTTTTGTGTTTGCATTTCTAATTATAGGGTTCGTTAAGTACCCTTGGATATATGTTGTCCGACACTGAGATTTATTAACTTTCACCCTTTCCAGCTGAAACAGGACCTCATTTACTAAGATCTCTGAATCAGCTTAAGCAACTTTATTTTTAACATCTTTGCAGGTGAACACTTTAGCAAATTAGAGTTAAGAGTATCCGTTATGTCCTCCTCTACATAATTTTATTTAACTTTTATTTAATTTTTATTTTATTTTATTTATTTGTCCGCTATGTCCTCCTCTGCATAATTTTGCACCCCACCGTTATTCCTAATACATTTAATTTTCCACTTAAAATTTCTGTTATGACTGAAGTATTGACAAAATCTCTTGGTCAATTTTAATATTATCAGCAATATCCTTCTCAACCTGTCTTTGGAAATCTGAATTTCATACTTGACTATAGCTCTCATATTTTCATATGCCCTATGGTTAAATGTATTACTATATTCTTCTGTATTTCTTACTTAGCTGTCTTTTCTTCAATGTTTATATATATCTTTGCTCATTCATGTAGTTCATCTAAAGTTTTATTTTTCATCTTACTGACCTTGGGTATTAATATTTCCTGCACGACATGTATTATCTATTTAAATCGATGCCATTGTCCCTCAACTGACTCAATGACAAGTAGTTTCTTCCATTTTTCCTCATGAGGTCTTTGCCATATCTACACAAACTTTGTCTTTGTGAAATTCAATCCAAGGGCTTTGTTTACTTTTTACTGATATACTCCCCCAAAGTACATCGAGACAATATTTTGATCACTTGTTCCGAAGGCTCACCAACTTCCCTTGAATGTTACAGAATAACGGATCCATACAGGACTCCCCCCATGTTAGTGTATTAGCATACTGGTATATTGGGTCAATAAATAATGCAGTGTGTTGTTGTAGTACAAGATGAAACTCTAACAAAATGTAACAAAATATAACAGCTGCAGAGAAAGGTAAATCATAAGGTACAAGATGATTATGTGGCAGATTGTGAGACCAATAATTCACCATATAGTGCTAGTCTCATAACCATGCGATAAATGTTGTCATTAAGCCCCGTGGTACGCGCTTTCAGGGAGATTTCTTAATGATTTATGTGTCTTTGCAATATATTTCAGAGCATGGCCATGAACTCAGGCTCTCTCTGGGAAGGACACGACTGTCATGGATCTGGCCCTGACCCTGACCATGACAACTCCCCTGTCTCACATCGTCTCTTTTCTTCGGTTACTAATGTACACAAATGACAGTATCTTACAGCCAGTGAACGCACCATCGACTCGCCTTTGGTCTCTGGAAGAAAACCGGTGCGGTCACCTTCTGTTTGAACCAGCCAAGGCTTGGGATCTGGGCCTGATCTCTGTGATCTTCAATGTCTAAGGCGTAGCAGCTTTTAAGCGAGTTTCTCAGAGAGTCAGCCTGAGTCCACGAAAGCTTTGTTGAAACTTTTGCATGTACCTGATTCTAAAAAATTCAAAACGAGATGAGGAAACCCTGGTGGATCCCCTGTGACAGGGAAGGGTGAAGTCAGGCAGTGTGGTAGTGACAGTTTACTCACTAGTTACTGGAGAGAGGCAGGAGATAGTGTGGCCACAAAAGAGACACAAGGATGGTGTGATGCCTCACGGCTGCTGGAGTCCAGGGTGTATAGGTGCTGCTGCGGGATATTGTCAAGGGGAAGAGTGAAAATTCAGAGGTCCTGGTGCAAATTGGCACTAATGTCATTGTCACAAAATGATGTGAGATGCTACATTTTGAGTGTATAGAGTTAGGAAAGATGTTTCTTTCCTTCTGTCACCCATGCACATATCGGACTGTATTTTGTGGCCAATGAACACACCATCCAACTTGCCTTTGGTCACTGACAGGAAACCGGTGCAGTCAGAAACAAGGTATAATTCCAGTTCCACTCAGGGCTCCTCCCCAGACCCAGGACAGGATACAATGGCTGTACCGCAATTTGTGAGTTTTATCACGTTTCCAGTAAAATGTTCACCCAGCCGCTATTTGACAACTCCACTGCTCCGGGGATCACTGAGAGCTGCTCCCGGATTCAGGCACTGGCTCTAGCTGATCTTCATCTTAGATCAAACTGGTCTCTGCAGGACATATCTGTCATGGATATGGACCTGACCCTATCCACGGTAACTCCCCTGTCTCATATCGCCTCTTTCCTCCTGTCTCCCATGTACACTAAGGACTACCTCCCGGCCAGCGAATGCACCATTCAGCTCGCCTTTGTTCTCTGGAAGAAAACCGGAATGGTCACTTTCTATTTGACAGTCAGACCGAGTCCACATACACTTCTGAAGCTTTTGTCTGCACCTGATGCCATTTGGAAGCCAGGGCCTAATTAGGGAGAGTTATCATGTCTTCGTGTGGGGCAGGTCCCAACTTCACAACCTGAACGAGTTTTCTGACAAAGTCACGAAAGACATCGATGAAGGTAGATCTGATGATGTCGTCTACATGGATTTGACTAAAGCATTTAATAATGTCCCTCTTGATAAAAGAAAGTGTTTGAAGAGAATTATTCGAGCTGGAGGTCTTTAATTCGTGCAGGGATCTGTGCTGGGACCTCTGCTATTTGTGAAATATTAGAATGACCGGGATGAGAATGTAGATGGAAGGCTTAATAAGTTTTTGAATGATACCATGAGTGGTGCAGTTGTGGATGGTGAAGAAGACTGGCAAAGAGTACAGCGCAATGTAGATCATTCCCTGGCATTCTGATTTCGGACCAGAACTGCGATCGGTCCCAAGTACCAGACTCGAAGGCAGTCGTTGTAAACCAGAGTCTCTGGCCAGCACAAAAGGGTGATTCTTGTGACTGTATCGATGATTTTGTGCTCTGTTTAGACTCGTTTTGCTGCACGTTCGCATCACTTGTCCTTTCATCAATTCTTCAACTCGTTGTTTTAAACTAGGGATTGTGGTTACCTTAATATATTGTACTTTTCACTTACTGTGATCTAACAAAAACCTTCACCTTGTCATGGTATCTTCACAAACCAACATGACCCCTGTCACCTGGAGCTTGCACCACACCGCTCGTATCTTCCACAGTGAAAACTAATGCAAAATACTTACTCAGTTCTTCCGCCATTTCCCGGTGGAGGGGGCTGATGTTTTTCTCTGGTGGGATTGGGGGGGGTGGGATGGGTGGTGTCGTTGCTTTGCCGCTGCTTGTGCTTTGAAGGGTGGAGATGGGGGTGGTTTTGGGGTTCTAACGGTCATGCATTCTGTGGGTCCCTTCCCTCTTTTCGTAGAAGTCTGCCAAGAAAAAGAATTTAAGGATGAATATAGTATACTTTTCTCTGACAGTAAATGCACCTATTGAACCCATTGAAACTGTTCCCCATTACGTACTCTCCAGCATCGTTTTCTAGCGGGTCAATATCCACTCTTACCTGTCCTTTACAATTCGGGTGTCTGAAGAAACTTTTGTGTCCTCTTTAAAGAATTGTTTACCTTTCTTTCGTATTCCATCTTTACCTTCTTATTTAGTTACATTCTTTGGTATTTGAAAGTTTCCCAATCCTCTAACATCCCATTATTTTTGCTCTATTCTATGCCTTCGATTTGGCTTTTATGTTGCCGTTGACTCCTCTTGATAGCCACGGTTGACAATCTTTGCCATGTCTTACCCCAAGCGCCTGTGGAAGCCATCATTGGGACTATATAAGGCAGGGGTTAATAGATTCTTGGTCAGTCAGGGCAAGAGGTTATACGGGGAGAAGGCAGGAGATGGGAGCTAAGAAGGAAAATGGATCAGCCATGTTGAAAGTGATGAGCAGACTTGATGGGTCAATTTTCCTAATTCTGCTCTTACATCTTATAGTCTTGTGGCAGGACTTTGATTCATGAAGGCCAATGTTCCAAAGGCTAAGACAATCTAAAAACCTCTGCCATGGCCACTGAAATTTCAAAACTAGACTTCCGCAAGTGTTGAGGAAATTGTCACAAGAAGGAAACTGATCCGCCCTAATTTAGATCATAAAGCGATCAGGTCGGAGCAGAATTAGGCCACGATCCCCATAGAGCCTCCTTCGCCATTTCATCATGGCTGATCCATTCACTCTTTCGGCCGCCATATTTTTTCACTTCATATCCCTTCGTCCCCTGAACAATCAAGAATCTACAACATCTGCCTTAAATATAATAAAGACTTGTCCACGCTGTTGCTTGTGACAACCAATTCCACAGATTTACGACATGCTAGCTAAAGAAAGTCTTCCTCCTCTCCGTTTAAAAGGACACCCCTTCATCCTGAGGCTGTGTCTTCTAGTCGTAGGATCTCCCAATAGAGAGAACATCCTCTCCACATCCATTCTGTCAAGGCCTTTCACTATTTGACAGGTTTTATTGAGGACACCCCTCATTCCTCTGAATTCCAACGAACAGCCATAGTGGGGTGTGTCAGGAATGGACAGGAGGAGGAGTATAGGAAACTGATACAGGACTTTGTGATATGGTGCAACTCAAACTACCTGCGTCTCAATGTCACCAAGACCAAGGAGATGGTGGTGGACTTTAGGAGATCTAGGCCTCATATGGAGCCAGTGATCATTAATGGAGAATGTGTGGAGCAGGTTAAGACCTACAAGTATCTGGGAGTACAGTTGGACGAGAAGCTAGACTGGACTGCCAACACAGATGCCTTGTGCAGGAAGGCACAGAGTCGACTGTACTTCCTTAGAAGGTTGGCGTCATTCAATGTCTGCAGTGAGATGCTGAAGATGTTCTATAGGTCAGTTGTTGAGAGCGCCCTCTTCTTTGTGGTGGCGTGTTGGGGAGGAAGCATTAAGAAGAAGGACGCCTCACGTCTTAATAAGCTGATAAGGAAGGCGGGCTCTGTCGTGGGCAAAGTACTAGAGAGTTTAACATCGGTAGCTGAGCGAAGGGCGCTGAGTAGGCTACGGTCAATTATGGAAAACCCTGAACATCCTCTACATAGCACCATCCAGAGACAGAGAAGCAGTTTCAGCGACAGGTTACTGTCGATGCAATGCTCCTCAGACAGGATGAAGAGGTCAATACTCCCCAATGCCATTAGGCTTTACAATTCAACTGCCAGGACTTAAGAACTTTTTTTTAAAGCTATTATTAATGCTTTTTGAGTTAGTGATTTAGATGCATATCATATTATTACTGAGTTAAGTAGTGTATGTAATGAGTTTTTGCTACAACAAGTGTATGGGACATTGGAAAAAAATGTTGAATTTCCCCATGGGGATGAATAAAGTATCTATCTATCTATCTATCTATCTAAACTCTCTGTCATATGAAAAGGTGTTCAAAACTGGAAATATTTTCGTGAACCTCTTCAGAAGATTCGACCCAGTACGTAACAGGTAAATCCCTCGGAACCACTGAGCACATCTACACAAAACGCCGTCCTAGAAAACGTTGGTTTTCTCACCACTCCGGCCATGCTGAAGCCATCAGGTAGAAGGTACAAGAGCCTCCGGACTAGGACCACCAGGTTCAAGAACAGTTCCTACCCCTCCACCATCTTTATCTCATTATTTCCTGTTCACGTTACTTATTGCTGTTTATTGATGTTTTCGTTCGCACAGTTTGCTGCCTCTGCACTCTGGCGTATCTTCCATTCACTGTCATTGTTATTACTGCATAGGTTTGGTGAGACGCCCACAAAACTGAGTGTCAGGGTTCCATATCATGACAACAATATACATCGACAATTAACTTACTCTGAACTTGAAATATCTCTGCTTGAGCCCCTGCAATTAGTGATCAACCGTCCAGAAGGCCCTTCGGATTTGTCCACTCGTATTTGACTGAAGACAGCAAACACCTTATCCTCAGTAACCTGTACAGGGTCCATGACCTTGCTGCTGCTCTGTCTGACTGCTGCAGACGCCATGTCCGCCGCCCGAGTAAATACAGGCGCAAACAAAATATTTGGTATCTCCCCATCTCCTTCCGCTCCACACATGGATCACCAATCTAATCTTTCAGACGACTGATTTTGACCTTTGACCCTTTCTTCCTAAAATGTCTGCAGAAGGCCAGGATTCTCTTTCATCTTGTCTTCTAAGGCAACATCGTGCCTTCATTTAGCCTTCTTTTTTTTTTCTGAAGTGTTCTGTTTCGATTCCTAGACTCTATCATCCGTTCCCAGCTGTTTTTATCTCCATTGTTTTCCGAAACCCGGGCCTCAATATCTCCTGAAAACCAAGGGTGTCTACATTTTTTAACTTTACCTATTATTGTGACAGGAATATGCCAACTTTGGGCTCTCAAGGTTTCGCCGTTCAAGGCCTCTCCCTTATCAAGTGCACCTTTGCCACAATGCAGTCTGTCTCAGTCCAGACTTGCCAGATCCTTTCTGATACCATCAGAATTCACCTTTTTCCAAGTTGGAATCTCAATTTGATCATGAGTTTCATTCGGGAGTCCATGGAGGAATTTGTCCCTCAGAAATCGGTCAGCGTCTATCCAGCCCAGAAACCCTGGATTAACAGTTCCGTGTGAGCAGCACTTACTGGGTGTCACAGAGCTGTCGTTGCCGGTAATCAGAAGGAGCTCGAAAATGCAGCGACCATGTGCGCAAAGTCATCAAGGCAGCGAAACGACAAGATCCAGACACAACTCCCCACGAGCAACACACGCAGCTGATGGCAAAGTCTGCACAGCAACGCAGACTTCAAAGCAAAGCGCAGCGGAGTTTCTAACATCACTGCTTTTCTCCCAGATCAGCTGAATCTTGTTCATGCTCGATTCGATGTTGCCAACACTCAATCCCTGAGGAGAGCCCCGGAGGAGACCTGCAGCTTAGTCATTTCTGAGGCCCAAGTATGCAGGTGTTTCCAACGAGTGGACAGTCGCAAGTCTGCGGGACCGGACGGCATCCCAGGCGGGTACTCGGGATGTGCGCGTTCGAACCGGCAAGTGTGTTTACAACGTTTTATTCTCTCCCTCTCCTGCTTCAAAACATCCACCATTGTTCCTGTACCTGATAAGCCTGTCACTCTGATGTCAATAATAATCAAATGCTTTGAGATGTTGGTCAAGAACTACATCTGCAGCATGCTACCACCCACAATTGACACCCTACAGTTTGCCGACCGGCCTAAACAATCGACAATTGACACTACACACCGTCACTACACATCTGAAACAGAGGGATGCTTATGTGAGAATGCTTTACTTGGACGAAGCTCAGCATTCGACAACATAATTGCATCCAGGCTCGACAAGAATTTCAGAGACCTCGGCCTTCAGATTGCCTTATGTAGCTGGATCCTGGAAATCCTTTCAGATCAGCAGGCAGATGGTAAGAGTGGGCTCCCTCACCTCTGCCCCTCTGACCCTCAACACACGAGTCCTGCTGGACTGTGTCCTAAGCCCCCTCCTTTACTCCCTGTATACGCATGACGATGTCGTCATCCACAGTACCAATCTGCTAATTCAGATTGCTGACGACACTACATTGATCAGCCGAATCTCAAATAATAATGAGGCGGCGTACAGTGAATAAGTCGTCAACCCGACACAATTGTGTCAAGAAAACAACCCCTCCCTTAATGTCGCAAAAAATAATGAGTTGGTTGTGGGCTACAGGAGGAATGGAGACGTGCTGCTGACATCAATGGATCTGGGGTTGAGAGTGTGAACGGATTAAAGCTCCTCCGCATACATATCACTGAGGATCTCATGTGGTTTGTAAATACCGCCAGTGTGCTGAAAAAGGCACCAGGGTGCCTCAGACGGTTGAGGAAGTTTGATCTGGACACCCAAATCCCATGAAATTTCTGCAGGGGCACAATTGAGAGAGCATCCTGACTGGCTGTATCCCTGCCCGGCATGGGAAATGAACTTCCCCCAATCGTAGGACTCTGCAGAGAGTGGTGCGGACGGCATAGTAAATCTGTAGATGCGAACTTCTCATTATTCAGGACATTTACAGAGACAGGTGTGTAAAGAAGCGCCCTAACGATCATTGGGAACCGAGTCAGCCCAACCACAAACTGTTCCAGCTGCTACCATTCAGGAAACGGTACCGCAGCATAAAAGCCAGGACCAGCAGGCTCCGGGACAGCTTCTTCCACCAGGCCATCAGACTGATCAATTCATCCTGATACAATTGTATTTCTGTGGTATATTGACTGAACTGTTTTACACACTGTTTATTATAAACTACTATGAATTGCAAATTGCACATTTAGACGAATACGTAGCATGAAGATTTTTAATCCTCATGTATATGAAGCTTGTGAGTGTTAAAGACAATTTAATTCAACTCCGGACGAAACCTATCTTCTTGCAAATTTACTTTGATACCAATGGCATTGTGAACATTTGATTAAAAGTGTTCCCCCATACACACTTCTGCCACCTGGCCTGATTATTTCTTCATCAATGTCAAAGTATCACACACCATCTGCAGTAAATACTTTTACTTTCCGAGAAAGGAAACTTCCCTGAACACAAATGACTTTCCTACAGTCATCTGCCTTTCCTGCAATACTCTATCCCATCGAGTCCTTTAACCGCATGGGAGACCCAGCCATTATTAAAAGTCCAAATCACATTGTATAACATCCTTATATTTCCTGCAACCGTCCGTGATCTCTGCGAATTAATTCCTCTAAATTTATCAGGCAATTAGGCGGTCTGGAAAATAGTTCCGTTAATATCTCGTATTCCTCAGTTGCACCCATACCGCCTCACCAGACGAGTTCTTAAGTCCGTTCTGCCTGGGCACTGCCGCGACATTTTTCCCGACGGATAATCATTAATCCCCACCTCCCGCCTACGCTCTGTTGCGTCTAAAACGATGGAACCCTGAATTTGGAGCGACCAGTCCTTTCACTCCTGTAGGCAAGTTTAACTAATGGATACAATATCATAAAACCAGGTGTTGATCCATGACCTGAGCTCATCGGCCATTCCTACAATACTTCTTTCATTGGTGATTAAGCAGAGACGTATAGCGAGTATTCTGGAAAATGACTTGGTCACGCATATATATACAGTGACATGCAAAAATCTGGGCACCCCTGCACAAAATTTCTGTTACTGTGAATAGTTCAGTGTGTAGAAGATGAACTGATCTCCAAGTGTCATAAAGTTCAAGATGAAACATTCTTTTCAACATTTTAAGCAAGATTTACGTATTATTTTTGTTTTGTACAACTTTAGAGTGATAATAAAGTAAAGAACACCATACAAATGTTTGGGCACACCAAAAGATTTGAGCTCTCAGGTAAATTTTACCGAAGTGTCAGACCTTAATTGGTTGTTAGGGCTATGGCTTGTTCACAATCATCGTTACGAAAGTCCAGCTGATGCAAATTGCAAAGCTTTATAAATACCCTTTCTCTGCAAACCTTGTCCCAGCAGTCAGTAGCCATGGGCTCCTCTGAACAGCTGCCTAGCACTCTGAAAATTAAAGTAAACGATGCCCAGAAAGCAGGAGAAGGCTATAAGATAGGAAAACGTTTCAGGTAGCCGTTTCCTCAGTTCGTAATATAATTAAGAAATGGCAATTAACAGGAACATTGGAAGTCAAGTTGAGGCCTGTAAGACCAAGAAAACTTTTCTCGAGAACTGCTCGTAGGAAGGCTGGAAAGGCAAATCAAAACCCCCGTTTGACAGCAAAAGACATTCAGTTTGATTTAGCAGACTCTGGAGTGGTGGTACGCTGTTCTACTGTGAAGCCACACCTGCACATACATGGCTTTCACGGAAGAGTCATCAGAAGAAAACATCTCCTGCGTTCTCCCCACTAAATTCAGCGTCAGAAGTTTGCAAAGGAACATCTGAACAATCCTGATATATTTTGGAAACAAACCCTGTGGACTGATGAAGTTACAATGGAACCTTTTGTCCGCAAAGAGCAAAGGTATGTTTGGACAGAAAGGGTGCAGAATTTCATGAAAAGAACTCCTCTCCAACGGCACGGGGGTGGATCGAGCATGCTTTGGGCTTGTATTGCAGTCAGTGGCACGGGGAACATTTCACTGGTAGAGGGAAGAATGAATTCAATTAAATACCAGCAAATTCTGGAAGCAAACTTCACACCGTCTGTAAAAAAGCTGAAGATGTAAAAAAAAGGATGGCTTCATCAACAGGATAATGATCCTAAACACACCTCAAAATCCACAATGGTCTACCTCAAAAGGCGCAAGCTGAAGGTTTTGCCATAGTTCTCACATTCCCCCGACCTAAACATCATCGCAAATCTATGGATAGATCTCAAAAGAGCAGTGCATGCAAGACGGCCCAAGAATCTCACAGAACTCGACGCCTTTTGCGAGGACGAATTGGTGAAAATTCCCCAAACAAGAATTTAAAGACTCTTAGCTGGTTACAGAAAGCGTTTACAAGATGTGAAGATGGAAATTAAAAAGTAATCTTGCTTAAAATATTAAAGAGATGTGATATCTTTAACTTTATGCCTTTTGGAAATCAGGTAATCTTTTAATCACTTAGGTATTCACAGTAACGGAAATTTTGACCAGGACAGCCCAGACGTGTGCATGCCACTGTACATGTGGAAGTGCCGGCAGGTACTGGGCTACGTTCGGATTTCGGAGAGCAGACAGATTTGATGATGTACGCTCATTTAGGGATGTTTTGGAGAACATGAGGTGTACAGGGATTTGCAGATGTGAACAGAGTTTTGTGTTTGTCAGAGTATACTTGGGAGCACGCCGATATGGGGGAGACGGCTGATGTGACGGCACACACACGGATTTTGGGGTGCAGACGTGGTTTGGGTGTGAGTGCCGATTTTAAATGCCGGCAGATCTGAGGGTCCATAGGGATTCTGGTGTTTTGCAGCCTCCTCATGGATATGGAGGTGCGCATGTATTTCAGGGTATTCAGGATTTTCAGGTGCGACAGTTATTAAAGTTGTTTCATTCATGGATTTTCTAATAATAAATGCCCTTTGAACGTTGAAATTTGCTCCTGCAATTATCTCTTGCTGCTTATATAATAAAAATGCAGTATGAACATGGACCTCTGTTGATATTTTTATGGCTCATGCAGCCTTTTAGGGTTCGCGAGCATGCACAGTTTGCAGAGACAGATGGGAATGGACTGGCCCAACGGGGATAAACTGAATTGGAGGTATACGGACACGTGCATAGTCAGGCGGGGGCAGTTAGAGACAATGGACCTACACACAGAGCCATAGACACAACTACACTTTCTTATTCACTTCTCCAGCTCTCTGCCCTGTTCTTTAACCTACGAGGTGACAGGATCACCACCACGCCCCTTCCCCTTCGATTAGACAGCTGAGTTTGATAGCCATGTGTCAGGGTTAGGGGTGGGTGCTGGACGAGCCCTCAAATGTTCTGTGTGATTAAGTCACGGAAGACATTGGACGGTGTCGTGGATTTGAAAATGTTCATTCAGCACCACAAACACTTTCAAGGGGACCCCCTCAGAAGACACCCCAAGCAGAAACTGCATCAGGAGTTTACACTCTTGAGGAGAATGGTAACAGCAGGTGAGTCAGTACAATTTCACAAGTGCAATGACATAATTTACCCCAATATTCTGTATTTGACAAATGGTCGCTTTGAATTAAACATTTACAGTAGAAGCGCCTTTAATTGATAAGACAACTCGGAAGGTTCAGTCACTTTTGTTGAGAGAAACTGACTCAGACAAATGCTCTAAATATAAATCAACTGAATGAATCACAATCTGTCCCCACAGGAATTGTACCTGTCTGATGCAATCGGTTTATAAATAATTTAAGAATCTTTATTTTAAAATCTTTTGAAATCTGTCTCTGTGGAGTTACTAAATGACATAAAAAGAACCCAGGCAGGTACTGCCGCAGCATTTCATTCCGAGAGATCGTCTCTAGCACAGGAGGACAAATCACTTGACAGGGACATTATCTGAAATGTTGGATAGGTACAAGGATGTGGAGAAAATATTGTACGTGTTTATTGTCGCCATTGGAGTTCCTGGTGAGTGAACAGAGCAATTCATGTTTTGAATTTTTGTGCGTTAAGCGGTGTGAACCTGTTTATGATCATTTTACAAGCTTCCAACCTGATGATTATTGCGCAAATATCCGTCAGAGATATCGATGCTGTTAATTCAGCATTCAGATTTTTCATATTTAATGACAAGCGGAGTTATATAGTTATCTCTCCTCCAATTCACGGGATGGACGCGAACATTGTTTTTGCCTTTGTCCAGATATGTCCCAGTGCTGGAGAGTGGTAGCTCTCGGGGAAGTTGTGACTGGGATGAGTTTAATGGGACTTTTCCAGATATGTTCCAGTGCTGGGGAGTGAGCGCTCTCTGGGAAGTTGTGACTGGGATGAGTTTAATGGGACTATTCCAGATATGTCCCAGTGCTGGGGAGTGGTAGCTCTCCGGGAAGTTGTGACTGGGATGAGTTTAATGGGACTATTCCGGACATGTCCCAGTGTTGGGTAGTGGTAGCTCTCCGGGAAGTTGTGACTGGGATGAGTTTAACGGGACTATTCCAGATATGTCCCAGTGCTGGGGAGTGGTAGCTCTCCGGGAAATTGTGACTGGGATGAGTTTAATGGGACTATTCCAGATATGTCCCAGTGCTGGGGAGTGGTAGCTCTCTGGGAAGTTGTGACTGGGATGAGTTTAACGGGACTTTTCCAGATATGTCCCAGTGCGGGGGACTGGTAGCTCTCTGGGAAGTTGTGACTGGGATGAGTTTAACGGGACTTCTCCAGATATGTCCCAGTGCGGGGGACTGGTAGCTCACTGGGAAGTTGTGACTGGGATGAGTTTAACGGGACTTTTCCAGATATGTCCCAGTGCTGGGGAGTGGTAGCTCTCCGGGAAGTTGTGACTGGGATGAGTTTAATGGGACTATTCCAGATATGTCCCAGTGCTAGTTACAGGTATCTCTCCGGGAAGGTGTGACAGGGAGGGGTTTATGTTGTGAAGTTTCCTTATTCTGAGGTATTGATCAGAGTGAGCCTCTGGTCCTGTGTTTCACGTCTCTCTGTGGAGTCAGTCACCGTCGGATACCATTGTCTGTCGGACAATAATTGGGTCTGATCAGCTGAACCAGTGTCCACGGATCTGCTGACGAGAGTTATCGAATTGAACTGCGCTGTAGAATTAATCCATTAACGGAGTCACTCAGACTCTGGTCTCGGTCTGACGCGAGGGTTTGTTCATTCGTTGAGTGCTGCGTGACCTGCTGAGTTCCTCCCTGTGTTGCTCCTCTCTGTATCCCGTCCCGACCCCAGCTGAGGTTGAGTTTCCAGACATCTGATCGTTCACGGTTAAAAGAGTGAAACCATCCCCATCAGCGACTGGAATCGGGATGAGCATCGATCGTTGTTTATGCAGCCTGTTTTTTATCGCCACGCATCGTCTTATCACCACAATGAGACTGTGTGTCCCAACTCTTATATTCGATTAGCAGCCGTTCGCAGCCTTTAGCATTTCTGGCATTTAGCTGAAACCCGACTCTGTGTAAATTCCCGGTGAATGAGTTCAGTTATGCCCAGTGTCTGTGCACTCACATTCACACTCCCCTGCCTCTCCCCTTCCATTCTCCCCCACCCCCGGTCCCCTTGCTCATGTCCCTCTCCCTCACGTTCCCTCCCCCCTCTCTCTCTTGCTCTCTCTTTCTATCTTCACAGTGAATTTAGTTGCGATTGTGATCCTGTCCCGGGGAAAGTGCGGCCTCTCTACCTGCACCACTCGCTACCTGGTTGCTATGGCAGCGGCGGATCTACTCACCGTTGTCAACGAGGTCATTCTGTATCGACTGAAAGGGTATTACTTCCTATGGACCTTTCTGAGCATCACCCCTGTGTGCAGTGTTGTCAATGTGCTAAAATACACAGCCACAGACTGTTCTGTCTGGTTCACGCTCACTTTCACCTTTGATCGTTTTGTCGCCATTTGCTGTCAGAAGCTGAAAACAAAATATTGCACCGGGAAAACTGCGGCTGTGGTTCTAACAACAACCGGCGTACTGTTCAGTCTGAAAAACGTTCCTCGTTACTTCACACGGAAACCCTGGATGATCATCGATAATGTACCGTGGTTCTGTTCATACATTAAAAATTATTTCACTGACCCGGGGTGGGTAGGATACGGCTGGATCGATACGGTTTTAAATCCGTTCATCCCGTTCGCCGGGATCCTGCTGCTCAACGCTCTGACAGTCAGGCACATTTTAGTGGCCAGTCGGGTCCGTAAGGGGCTGAAGGGTCAGAGCAAGGGGGAGAACCGCAGTGACCCGGAGATGGAGAGTAGGAGGAGGTCTGTGGTTTTACTCTTCACCCTCTCCGGCAGCTTCATCCTCCTGTGGATGACAACGGTTGTAAATTTCATATATTATCAGGTCAAAGGAAAAGGATTCAACTTCAATGATTCGGAATGGATCTTTACCTCCGTCGGGTTTTTGCTGAGAAATTTCAGCTGCTGCACGAACACATTTATTTACGCGGTGACTCAGTCAAAATTCAGGGAGCAGGTGATCAGCGCGGTGAAATATCCGGTCACCTCGGTGCTTCAGTTCATTAATAAAGCCGATTCCTGAGCACAAGCCAGAGGCGGCTGCAATTTCTTCTGTCCAGACTCCAGCTCCTCCCATTACCGGCCTGATCTCCCATGTGTTTCAAGCGGGCGGATTGTCCCAGCGACCGGCAGCTCTAAGTCATTAGGGCTGTGTGTGTGGGGAGAGGGTCGAAACACCGTCACGGAGAATTCGTATTTCATTGGCCCGCCAGATGTCAGTCAAAGATCCACTCCGCAATGCCATTCACACATTGGTCTGTGGATAAGTCCATCTATTCCCATTCCCATCCGCCAACCTCATAGGCTGACATTCCAAGAGGACGGCGTCGAGCTGGTCTGAAGCTGGGTGGCGAATGCAATGTCAATCACAACAGTCTCCGCCTTCCTATTGAATAATTGGCCAACGTGAGGAAATAGGGCTGGCTTTGGATAAACGGTGGTTGACACTCCAGTTTACAGGCGCATTCCCGCCATCAAATGGATTGCAGGGAGGTCTAGAGAATGGGCACATAAAAACCGCACTGTTTTTTTTTTGTTCCAATGAAAGCTAAATTACCCCAAAACTCTCTATATACGTAATGAAGTGCAATATTGTGAATGAAACTAGTCACTCCGATAACTTAGGAAAGTTTTAAAATGAAAGCTGTCAACCCTCAACGATTGTAACGAAGCCTGATTCTTTCAACCTGATATGCTTCTCACTGAAATAGTATGTGTTCAACTGCATCATAATGACAAAACCTACGCAACCCCGAGTGATGTTTTCCAAGATGACATAAGGAAACATTAAGAATAGTATGCCCAATGCTAAGTCGTGTCAAAATAATTTCATTCCTTGTTCACCCATAAACACAACACTTTTATGTATTCTGTAAAGGTGTCTCCCCTTGTACCCATTATCCCACCAACCTTTCTATAAGCCCCTACTTGTTAACCCTAAAACCTCTTAACTTCTGATTTGTTAAGTGGAAGATCATGCCCCACAGTTGACCTAATAACAACTTACACAACTAAAGTCAACCAGCTCATTCCCCCAAAACTTCTGTGTGCAGCGATCCATAAGAAGAGAAAAAATAAACCCATACTTTACGTATGGTGTAATGTTTGATGAGTTTCCAGCAGATGTTCTGATCGACTGCCACAATAACCTGTTTTAAGACACTCATGCGAACCGAAAAGGAATTTGAACGAATTACAAGTTTACACGGACTAATTCCTCAATACACTTCACCCACTCACTGATGGCAACTAACTCTGCTGTGTTTACTGATAAATGGGTGGTAAGTCATTTTTCTATCATTCTTTGTAATTCAGGGACTAAAACGGCTACACCAACATTCCCAGTTAATTTACCTTTCGATCTGTCTGTAAATGCGGTCAGAATTATTAACACATCTTAATATTTTTTTCTGAATATACTGATGAACCGACAGCTTCTCAGGCATAACAGAATCCTTTAAATGTATTAACTTGTTAAATCTGAGATCAACTGAAGTCATTGGGGGGAAGAATACAAGGTGGGGCAACCGAGAAGGCAACGTTGGGACATATTGCATAATCCAAAAAATTGAAAAAAAATAATATTCTTCCCAACGGTTCCCAACAGTCCTCCAACGCAACTTTAAGAGGATAGTAAACTCTTTGCCTCCTCAAATTAAGCCAGTATGTTAAAACCAACTTCAGCCTCGATAATTTAAAGGGCAATTGTCCCATTTCAACCAGTAAAGCCGAAACAGGGGACAATTTTACTGCACCACAAAACAACTTTAAAGCCAAACAGTTTAAAATTGAAGAAGAAGCTGGTCCATAAGCCAGACATCCATAATCAAGAACAGATATAATCAAACAAATATAAATGAACAACAACGTTTTTTCGTGCAGCACACCAAGGATAACCACATTGACAGCTGAGAATATGTAATGTTCCTTTATATTTATCAATCGTTTTACTGATAGGTGCTTCCAGGTCAGCTTATTATCCATCCACATGCTTTGAAATCTTACCATTGACCCGTCTTGAAGAGTTTGATCTTATAATTTCAAATGAAGTTCAGGTTTATTAATCCTGTCTGTTAAAAACATAACTTCCGTTCTAGCTGCAGAACATTTCAATATTCACATATTTGCTTACTGTTCAAACGTACTAATTGCTAATAGAAGCCTGTATAGACTGAAATTAAAATGTCTCCTTCTAATCCAGAAAGCTCCTTCATATGTACATTGTGATTTACCCACGCCAGTACCAATCTCAGAGAAAATATCAATAATCAGAATATTAAATAATAAACCGATAAAAATAGAGCTTTGTAGGGTCCCAGTCTCTATCTCGTTGAAACCGCAATATAACCTCCCCACCATTAATTGCATAGAGCGTTAGAAAAATGATACAATCTTCCCCTTCTCCTGATTTCCATAGCTTATTCAAGTCCGTTCTTCCATAATTATATCATTTTAAAATATCAATTCGTACTGTTATTAAACATCTTCATCAACAATACTTTTCTCACATCCCCTTCCAAATCTAAACCTGAATCGAATATCATTCCACATTTCAAAACCAACTCTGATAAAAAGCTATGCCACTTTTTTTTTCAAAATATAACTCAAACGCTCGATTAATACCCGTTCCATGAGTTTATATAAATTGGACCATAATAATATAGACCTAAAACTAGAAGGATCAGACGAGGAGCTGCCGGGTTTTAGAATCGACAGTACTGCTGCTATTTTCTTAGAGTTGTGAAAAATAACTCCAACAACTCCAGAGCAACTCCCCTGTCTGTTGAATGAAATATTTCTACTGCTAATACCACATAGGTTTCATTCACATTTCACAACCCTACACCCTGTTCCTTTCTCTCTCAAGCTGACCACAACCTCTACCAATGAGTTATCACGACAAATAAAAATATAACCCTGCACAGAATAAAAAAAACATTCGAACAACCAGAGTTCCTGAATTCATACAACACAGGGAGGATGTCACAAGTCGGAAATAAAGTGTTAAAGTCTTGACGAGTAGACTGGCGGCCATCAGAGCTTCATTTCCGGCTTCCCGCAGAGCAGCAGGTGCACCAAGATACCTTTCTGCAGCTTTCACAATGAGTTTAATCTCCCAAGTAGGAGAGATGTCGGAGCAGCAACATTCACCACCTCCTTTATAAACATCACATCACGAACTTCATGTTATCCAGCAGTAAAGTATCTTCCTTATGAGTACTGTGATGCCGACATATGTCCATTGATTTCACAGTCTGCTTTCTGACTTTTAATACTTCATCAAGACTTTGCACCAACTCTGCGTCCGTCAGAAGATGCAGAATCTCCGGTGGCCACCCATTTAAATTCCACTTCCCGTTGCCATTCCGATATCTCAGTCCCGGTCCCGATGAGGCCGCACAGGACGGAGACACAGTACCTCATATTCCGTCTGTGTAGCTTCCAACCTGATGGCATAAACATCGAATCCTCAAACCTCCAATAATGCCCCAGCTGACGTCTCTTTCACCAATACCTATCCCCTTTTCCCTCTCTCACCTTATCTTGCCTTGGTAGTCCATCGCCTCACTCAGTCACCCCTCGCCTCGCTTTGTTACCCCTCTCCTTGCTCTGTTACCCCTCGCCTGGCTCTGTTAACCCTCGCCTCCCTCTGTTACCCATCTCCTCGCTCTATTACCACTCGCCTCGCTCTATTACCACTCGCCTCGCTCTGTTAACCCTCGCCTCGCTATTACCCCTCGCCTCGCTCTACCCATCGCCTCGCTCTGTTACCCCTCGCCTCGCTCTGTTACCCCTCGCCTCTTTCCTTTCTCACAAGGTCTTCTTTCAGCACATAGCATACAACCCCTGCGCCCGCCCTGTATATCTTTCACCCATCAACTTCCCAGCTAGTTGCTTCACCCCTCCCCCTCTCGTTTTCACCTGTCACTTTGTGTTTCTCGCTGTCCCCACACCCTCTTTTTAAACATACTCCTCAGCTGTTTTTTCCTCCATGGCTGCCGAAAGGACTCATCCCGAACATCCGGCGATGCTGCCTGGCCTGTTGAGATCCTCCGGCATTTTGTGTCCGTTGCCCGGGTTCCCAGCATCTGCAGATTTTCTCTTGTTTGTGATTGACCTTTATGCCATCGGGTTGGAGGAGACCCTCTACGGAACATGAGGTGTTGCCCCTCCTACCTGAGTGTGAACTCATCATGGACGCGGACAGACATGACAGACTGGGAGGCCGGATAGAAATGGGTGGCCACCGGGGAATCTAGTCTGATGCAGGGAGCAGAGGAAAAATGCTTGACAAAACAGACCCCGATCTTATCGGCAGAGGAAACCGCATCGGAAGCACCTGGAAAACTCACAGGAGAAGTTTCACAGAAACTTCTGCGAAACTGTTTGGAGTCCTGAATGGTGGTGAGGGAGGAGGTGTAGGCCATGTTTCGCTTGCAGAAATTGCCAAGAGGATGACCAGTGAGGAGGGAAGAGTGGACAAAGGAATCAAGGAGAGAATCATCCCCGCTGAATGCGGAGGGGAGAATCAGGGTTGCATCACGGTCGGTTTGGGGATCAGTGCACAGTGACCATCCAGGCTCCTTCTGATTCTCCAGTCCTAAAGCAAAAGTCACGAATCCTTCCTATACCTTCCGAGATTAATCACGTACTTCCCGAGGCAGCCGACAAGAGATGCGCACAGTACTCCAGCTGCGGCCTCGCCAACATAGAGCAGTACAGCAAACAATCAGGCTTTTCTGCTGTCTGTGTTATTCCGAACCGATTGAACTGGGTATTTCATGGCTTACCCAACCAATCACCTCTACCTACAGAAGGCCCACATCCCACCATTCTCCACACGTTCATGTGGTATCTAATATCCCCTATCGCAGCCGCCTCCCCCGCAGCCTCTGGCATTCATTCCAGACACCCACGTTATGAGTATGGATAAAATAAACGGGCAATGCCCATCTCCTTCAAACATTCTCAGACATGTTTAACATTACTGTCTTATATATGTTTTATTTTTCACGTGTAAAGGAAAGCTACAAATTTATAAAATACATAATCAGTGCAAAAATGATTCTCCCTTTCACCTTAAAGTTATGAGTATGGATAAAATAAACGGGCAATGCCCATCTCCTTCAAACATTCTCAGACATGTTTAACATTACTGTCTTATATATGTTTTATTTTTCACGTGTAAAGGAAAGCTACAAATTTATAAAATACATAATCAGTGCAAAAATGATTCTCCCTTTCACCTTAAATATATGCCCTCTGACGGAAAAAAATACAGATTGTCCACTCTGTCTGTGCCTCTCATTTACCGATAAACTTCCCTCGAACTCTACCGCTCCGGGGAAAAAATCACTAAATTATCCAATCTCATTCCAATCTCATCTTATAAGTATTGGTACTTGGCCCTTCCAGGCCGACTTGTTGCCCAGCAAACTAGTGCCATCTGTGCGCGTTTGTTCCATTAATTTTGAAACATGAATCTGCTTAAATGCATATCTCAGTCAAACGGCCGCAGGAGCTAAAGGCACTTTTTCCTGCTCTAAGAGTCTATGACTAAACCTTTCCTATCCTCTAATTATCGGTTCCAAGGTTGTCAACCGACGAGTGGTAATGGGGACAAGCTCCCACTACCTAAAAGTGCGCCTCAAATAGCCTCAAGTCCAATTCCTGGCCTTCTCCCGTGGCTTAGCCTCGAAGCCCGGCGAAACTGTTTCTACTGACAGGAGAAGGGGTGAAGGCGGGTTTTCGCGCCTTAAAACCAGCGCTTCGGGTAGATGGAGCTCGTCAGCCTGGGAAGGCAGTCCATCTAAGAGAGGGAAAGCTCTGCTTTCAAACCTCCGCTGCCTTGCGGCCATACCCACTTATGGGAAAGGCTTCGGGAGTAAAACTGGAGGACAAATCCGGAGCTGGAGTCCCTAAGGCAGTCTTCAGCCTTGCTCTGACAACTCCTGCGACGACACTGGTGCCAAGCCGTATCGGCCCTTACCCTTCCCTTGGACAACATCGGTGGCGTGGAGAGAGGTGGCTTGCTGCTCGGGCAACTGCCGGTCTTCTATACCACCTTGCCCAGGCCTGCGCTCTGCAGAGGCTGAAGTGAGACTTTCTAGGCGCGGGTCCATGGTCTCGCGAGACTAACGGATGCCATCCATCCTGTAGTTATCAGCAATGTTTGTTTTTGTTAAATTTCCAAAACTACTAATGTGTTAGTGTTTGCTCTCTTGAAGAACAGCAAGGTGGATAAATCCCGAGTGTTTAGTGGAAAATACTGCAGGTTATTGAGAGAGGCAGAGATGACATCACTGAGGACTTAACCAATATACTTGTGTTATTTTCAGCCACAAGCAATTGCACAAAAACAAGATAATAAATATTATTCTATTTTTTAAGAAGGGGAATTGGTAGTTCTGGAAAATATGGACTCACGTCAGGGGTAGGTAAGTTACTGGAGAGGATATAGAGTTATCAAACACAACACGCAAAAACCCACCATCCAGCTCATTCAATCTGTGACGACCTGTTTTCTGACCTAGCCCCACCGACCTGCAGCAGCACAATAGCCTTTCATATACCCCTTTACCATGTACTTATCCAAGATTCTCCAAAATGTTGCCAAACAACCTGTATTCAACTACTTCCTCTGGCGACATTCCCACATTCCCACTGCCCTCTGGGTAAAGACATTCCCTTCCATCTTCCCATTAAACTTTTCAACTTTTACCCTTAACCTATGACTTCTTGTTGTAGTCTCACCCAGCCTGAGGAGCGAATGTCTCAGTTTGGGAGAGATTAAACCTATGGAGCCTTTCTCTCTATTTCAGGTCCTCAGCTCCTCGGAAAATTATTATAAATTTTTCCTCTAATGTTTCAAACATATTATTGTTTTTACTGTCGCACAATACTCCGGGATTGTCCTCACTAACATCCGATACAACTTCGACATAACATTCTAATTCATGTATAGGGTACTTTGGATTATGAATGCCAATGTGCCAAGGGCTCTCTTCATGACCCTACCTTCAATAATGGAGCTGTATTCCCAGATCCATCTGTTCTCCGCAGACCACAATCCCCTACCACGCACTGTGTAAGTCCGACCGTGGTTGTTCCTGGTAAAGTGCAACACCTCACACTGGTCCAGATTACATTCCAGCGGCAAAACCTTCGGCCATTTTTTCCATCTGCCATAGTCAGCTGCAAAGTTTGACTTACTTGTATATCCTGTCCCTTAGAATGTCTTCCAATCAGTTAACCCCTGATGTCAGAGGCTCACCTGTCTCCTACTTTCCCGGCTTATCCTCAGAGACTTTCTGAAATAATGGAAACTAACAGCGGACACCACTTCCATGGTTAAAGAAGTCATACATACCTCTGTCAAGGGTCCTGCAATTTCTGTACTAGACTTCCACAATGGTCAGGATACATTGATACCTTGTCACAAACTGGAAATTGATCCGCCGTAACTTTGACCACACTACCACATTTGAAAGGAGTAGAATTAGGCCATTTTTCCCATCAAATTTTCTCCACCATTTCATCATAGCTGATCCATTGACCCTCTCCATCTTTCTCCCTTGTCCCTTCATGCCCTGAACAATTAGGAATCTGTCAACCTCAGCCTCATGCATACGTAGAGACATGACATCACACTGTTTCACGTGACAACGAATTGCACAGATTTACCACTCTTTGGTTAACAAAATTCCTCTTCCTCTCCGTTCGTAAAGGATATCCCTCCATTCTGAATCTGTGTCCTCTAGTCATAGGCCGTCCTACCATAGGGCATATTCACTCCATATCCACTCTTGCAGGGCATTTCACAATTCGATAGGTTACAGCGACCGTCTACCACTGTACTCCATCTGCCATTTCCTTGTCCATTTTCTTCATTTGTCTAAGTAATTTTGAAGCCTCTTTACTTCTTCAAAACTACCTGCCCCTTAACCTATTTTCGCATTGTATGCAAAAACTGCAAGAAAGCATCAATTATATCATCCAAATCATTGACACATGGCGTAAAAGGAGTCGGTCCCAACACAGAGCTCTGTGGAACAACACTAGTCACTGGCAGCAAATCAGAAAAAGCTCCATTTATTCTCACTCTTCGCCCCTTGCCAGTCAGCAACTGTTAGAATAATCTCTTTAATACCATGGGTTCGCAGATTGTTAAGTAGGATCATGTGTTTCTTATCAAAGGCCTTCTGAAGTTAAAAAATTCACAATATCAACTACTTCTCTTTTGTCTATCGTGTTTCATTCTTCTTCCAATAATTCAAATCAGGATTGTCAGACAAGATTTTCCCTTGAGGAAACCATGCTGAATACTGCCTATTTTTTCATGTATCTCCAAGTACCCCGAAACCACCTCCTTGACAATAGACTCCAGCATCTTCCTAACCACTGAGGTCAGAGCCACTATCCTTTCTTCTGTCTCTTTCCCTTCCATTGATGCTGGCTGGTCTGCTGAGTTCCTCCAGCATTTGTTGTGTTGCTTGGATTCCAGAATCAGCAGATTTTCTCTTTTATGTGAGAGGTAAGGAGGAATTTTCTTAGCCCGAGAGTAGTGAACCTGCGGGAAGCTCTGCCACAACATGTGGCGGAGGCCAAGCCTGTGGGTTTCTTTAAGGCGGAGGATATCAAAGGATATGGAGAGAAGGCATGTGTTTGAGGTTGAGTGGGTATCGGGATCAGCCATGATGGAAAGCCTAACAGGTGGGTTGAAGGACTAATTCTACTTTGATTCTCCTTTGATTCATGGTCCAATGTGCCAAAAGCTCTCTACACCACCCAATCTACTTGTGAAGCCACTTTCAATTAACTATAAATCTGTGTTGCCAGATCCCTCTGTTCTACCGACTCCTCGGGGCCCGACTGTTCACCCTGCGTTCCCGCACCCCTAAATCAGCATGCACACCAAACCGCTGATACCTTCACTTACTAATTAGATTATCCAAGTGAGAATAATTTCAATCTCTTCACAAAACGGCGCCTGAACCATAAGAATGCAAGAACAGAGGTCAAAATTCAAATTGAATGTACAAAGGAAACGGACTTGAGATTCGTCAGAGCTACAAAGCAGCAGACATGCACATTGGATTATCCCAGAGCAATAAGCCTTTTAAATAGACCACAATGCGGCTGCCTCCACCTGAGAAAGTAATTGAACGTTCAAAGTGCGTTATTATTACAGTATCTAAAAATGCAACAACTGAGAGTCGTCACATCTCCAAATCCTGAAAACCCGGAAATACGTGCGCATCCCCAAGCCCATGATCATGCTCCAAAACCACCGATTCCCCAAATTCCGTGTGCACACCTAACTCCGGCAGCATTCCCAAATCCACACCCACACCCAGATACGTGCGCACTCCAAAATCCACATGCAAACCCATGCTGGCCTATTCCCCCCTAGTTCTGCGCACACCCCCGTCCGTGTGCACCTCCGAGTCAGTATATGCCCGGGAATCCGCCGACACCACGAATCCCTGTGCACCCCAATGTTTGCTGAAAGAACTGCAATTTCTACGCACATCCCCAAATCCCCTTGCACCCTCATATTCCACAAACCACTCCAAAATCAGCGCACGTCCTCAAATCTCTGTGTAACCCCAAAACCATGCTCATTACCGAAATTGTCGACGCCCCTACGTCCACATTAGATTTTCCCAGAGCAAGATTTATTTCAAGTATATCAAGAACAGCTGACACCAACACAACGACCAATAACAGATATCAAAGATCAATTTGCATTTATTATTAAAGTATAATTAAAACAATTTTGAGATTCGACACACTGACACCGCCGAATCAGAGTTCACCGGCAAAGCAACTGACACCCCAAATTCCGTGTGCAGCACTGTAGCTGAGAAACCCCTAAATCTGTTCACATCCGCGTGCACCACCAAATCCGTGTGCACCCCAAATCCGTGTGCACCCCAAATCCGTGTGCAACCCAAATCCGTGTGCACCCCAAATCCGTGTGCACATATCACCGACAAACCCCGAAATATACGCATATTCCAAATCGGTATGAACCCGCACATACGTGCGCACCCCGAATCTGTGCATAAGCCCACACAGGTGACTGTCCCAGAGCAGGAATCAGTTCAAACACTGATAAAAATCGCTATTTCCACCTTGAAAAATATAAATCTATGAGTGCACCTTCAACTGAACTTTGCTCTTGCTATTTCCTTAAGGTGGAGGCAGCAATTTTGTGAATTATTTGAAATGATTTTTTTCTGGGATAACGAAATGTGTATGCTGGGGTGGCAGCGCGATTGCGGGTGTACACAGATTTGTGGATGTATGCAGATTTATTGTTCTGCCATCGAAGATGGGGATGATCACAAATATGGGTTTGCACACTGTTTCGTGGGTGTCTGTGGATCTGGGTTAGTGACGAATCACAAGATTGATTCTGAAACTTCCCGGGAGTCTCAGGGCTCATTATCTCTCACTGGCAGTCTCCCAACTCAGCGCCGAGTAACCCTCCTTTCTCCAGTCTCGTAAGACCAGGGTTTACACACCCCGGTCCCGCCAAATCCGTGAGATTCGGATGTTCGCCCTCCCAAACCCCGGTTTGTGTGAATGACGTCTGATTTGCTGCCCCTGTTTCAGCTCGTCGCAGGAAATAATAATATTAATAAATTGCAGCTGAACTATGGAATTAGATTATCGGAAGTTGAGGATGTCTGTAGCAGCTGGGTAAATCGGCTGAAGATTTTGCAGCTGCAATGAAATGTGGACCAGTGTGAGGGTGTTGCACTTTGCCAGGAACAACCAGTGTAGGGTGAATGGTAGGAGATTGTGGTCTGCAGAGACCAGAGGAATCTGGGAACGCAGGAAAAATATCAGGAAGCTTGAAAAATACAGACAGAAGTTTGCAATGGTGATTCCTGGTCTGTCTTGGTGGGCACCAAGTTCGGCCTGTAAGTGCCAGTGGCAAT
The DNA here is from genome assembly GCF_048418815.1 of Hemitrygon akajei. Classification (NCBI taxonomy): domain Eukaryota; kingdom Metazoa; phylum Chordata; class Chondrichthyes; order Myliobatiformes; family Dasyatidae; genus Hemitrygon; species Hemitrygon akajei. The sequence goes on along the minus strand of NW_027331930.1, from coordinate 7,468,379 downwards.
ATTGAAAGTGAAGGGTATCATCCGAAACATCGGCTCATTAGATGGTGCCTGACCTGGTATGTTTCCTGAAATACTGCATTGAGTTCCCGTTAGCATTTTATACAAAGGATAGTTTGTGCTGGAGAACTCCGCGGGACATCAAACGGGATTGTGGCGGATCCCAGTGTATAACTCCCTGAAAGTGGCTACTCAGGGTGGGTGGTAAAGGCGGTGTCGGGACTACCTGTCTTTAGTAATCGAGGCACTTGGTTCCAGTGTCAGGTAGATACTGTAATTTGCAGATTTATAAATCTCTTGTTTAATCGCATCTGAAATGCTGTGATTCTATTATAGGAAAATATGGAGGTTTCGGACGGTGTGTAGAGAGGTTTGCCAGGATTCTGACTGGATAAGGAGAGTTTGGAAAAATTAGGGATTTTTTTTCTGGAGCGGCAGAGCCTGAGTGGTGTGTGGGAGAAGTTTACTGTAATATGAGAGACACAGACAGAGTGGACAACATGTATTTTCGTCACTAAGGAGGAAAAGTCTAATTCCAGAGCGCATGTACTTAAGGTAAAATCTAGAACCCTAACTGATCAGTTATTTTTGCACTAATTAGGTATTTTGTAATTCAGTGAAATTTTGTATCTTTTCTTAATACTACCGATAGCAGCAACTCGCTGCGCTCCGCCAGGGTGATGGAGTGGAAGAGGAGGGGCTGAGTATGGCACAGATTTCCACACGGCCTATCGTAGTTCAGACCCGCCGCTGTCCCCTGCTCTCACTGGCTGAGCTGCCTGTCGTTCAAATAGTTCATCTGACCGTCACTCACCAGAGAGGTGGAGATGTGAAAATAGTATCTATGTTGCCTTGAGAAAATAGAGGCAGTTGCAGTTCAACGCGCTAAAGTACAGTTGTGTGTCATATCCAGAGGCCTTGCAAATAGTTAAAGCAGTTTCCGACTGGTAAACTTGATAAATCGTTCCCAGTCAGAGAACAGAGTGTGAAGTCATTGGGTCTTGTAGTTGCTGGATAAATGGGCTGAAGATTTTGCAGCTGGCATATAATGTGGATCATTGTGAGGTGTTGCACTTTGCCAGGAATAACCAGGTAGGACTCACACAGTGACTGGTAGGGGATTGTGGTCTGCGGAGAACAGACAGATCTGGGAATATAGACCCGTACTTAAAGGTAGAGTCATAAAGAGAGCTTTTGGCACATTGGCCTTCATAAATATAAGTACTGTTAACACGAATTGGAATGCTATGTTGAGGTTGTAAAGGACGTTAGTGAGGACAATCCTGGAGTATTGTGTGCAGTTTGGGCCACCTATCAATGGGCAAGATATCAAGGAGATTGAAAGATTACAGATAATATTTACAATGATTTTCCCAAGATTTGAGGACCTGAGTTGAAGAGAATGATTCAAATGATATTTTCCACCTCAGCTTGGGCGAGACTAGAACAAAAGGTCATAAGTTAAGTGTAAAAGGCGAATTGTTTAAGGGGAAGATGAGAGGGAGTTTCTGGATTTAGAAAGCAGTGTGAGTGTGGATTTGCCAGAGAAAGTGGTGAAAGCAGGAGACATTTGGATTGGTACATGGACGGGAGGAGTATGAAAGGTTATGGTCCTGGTGCAGGTCGATAGGACTAGGCCAGAAAACAGGTCATCACAGATTGGAAGAGCCGGTGGGTCTGTTTATCCATGTGGTGTTCCGTAATTCTATATCCTATCCCTAAGAATCGTTTCCAAAAACTTTCCTGCCACTGCGTGAGTTTATATTTTCCAGGATGATCCACCCCCTACTTAAAAACATTTATAGTCACTGTTCTGGGATCTTACTTTTGGCTGGAGTGAAAACAAATATATTGGCCCAGTTCCCTACCTCTCTCAATAATCTGTAGTATATTCCAACAGGTTCTGAGGAAATTATCCACCTTATTTCCCGTTAATTGACCAAACACTACATCCTTTGTAATTATACAAAGTTAAAATACATTGCAGTTAGGTACGGAATAAGAAATATTTAGTGAAAGACTCTTACAGCGGGAAAAATAGCCTTCAGCTCCTGTGTCCTTGTGACTATTCAAACTAATTCATGCCCAGAGGAGATGGGACACACGCAGCAAACGGAACTATTTTGTTGGGCACCAAGTCGGCCAGGAACGGCCAGTGTTAAGGCAGAAAGTGAAGTGTCTAATTCGAAACGTCGGTTCGATGCCTCTCCATAGATGGTGCCTGACCTGGTATGTTTCTTCAAATATTGCATTCAGTTCTGTTCAGCATTCCATACAAAGGATATATTCTGCAGGTGACTCCAGAGGAAATTCACCAGGATACGGAGGATCCCTGTGCGTAACCCCCCGAAAGCGGCTGCGCAGTGCGATGGGATGGTAAAGGCGATGTCCGGCCTGTTTGTCTTCAGTAGTCGAGGCACTGAGTTTCGGTGTCAGGTAGGTATGTTACAGGTTCATAAATCTCTAGTTTCATTGCATCTGAGGTGTTGCAATTCTATCATCGGAAAATGTGAAGGTTTTAGACGGGGAGTAGAAAAGTTTTACCGGGTTGCAGCCTGGATAAGGAGAGATTGGACAGTTTAGGCTGATTTTCTCCGGAGAGGTGGACGCTGAGGGAGGTCTGGCGGACGTTTATAGGAATGTGAGAGGCACAGACAGAGTGGACAACCTGTATTTTGCCCAAGGAGGAAATGTCTAATTCCCGAGAGCAAATATTTAAGCTGAAACGGGGAACATTAACTGATGAATCCATTCTTGCAATATTTATGTATTTTGAAATTTAGTGTATTTTTAATCTTTTCTCTACACTGATGTTGTGCAAAAAAGAAACAACTGGCAAAACACTTTTGCTCCGCCACCACAAACATCGCCGGAACGGACCCACCGAGGCGTCGAAGGGGAACCACGCCAGTCTTTGTGAAAGCCGAGGACGGAGACTCCGACAGCAGCTACTCTCTGAACTCCGCAACGGCGATGGAGCAGAAGAAGAGGGGCTGAGCATGGGGCAGATTTGCACCTGGCCTATCGTAGCTCAGACGGACCTCTGTCCCCTGCTGTCACTGGCTGAGGTGCCTATCGGTTAATTGAGAAGATTAGTTGATGTGAAAATCAGTCATGGGGAGAGGTGCAAATGTGAACATGGTATCTATGTTGCTTTATGAAAACAGGCAGTTTCAGTTCAACCGATTAAAGTACAGTTGTACGTGTCTTATCCAGAGGCCTTCAAAAAGTTTAAAACGTCTGTCACTGGTAAACTTGATAACTTTTCCCAAACAGAGAACAGACAGTGAACTCAGTGAATATGTGTCGTCTTCACAGTTCTCTCAATAAAGATACTTTATTGCTGGACGAAATGAAGCTTGTGATGTTTATAACGGATGTGGTGAATTGTACTGATCAAATACCTCGTCCGACTGAGGAAATTAAAATTATTGTGAGAGCTGCAGAAAGACATCTTGGTGTAACTGGTGTTAACAGTTTCATAAGGAAAAGGGTAGGGTATAGAGTTGTGAATGTGAGTTAAACGTATGTGGCATTTGTAGTAGAAATACATCATTCAACAGGTGGGGTATTAAAGTGGTTAATTTGTACTACTTGTGGAAAATGACAGTAGTATTGCCTATTCTAAACCCGGAGCTCCTAGTCTGATCCTTCCAGTTATGGACGAATATGGTTAACCTCTCATTTATGTAAATTTATGGATGTATAGTACTGGAACGGTTGAATTATACTTTTGAAGAGGGAAACAAGGTATCGTTTTATCAGAGTATATTTTGGAAGGGGAGAATGACGTTGGATTCAGTTTTATTTTCTGGAATACAATATTCCGAAAGCTCAGTTAAAATAAATTGTTGCAATGATAGTACTTTTGATATTGAAAAGGCATGTAATATTTATGGAAGGAAGGACTTTTGGGAGAGGGGAGATTGCAGCATTTTTTCTGATTTTTGTTTGTCCTTTGGAATGTCCCTGCAAGTAAGGGTGAGAAAGATATATCCTGGTGTGTATGAGATAGCGAATGGGAGCGTACAAGACAGTATTTGTAACCCTTTATTATTTAATAATATGATTAATGATATTTGCAGAGAAAACGTCGGTAAATTACTATGTACAGATGAAGGAGCTTTCAGGATAAGAGGTAGAAATTTGAATTTTAGTGTATGGAGTTGCAATTATCTATTAATTTGTTTGAACAAAAGGGAAATAGATGACGATGTAAGCTTTCAGTAGCTAAACATAAGTTATGTGTTTTACAAATAAGCTTAATTGATCTGCAGATGATTTGCATTTATACGATCAAACTCTTCAAGACGTGCCAGTACAAAGATTTTCAGGCATATGGGTGGATAATAAGCTGGCATGGAAGAGCTACATCGTTATAATAACTGATAAATAAAAAGGAACATTAAATATTCTCAGCTGTCCATGTGGATATTCTTGGGTGCTAGACAAAAATCATTTAGAATTGTTTAATTAAATCTGTTCTCGATACTGTCTGTGTGGCTTATGTATCAGCTTCATCTTCAGCTTTAAAATGCTTGGATGTGATGCAAGCATAGACTTTAAGATTGTGTTGATATGCAGTAAAGTCGTCCCATGTTTCGGTTTTACTGGGTGAAATGGGATTATTACCCCCACAATTGCGGCAGGTGAACTTGATATTAACATACCCGATTAATTTCAGGGGGCAGAGACATTATCATGCTGCTGAAAGTGTGTTAGAGGACTGTTGGGAACACTCAGGAAGAGTGTGTTCAGTTTTGGATATCTGGGCTCTTATCACGCTTGGAGTATGGGCTTGTTGGATTATGCAATATGTCCCAGTGTCGCGTTCTCAGTAACTCTACTTTGTTTTCTTTTCACAATCACATTAGTCGATTTTAGCTTGAACAGTTTAATAGCATGTAAATATTCTTTTCTGCCGGAGAATCTGTTGTCTCATCAGTATATTAAGGAAAATTATTATGATATGTTAACCGCCAATCGTTACTAATCGTGTCAAGGTTTTAAGCATTTTTGCAGATGGAACAAAAGATAATTTAACCGGGAATGCCGGCGTAGCCCATTTTTGTCCCTGAAGTATAGACAATGATGGAGAAATTATTTTGCAACCATTTACCAGTATATAGAGCACAATTGGTTGCCATCATTTTAGGCTTAAGGTGGGTGAAGAAATTTCTTCCCACGCAACGTTCAGATTACATTCCTGTTTTGATGACTCTTAAAAACGTTATTTTAGCAGTTGGTCAAATTTACTGTTTGGAAACTCACCAGGCATTAATTCATATTCAAGTACTTGTTTATACATTTTCTTCTTCCAGGTCCCTGCACACAGAGGTATTGACAGGAATGAGTGGGTTGACTGTAAGTTGCAAAAGTTCAACTGTGGATAAAGATCCTTCACTTAACAAATCAGAAGTTCAGAATTTTGTATGTTGAAAATTAGGAGCTTATGGAAAGACTGGTAAGAAAATGGATACACCTTCAGAGAATATATAAACGTGTTGGGTGTATGGGGAAAAAGTGGTAAAACAAGAAGGGGTGGAACTATATTGGCATGAACTGGAATGGGAACATACAAGTGCAGGGTTTATGGGAGAACCAAGAAGGGAAGGAATTATATCGCCATGACTTACTATGCTTAATGATTCCTTTTGTCATGTTGCAAAACATGCTTCCGGATCGCGTAAGTTTTTTTTATTATGAAACAATTGAACACAGGCCATTTTAGCGTGAAGCATATCATACAGGCTTGATTTTAATTTTGGGGGGCCTTGATTGATTCCACTTAACCGCTTTCTTAAGTCATGGGAGTGAATTTAACTAAATTCGCAGTATTGTGCTTCATTGCGTATAATTGATAGGATTTGTTGGGGTAATTTAGCTTTCACTAGAAGACAGAAACAGTGAGGATTTTATTTCCCAATTGTCTACATCACACTCCAGTCCAGTTGACAGCGGGAATGCGCCTTTAAGTTGCAGTGTCAGCCGCCGTTTATTCAAAGCCTGACTTAATTTCTTAATTTAGCCACTCATTAAACGAGATAGCGGAGACTGGTGTGATACACATTGGGTTAGTAAACTAGCATCTGGGTCGTTCCCCGCCGTCTTGTGGGAATGTCTGACAGTGAATGGGAATAGATGGACATATCCGCAGACGAATGTGCGCCTTGGCGACTACTCAGGTCGCGGCTTTATTAATGAACTGAAGCACCGAGGGTGATGCTCAGAAAACTCCACGGGAAGTGGTACACTCTGATTCGAGTCAAAATGACGCCGGTGACAACGGTCAGTAGATCGGCCGCTGCCATGGCCACCAGGTAGCGAGTGGTGCAGGTAGAGAGGCCGCACTTTCCCTGGGACAGGATCACAATCGCCACTATATTCACTGGAGAGTGGAAACAGACACTGGGCATTACTGAAAACATTGTGCGTGAACTAACAGCTGATCTGGATTTAGACAGTGCTAGAATCTATAAACGGCTGCTGATCTAACACCAGCGCTGGGTCGCACGGCCTCTGACCTGTCTTCTTCAGTGTGGAGATAAGACGATGGGTGGGGAATCGTTGGCGATAAAAACGATCTGCATTAACAACACCGATCGGTGCCGATCCCCATTTCCAGTCGCTGATGGGGCCGGTTTCACTGAATTAACTGTGACTGACCAGGACTCTGGAAAATCAGCATCTGATGAGGCCGAGAAGGGATACAGAGAGGAGCAACACACACAAAACTGGAGGAACTCAGCTGGTCAGACAGCATCCATGGAATTGAATAATCTTTCGTTTCAGGTCGAGACCCTACTTCAGGTCGAAGCGCTGCCCCGATTTATGACGGTTTTCAGAGGGAAAGAAGGAACCACTTAGTGACCTGTGGCTAAGTTGCTCCGTTAATGGATTAATTCTGCAGCGCAGTTTAATTCGATAACACACGGCAACAGATCCGTGAACACTGGTTCAGGTGATCAGACCCGATAATTGACCAGCAGACAGTGCGATCCGACAGGGACAGACTCCACATGGAGACGTGAAGCACAGGACTAGGGTTTCCCTCTGATCAATAACTCAGGAAAAATGTACTTCAGAATGCAAACATCTCCCAGTCACAACTTCCCGGAGAGATCCCTGACCCCAGCACTGGGACATCTCTGGACACGGTGTCATTCAAGGCAAGAACAGCGTTCTATTTGATTCCGTGAGTTAGAGGTGAAACATAGACTTAGTTCCACTTGTTATTAAATATGAAAATTTAGAATGTGAAATTGACAGGATCGATAACTCTGATGGATATTTGTGCAGTGATGAGCAGGTTGTAAGCTTGTAACATAATCTTAAACAGGTTCACACCGGTTAACACACCGAAATAACGAACATGAAATGCTCTGCTCACTCACCAGGAACTCCAGTGACGGCAATGAACATGTACAATATTTTCTCCAGACTGATGTACCTATCCAACATTGCAGACATTTTCTCTGGCCAGTGATTTGTCTCTTTGTGCGACAGGCGATCTCTCGGAATGAAATGTTAAGGCAGCACATGCCTGGGTTTTTTAAAGCCATTTAGCAATTCCACAGGGACAGATTTCAACAGATTTAAAAATAAAGGTTTTTAAATTATTTACAAACCAATTACGTCAGACAAGTACAATCCCTGTGATGACAGATTGTGATTAAATCATTGAATAATTTTTAGACCATTTGTGGGAGTTAGTTTGCGACAACAAAGGTGACTGAACCGTCCGAGGTGTCTTTTCAATTAAATGTGCTTCCACTGTAAATATGTACTTCAAAGGAACCAGTTGTTGGACACAGAATATTGAAGTTAATTATGTCACTGTGCCTGTGAAATTGTTCAGAATCACCTACTGTTACCATTCTCCTCAAGAGTATAAACTCTTGATTTAGTTTGTGTTTGTAGGACTCTACTGAGAGGCCTCGAAGAAAATGTATGTTTGTGTTGATGAATAAACACAATTTCATACCCACTAAATCCTCCAATTGCTTCAGTGACTTAGTCACACGCAGATCATTTGGGGGCTCATCCAGGACCAATCCCCAACCCGAACACATGCCATGAAATTGAGCAGTCTAGTGGGGGGGGGGGGGGAAAGGGTATGTTTTAATCATGTCACTCCGTAGGTGTCACAGAACACGGTACGAAAGTGTGTGTGTGTGTGTGTGTGTGTGTGTGTGTGTGTGTGTGTGTGTGTGTGTGTGTGTGTGTGTCTGTCTGTCTGTCTGTCTGTCTGTCTATGAGTGTTAGTGTGCGTCAGTCTGTTTCTGTGTCCGTGTCTCTGCTTGACCCTGCCTGACTATACACGTGCCTGTACACCTCCAATTCAGTTTATCCCCCTTGGTTCAGCCCCTTCCCATCTGTCTCCGCAATGCAGATGTTCTCGAACTCTCATTTCAAACGCTTCACAAAATGGCTGCTGAAATGTAACAAAGCAAGAACAGAGGCCAAATTTATTATTAATGCATGTAGAAATAAAACCACCTTGAGACTAGTCACAGCTCCATTTCAGCAGACACCCCCACATGCACATCAGATTATCCCAGATCAAGAATCATTTCAAACAGTTCACAAAATAGCTATCTCCATGAAAAAAAAGAACAGAGGTCAAAGTTCATATTGAATTAATTATTATTGCATTAAAAACGGAACAACACTGAGTTCTGACGCACCTCCAAATCCACCGGGTCCCCCAAGTCAGTGCTCACATCCCCGAATCCGCCAACGCCCCCAACCGACACCCGACATCATTCAACCCTGAAATCAGCGTGCACCCCGAAATTAACTGACTCTCCGAAATCAGTGTGCATACCCGTATTCGCCAACATACCCTGAAATGTCCGTTCATCAGCAAATCAATGTACAGCCTCATTCCCAAGTGTTCCCCTCAAACCCGCTGACATCGACACAGACATATTAGATTTTCCGAGAGCAAAACACATTTCAAACAGATCGCGAAATAGCTGCCTCCATCTTTAAAAGTTCAAAGTTCATAATGTGTTCATTATTAATGTATCTTTGTGTGTCTGCATCTATGCGTGTTTATATGAGTTCCCGTGTGTTTCTTTGTGTCAGAGGGTAGCTAGCAGACAACACTGGCGCTTTGTCGTGACGGCTTGGCGACTGAGAACACTTGGCTGGAACAACAGAGGGATGTGTGTACACTGGTTCGGGGAACTATATAGCATTGCATTGTTTGTAGGGGATACAGCAATATCGTGGGCTTAACTCTGAGGAGGTTGAACAGGGAATGAAAGAGTGAACCTTTGAGGTTCTGGGCGGAAAATGGGGGAGAAATCAGTTTGAAACCTATCGAATATTGAAAGAACTGGGAACGGGACACATTGGAGACCTGGGGAGGCAGGAGTGATTCGGCGGCTGATCTTGCTTTACGGATGTGCTAAGATTTAGGGGTACGGAAGCGAATGGGTGGATGCACAGGGATTTTGAGGTGTCCGTTGCTTTAGGGATGCACACTGATTTAAGAGTTGAATGCGTGTTTACCATTGAGCACAGATTTGTGGGCTCACACTGATTTGCACAGAGTTGGGAGTGTTGGCGGATTCGGGAAACACACTGACTTGTGGGAACCGTTGGATTTCGAGGAGTATCGAATCTCAAAGTTGTTCCGTTTATACAGACTTCAATAATAAATGCAATATGAACTTTGACTTCTGTTCTCGCTTTTGTTAAATGCAGTCAGCCGATTTGTGAACTATTTGAAATTATTCTTGCACTGTGCATGTGGGGGTGTCTGCTGATCTGGACAGGTGACGAGTCTCAAGGTTATTTCATTTGTACATAAAATAATAATAAATGATATTTGGATTCTGCCCTCTTGATTATTGGGCAGAACGGCCTAAATCTGCTCCTAAATCTTTTGGTCTTATGGTCTTATAACAGATTCCTGAGGCACAGCACTGGTCACCGGCGTCCATGCAGAATATGACCCGTCTCCAACCACTCTTTGCCTACTCTGGATCCACAAAGCAACGTACCCTTGCATTCCATACCTCCTTACTGTCTCAAATGACTTGGGTCATTAAATTAGGGGCATGAACTAAGGGGGATAAACTGAATTAGACACAGACAAGTGTATAGTCATCCAAAGTCAGGCAGAGACGATGGGTCTAAACACACACACACACACACACACACACACACACACACACACACACACACACACACACACACACACACACACACACACACACACACACACACACACACATTCTTACCGCCTTTCCGACTTTCAGCCGTGTTCTTTGACACATACAGGTTGCTATGATTAAAACGTTCCCCCACACTGGACTAGTGAGTTTGATCGCGTTATGTCAGTTTTAGGTGTGCGTCCTGGACGAGCCCCCAGAGTATGACTGAGTCGCTGAAGTCGTTGAGCGTTTCATTGATAGGAAAGTGTTTATTCATCACCACAGACAGACATTATTTTGGAAACCCCCTCAGTAGAGTCCCCTAAACATAACCTTCATCACGAGTTTATGCTCTTGGTAAGAGTTGGTGATTCAATACAGTTTCACAAGCTACTATGACATAATTTACTTAAATATTCTGTGTCTGAGAAATGGTGCATATGTACAGTGGAAGCACCTTTAGCTGAGAAGACACCTCGGAAGGTTCGGTCACCATTTTTGGGACAAACTAACTCCCACAAATGGTCTAAATATGAATTCATCAGTTTATTTTAATTCAACAGTGGTTAGATGGGAGACGCCAGAGAGTAGTGGTTTATAATTGTTTATCGGGATGGAGGCCGGTGACTAGCGGGGTGCCTCAGGGATCTGTTTCGGACCCAATGCTGTTTGTAATATACATAAATGATCTGGATGATGGCGTGGTAAATTGGATTAGTAAGTACGCCGATGATACTAAGGTAGGTGGTGTTGTGGATAATGATGTGGGTTTTCAAAGCTTGCAGGGAGATTTATGCCGGTTAGAAGAATGGGCTGAACGTTGGCAGATGGAGTTTAATGCTGAGAAATGTGACGTTCTACATTTTGGCAGGAATAATCCAAATAGAACATACAGGGTAAATGGTAGGGCATTGAGGAATGCAGTGGAACAGAGAGATCTAGGAATAACAGTGCATAGTTCCCTGAAGGTGGAGTCTCATGTAGATAGGGTAGTGAAGAAGGATTTTGGAACGCTGGACTTTATAAATCAGAGCATTGAGTACAGAAGTTGGGATGTAATGTTAAAATTGTACAAGGCATTGGTAAGGCCAAATTTGGAATATTGTGTACAGTTCTGGTCACCGAAGTATACGAAAGATATCAATAAATTAGAGAGAGTGCAGAGACGATTTACTAGGATGTTACCTGGGTTTCAGCACTTAAGTTACAGAGAAAGGTTGAACAAGTTAGGTCTCTATTCATTGGAGCGTAGAGGTTTGAGGGGGGATTTGATCGAGGTATTTAAAATTTTGAGAGTGATAGATAGAGTGGATGTGAATAGGCTGTTTCCATTGAGAGTAGGGGAGATTCAAACGAGGGAACATGATTTGAGAGTTAGAGGGCAAAAGTTTAAGGGAAACACGAGGGGGTATTTCTTTACTCAGAGAGTGATAGCTGTGTGGAATGAGCTTCCTGTAGAAGTAGTAGAGGCCAGTTCAGTTGTGTCATTTAAGGTAAAATTGGATAGGTATATGGACAGGAAAGGACTGGAAAGTTATGGTGTGAGTGGGGGTAGGTGGGACGAGGTGAGATTGAGCGTTCGGCACGGACCTGGAGGGCCGGAAAGGCCTGTTTCCGTGCTGTGATTGTTATATGGTTATATGGTTATTCTAAATCTGTTACAGCGAGGATTGCACCTGCTGTGTTAATTAAAAATCTTTACTTTTAAATCTGTTGAAATCTGTCTCTGTTGAGCCAGGTTCTCAAAGTTGCTCCGTTTATACAGACTTCAATAATAAATGCAATATCAACTTTGACTTCTGTTCTTGCTTTTGTTAAATGTAGACAGCCGATTTGTGAACTATTTGAAATCATTCTTGCTCTGTGCATGTGGGGGTGTCTGCTGATCTGGACAGGTGACGAGTCTCAAGGCAGTTTCATTCGTGCATAAAATAATAATAAATGAAATTTGAATTTTGAGCTCTTTTCTTGATTACTTGTTGGTTCTTGAACATGCAGCACACACACACACACACACACACACACACACACACACACACACACACACACACACACACACACACACACACACACACACACACACACTCACCTTCTTATCCGCCACTCCGGCTCTCAGCCATGTATTTTGACACACACAGGATGCCATGATTAAAACATACACCCCCCACTGGACTGTTGAATTAGATGGCCATGTGTTAGGGTTAGGGATGGGTCCTGGCCGAACCCTGAAATATTCTGACTGACTGAGTCATTGATGTCGTTGGAGGGTTTCATGGATAGGGAAGTGTTTTATCATCACCACAAACAGACGTTTTGTTTTGGAAACCCCCTCGGTAGAGTTCCCGAAACGTAACTTTCATCCAGAGTTTATACTCCTGACGAGAATGGTAACGGTCGATGAATCAGTTCAATTTCAAGGTAGAATGACACAAATTATATCAATATTCTGTGTCTGAAAAACAGTTCATTTGAAGTACATATATGCAGTGGAAGCACTTTTAATGGATAAGGCAACTCGAAACGTTCTGTCCCCTTTGTTGGGACAAATATCTCCCAAAAGTGGTCCAGGGATTGCACCTGCTTGACGCAATTGGTTTGTAAATAATTTTTTAAATTATTTTTAAATCATTGAAATCTGTCCCCGCCAGGCATGTGCTACCTCAACATTTCATTCGGAGAGATCGCCTGTTGTAGACGGGGACAAATCACTGGACAGAGACACTATTTCCAATGTTGAATAAGTACAAGAGTGTGGACAGACTTTCTTACCGCCCCTTCGGCTCTCTGCCGTGTTTTTTTGACACAAGCAGGGTGCTATGATTAAAACATGCTCCCCCACACTAGACTGGTGAGTTTGATGGCGATATGTCAGTGTTAGGGCGGGTCCTGGACGAGCCCCCAAATGTTCTGAGTATGACTGAGTCTCTGAAGTCGTTGAGCGTTTCATGGATAGGAAAATGTTTATTCATCAACTCAGAGAGACATTATTTTGGAAACCCCCCAGGAGAGTCCCCTAAACATAACCTTCATCAAGAGTTTATGCACTTGGTAAGAGTCGGTGATTCAATACAGTTTCACAAGCTACTATGCCATAATTTACTTCCATACTCTGTGTCTGACAAATGGTGCATATGTATAGTGGAAGCACCGTGAACTGACATGACACCTCGGAAGGTTCAGTCACCATTTTTGGGACAAACTATCTCCCACAAATTGTCTAAATATAAATTCATCAGTTTATTCTGAATCTGTCACAGCGAGGATTGCACCTGCTGTGTAAATTAAAAATCTTTACTTTTAAATCTGTTGAAATCTGTCTCTGTTGAGTCGCTAAATGATATTAAAAACCTCAGGCATGTGTAATCTCAACATCTCATCGTCTGTAGCACTGGACAGAGAAAAAGTCCACGGCAGGTAGAGCTGGGTGCTAGCGATGAAAGTCCCTCATGAGGCAGGCCTCCAGGATGTAACGGGCGGGGACCCAGCACCTCTCCTCAGGTCCGTAGCCCTCCTAGTCCACAAGGTACTGGAGGCCACGCCCCTGGTGACGAACGTCCAGCAGCCGACGCACCGTGAACACCTCTGACCCATCGATGAGCCTGCAGGGAGGGGGGATATGGGTCAAGACACAGTGGTGGCCTATAATACGTTTTATGCGGGAGACATGGAAGGTGAGATGAATGCGGCGGAGAATGGAGGGGAGTTTGAGACGGACTGCAGCATGGCTGATGACTTGAGCAATGGCAAAGAGGCCGATGAAGCGGGAATTGTTGGGAATCCACCTTGCGGGGTAGGTCTGAAGTTGAAAACCACACACGCTGTCCCTGTCGGTAATGTGGGGCCTTGGAGCGATGACCGTCAGCTTGACGCTTGATCCTGACAGAGGCTCGGAGAAGGGCATTGAGGTGAAAAGTCAGGAGATTAATCTGCAACTTTTTAAAACTCTGGCTCGGCTACATCTGGAGTATTTCATACAGTTCTGGTCATCCTACTTTTGGAAGAATGCTGACATTTTGGAGAGGGTGACTTCGTCAGTGACTTCGTTCTGCTGCGCATTTGATTTTATGCCTCAGTTTCGTTTTGAAAGTGGAGTTTTCATTTCTACTGTAAGAAAAGTTATGCCGGCAGTTCTGAATATCACTGCTGGTTAAACTCCAGCCGGAGAGTGAAGAATTATCTAAATTTGGGAAGCTGAAGGATGGAGAAAATTTGTTGTTGTCGGCGATGCAACAGGTTCGACCTTATTTAATCTTCATTCGGAAGGAATCAGTAACCTGCAATCCAAGGTAGTCCCTGCTGAAGAGCAGAAAGGACTGGAGCAGGGTTTCTCCAAGGAAAGGTCAGCGCCTTTAAGACGTTTTATTTCCTTCATCGTAAATCCTTCGGGCAAAGCATTTTTTCATTGGGATCGGCAGTAACGTCACGTCGTAGGATAATTTAGTACTTCAAGGAAAGTCTCTCCTAATTTACTGTGTAAATCAATTGGTCTTTTGCATTTACTACTTTAAAGAACTGAGTTCCCGTTTCTCGTTATAAGAACTGTTCGCGCTGCCGTACAGCAGTCCACTTCCGGTTAAGTAAGTCGTTTGTTTACTTTTATGTTTTTTTGAGCAGTGTTTAATAAAAGATTTATTTGATGATTTTAAAAAGGCCTGTCTCAATTCTATATTCATTGTTGCCATATCGTAACAGCTAATTAAGGTCTGACACCTTGGTAAAAGTTATCTGAGAGCTTAATTCTTTTGGGATGCCCAACATTTTGCATGGTTCTCCTTTCCTTTTATTCACTCTAAAACTGTACAAAACAGAAATAATACACTAATCTTGCTTAAAATGTTGAAAAGAATGTTTCGTATTTAACCGTATGACTTTCGGAGACCAGTTCATCTTCTATTCACTGAGCTATTCACAGTAACAGAAATTTTGTCCAGGGTTGCCCAATCTCTTACTGCCACTTTAAGAATTTGGATTTCAGTGGTAATATGGTAAACTGGATTTACAGATGACACCTAGATTGAGAGCGCGAGTGGACAGCGATGTAGACTATCGAAAGTTGAAGATGTCTGTAGCAGCTGGGTAAATCGGCTGAAGATTTTGCAGCTGCAATGACATGTGGACCAGTGTGAGGTGTTGCACTTTGCCAGGAACAACCAGTGTAGGGTGAATGGTAGGAGAATGTGGTCTGCAGAGAGCAGAGGAATCTGGGAACGCTGGAAAAATATCAGGAAGTTTGAAAAATACAGACAGAAGTTTGCAATGGTGATCCCTGGTCTGTCTTGGTGGGCACCAAGTTCGGCCTGTAAAGTGCCGGTGGCAATATTGAAAGTGAAGGGTATCATCCGAAACATCGGCTCATTAGATGGTGTCTGACCTGGTATGTTTCCTGAAATACTGCATTCAGCTCCCGTTAGCATTTTATACAAAGGATAGTTTGTGCTGGAGGACTCCGCAGGACATCAAGCGGGACTGTGGCGGATCCCAGTGTATAACTCCCTGAAAGTGGCTACTCAGGGTGGGTGGTAAAGGCGGTGTCGGGACTGTCTGTCTTTAGTAGTCGAGGCACTGTGGTCCAGTGTCAGCCAGATACTGTATTTTGCAGTTTTACTGAATCTGAAGCGCTGCTATTCTATTATAGGAAAATATGGAGGTTTTGGACCGTGGGTATAGAGGTTTGCCAGGATTCTGGCTAGATAAGGAGAGTTTGGAAAATTAGGGATATTCGTTCTGGAGCGGTAGATCCTGAGGGGTGTCTGGCAGAAGTTTATTGGAATATGAGAGGCGCAGACAGAGTGGACAACATGTATCTTCGTCCCCCCAGAGGGAAATGTCTAATTGCAGAGCGCATGTACTTAAGGTAAAAGGTAGAACCCCAACTGATGAGTCAGTGTAATTTTGTATCTTTTCTTAATACCGCTGATATCAGCAACTGGCTGCACTTCGCCAGGGTGATGGAGTGGAAGAGGAGGGGCTGAGGATGGCACAGATTTCCACGCGGCCTATCGTAGTTCAGACCCACCGCTGTCCCCTGCTCTTACTGGCTGAGCTACCTGTCGTTCAAGTAGCTCATCTGAACGTCACTCACGAGAGAGGTGGAAATGTGAAAATAGTATCTATGTTGCTTGAGAAAATAGAGGCAGTTACAGTTCAACGCGCTAAAGTACAGTTGAGTGTACTCCGCAACGTCGAAGGAGCAGAAGAAGAGGGGCTGAGCATGGGACAGATTTCCACCCGGCCTATCGTAGCTCAGACGGACCGCTGTCCCCTGCTGTCACTCGCTGAGGTGCCTATCGGTTAATTGAGAAGATTAGTTGATGTGAAAGTCAGTAATGGAGAGAGGTGGAAATGTGAAAATGGTATCTATGTTGCTTTATGAAAACAGAGGCAGTTTCAGTTCAACCGATTAAAGTGAAGTTCTACGTGTCTTATCCAGAGGCCTTCAAAAAGTTTAACATGTCTGTCACTGGTAAACTTGATAACTTTTCCCAAACAGAGAACAGGCAGTGAAGTCAGTGAATATGTGTCGTCTTCACAGTTCTCTCAATAAAGATACTTTATTGCTGGATGAAATGGAGCTTGTGATGTTTATAACGGATGTGGTGAATTGTACTGAGCAAATACCTCGTCCTACTGAGGAAATTAAAATTATTATGACAGCTGCAGAAAGACATCTTGGTGTAACTGGTGTTACCAGTTTCATAAGGGAAAGGGCAAGGTATAGAGTTGTGAATGTGAGTTAAACGTATGTGGCATATGTAGTAGAAATATATCATTCAACAGGTGGGGTATTAAAGTGGTTAATTTGTACAACTTGTGGAAAATGACAGTAGTATTGCCTATTCTAAACCCGGAGTTCCCTGTCTGATCCTTCCAGTTATGGACCAATATGGGTAACCTCTCATTTATGTAAACTTATGGACGTATAGTACTGGAATATTTGAATTATATTTCTGAAGAGGGAGGCAATTTATCATTTTATCAGAGTATATTGTGGAAGGGGAGAATGAAATTGGATTCAGTTTTGTATTTGGAATACGATATTAGGAAAACACAGTTAAAATAAGTTGTTGCAATGACAGAACTTTTGACATTGAAAAGGCATGTAATATTTATGGAAGGAAGGACTTTTGGAAATTAGGAGAGGGGAGATTGCAGCATTTTTTCTGATATTTTGTTTGTGATTTGGAAGGTCCCTGCAAGTAAGGGTGAGAAAGATATATCCTGGTGTGTATGAGATAGCGACTGGGACCGCACAAGACTGTATTTGTAACCCTTTATTATTTAATAATGTGATTAATGATATTTCCCGAGATAGCGTCGGTAAATTACTATGTACAGATGAAGGAGCTTTCTGGATTAGAGGCAGAAATTTGAATTTTAGTGTATGGAGTTGCAATTATCTATTAATCTGTTTGAACAAAAGGGAAATAGGTGACGATGTTAGCTTTCAGTAGCTAAACATAAGTTATGTATTTTACAAATAAGCTTAATTGATCTGCAGATGATTTGCATTTATACGATCAAACTCTTCAGGACGTGTCAGTATAAAGATTTTCAGGCATATGGGTGTATAATAAGCTGGCATGGAAGCGCTACATCGGTATAATAACTGGGAAATGAAAAGGAACATTTAATATTCTCAGCTGTCCATGTGGATATTCTTGGGTGCTAGACGAAAATCATTTAGAATTGTTTAATTAAATCTGTTCTAGATTCTGTCTGTGTGGCTTATGGATCAGCTTCATCTTCAGCTTTAAAATGCTTGGATGAGATGCAAGCATAGACTTTAAGATCGTGTTGTTATGCAGTAAAGTCGTCCCATGTTTCGGTTTTACTGGGTGAAATGGGATAATCACCCTCACAATTGCGGCAGCTGAAATTGATATTAACATACCCGATTAATTTCAGGGGGCAGAGACATTATCATGCTGTTGAAAGTGTGTTAGAGGACGGGTGGGAACACTCAGGAAGAGAGTTTTCAGTTTTGGATATCTGGGCTCTTATCACGCTCGGAGTATGGGCTTGTTGGATTATGCAATATGTCCCTGTGTCGCGTTCTCAGTAACTCTACTTTGTTTTTTTCCCAATCACATTAGTCGATTTTAGGTTGAACAGTTTAATAGATTGTAAATATTCTGTTCTGCCGGAGAATCTGTTGTCTCATCAGTATATTAAGGAAAATTATTATGATATGTTAACCATCAATCATTACTAATCATGTCATGTTTTTAAGCATTTTTACAGATGGAACGAAAGATAATTTAACTGGGTATGTTGCAGTAGCCCATTATTATGCCTGAAGTATAGACAATGATAGGGAAATTAATTTGCAACCATTTATTAGTATATACAGCTCAACCGGTTGCCATCATTTGAAGCTTAAGGTTGGTGAAGAAATTTCTTCACACGTAGCGTTATAATTGTTCAGATTACTTTTATGTTTTGATGACTCTTAAACAAGTTATTCTAGCAGTCGGTCAGATTTACTGTTGGAAACTCACCAGGCATTAATTCATATTCAAGTACATGTTTATATATTTTCTTCTTATAGGTCCCTAAACACAAGGTATTGAGGGGAAGGAATGGGTTGACTGTGAGTTACAAAAGTTCAACTGTGGATAAAGACCCTTAACTTAACAAATCAGAAGTTCAGAGTTATGTATCTTGAGAATTAGGAGCTTATGGAAAGACTGATGGGAAAATGGGTACACCTTTACAGAATACATAAACGTGTTGGGTGTAGGGGGAGAAAGGGGTAAAACAAGAACGGACGGAATTATATTGATATGAACTAGAATGGGAACATAAAAGTTCTGGGTTTATGTGAGAAACAAGAAGGGAAGGAATTATATCGCCATGACTTACTATGCTTAATTATTCCTTCTTTCATTCTGCAAAACATGCTTCCGGATCGTGTAGGTTTTTTTCATTATGTAACGATTCAACAGATGCTATTTCAGGGTGAAGCATATCAGGAAAGAAATCATGCAGGGCTTTGGAGGGCTTGATTGGTTTCTTTTAACCGCTTTCTTAAGTCATGGATGTGAATTTAATTAAATTCGCAGTATTGTGTTTCATGATGTAGAATCGATAGGATTTGTTGGGGGTAATTTAGCTTTCATTAGAAGACAGAAGCAGTAAGGATTTTATTTCCCAATTCTCCACACCACAGTCCAGTCCAGTTGATAACGGGAATGCGCCATTAAGTTGGAGTGTCTTAGTTTTGCCAATCATTAAACGAGATGGCGGAGACTGGTGTGATTCACATTGGGTTAGTAAATGAGCATCTGACTCGACCTGCGCCGTCTTGTGGGAATGTCTGACAGTGAAGTTGGTGAGCGGAATGGGAATAGATGGACATAACCGCAGACGAATGTGCGGGCGGCATTCCGGAGTAGTTCTTTGTCTGGCATCTGGCAGGAAGAATGAGATTCTGACTCTCTTGGACGGTACTTTGCTCCTCCCGAAGCACACACACTATCTTAACGTCCTGAACTGCCTGTCGATGGGACAATCCGCCCGGGAATAACAGTTGGGAGATGAGGCGTGTGAATCCGAGGAACTGGAGCCCGGACTGGAGACTCTGCCGCCGCCTCTGGCGACTACTCAGGATGCGGCGCCATTAATCAACTGAAGCATCGAAGTGACGGGATATTTTAATGCGCTGATCACCTGCTCCCTAAATTTCGACTGAGTCACCCGTAAATAAATGTGTTCGTGCAGCAGCTGAAATTCATCAGGAAAAACCCGACCTACTGAAAGATCAATACAGAATCATCGAAATCGAATCCTTTCCCTAAGACCGGATAATATATGAAATTTACAACCATTGTCATCCACAGGAGGATGAAGCTGCCGGAGAGGGTGAAGAGCAAAACCACAGACCACCTCCTGCTCTCCATCTCCGGGTCACTGCGGTTCTCCCCCTTGCTCTGACCCTTCAGCACCTTACGGACCCGACTGGCCACTAAAATGTGTCTGACTGTCAGAGCGTTGAGCATCAGGATCCCAGCGAAAGGGAGGAACGGAGCTAAAACCGTATCGAGCCAGTCATATGCTATCCACCCGGGGTCAGTGAAGATGTTGTCCCTGAGATCACAGAACCACGGTAGATTGTCGATTATTACCCTGGGTTCCCTTGTGAAATATCGGGGAACGTTTCTCAGACAGGACACTGCGTCGGTTGTTGTTAGAACCACAGCTGCAGTTTTCCCGGTGCAATATTTTGTTTTCAGTTTCTGACAGCAAATGGCGACAAACCGGTCAAAGGTGAAAGCGACGGTGAACCAGACAGAACAGTGTGTGGCTGTGTAGCTCAGTACATCGATAACACTGCACACAGGGGTGATGCCCAGAAAACTCCACCGGAAATAATACGCTCTGAATCGAGTCAGAATGACCTCGGTGACAATGGTCAGTAGATCGGCCGCTGCCATGGCCACCAGGTAGCGAGTGGTGCAGGTAGAGAGGCCGCACTTTCCCCGGGACAGGATCACTATCGCCACTACATTCACTGGAGAGAGAGAGGGAGAGAAACAGACACTGGGCATTACCTGACACATTCTCCGGGAATTAACACCGGATCGATTTGCAGCTAAAGATATCTGTGAACGGCTGCTAATCTAGATTCAGACGGGTCACACTATCTCTGAACTGTTTTCTTCAGTGTGGAGATAAAGCAATGTGTGGGCAATCGTCGGTGATATAAACGAGCTGAATGAACAACAACGATCGCTGTTGATCCCGATTCCAGTCGCTGATGGGGCCGGTTTCACCGACTTAACCGTGAATGACCAGGACACTGGAAAATCAGCATCTGATGTTTCCAAGATGAGATACAGAGGGGAGAAACACATTGAAAACACTGGAAACAGTATTAGCAAACAGAGACTGAGTGGCTCAGTTAACGGATTATTTCTACACCGCAGATCAATTCGATAACACTCGTGAGCAGATCCCTGGACACTAGATCGGGTGATCGGACCAAATTATTGACCAAAAGGCAGTGGGATACGATTGTGACAGACTCCATAGGGAGACGCGAATCACAGCACCAGGGGTTCTCTTTGATCAATAACTCAGAAACAATGAACCTGAAAATGAACTCCCCCCTCCCCAGTCCCACCTTCTCGGAGAGCTACCTGTCCTCAGCACTGGGACAAATCTGGACAAGGTATCATTAAAGGCAAGAACAGCGTTTTGTCGATCACGTGAGTTAGAGGAGAGACAGAGGTTTAGTTCCCTTTGTCAGTGAATATGAAAAATCGGAAAGTGGAATTGACAGGATCGATATCTCTGACGGATATTTGTACAATGATCATCAAGTTGTAAGATTGTAAAATGATCATGAATAGGTTCACACCGGTAACAATCAGAAATTCCAAACATGAATCCCTCTGCTCACTCACCGGGAACTCCAACAACAGCAATGAACACGTACAATATTTTTTCCACACTCATGTACATATCCAACAATGCAGACATTTTCTCTGTCCAGTAATTTGACCCCCCTGTGTTACACGCGATCTCTCGGAGTGAAATGCTGAGGCAGCACATGCCTCGGGTTTTTAATACAATTTAGTCACTTCACAGGGACAGATTTAAAAATAAAGATTTTAAATTATTTACAAATCGATTACATCAGACACGTGAAATTCCCGCGGTGACGGATGGCGATTAAACTATTCAATTAATTTGAAGACCATTGGGAGCTAATTTGTCCCAACGCAGGTGACTGAACCGTCCGAGTTATCTTATCAATTAAATGTGCTTCCAGTGTAAATATGCACTTCAAAGTAACCATTTATCAGACACAAAATATTGAAGTAAATTATGCCATTGTAGCTTGTGAAATTGTATTGAATCACGAACACTATTCTGGCTGGTGTTGTCGTGGGATCAGCGCCGGACTTCGGAGCGAAAGTTACCGAGTTCGAATCCAGCTGGCTGCAAAAAAACCTTTGTGTGTCTGTGTGTGGGAAGACCCACTGTCTCTGCCTGACCCTGCCGGACTGTACACGTGTCCATCTCCAATTCACTTTATCCCCTTGGTTTAGTCCCTTCTCATCTGTCTCCGCAAACTGCACAGTTCCAACCCTTCACAAAATGGCTGCCTGAACAATAAAAGAGACAAGAACAGAGGGCATAATTCAAATTGCATTTATTAGTAATGAATGTACAAATGAAATAACTTTGAGACCTGTCGCAGCTCCAAATCAGGAGGCACGCCCACATGCACATTAGATTATCCCAGAGAAAGAATCATTTCAAACAGTTCACAAAAAGTTCTTCTCCATTTAAAACAGAGCAAGAACAAAGGTGAACGTTTGATATTGCATTTATTATTAAAGTATGGATAAACGGAAAAACCTCGAGATTCAACATCCCTCCAGATGCCCCGGCTCACCCAA
Organism: Hemitrygon akajei; assembly: GCF_048418815.1. Lineage (NCBI taxonomy): Eukaryota > Metazoa > Chordata > Chondrichthyes > Myliobatiformes > Dasyatidae > Hemitrygon > Hemitrygon akajei. The sequence goes on along the minus strand of NW_027331930.1, from coordinate 7,445,809 downwards.
GTTAATGTTCACCCCCAAATCCGCCAACACACCCAACTCTGTGCAAATCAGTCTGCACCCAGAAATCTGTGCTCACCAGAAAACCCTCAACCAACCTTCAAATCAGTGTCCACCCCAAAGCCTCCGACACCACGAAATCCTTGTGCACTCACACATTCGCTGACATACCCCTGAAGCTGAGCAGATCCGCAAATCTGGATGCTCCGCCAAACCCGTCCGCACCACTAGATTCACTGGCAAACCCCGAAATATGCCTGCATCCCCATTTATCTGACCAAACAATAACATGTATCATCCTGTCTTGGTGACGTCTGACCTACCGATCCCCTGAAATATTGTCACAGTATGTCCCCAGAAAATTTTTTTCACAATCTTCACCACTTTCCTCACCACGGCTTCTGCCCTTTTATACTTAATAAGGTTACTGGGACACTGATACTTCTTCACTTTCCTAAACGCCTTGTCCCACTCCCTAATCGCCTCTGCACACTCCTCAGTCCACAGTGATACAGCCTTTCTCCTATTAATTCTGTTTGTAATGGGAATCACTTCCATCGCAGTTTGCTGAATAACGTGACATAACCTTTCATTGTAAAAATACACATCTTCGTCAACATTCTGCAGCGGTTCTAGAACTTCTGTGAATATTAAATCTCGTACCCATTCAGACACACAAGTTGAAAAACTGTTCTTTAATCAAACCATTACCATCATTCCGCAAACAAACCCTCAGTGAACTGCGTTAAAATTTTAGCAGCACACAACTCTTCTTGAGCGGGAACAAAATATAATTTCTCACAACTCAGTGGAATGTTTTCCACAAGCGTTGTAAACCATAATCAGTTTTATACAACTGCCTGCTGAATCAAATATTTCTACAGCAAATCCCACATACGGTTCATTCACATTCACAACTCTACACCCTGCCTCCTTCCTTATAAAACTGTCAGCACTACCTCTCTATCAAATGACCAATCCCGCCAAACGACAATATAATCCTGCACAGAAAAAAAAACTTAACTGAAAATAATCTCTTTTCCTGAATACTCAAACCATCGGGGGATTCTGACAAATGAGAAATAGACTTCTTAATGTGTTGACGATGAAAAATCAGGCTGGGACAGACTAGGATGCAGATACTCCACCCATCAGATATTCATTTACAGCTTCCAACATAACACCGGTTACACCGAGATACCTTTCTGCAGCTTTCACAATCATTTTATGTTTTTGCCAGTAGGACGAGATGTCTGATCAGTACAAATCACCACATCCATTATTAACATCACAAACTCCATTGTATCCACCAGTACAGAATCTTTACTGAGAGAACTGTGATGCGGACATATATCCACTGACCTCCTGGTCTATTCTCTGACTCGGAACACTTTATTAAGTTTAGCAGTCTGAGTCAGGTTGAACTTTTTGCAAGGTCTCTGCATATGACACACCCAACTGTACTTTAACCTGTTGAACTGATCCGCCTCTATTTTCCTGAGGCAATATAGTTGCTGTTTTCACATTCCCACCTCTCTCCATGACTGAAATTCACATTATCTAATCTTCTCATTTGACCGACAGGTTCCTCAGCCATTGACAGCAGGGACAGTGAAGGGCCTGAACTACGATAGGACTGGTAGAAATCTGCCCCAAACTCAGACCCTCCTTGTCTGTTCTATCGCTATGGCGGAGTTCAGCGATACTGCTGTCGGTGGCCGTCGGCCGCGGCATCTACAGGGACCGGCGTGGCTCTCTGTCCACACCTCCGAGTGTCTGTCCCGGCGATGTTTGCCAGACCTCCCTCAGCCTCCGCCGATGCAGAGAAAATTGCGCCACTAGCCGGCAGCAGGCACTCTGGGAGTTATGAACTACGATCCTCCACACTCCTGGTGAATCTCCTCTGGAGACCTCCTGCACAAAATATACTTCGCTTAGAATTCAACAGTTTAAAAAACATACCAGGTCAGGCACAATCTCCTGAGAGGAATACTGTCGAAGCTTCGGATGAAACCCTGCAGTTTCAGCATTGAGAGTGGCCCTTTCAGGCTGCACTGGTGCCCATCAAAATTATCCCATCTGCCTGCGTGTGAGCCATTTCCTCTGGGCATGAGTTAGCTTGAATAGTCACATGGGGACAGGTGCTGGAAGCTTATTTTCCCTGCTGCAGGAGACTTTCACTAAACCTTTCCTATCCTATACTTAATCACAATGCCTTTTAAATTTGTATCAGTATTGGACCACAAAGGAGGTATTGTTTAGTCTCTTATCGAGCAGTAAGGTGGATTATTTACTAAGAGTCTGGTAGGATATACTGCAGATTATTGAGAGAGGCAGGAAATGACATCACAAGTGACTTGACCAATATATTTGTGTTCTCTGTAGCCACGAGTAGGATCTCAGAAAAGCGCTGATCGAACTTATTCTGTTATTTAAGTAGGGGGATGGATAATCCTGGAAAATATAGAGTCACGTTAGTGGTAGACACGTTTCTGGAGAAGATTCTTAGGGATTGGATGTAGAGTTATCACACTCCTCACACATCAACATACCCAGCGTCTCCTCCAGAGTGTGATAGTCTGTTTCCCAACGGCCCTTTCGGCCGGCACCAGGACCATCCCTCCCGTCCATGTACCTGTCCAAGTGTCTCAATGGAACCTCGTTTCTTCACTTCCACTGGCGTCTCATTCCACACTCACACTGTCCTCTCAGTAAAGAAGTTCCTTCACATTTTATCCTTAAACCCTTTTCCTTTCACCCCGAACTTATGACCTCTTATTCAAGCCTCACCCAACCTGAGGGGGAAAAGCCTCAGCTCCGGTGCGACAAAACCCTTTGAATCTTTCTCTCCAACTCAGATCCTCAACTCCTGGAAACATCATTATAAATGTTCGCTCTGATCGTTCAAGGTTCTTGATGTATTTTTCCGTGTAGATAGGTGACCCTGGGTAGACACACGGAGCTTAGATAAATAGAGGGCTATGGGTAAGCCTAGGCAGTTCTAAGGACAGGTTCAGCACAGCTATGTGGGCCGAAGGACTTGTATTGTACTGTAGGTTTTCTATGATACAAACTGCACACAATACTCCGGGATTGTCCTCAGTAACGTCCTTTACAACTTCAGCATAACTTTGCAATTCGTGTGCTCAGTACATTGATTCATGAAAGCCAATGTGGCAAAGGCTCTCTTCATGACCCTGCCCGGAACTATGGAACTGTATTCCCGGATCCCTCTGCTCTCCGCAGACCACAATCCCCGACCAGTCACTGTCTGAGTCCGACCCTGTTGTTCCCGGCAAAGCGCAACACCTCACATCGGTCCTCATTACATTCCAGCTGCAAAACCGTCAGCCCATTTATCCAGCTGCTAAACTCATCTCCAAGTTTTGATAATCTGCCTCACTGCCACTCATGCTCTGTATCCAGGTGTCATCTGCAAACCCAGTTTACCATATTCCCATTGAAATCCAAAGTTATGTGGAGCTGAGGAGGACAATGGCGCCTAACAGCGACTACTTGTTTGCAACTTCTGAAAGAGCTCTAGTTATATTTTAATATCTCTATCTTTACCTTTCATGTTTCTTTTGAAGACCCCGACCTGGAATTACAAACTGACTTTGGTTCTTTGCGGGAATGGGACCCGTTCTCGGAGTCTGACGACTGGCCGTTATTCGATATACCAAGGACGAGGGCTAAAACACCAGCGCGCCTTCAGTATTCCGGGATTTCGTGGCTCTGGACAACTAACATAAGCTGTTAGTTATGTCCCCGCTGTCGTTGTGAAACGGGGACACCCATTTTTCCCTTATTAGAGAGAGAGACTGGTATGTTGAATTACCGGGTGAAGGTGCACTCTTTGGGGTTTTGCAAGTCTGTGTCCCTATTGACGCTTTGCTGCACGTTCACGCTCGGGGGCAGGGCGCTGATGCTTTCGTTTACTGGTGGGTGGAGGGGAGATGGTTGCTTTGCCACTGCTTATGCGTGGGTGGGGTGAACTGGGGGGAACTTGGGGTGCTAGCATTTAACTGTCATTCATTCTTTGGGGTAATCTGTTTTCGTGGATGATTGCGAAGAGAAGAATTTCAGGCTGTATATTGTATACATTTCTCTTACATTAACTACACATTTGAAACATTTGATACCTTTGAAATACTTCTATATCCTGTCCCTTAGAATGTCTGACAATAAGTTAACCGCTGGTGTCAGGCTCATCCGCCTCTACTTTCCCGGCTCATCGTCAGAGCCTTTCTTGAACAATGGAAGCTAATCTACAGCATCTCACAGGTGTCTAAAGACATTTTAAATACTCCTGGAGAAAGGCTAAGGCCCCTGCAGTTTCCGGACTCGACTTCCACAAGGGTCGATGCGATGCTTTGTCACTAATTGAAAATTGATCTGCCCTGATTGAGACCATTAATCTATAAGTTACAGGAGCACAATTAGGTCATTTGTCCCATCGCGTTTGCTCCGCCATTTCATCATGGCTAATCCATTTACTGTTCGCCACTGGCCCCCATCTCCATCCTTCTCTCCATATCCGTTCATGCCCTGAACAGTCGAGAATCTGTCAACCTCTCCCTTAAATATACGTAAGGACTGCACCCACTGCTGCCTGTGACAACGAGCGAATTCACAGATTCGCCATTCTCCAGCTAAAGATATTCCTCTTGCTTTCATTTTAAATGGATGTCCCTCCAATCTGAGACTGTCCTCTAGTCTTACACTCTCCCACCAGTGGTCTGATCCTCTCCACAACAAGTCTGTCAGAGGCATTCACCATTCGGTAAGTTTCAATCGGGCCAACCCTCATTCTACAGACCACAAGAACCTTGCATAACTCCAGTCCGCCGAACGCCTGAATTCCCGCCAGGCCCGGGGTCCGGGGTCCAAAAACGGGAAGCCCGATGCTCTCTCCCGTCAATACGTTTCCGTTTTCCCAGCCCCGAGTCCATCCTTCCACCATCCGGTGTAGTGGCTGCCCTCGCCTGGGAGATCGAGTCCAGAGTCACGGAGGCCCAACGGACTCAACCTGACCCAGGCATCGGATCTCCCAATCGCCTCTTTGTACTCGATTCTGCTCGATGGCAGGTTCTCCAGTGGGGGCACACTTCTCGATTCGCCTGCCATCCCGGGATCGATCGGACTCTGACCCTCCTGAAGAGACATTTCTGATGGCCCTCCATGGACGCCGACACCCGTTCGCGTGTCTCTGCATGTTCCGTCTGCGCCCGGGGAAAAGCCTCTATCCAGTCCCATATACAAGGTGCCGAAAGATCTGGGAAGACACACGCACGGCCCTGCCTCGCTCAGCCAACCGTAACCGAAAAATTGCCGAACGCCATCGTACCCCTGCTCCTGAGTATCGACCTGGGCAGATGGTGTGGCTCTCGGCTAGAGACATTCCTCTCAAGAACGAGCCCAAGAAGCTCACCACCCGCTTCCTGGGACCCTTCGAGTTTGAGAGCATTATCAATCCCACGGCAATCCGGCTCAAACTACCTACGTCAATGCAGATCCACCCTATAGTTCACGTCTCCCAGTTAAAACCGGTTTCTGTCAGCCCGTTATGCCCTCCGACCGAACCCCCTCTAACCCCACCTACCTTCCGATCATCGACGACCATCCGGCGTACACCTTCCGGCAGTTATTGGATGTTCGCCGTAGAGGGAGGGTCTCCAGTACCTGGTCGACTGGGAGGGGTACGGACCGGAAGAACGTTCCTGGATTCCCCTCTCCTTTATCCTGGAGCCTTCTGTCATCTCGGATCCTAATTGGGACCATGCAAACGAGCCTGGGGGGTGGGGGTCGCCTGGAGCCTCCCGTTGAGGGAGGGGTAGTTAGGTTTCCGTTTGGTTATTCACCTTTACCGCTCCTTTATCCCTGATTTATGCCCTGATTTCAGTCTTTAGATTTCCAATTGCTCTAGTTTACTTTATTACAGTACACCTGGTTTTCATCAGAGACTGTGAAATAAGTACGATGGCGTCACTATCACAGGCTGCCAGTTTGTTGGTTTATTCTCGTTTGATACTTCGGTCCCTTGTCTGATTAGAACCGTTAGTTCTATGTTCCGCTCTAGTTTCAAGACAGTCCCTGTAAATCCCGTCTCCTTGTCAAGATTCCTCCGGTTTGCTGTTCTTCGTTCACGTCTAAGCCAGCAGCCCCAACTCAGTCGACGTGCTGGTGTCCCGCACTTGGGTTTTCCTCAGTCGCCGCATGCAACAGTGAATTGTACTGATCAAACACCTCGTCCTACTGGGGAAATTAAAATTATTGTGACAGCTGCAGAAAGATATCTTGGTGTTCCCAGTTTTATAAGGAAATGGGCAGCGTATAGAGTTGTGAATGTGAGTTAAACGTATGTGGCATATGTAGTAGAAATATATCATTAAACAGGTGGGATATTAAAGTGGTTCATTTTTACAACTTGTGGAAAATGACTTGTATTGCCTATTCTAAACTCGGAGCTCCTCGTCTGATCCTTCCAGTTATGGACCAATATGGTTAACCTCTCATTTATGTAAACTTATGGACGTAGAGTACTGGAACGGTTGAATTATATTTTTGAAGAGGGAGGCAATTTATCATTTTATCAGAGTATATTGTGGAAGGGGAGAATGATATTGGATTCAGTTTTATATTTGGAATACGATAGTCTGACAGTCTCCCAGCTGCCTGCCTCCTGACTTTTAGGGGTGACTATCTCCCTGTAACTCCTGTTTATTTCTGCCTCTGCCTCACGAATGATCCGAAGTTCATCCAGCTGCAGCTCCTGACAAACCGAGTTAGTTTCACCCGCTCCCTTAATCTATAGGGAGAAGCACTGTCGACGTTTCGGCCGAGACCCTTCGTCAGGACTAACTGAAAGGAAAGATAGTAAGAGATTTGAAAGTGGGGGGGGGAGGGGGAAATGCGAAATGATAGGAGAAGACCAGAGGGGGTGGGGTGAAGCTGAGAGCCGGAAAGGTGATTGGCGAAAGGGATACAGAGCTGGAGAAGGGAAAGGATCATGGGACGGGAGGCCTCAGGAGAAAGAAAGGGGGAGGGGAGCGCCGGAGAGAGATGGAGAACAGGTTGTGATGGGCAGAGAGAGAGAACAAAAAAAAACTAAATATATCAGGAATGTGGTAAGAAGGGGAGGAGGGTCATTAACGGATGTTAGAGAAGTCAATGTTCATGTCATCAGGTTGGAGGCTACCCAGCCAGTATATAAGGTGTTGTTCCTCCAACCTGTGTGGCTTCATCTTGACAGTTGAGGAGGCCATGTATAGACATCAGAATTGGAATGGGATGAGGAATTGAAATGTGTGGCCATTGGGGAAACCTGCTTTCTCTGGCGGACAGAGCGTGGGTGCTCTCGTACCGGCTGGGTAGCCTCCAACCTGATGGCATGAATATTGATCCTGGTGGTGATGGACCTGAGGAGGGCTAAGGCACCGGTGGCCCCTGTTTCCATCCAAGGGGTCAGTGTGGACATGGTGGAGGATTACAAATACCTGGGGATACGAATTGACAATAAACTGGACTGGTCAAAGAACACCGAGGCTGTATACAGGAAGGGTCAGTGCCGTCTCTATTTCCTGAGGAGACTGAGGTCCTTTACGAGTCTGTGGTGGCCAGTGCTGTCATGTTTGCTGTTGTGTGCTGGGGCCGCTGGCTGAGGGTAGCAGACACCAACAGAATCAACAAACTCATTCGTAAGGCCAGTGATGTTGTGTGGGTTGAACTGGACTCTCTGACGGTGGTATCTGGAAAGAGGATGCTGTCGAAATTGCATGCCATCTTGGACAATGTCTCCCATTCACTCCATAATGTATTGGTTAGGCACAGGAGTACATTCAGCCAGAGACTCATTCCACCGAGATGAAACGCTAAGCGTCATAGGAAGTCATTCTTGCCTGTGTTCATCAAACTTTACAACTCCTCCCTCGGAGTGTCAGACACCCTGATCCAATAGGCTGGTCCTGGACTTATTTCCACTTTGCATAATTTACTGATTATTATTTAATTATTTATGGTTTTATATTGCTATGGTTCTACCTGTTCTTGGTTGGTGCGAATGTAACGAAACCCAGTTTCCCTCGGGATCAATAAAGTATGTCTGTCTGTCTGTCTGTTTTCTAGTTATGGACCAATATGGTTAACCTCTCATTTATGTAAACATATGGACGTGTAGTACTGGAAGGGTTGAATGACATTTTTGAAGAGAGAGGCAATTTATTGTTTTATCAGTGTATATTTTGGAAGGAGAGAATGACATTGGATTCAGTTTTATGTTTGGAATACGATATTAGGAAAGCACAGTTAAAATAAGTTGTTTCACTGACAGTACTTTTGACATTGAAAAGGCATGTAATATTTATTAAAGGAAGGACTTTTGGAAATTAGGAGAGGGGAGATTGCATCATTACTTTTCTGATTTTTCTTTTGTCATTTGGAAGGTCGCTGCAAGTAAGGGTGGGAAAGATATACCCTGGTGTGTATGAGATAGCGAATGGGAGCGTACAAGACAGTATTCGTAACCCTTTATTATCTAATAATGTGATTAATGATATTTCCCGAGATAGCGTCTGTAAATTACTATGTACAGATGAAGGAGTTTTCTGGATTAGAGGTAGAAATTTCAATTTCAGTGTATGGAGTTGCAATTATTTATTAATATGTTTTAAAAAAGGAAATAGATGACGATGTAAGCTTTCAGTAGCTAAACATAAGTTATGTGTTTTACAAATATGAGTAATTGATCTGCAAATGATTTGAACTTATACGATCAAACTGAAGACGTGCCAGTACAAAGATTTTCAGGCATATGGGTGGGCAATAAGCTGACATGGAAGCGCTACATCGGTATAATAACTGATAAATAAAAAGGAGCATTAAATATCCTCAGCTGTCTATGTGGATAATCTTAGGTGGTAGACGAAAGTCTTTGTTAATCATTTAGAATTGTTTAATTAGATGTGTTCTAGATTCTGTCTGTGTGGCTTATGGATCAGCTTCATCTTCAGCTTTAAAATGCTTGGATGTGATGCAAGTATAGACTTTAAGATTGTGTTGTTATGCAGTAAAATCGTCTCGTGTTTCGCTTTTACTGGGTGAAATGGAATAATTACCCTCACAATTGCGGCAGCTGAACTTGGTATTAACATACCCGATTAATTTCAGGGGGCAGAGACATTATCATGCTGTTGAAAGTGTGTTAGAGGACGGTTGGGAACACTCAGGAAGAGAGTTTTTAGTTTTGGATATCTGGGCTCTTATCACGCTTGGAGTATGGGCTTGTTGGATTATGCAATATGTCCCAGTGTCGCGCTCTCAGTAACTCTACTTTGTTTTTTTCCCAATCACATTAGTCGATTTAAGGTTGAACAGTTTAATACAATGTAAATATTCTGTTCAGCCGGAGAATCTGTTGACTCATCAGTATATAAAGGAAAATTATTATCTGTGAACCACCAATCGTTACTAATCATGTCAAGTTGCAGTGCCAACCGCCGTTTATCCAAATCCTGACTTAATTCCTTAATTTAGCCACTCATTAAACTAGATAGCGGAGACTGGTGTGATACACATCGGGTTAGTAAACGGGCATCTGAGTCGACCCCCGCCATCTTGTGGGAATGTCTGACAATGAATGGGAATAGATGGACATATCCGCAGACGAATGTGAGCCTTGGCGACTACTCAGGTCGCGGCTTTATTAATGAACTGAAGCACCGAGGTGACGGGATATTTCACCGCGCTGATCACCTGCTCCCTGAATTTCGACTGAGTCACCGCGTAAATAAATGTGTTCGTGCAGCAGCTGAAATTCATCAGGAAAGTCCCGACGTAGAGAAAGATCCATTCAGAATCATTGAAATCGTTTCCTTTTCCTGAGACCTGATAATATATGACATTTACAACTATTGTCATCCACAGGAGGATGAAGCTGCCGGAGAGGGTGAAGAGTAAAACCACAGACCTCCTCCTGCTCTCCATCTCCGGGTCACTGCGGTTCTCCCCCTTGCTCTGAACCTTCAGCCCCTTACGGACCCGACTGGCCACTAAAATGTGCCTGACTGTCAGAGCGTTGAGCAGCAGGATCCCAGCGAAAGGGAGGAACGGAGTTAAAACCGTATCGAGCCAGTCATATCCCACCCACCAGGGGTCAGTGAAATAATTGTCCTTGGTAATACAGGACCACGGTACATTGTCGATGATCATCCAGGGTTCCCATATGAAGTATCGGGGAACGTTTCTCAGACAGGACAGTACGCCGGTTGTTGTCAGAACCACAGCCGCAGTTTTCCGGGTGCAATATTTTGTTTTCAGTTTCTGACAGCAAATGGCGACAAACCGGTCAAAGGTGAAAGTGACGGTGAACCAGACAGAACAGTGTGTGGCTGTGAACCTCAGTACATCGATAACACTGCACACAGGGGTGATACCCAGAAAACTCCACGGGAAGTAATACACTCTGATTCGATTCAAAATGACGCTGATGACAATGGTCAGGAGATCCGCCGCTGCCATTGCTACCAGGTAGCAAGTGGAGCAGGTAGAGAGGCCGCACTTTCCCCGGGACAGGATCACAATCGCCACTACATTCACTGGAGAGGGTGAGCAGACACTGGACATTACTGAAAACATTCTCTGGGAATTAACATGGGATCGGGCTTTAGCTAAAACTTGGGAGTGCTAGAGTCTGTAAAATGCTGATAATCTAACACCAGAAATGGGTCGCACTGTCTCTCACCTGTCTTCTTCAGTGTGGAGACAAGACGATATGTGGGGAATCGTTGGCGATAAAAGCGATCTGCATGAACAACAACGATCGGTGCTGATCCCCATTCCAGTCACTGATGGGGCCGGTTTCACTGAATTAACTGTGACTGACCAGGACTCTGGAAAATCTGCATCTGATGAGGCCGAGAAGGGATACAAAGAGGAGCCACACACAAAACTGAAGGAACACACTAGGTCAGGCAGCATCCATGAAATTGAATCATCTTTCGTTTCGGGTCGAGACCCTCCCTCAGGTCGAAGCGCTGCCCCGATTTATTTCGGGTTTGAGAGGGAAAGAAGGGACCATTTAGTGACCTGTGGCTGAGTTACTCCGTTAATGGATTAATTCTACAGCGCAGTTTAATTCGATAACACACGACAGCAGATCCGTGAACACTAGTTCAGGTGATCAGACACAATTATTGACCAACAGACAGTGGGATCCGACTGTGACAGACTCCACAGGGAGACGTGAAGCACAGGACTAGGGTTTCCCTCTGATCAATAACTTCGGAAAAGTGTACTTCAGAATGCAAACATCTCCCAGTCACAACTTCCCGGAGAGATCCCTGGCCCCAGCACTGGGACATCTCTGGACAAGGTGTCATTCAAGGCAAGACCAGCGTTCTATTCGATCCCGTGAGATAGAGGAGAAACATGGACTTAGTTCCACTTGTTATTAAATATAAAAATTCAGAATGTGACCTTGGCAGGATCGATATCTCTGATGGATATTTGTGCAATGATGATCAGGTTGTAAGCTTGTAACATTATCTTAAACAGGTTCACATCGGTTAACACACAGAAATACCGAACATGAATTGCTCTGCTCACTCACCAGGAACTCCAATGACGGCAATGAACACGTACAATATTTTCTGCACACTGATATACCGATCGAACATTGCAGACATTTTCTCTGGCCGGTGATTTGTCTCTTTGTGCGACAGGCGATCTCTCGGAATGAAATGTTAAGGCAGCACATGCCTGGGGTTTTTAAATACAATTCAGCAATTCCACAGGGACAAATTTCAAAAGATTTAAATAGAAAGGTTTCTAAATTATTTACAAACCAATTACGTCAGACAGCTGCAGTCCCTGCGATGACAGATTGTGATTAAATTAATGAATAATTTTTAGATAATTTGTGGGAGTTAAATGTGAACCGTCCAAGATGCCTTCCCAATTAAATGAGCTTCCACTGTAAATATGTACTTTAAAGGAACCAGTTGTTGGACACAGAATATTGAAGTAAATTATGACACTGTGCCTGTGAAATTGTACTGAATCACCTACTGTTACCATTCTCCTCAAGAGTATAAACTCTTGATGTAGTTTGTGCTTGTTGGACTCTACTGAGAGGGCCTCGAAGAAATTGTCTGTATTGATGAATAAACACAATTTCATATCCACTAAGTCCTCCAATTGCTTCAGTGACTTAGTCAAACGCAGATCGTTTGGGGGATCATCCAGGACCCATCCCTAACCAGATCACATGCCATGAAATTGAGCAGTCTGGTGTGTGGAGGGGTTATGTTTTAATGATGTCACTCCGTATGTGTTAAAGAACAGGGCTGAGAGCTAGAGAGGCGGATAAGGAAGTGCAATTTTGAGTGTGTGTGTGTGTGTGTGTGTGTGTGTGTGTGTGTGTGTGTGTGTGTGTGTGTGTGTGTGTGTGTGTGTGTGTGTGTGTGTGTGTGTCAGTGTGTTTCTGTGTCTGTGTCTCTGCTTGTCCCTGCCTGACTATACACGTGCCCGTACACCTCCAATTCAGTTTATCCCCCTTGGTTCAGCCCCTTCCCATCTGTCTCCGCAATGCAGATGTTCCCGAACTCTCATTTTAAACGCTTCACAAACGGCCGCTAAACCGTAACAAAGCAAGAACAGAGGCCAAATTTCAACTTGCATTGATTATTCATGTATGTAGAAATAAAACAACCTTGAGACTCGTCACAGCTCCATTTCAGCAGACAACCCCAAAAACACATTAGATTATCCCGGAGCAAGAATCATTTCACAAAATAGCTATCTCCATTAAAAAAAAAACCAAGAACAGAGGTTAAAGTTCATATTGAATTAATTATTATTACATTAAAACGGAACAACCCTGAGATCTGACACACCTCCAAATCCACCGGCTCCCCAAGCCAGTGCTCACCCCCGAATCCGCCAACACCCCCAACTCTGTGCAAATCAGTGCGCATCCGCAAATCTGTGCTCACTGGCAAAACCTCATTCAACCCTCAAATCAGTGTGCACCCCAAAGGCAACCGGCACCCCGAAAGTTCCACTGGAATCACACGTTCTCTGACATTCCCTTAAATATGTGTACTTTCGCAAAGTAACATTCGCCGCCAAATCCGTATGCACCCCCAGATTCACCGACAGGTCCCGAAATATGCGCACATCCGGAAATCCATGTGGACCCCAAATCCGTGCGCACACCGACACATTACACTCTCACAGAGCAGGATTCACTTCAACCACTTTACAAAATAGCTGCGTCCACCTTAAAAGTAGCAAGAACAAAGTTTAAATTGCAACCACCCGCCCACATGCATGTTCCTCATGTAATCATTGACATCCCCTTAAATCTTCACGCCTCCCCAAATCCATCTTTATCCCCTCATCAAAATGAATGACGAAGGGTCTCGGCCCGAAACGTCGACAGCGCTTCTCCCTATAGATGCTGCCTCGCCTGCTGTGTTCTACCAGCATTTTGTGTGTGTTGTTGTTTATTCCCTCATCAGTGGGTTTCCCAAATCCACCGAATCCCATATTCGCTGACAAACCCCTACGTCTGCTCACATCCACAAATCCCTGTGCACCCCCATGTTCAGCAAAATATCCCAAAGTCAGCCAAATCCTCAAATCTGTGCAGACTTCCAAATCCGTGCCCACGCCGAACCCAGCGACACATTCAAATCCACCGACATACCCAGATCAGTGCGCACCCCAGAACTGCCGACACTCCCAAATCCGTGCCCACGCCGAACCCGCAGACACACTCAAATCCACCGACACACCCAGATCTGTGCGCACCCCAGACCTGCCGACACTCCCAAATCCGTGCCCACGCCGAACCCGCAGACACACTCAAATCCACCGACATACCCAGATCTGTGAGCACCCCAGACCTGCCGACACTCCCAAATCCGTGCCCACGCCGAACCCGCAGACACACTCAAATCCACCGACATACCCAGACCTGTGCGCACCCCAGACCTGCCGACACTCCCAAATCCGTGCCCACGCCAAACCCGCAGACACACTCAAATCCACCGACATACCCAGATATGTGCGCACCCCAGACCTGCTGACTCTCCCACATGCAAGATAGATTATCATTTCAAGAATCATTTCAAGCAGTTCTCAAAATATCTGCCTCCACCCTAAAAAATAGCAAGAACTGAGGTCAAGGTTCAAGTTGCATTTATTATTAAAGTTTGTATCAATGAAACAGCCTTGAGAATCGACAACCTCCGAATCCACCGGGATTCCCAAATTGCGCTAATCTGCAAATCTGTGTGTTCTCCCAAAACTGTGCACACCCGCAAAGCGGCATGCAAACCACAACTCAGTGTTCGCTCCCAATTCAGTGTGTATCCCCAAATCCATGCGCACCCCCAAACCTGTCGTCACTCCCGAATCCACCTACATAACCGGATCCGTGCTCACCCTAAACCTGCCGACTCTCCCAAATCCACCCACATACCCAGATCCGTGCGCACCCCAAATCTGCCGACACTCCCGAATCCACCTACATACCCTGATCTGTGCGCACCCCAAGCCTGCTTACTCCCCACTTGCACATTAGATTACCCCAGAGCAAGAATCACTTCAAACAAATCACAAAATAGCAAGAACACAACTCAAAGTGTATTTGTTATTAAAGTAAATGAATTAATCTTGCGATTCATCACACCCCTAAATTCTAGAGCACCCCAATCTGTGTGGATCCTCAAATCCGCTGTGCAAATAGATTTTCACTCCCAAATAGCTGCCTCCATCTTAAAAAGTTCGAAGTTCATAATGTGTTCATTATTAATGTATCATTATGTATATGTATCTCTGAGTACTTACATGCGTTCGTGTGTGTGTCTTTGTGTCAGAGAGTAGCTGGCAGACAGAGCACGCGCTTTGTCGTGACGGTTTGGCTACTGAGAACACTTGGCGAGTACAACAGAGGGATGTGTGTACACTGGTTCGGGGAACTATATAGCATTGCATTGTTTGTAAGGGATACAGCAATATCATGGGCTTAACTCTGAGGAGGTTCAACAGGGAATGAAAGGGTAAACCTTTGAGGAGCGTTTCATGGTTTTGGGAGGAAAATGAGGGAGAAACCCTATAACCATATAACCGTATAAAAATTACAGCACGGAAACAGCCCATCTCGGCCCTTCTCGTCTGAGCCGAACTCTTGCTCTCACCTAGTCCCACCGACCTGCACTCAACCCATAACCCTCCATTCCTTTCCTGTCCATATACCGATACAATTGTACACAGCTATCACTCTCTGAGTAAAGAGGTTACCCCTCGTGTTACCCCTAAACTTTTGCCCCCTCTCAACTCATGTCCTCTTGTTTGAATCTCCCCTGCTCTTAGTGTAAAACAGCCTATCCACGTCAACTCTCTCTATCCCCCTCATACTTTTAAATACCTCAATCAAGTCCCCACTCAACCATCTACGCTCCAAAGAATAAATACCTAACTTGTTCAACATTTCTCCGTAACTTAGGTGCTGAAACCCAGGTAACATTTTAGTAAATCTCCTCTGTACTCTCTCTATTTTATTGAGATTTTTCCTATAATTCGGTGACCAGAACAGTACACAATACTCCAAATTTGGCCTCACTAATGCCTTGCACAATTTTAACATTACATCCCAACTCCTATACTCAATGCTCTGATTTATAAAGGCCAGGATACCAAAAGCTTTCTTCACCACCCTATCCACATGAGATTCCACCTTCAGGGAACTATGCCCCATTATTCCTAGATCACTCTGTTCTACTGCAGTCTTCAATGCCCTACCATTTACCATGTATGTCCTATTTTGATAAGCCCTATCAAAACGTAGCACCTCACACTTAACAGCATTAAACTCCATTTGCCATCTTTCAGCTCACTCTTCTGACTGGCCTAAATCTCTCTGGAAGCTTTGAAAACCTACTTCATTATCCACAACGCCACCTATCTTAGTATCAGCTGCATACTTACTAATCCAATTTACCACCTCATCATCCAGATCATTAATTTATATGACATACAACATTGGACCCAATACAGATCCCTGAGGCACATCACTAGTCACCCGATTCCAACCTGACAAACAGCAATCCACCACTACTCTCTGGCCTCTTCCATCCAGCCACTGTTGAATCCATTTCACTAGTTCAATATTAATACCTAACGATTGAACATTCCTAACTAACCTTCTGTGTGGAACTTTGTCAAAGGCCTTACTGAAGTCCATATAGACAACATCCACTGTTTTACCCTCGTCAACTTTCCTAGTGACCTCTTCAAAAAATTGAATATTTGTCAAATATGACCTTCCACGCAAAGATCCATGTTGACAGTTCCTAATCAGACCCTGTCTTTCCAGATAATTATACATACCATCACTAATAATGCTTTCCATGAATTTATCCACCACTGATGTCAAACTTACAGGCCGATAATTTCTGGGATTACTCTTAGAACACTTTTTAAACAATGGAACCACATGAGCAATACGCCAATCCTCCAGCACCTTCCCCATTTCTAATGACATTTGAAATATTTCTGTCAGAGCCCCTGCTCTTTCTGCACTGACTTCCTTCAAGGTCCTAGGGAATATCCTGTCAGGATCCGGAGATTTATCCATTTTTATATTCCTTAAAAGCTCTAGTACTTCCTCTTCTTTAATCCTTATCGTTTCGATTACTACCCTACTTGCTTCTCTTACATTACACAATTCAATATCCTTCACATTAGTGAATACCGATGAAAAGAAATTGTTCAAAACCTCCCCCATCTCCTTTCGCTCCACACACAGCTGTCCACTGTGATTCTCTGAGGGACGAGCTTTATCCCTCACTATCCTTTTGCTATTAATATACCTGTAGAAGCCCTTTGGATTTATTTTCACCTTACTTGCCAAATCAACCTCATATCTTCTTTTAGCTTTTCTAATTTCTTTCTTGATTCTTTTTACATTCTTTATATTCCTCCAGCACCTCATTTACTCCATGCTGACTATATTTATTGTAGACCTCTCTCTTTTCCGAACCAAGTTTCCAATATCCTTTGAAAACCTTGGCTCTCTCAATCTTTTAACCTTTCCTTTCAACCTAACAGGAAAATACAGATTCTGTACCCTCAAAATGTCACCTTAAAATGACCTCCATTTCTCTATTACATCTTTCCCATAAAACAAATTGTCCCAATCCACTCCTTCTGGATCCTTTCGCATCTCCTCAAAGTTAGCCTTTCTCCAATCAAAAATCTCAACCCTGGGTCCGGTCCTATCCTTCTCCATAATTATATTGATGCTAATGGTATTGTGATCACTGGACCCGAAGTGCTCCCCAACACATACCTCCGTCACCTGACCTGTCTCATTCCCTAACAGGAGATCCAACACTGCCCCTTGTCTAGTTGGTACCGTTATGTATTGCGGCAAAAATCTATCCTGCACACATTTTAAAAACTCCAAACCGTCCAGCCTTTTTACGGAATGGGCTTCCCAGGCTCAGTGTGGAAAATTAAAATTTTCCATAATCACAGCTTTGTGCTTACTACAAATATCTGCTATTTCCTTACAAATTTGCTCCACCAATTCTCTCTCCCCATTCCTCAATTCCACCTAAATAGTCTACCTAGACGAGCCCTCTAATCTATCCTGCCAAAGCACCGCTGTAATATTTCCTCGGACAAGCAATGCAACACATCGCCCTCTTGCCCCCCTCCCCCGATTCTATCACACCTGAAACAACGAAATCCTGGAATATTTAGTTGACAATCACACCCCTCCTGCAAGGATGTTTCACTAATAGCTACAATATCATATTTCCAGGTATCAATCCATGCTCTAAGCTCAACCACATTTCTTACATTGCTCCTAACATTAAAATAGATACTTTTAAGAAACACTCTACTTCTTCCTCTCTGTTTAACCCTAAGGGTGCAAACAACTTTATTGTCTTTTTTTACTTCTCCCCTCCATCTTCGGTTTGAGCTCTCCCCTTTTCTGTCAACTGCCTATTCTCCCTTACACACTGTCTACCAGCTTTCTCTATTTGTGAACTAACCTCTCTCCTTTTGTCTCTTCAAATTGATTCCCACCCCCAACCACTCTAGTTTGAAGTCTCCCCAGTAGACTTAGCAAATCTCCCCGCCATGTTTTTGGACCCCTAGAATTCAAGTGTAACCCGTCTTTATTGTACAGGTCATACCTGCCCCAAAAGAGGTCCCAGTGATCCCAAAGTTTGAATCCCTGCCCCATGCTCCAATCCTTCAGCCACGCATTTATCATCCTCCTCATTCCATTCCTACTCGCACTGTCGCGTGGCACAGGTAGTAATCCCGAGATTACTACCATTGCGGTCCTTCTTCTCAACTGCCTTCCTAACTCCCTATATTCTTCTTTCAGGACCTCTTCCCTTTTCCTACTTATGTCATTGGTATCAATATGTACCACGACCTCTTCTGGCTCCTCACCCTCCCACTTCAGGATATTTTGGACGCGATCAGAAACATCCCGGAACCCTGGCACCAGGGAGGCAAACTACCATCCGGGTATCCTGACCGCGTCCACAGAATCGCCTATCTGAAACCTAACTATAGTGTCCACTATCACTACTGCCTTCCTCTTCCTTTCCCTACCCTTCTGAGCTACTGGACCGGTCTCTGTGCTGGAGGCACGGCCACTGTTGCTTCCCCCAGGCAGGCTGACCCTCCCCAACAGTACTTAAACAGGAGTACTTATTGTCAAGCGGTACAGCCACTACCCTATTTGTTTCCCTTACCTTACACAGTTCAACATCCTTCTCCTCAGTGAATCCCGAATAAAAGAAATTATTCAAAAAGATACATTCTCATAGTCTTGTGTCTTCTAAAATTTGCAAAAGTAGAAAATATTCTGTGAACAATGAATGAAAATAACACAACTGCAAGAAATGGCACAAATTGTCAATGGTGGGAACGGAGACGGGCTAATGTGTCAGTGGTTCATTAGGTAATTTATCTGTACATTTGTTGAAATTGTTTGATGAAGCCGACTCACAGATGACACCCATATAACTGTGGATTCGGTGACGTCCAACGGGTAACATAACGATGCTAATCGTTTATTAAGTTATTTCTCATGCACGTTGACGGTTTTGTGGCACCAAACCAAACTAAAGCCAAGCAGGCCTGAACATTCCCTACCGAGGGAAAGGATTATCGAATTTAAGAGCCGAATCAAATGCCTTTTCAAAACTTAAAAAAAAATCTTAATATACTTCGCCTACTGTTAATTATTTGGAGTTGTTTCATTTCGAACCTGCAAAGTCTGTGACCGATATATTGCAGTGATATTAAGCCTGATGCAGGTTTTGATTCCGAATCTCAACTACTGACATTCACCCACCTGGGTATTTGAATATATGGCGTATTTACCAGAGATATGAATGATTCAGCAATTTATTTGATCTACCAAGAAGACTTACAATTGGATTTGTGTTCGATCCACAGAGTAGACCAGAAAACGTCACTGCATGTTTGACTCCATTCCTCAGCCCCTCCCTGAACTTCCCTCGTGTCACTGTGTAGATAGTTTGAAGTATGCGGGAAACAAGAGGACGAAACGTGAAATGCAGCGAGGTGGTAAGTTTCCGTCCAGAGGAAGTGGAACTGCTTCTGCACGCGGACATTGTTTATTTTAAATCTCTCTCGTTTAACGATATAGAATTCAGCACCTGTGCTGTGTGAATTATTGGTCGGTCCTGTTCCTAGATCATTGCAATTGGCTACATTTTAAATTTTAAAAACACACGATATTAGATCGAATGCTTCTGCAGAGCGGGCATTTTAATTACGTGGAAAAATTGACACAAAAAATGAACACCCAGGTTACCGTTGAGGGTACAAGTAAATTCACAGCTATTTTCCATACCTGGATTCTGGATGACATTACACGCTGATCATTTTCCCTGGTAAACGGATGAATCTACAACTGCAGTTTACCACTCTAACGCAATTTCTTCTCCCATAGACAACCGGAAACACGTCCATGTGCTGTGTTTCTTACAGCATCCCCTTTCCGAGGAATCTATCCCCCCACCCCTCTCCATTCTCAGTCGGATTCGGTTCTCTTTTTTTTCTGCACAAGCCGCTGCCCTCTCTTCATTCAGTACCTCAGTCATCCTCTCTGCACCACCTGAATGTCAATCTGTCCGGACCTAATTTCTGCCGTAAGGCCATAAGACATAGGGGCAGAATTTGGCCTTTCGGCAAATCATCTTTTCCGCCATTTCATCACAGCTGATCTAATCCCTCTCAGCCTCAATCTCCTGCCTTCTATCCGTATCCCTTCATGCACCAAACAACCAAGAATCTATCAACCTCTGCCTCAACTGTACTGTAGATAAAGACTTGGCCTCCACAGCTGCACACTCAAGTACCTATCCAGCATTGCAGACATTTTCTCTGTCCAGTGGTTTGTCCTCCTGTGCTACAGACGATCGCTCGGAATGAGATGTTGGGATTACACATGCCTGAGGTTTTTAATATCATTTAACGACTACACGGAGACAGATTTCAACAGATTTAAAAGAAAAAAAATTAAATTTATTTACAAACCAATTACGTCATCCTCGCTGTGACAGATTCAGAATAAACTGATGAATTTATATTTAGACCATTTGTGGGAGTTAGTTTTTCCCAACAATGGTGACTGAACCTTCCGAGGTGTCTTAACAACTAAAGGTGCTCCCACTGTACATATGCACAATTTGTCAGACATAGAATATGGCAGTAATTTATGACATAGTAGCTTGTGAAACTGTATTGAATCACCGAATCACCGATTCTTACCAATGTCCTCAAGAGAATGAACTCTTGATGAAGGTTATGTTTAGGGGTCTCCACCGAGGGGGTCTCCAAAATAATGTCTGTTTGTGGTGATGAATAAACACTTTCCTATCCATGAAACGCTCAACGACTTCAGCGACTCAATCATTTGGGGGCTCGTCCAGGACCCGCCCCTAACACTGACATATCGCCATCAAACTCACCACTCTCGTGTTGGGGAGGATGCTTTAATCAGGGCACCCTGTATGTTGTAAAGAACACGGATGAGAACCGAAGAGGCGGTAAGATAGTGTTGTGTGTGTGTGTGTGTGTGTGTGTGTGTGTGTGTGTGTGTGTGTGTGTGTGTGTGTGTGTGTGTGTGTGTGTGTGTGTGTGTGAGTGTGTGAGTGTGTGTGTGTGTGTGTGTGTGTGTCTGTGTGTGAAGACCCATTGTCTCTGCCTGACCCCGCATGACTTTTCGCGTCTCTTACTCCAATTCTGTTTATCCCCCTTCGTTCGTGCCCCTAATATAATCTCCCTAGGCATTTGATAAGGTGCCCCATGCAAGGCTTATTGAGAACGTAAGGAGGCATAGGATCCAAGGGTACATTGCTTTGTGGATCCAGAACTGGCTTGCCCACAGTAGGCAAAGTGTGGTTGTAGACGGGTCATATTCCGCACGGAGGCCGGTGACCAGAGCTGTGCCTCAGGAATCTGTTATAAGACCATAAGACCAAAAGACTTAGGAGCAGAAGTAGGCCATTCTGCCCAATAATCCAGAACAGAGGGCAAAATTCAAATTTCATTTATTATTATTTTCTGTACAAATGAAACAGCCTTGAGGCTCGTCACCTGCCCAGA